>NC_053396.1:167303904-167909261 GCF_905171765.1 Bufo bufo | reverse complement strand
AGAAGATCCAGCAGTCATGGTCCATATCGGAACCAATGACAAAGTTAGAGGTAGGTGGAGCGTCCTTAAAATTGATTTTAGGGATTTAGGTCACAAGCTTAGGGCAAGGACCTCAAAGGTAGTATTTTCCGAAATACTACTTGTACCACGAGCCACACAAGAAAGGCAGCGGGAGATTAGGAAGGTTAACAAGTGGCTCTAGAACTGGTGTAGGAAGGAAGGGTTTGGGTTCCTCCGTAGGAAAGGGGCAGCTGTGTTGGCTAGAAGGTTGGAGGAGTGTTTAAACTAGGGACTGGGGGGGGGATTACATTATAGGATGGGAAGATAGAGACCGGGGGCAAGGTAATGGGATTGGGGGAGGAATGGAAGGAGGGACTAGAACAGTTTGGAAGGAAAGGTGTAGGGTAAAAAATATACATAAACCTCTTAATTGTATGTATACTAATGCTAGAAGCCTGACTAATAAAACTGGTGAATTGGAATTAGTGATGTGTGAGGATGACTATGACATAGTGGGAATAACTGAGACATGGCTGGATGATAGCTATGACTGGGCAATTAATGTACAGGGTTAAAGTCTGTTTAGAAAGGATCGCAAAAAAAGGGGAGGGGGAGGGGTTTGCCTTTATGTAAAGTCCTGTCTAAAGCACACAGTCCGAGAAGATATAAGTGAGGGACATAAACATGTGGAGTTACTGTGGGTAGAAATACATGGAGGCAAAAACAATAATAAAATACTAATTGGAGTTTATTATAAATCACCTAATATACCAGAGTCCACAGAAAATCTGCTACTAAACGAGATAGACAAGTCGGCAAATCATAATGAGGTGGTTATTATGGGGGACTTCAACTACCCAGATATAGACTGGGAAACTGAAACCTGTACATCTCATAAAGGAAACAGGTTCTTGGCAATAACCAAAGACAATTACCTTTCCCAACTTGTTCAGGACCCGACTAGAGGGATAGCCATATCGGACTTAGTATTAACCAATAGACCTGACAGAACAACAGATGTGCAGGTTGGGGGACATATGGGAAATAGTGACCAATCCTAAATTCGAATTGTGAGAGTGGATATAAAAAGTCTACACACCCCTGTTAAAATGTCAGGTTTCTGTGATGTAAAAAAAATGAGACAAAGAAAAATCTTTTCCGAACTTTTTCCACCTTTAGTGTGACCTAGAAACTGTACAACTCAATTGAAAAACAAACTGAAATCTTTTTCAGTAGAGTAAGTAGAGGGAAGAGGGAAGAAAAAATATAAAAATAAAATATGGTTGCACAAGTGTGCACACCCTTAAACTAATACTTTGTTGAAGCACCTTTTGATTTTATTACAGCACTCAGTCTTTTTTGGTATGAGTCTATCAGCATGGCACATTTTGACTTGGCAAGATTTGCCCACTTTTCTTTGCAAAAACACTCCAAATCTGTCAGATTGCGAGGGCATCTCCTGTGCACAGCCCTCTTCAGACCACCCCACAGATGTTCAATCGGATTCAGGTCTGGGCTCTGGCTGGGCCATTCCAAAACTTTAATCTTCTTCTGGTGAAGCCATTCCTTTGTTGATTTGGATGTATGCTTTGGGTCGTTGTCATGCTGAAAGATAAAGTTCCTCTTCATGTTCAGCTTTCTAGCAGAAGCCAGAAGGTTTTGTGCCAATATTGACTAGTATTTGGAACTGTTCATATTTCCCTCTAGCTTAACTAAGGCCCCAGTTCCAGCTGAAGAAAAACAGCACCAAAGCATGATGCTGCCACCACCATGCTTCACTGCGGGTATGGTGTTCTTTTGGTGACGTGCAGTGTTGTTTTTGCGCCAAACATATCTTTTGGAATTATGGCCAAAAAGTTAAGCCTTGGTTTCATTAGACCATAACACCTTTTCCCACATGCTTTTAGGAGACTTCAGATGTGTTTTTGCAAAATGTAGCCTGTTTTGGATGTTTTTCTTCGTAAGAAAAGGCTTTTATCTTGCCACTCTACCCAATAGCCCAGACATATGAAGAATATGGGAGATTGTTTTTACATGTACCACAAAGCCAGTACTTGCCAGATATTCCTGCAGCTCCTTTAATGTTGCTGTAGGCCTCTTGGTAGCCTCCCAGACCAGTTTTCTTCTTGTCTTTTCATCAATTTTGGAGGGACGTCCAGTTCTTGGTAATGTCACTGTGCCATATTTTCTCCACTTGATGATGACTGTCTTCACTGCGTTCCATGGTATATCTAATGCCTTGGAAATTCTTTTGTACCCTTCTCCTGACTGATAACTTTTAGCAATAAGATCCCTCTGATGCTTTGGAAGCTTTCTGTGGACCATGGCTTTTGATGTGGGATGCGACTAAGGAAATTTCAGGAAAGACCAACTAGAGCAGCTGAACTTTATTTGGGGTTAATCAGAGGCACTTTAAATGATGGCAGGTGTATGCTGACTCCTATTTAACATGATTTTGAATGTGGTTGCTTAATTCTAAACACAGTTACATCCTCACTTATGCAACCACATAATTTTTTTTTGTTTTGTTTTCTTCCCTCCACCTAAAATATTTCAGTTTGTTTTTCAATTGAGTGGTACAGTTTATAGGACACATTAAAGGTGGAAAAAGTTCTGAAATTATTTATCTTTGTCTCATTTCTTTACAGCACAGAAACCTGACATTTTAACAGGGGTGTGTAGACTTTTTATATCCACTGTATCTTATAGGATTAAAAGGTTAAGGAACAAGAAAAAAGCAATATGGATAAATAGAACTGTAAAGAAAGCAATAAATGACAAAAAAAAGCATTTAAATCACTAAAACAAGAGGGTAGCGAGTAAGCAGTGAAAATCTATAAGGAAAAAATGGAATATGTAAAAAACAAATAAAAGCAGCAAAACTAGAGACTAAAATTTATTAAGATTAATTGCCAAAGAGAGCAAAACTAACCCTAAAATGTTCTTATAAATGGTAAAAAGTATAGAAGGTGTCGGCCCTCTACAGAGTAATGAGGGGGGAGTAGCAGGGAGCGATGAGAAGAAAGCAAAGCTATTAAATATTTTTTATCCACTGTATTCACTGAGGAAAATAAACTGTCAGATGAAATGCAGAATGTAAAAGTAAATTCCCCATTAAAAGTGCCATGTCTGACCCAGGAAGAAGTACAGCAGCGTCTTAAAAAGATTAAAATAGACAAATCGCCAGGACCAGCTGGCATACACACCCGTATCCTAAGAGAATTAAGCAATGTCATAGCCAGACCCTTATTTCTGATATTTAAGAACTCTATCCTGACAGGGAATGTTCCACAGGATTGGCGTATAGCAAATGTGGTGCCAATATTCAAAAGGGTCCAAAAACAGAGCCCGGAAACTATAGGCTGGTAAGTTTAACATCTCTTGTGGGTAAACTGAAGGTTTTCTAAGAGATGGTATCTTGGAGTAGAGATTGCCTTGCGGTTCGCCCGGCGGTCGTTTTGCGGCGAACTTTGCGTGTTTGCGATTCGCCGAACATGCGAACATATGATATTCCACCCACCATATTCTTTTACATTGTGAAGAACTTTGACCCATGACACATCCATCAGGTGGTACAGGACAGCCAATTGAGACATTTCAGCACATGGACATACCCCCTACCTTATAAATAAACCTGATCTGGCCGCCATTTTACATTCAGAGTTTTGCCAGTGTAGGGAGAGGTTGCTGTGTGGAGCAGGGACAGGCTGTTAGGGACACCAAAAATAAGCTAATAAGGCCAAAAAAGTCATTTTAAGGACTGGTATAGGTGTGCTATCGATGTGGGGTGCGATATACTTATAATATACTTTTATAATGAGTCAAAAACAATAGATCTATATAGTGATCACCTGGAAGTCAGGGGCCTAGGGGCTAGGGGCTTACTAGGGTCATTTTTATATAGGGTAAGGTGGTCTGTGGTTAGGCTATCAGGGCTAGAATAGCACCCCCCCGACATATGGTTTCTGATTTGGTGCCGCCGAGCACCTGATTTAGTGCCGCCGAGCACTTGTTATTGCCTACCACATCTATGTTTTTTGCTTAACTTTAATAATTCAATTTATTTTCATTTTGAGGGATATCTTTTCCATTCACACGTCCGCAAAATGGGTCCGCATCCGTTCCGCAATTTTGCGGAACGGGTACAGCCCCATAAATTTTCAATGGGGCCGGAATGTGCTGTCCGCAACTGCATTTGCGGATCCGCATTTCCGCATCCGTGCTTCCATTTCCGCAAAAAAATAGAACATGTCCTATTAGGAATTTTCTATTTTAGTGCTGGCGATGTGCGATCCGTAAATTGCGGAATGCACATTGCCGGTGTCCGTGTTTTGCGGATCCGCAAAACACTTACTGACGTGTGAATGGACCCTCATAGTAACATTATTAAAGGTTACGTTTTATCTTTATGTATATTCTAATGGATTGCCTTCCGTGTACAATGTTATAATATACTTTCTATGTTAGAAAGTATATTATAGTGCATTTGTATTGTGCGGCAGTTGTGTGCGGTTCTGCTGCGATACTGCAGGTATATAGAGGGACAAGCGTTATTGGAACAAATCATTTCTGCTGGTGTGATATACCAGTCACCCCCCCAAAAAAACTAAATGAAGCGGGGTGTTATATACCAATATACTTTCTTTATAGTGCATTTGGGTACTGTATAGTGCATTTGCGCAAATTATATTGCCGATATTTCGCATTGATAAAAATAATGAATGGAGATCGCAAATTCGAATAATACATCTGGTATGTCACTGTCCATGTTGTGGGACTATTTTTTGACTTCTAGTAATTATTTCTTGGCTGCAAATATGAGCTGAAGGTTTTTCAGGTTCGCCTGCCATTAAAATGAATGGGACCCACCGCAAACTTGCGGTTTGCGAACATTTGATCGCGTTCGTGCGATCGCGTTCGCGAACGGTCCCGGCAGATGTTCGTCCATCACTATCTTTGAGTACCTCAATAAAAATAAGCAAATAGTTTGGGACTCGAACTTGACCCGAACTTGACCCCGAACCCGAATTCCATTGAAGTCAATGGGGACCCGAACTTAAAATGGCTCTAAAAAAGTCATGGAAAGGGCTAGAGGGCTGCAAAAGGCAGCAAAATGTGCTAGGATAGGGAAATTACTTAAAATAACATAAAATACATTAAAAAAAAAATAATAATCTTGATCTAGGAGGAGGAGGTCCATATGGAGTAGGAGATTGGAAGTGGTGGTGGAGGAGAAGGAGGTAGCCAACACTTGTTTTTGTTTTTTATTTTATTATTTACTGTATTTATTTTAGTTCAAATTTGGGTAGACCCCAAAACATTATGAAATATAAAAAATAAAACAAAGTGAAAGTGCGCTACCTGGTTCATTTTAACCACTTACCGTCACACTAACGCCAAAAGGCGTCATCTCTGCGGCGCTCCCAGGTCACACTAACGCGAGATTTCCTGTTAACGCGCGCACACAAGTTCTTCTACAGCCTGCCGGCCGCGATCATTGGCTGGCAGGCTGTGGATTTTTGAATCGACGAATTAAATGGTTATGTCAGACGCTATTTTGAAAATAGCGTCTGATATAACTGCTGCCTGGTCCTCTGGTGGTCCCTTTCGCTTGGATCGACCACCAGAGGACACAGGCAGCTCTGTAAGTAGCACCAAATCACCACACTACACATTACACATTACCCTGTCATTTATTAACCCCCTATTTAGCACCTGATCACCCATATCAGACTCCCTGATCACCTTGATCACCCCCTTGTCCACCCCCCTGTCACTGATCACCCCCCCTGTAAGGGTCCCTCATCCCTGTTAGGTAGTTAGCTACTTGCTAGGTAGTTAGCGCCCAGCCCACCGCACCGCAGTCACTTTTTAGTCGCTGATTAGCGTCATCGCTGTCGCTAATCAGCACTAGTACTATATAGTATCTGTAAGTGATCAAGACTAGGGTCACCTTTAGGCTCTACAAAACGCAGTGTTCGCCCGATCATGCCTGATCTTTTGCGCACACTTGCGTTCAGTCCGCCCCACCGCAGTGACAGAGTTTTTTTTTTTCTGATCACTGCAAAAACACGGTAAAATCGCTGCGCCGCTATAAAGATCACTTTTGAGCTTTTTGGATCTTTATTAGCGATCGCAGCTTTACTTCGCAAGCACTCCTTTTTACTAGGTAGGTTTGCTCTTTTTCCCGGGTAGTCTCAGAGGAATACCCCCTTAATTTAGTGAACCCAAAATGTCAAACAAGGGGTATTCCGCTGAAGAGGCCTACAGGATTCTGGCCGTGATGGATGAAAGCGATGAGGACGCCTCATCCAGTGGTTCAGAATATGAACCTGTAGACAGCAGTGGCACTCTAACCGCTAGCGAAGATGACGAGGTAGAGGTCCCTGCTACGGTCAGACGTACCCGATCCCATGTCAGTGTTCTGCCTACCCCGCATGATGATCCTCATTTGCAGCAGAGTGGTGCTAGCGCTGATCTTGTTTATGGTGCGGCATACACCAGCAGCGCAGCACACCCTGGACCTTCTACCAGCACTGCCGTATTCCCTGGTGAAGTGGCGAGCACCAGAAGGGCAGTTCCAGCTGGTACGGTGGCACGTGCAATAACTCCCCTGTCGCAGCCACCGCGTTCACAGGCCCGTAGAACCCCTAGTCTCCCAGAGGTGCTGGCAAATCCTAATTGGCACTCCCCTGCTTCCGCCGCACCCGTATTGCCCCCTTTCACCGCCCAGTCTGGAGTTCGCGTGGAGACGGCTCATTTAGGATCGGCCCTTCAGTTTTTTGAGCTGTTCTTCACCGCGGATCTCTATGACCTAGTTGTGGCAGAAACCAACCGCTACGCCACACAGTTTATTACCGCCAATCCGGAAAGCTACTATGCCCAGCCTTTCCGGTGGAAACCAGTCACAGTTTCCGAGTTTAAAATTTTTTTGGGCCTTATCCTCAGCATGGGTCTAACTAAAAAAAATGTATTGCGGTCAAATTGGTCTAAAGACCCAATACATTACATGCCCATGTTCTCTGCTGCAATGTCTAGGGCACGTTTTGAGGTCATCATGTGCTTTATGCATTTTACGGACAATAGCACCTGTCATCCAAGAGGCCACCCTGCTTATGACCGGCTCCACAAAATTCGGCCCCTCATAGACCATTTGTCATCCAGATTTGCAGATGCGTATACCCCTAATCAAAACATCTGCATAGACGAGTCCCTAGTACATTTTACCGGGCGCCTTGGCATAAAACAGTACATCCCCAGCAAGCGCGCCCGGTATGGGGTCAAACTGTATAAGCTCTGTGAAAGGGCCACAGGCTATACATATCGTTTTAGGGTCTATGAGGGAAAAGACTCAAAACTGGAGCCGGTCGGATGTCCTGACTACCTGGGGAGCAGTGGCAAGATTGTCTGGGACTTGGTGTCACCCTTACTCCACAAGGGGTACCACTTATACGTGGACAATTTTTACTCAAGCGTGGCCCTCTTTCGGCACTTACATCTAGTCGGAATTCAATGCTGTGGCACCGCGCGACCTAGTCGCCGGGGCTTCCCCCAACGGCTCGTTAGTACCCGACTTGCACGGGGGGAGAGGGCTGCATTGTGTGACCAAGAACTGCTCGCGGTGAAGTGGAGGGACAAGAGGGACGTTTACCTTCTGTCCACCATTCACGCAGACACGACTGTCCAAATTGAACGGGCAACTGGAGTCATTGTGAAATCCCTCTCTGTCCACGACTATAACCTTCACATGGGAGGGGTGGACTTCAATGACCAGATGTTGGCTCCCTATTTAGTTTCCCGACGCACCAGATGCTGGTATAAGAAGGTGTCTGTTTATTTAATTCAATTGGCGATGTATAATAGTTTTGTTCTCTACAGTAAGGCTGGGAGAATAGGATCCTTCCTAAAATTCCAGGAAGAGATCATTTCGGAAATCCTGTATCCAGGAGGGTCCGTGCCCCAAGGCCCTGATGTAGTGAGCCGGCTACATGGCAGACACTTCCCGTCTGTCTATCCTGGTACCCCAACTCAACGTTCCCCAAGAAAAAGATGTTGTGTCTGTAGCAGGGGTGGAATAAGGCGTGACACCACCTTTTTTTGTCCTGACTGTCCTGACCAGCCTGCCCTATGCATAGGGGAGTGTTTCAGAAAGTACCACACACAGGTACACTATTAGCATAGGGATTGCGTACACAGGACAGGCACACAGGGGTCTTAGGGCCCTTTCACACAGAGCTGCCACAAACATCTCCTTTCACCTGGGACAAAGTGCATAATGTACTTCGCCACATCTCTGGGCGATTTGCGCTTTTCACATTGTCCCATGGGGAAGAAGAGGTTTGTCCTATAAAGGTAATAAAAAAAAAATAAAAAAAATCACCGGTAAGCAAAAAAGTTATTGTTCTGTTTCAAAAGTTTATAAAAGTTAATGTTCTCTAAATTTAATGTTAATAAATTTATTGCGTTGCGGCCTGTTTTTTTTTTTTTTTTTTTACCTTCCAGGTGGACCAACCGATCGACTAGCTGCAGCACTGATGTGCATTCTGACAGAAGCATTGCGCTGCTGTCAGATTACACAAAAGTCGGTGTATGCGGCGCTGCAAGACGAGATTACTCCTCTGCAGTAAAAGATACGTTTACCGAGGCATATGAGCTGAGGAGGCGGCGGTGTTCATATGCTTTGGCAAACACTTTGTGTTGAGGAACGGTTGAGACGTGTGCATATATATCCATGCATGCCTGCAAACACGTGCGGGCATGTATGGTATATATATGCATACATTAACCACCGCATCATGGGGTGATGCCCATGGTGATCCCCAGGGGCTCATGGTGGCCCCTGTGGGAAATATGTGGTCCCTGGAAGCTGTGCCCCCTTATAATCCCCCTTATATTAGTATATATATGTGCCCCCTTATATATGTCCCCTGTATGCCCCAGATATATGCGAGGGTGTGTGTATATATAGATATGTGTGTATGTATTTGCACATGTGTCTATGTATATACACTTATGTCAGCATGACAGTATGTATGTGGGATTATTGCTGCCCATTCATACCCCCGGTTTTGTATGTGTTTATAGATGAGCCCCCAAGCATCTGTGGATATATATATGCATATATGCAATTCCAACTGTTATCAACAGAGTTGTTATAGCCTGTAGGATAACAGCTGATTAGCATCTAGTCCCCTTTTGTTCAGGCCCAAAGCAATCAGACGCTTTGGCACCGTTTGTGAGGGGACCTTCTAATCAGAGAACCTGTTTTTCCACACCTCTGCCCCATGGCCATGCCCATTACTGCCAGCATTTTTGGGACTAGGAGGGGGGGACTAAGGCACACTATGATGTCACATGCCTGAGGAAGGAGGAGGGGGTTGCTTTTGGGCTATAAAACCCAGAACCGGCCAGAGGTGCGGTCTCTTGCAACCAGACTAGATTCAGAGATGCAGGGGAGAGAGCAGCTTCATGATGACCACCTGGATAAGGCCTAAGTATACCTGTGTAGCCCCTACCTACCCCTCACATATCACCCCTGGTCCTGTAACCCCTTACCCTTGCCATGTTACTGGACACCCTGATCCCCCAAACCCTTGCTCCACCGTGTAACCCTTTCCCTACCCTGATTAACCCCTGGTGGTAACCCCTGCTCTAACCCTGCCACACACCCCCCCCCCCAGGGGTATTCACCCTTGCATTGCTGTACAGTTCTGATATTATCCCCATTGTTAACCCTTTGTGTTTGTGGTCGGTTTACACCCCTGTGAGGCCACCATTAACCGTCGTCGTACCCCGTAGGGACAGTGAATAGTCAGGTGGGGTGGGTTACTGATATTTGTGTGTATGATGTATTATTGTAATGTATAGATAGTATGTGGGGTGGAATTTGGGATTGTGTAGTGTAGTTAGGCTGGTATTGTGTTTATTGTAGTACTGTTTCTGTATTGCGGTGTGTACGTCTATATGTATATATATTCATATCCATTGATCCATGAATATATATAGATATAACGTATTGCTAGACTGATATAATTGTATTGTGTAATAAATATTCCTTATTGTTCATAATGCAGTGTATGGTGTTTTTAGTAGTCGCCGCCGTAGTATAGTGATAGTAAGGCGCTTGCAGCTAGCGTAGTGATTAGTGTAAAGCATAGCAAAGGTATTATTATTATATAAAGGCATAAATGGGCGGAGTTATCACTAGATGGCTCCTCCCATTTATGAATATTAATTATCAATATTTGCATAAATATTGGTGATTAATATTCCCCCTTTACATTGGCGAGCCAGGCCCACTGCGTGGATTTTGCGCTTATTTTTGGTCTTAAGGTTGAGGGTCGCTAGTACTGTGAATTAGCGGGCAGGAGAGACGCGGTCAGCGGAGTGTCTGAGCGTCTAGGACCCGATAATTCGTACAGGAGAAGCGATACTTCCCTTAGAGTACCAGAATTAAAACAAAATCTTTTGCAGAGAATCTATAATTGTTCTGTGAATTAATACTTTTGTATTTGCTTTACACGGTCACCGTCGCTGGGGTACACGGAAAAGTACAGCACCAACAAGCATCGCTCAAGTGATTGCAAGGGAGAAGACACATCACTGAAGGAGATCCATCTTCGGGGGAGCGGCGTACAAGTCAGGCTGGTCGGGAAGAGGCGATCCGGGAAAATGGACTTCTTCCAAGCAGCTGCGAAATACGGCGCCAAGGAGAAGATGGACACTCATCAAACGGTGAGTATGGACTTCCCCACACTGCAACACTTGAGCAGACACAGCACATTTAACCCCATCCTCCCCACTACATACAAGTCAGCAGAAATGCTGTGGTCCGATTTGTTAGCACAGGCTTGTAGTTACGACAAGCTTTGTGTTAACAAACGGACGGTTTTGAACAAGGCCACCAAACGGCTTCGGATGCTAGCCAAACTCGTTCATACGTTTGAGGTTAGCATCTGTAAGCCAAAGGAAGTTGCGCTGGTGTCTCAGTCAACGGAGACAATTCCTCCGGCCATTCACTGCCAGTGCTGTGCCAGTAATTCGGACCAGGTTTCGACATTGCAGGCGCAGCTGGCAGAGAATGTGCAGTCTACTGTTGACCGAGATGCGCAGGTGGCTAATATAGAGTCACAGTTAGTAGAGCTGCAGAGGCAGAAGGAGGAAATTGAGGCTAAGTTGACTCAGTCTTATACTGAAGTCAATGCCTTCAAGGAGCGGACTGCCTCTACTGACGTGACGGTAGCCAAATTGAAGGCTCAGGTTGCTGTAAGGTCCCAGCTAATGTCTGGCATGCAACAGGTTATCACCAAGTTGGTGCCTGCCCTTTCTTTTTCCATAAAGCCAGGGTCGGAATCTCCCAAAATGTTGCCCTGTGCAGGGCCACAAGGGGTGAGAGTAGTCTGTGACCGGTCTAATCATCAGGTCAAGCCGGTCCAGACTAACAGAGATTTTTCCCTGACTTTGGGAAAAAGAACTGTGGTGAAGAGTGCGTCCCTGAGGATGGAACAATTCAGGAGAAGGGAGCACGGCTGCAGTGTAGATGGACCTGGGCCATGCAGAGCAAACATCAGATGTTTTGCTTGTGGTGGCCTAGGTCACATAGCGAGACACTGCAAAACAGATAGGAACATAACACACAGGACAGGAAACCAAGTCACGTGTTTCAGGTGTGGGAACAAAGGACACATTGCAAGGAATTGCCCTGGTGCAAGTAATTGCAATGTGTCCAACAGTATCAGCCAGGTAACAAATTGGGCAGTGGGGTCTAGTCAGCTTGGCCATAAAGGGGTTACTTCTCGGCAGCATCACCAGCTGCTGAGGGGTCAGAGTGGCCAAGCTAGGCTAGGCAACATTTGACACCCCTGTACTATTTGTTACACCGTGTGTTCCCTGTGTATGTCCATGTTGTGTGTTTTTGTTATCTGTTTGTGAGTTTTTCTTGATGTTGATGGTGGTAGTCCTTGTCTACGAATGTGTTCCACCATGCTGATTTATGTAGTGGTGTAAGTCCCATCTGCTGTCTGTTTCATTCTGTGTCCCCTTGCAGTGGAACAGTGTTATACTGTGGATCGAGAACGTATAGGCTTGCGAGCAGATAATTTCACACGGGAAATCCTACACAAAGGATGATGTGATTTTATTCTGGGCAGCCAGGGTCTCTGATCGATACAGATAACGCTGTTGTGCTTCAGGTTTTCGGTAGGGCTGTGTTGCGCTGGGGACTGGGGCGGACAGACAACATTGGTGTAATGTTGTGTTGCGCACTTAATTCTAGTCCGGTCAGGTAGCACAGCTCTCATAGGGATTGGACGCAGAGTGTTGGGCAGCAGAGTGTGGACTGTGTTCTTGTGTTGTGGGGTCCTGGGGAGCCAGGGCATAACTATGCCATTGGTTCTGCGGGCCCCCACAGGATGGGATCACAGGGGGAGGTCAGCCTGGGTGCACATGAGTGGACAGGGATGCGGTACCATCAATAACAAGATGGTGCTTTGTCCACAGAACTCCAGTTATCCCAACCTAGTAGGGTGGCCATCCTTATCTGTTGGTGCAGAGGGATGTGCAGCAGAGGATGCAATCCTCTGAAGGTACGGTGTTAAGACACCAGTGTTGGGATAACGAGGGGTCCTGTGAGATAAAGGGCAGCTCAATGCCTTTCTCTACCCATGGGTCAAAGGTATTGGTGCTGGAAATTTTCACATTAATTGCACTGTTAGGGGAGAAATTCCCCTGGGAGCGCCTGGTATTTTCTTCTGCCATAGGTGTGATTTTTATATGGAGCGGAAGAAAAACCTAGGAGATGCCACAGAAGAGGCCAGCTATTCCCCCTGACACTGTTTTGAAGCTCCAGAGGATCCCACTGGATTTTGGCAACTAAGCGACCTCTGCCTAGAGGTGTTCTAGAGAAGACTGTGCCACAATCCAGCGGGAGCATTATTTAAGGCTCTGGAGGAAGACTTGGGAGACGTTCGGGTGGAAGAACTTATTCAATTGTTTCACCCAGTGAAACTTCTTCTGGTTCTGGTCATCGTAATCTGAGGGTCAAGGGACTTACTGACCAAATACACCAGAACCAGACAGAACTTTACAGAACTATCCGGAGGAGGAGGCTCAGGACATAACTCAAACATTGTTCCTGTAGCCAAATATTGTATGGACACACTTTGTTTCCTATGAGGGTTCGGGACGTATAACTTGTACTACCCTGAAACCCCATAGCACATTGTATTTATTGATTGATTATGTTGGTTGATTGTGTACCCATAGAAACTTTAGGTACAAATGTGTGACAGCCTATACCCAGGGAAACTCGCCCAACGCATTGCGGTGAGTTATTATTTGGCTGTACACATTTGCATCCTATAGTAGTTTCCCATTGACACAGGGGTCTGCGACCTACCTGTGTCTTTGGAGGTGTAGAGATATGCCAGGTTGCATTAGTCTCTATGGGTACACACATTTAATGGAATTTGGTGGTGTTGGGAGGGATGTGGCATGTATTTTGTGTGAATGGGGATAAGGTTAGGTCACGATAGGGACAGGCATCATTCATTTGCCACCTTGAACCCTGGAACGGTGAGGTTCTTAAGGGAAGGGCTGGAGGTGTAGTGTGACGGAGGTGTTCTCCGCAGTAGAATTTAGGTACCATGACATCACCGCTTAAGAGTTTGACCTGCCTTGTAAAGACCTATTAATCTGTCCACGGGAGAACCGCACCCATCAAGATGGAAACAGACGTTGGATAGAAGAAAGTTGGGACAAAGACTGTAAGGGTGAACCCGCTCCAGAATTGAGGGGGGGCGAAGATACCTGAAGATCGGCAGAATTACCGAGAGACTGTGGGGGTGTGGTCACTCCAAAGTGGGGGTGGCCGACACCAAGAGACTGTTAAAGAAAGGCCAGTTAAAGACTGTAAGGGTGAACCCACTCCAGAATTGGGGGGGGGACGAAGATACCTGAAGATCGGCAGAATTACCGAGAGACTGTGGGGGTGTGGTCACTCCAAAGTGGGGGTGGCCGACACTAAGACTGTTAAAGAAAGACCAGCTAACCAAGAGACTGTGGGTGTGTGGTATCCTAAAGAAGAAGACAGAAGGGCAGGTCGGAGGAAGCTGGATTGGGGATGTCTAAGTACCTAAAGATCAGTGTGCACTACAGTTCTTCCTGAACTTCCACCAAAGATGGGGTTGAAGGGGGGCAAACATATCTCAACCCGTTCCCCCATTATATTGTCGTATTATATTCCGACAACAGGGGGATTGTTGAGGAACGGTTGAGACGTGTGCATATATATCCATGCATGCCTGCAAACACGTGCGGGCATGTATGGTATATATATGCATACATTAACCACCGCATCATGGGGTGATGCCCATGGTGATCCCCAGGGGCTCATGGTGGCCCCTGTGGGAAATATGTGGTCCCTGGAAGCTGTGCCCCCTTATAATCCCCCTTATATTAGTATATATATGTGCCCCCTTATATATGTCCCCTGTATGCCCCAGATATATGCGAGGGTGTGTGTATATATAGATATGTGTGTATGTATTTGCACACGTGTCTATGTATATACACTTATGTCAGCATGACAGTATGTATGTGGGATTATTGCTGCCCATTCATACCCCCGGTTTTGTATGTGTTTATAGATGAGCCCCCAAGCATCTGTGGATATATATATGCATATATGCAATTCCAACTGTTATCAACAGAGTTGTTATAGCCTGTAGGATAACAGCTGATTAGCATCTAGTCCCCTTTTGTTCAGGCCCAAAGCAATCAGACGCTTTGGCACCGTTTGTGAGGGGACCTTCTAATCAGAGAACCTGTTTTTCCACACCTCTGCCCCATGGCCATGCCCATTACTCCCAGCATTTTTGGGACTAGGAGGGGGGGACTAAGGCACACTATGATGTCACATGCCTGAGGAAGGAGGAGGGGGTTGCTTTTGGGCTATAAAACCCAGAACCGGCCAGAGGTGCGGTCTCTTGCAACCAGACTAGATTCAGAGATGCAGGGGAGAGAGCAGCTTCATGATGACCACCTGGATAAGGCCTAAGTATACCTGTGTAGCCCCTACCTACCCCTCACATATCACCCCTGGTCCTGTAACCCCTTACCCTTGCCATGTTACTGGACACCCTGATCCCCCAAACCCTTGCTCCACCGTGTAACCCTTTCCCTACCCTGATTAACCCCTGGTGGTAACCCCTGCTCTAACCCTGCCACACACCCCCCCCCCCAGGGGTATTCACCCTTGCATTGCTGTACAGTTCTGATATTATCCCCATTGTTAACCCTTTGTGTTTGTGGTCGGTTTACACCCCTGTGAGGCCACCATTAACCGTTGTCGTACCCCGTAGGGACAGTGAATAGTCAGGTGGGGTGGGTTACTGATATTTGTGTGTATGATGTATTATTGTAATGTATAGATAGTATGTGGGGTGGAATTTGGGATTGTGTAGTGTAGTTAGGCTTGTATTGTGTTTATTGTAGTACTGTTTCTGTATTGCGGTGTGTACGTCTATATGTATATATATTCATATCCATTGATCCATGAATATATATAGATATAACGTATTGCTAGACTGATATAATTGTATTGTGTAATAAATATTCCTTATTGTTCATAATGCAGTGTAGGTGTTTTTAGTAGTCGCCGCCGTAGTATAGTGATAGTAAGGCGCTTGCAGCTAGCGTAGTGATTAGTGTAAAGCATAGCAAAGGTATTATTATTATATAAAGGCATAAATGGGCGGAGTTATCACTAGGTGGCTCCTCCCATTTATGAATATTAATTATCGATATTTGCATAAATATTGGTGATTAATATTCCCCCTTTACACTTTGTATATATATAAAAAAATAATAATAATCCCGGCAATGATTTATTCATCCACATCGATTGATGTGAATGGAGAAATCTGGTTTGCCAGGGCATACGAGCTAAGTGGGTATGGATGTTGGGCGGAGCTCCTATGTCCTGGCAGACGCCTTTCCCCTCCTTTTTTTTTTGGCAGAGATTTTTTCATCCACATTGATCGATGCGAATGAAGAAATCTGTGCTGTTCATTTTTTCTTTCAGCCCAGAGGCTGAACGAAAAAAAAAAAATCTCATTACCCGTATGCTCAATATAAGGAGAATAGCAGAAACTCCTAATGCTGGCCATACATGTAATGACTGCGGAGACCCTCAAATGCCAGGGCAGTACAAACACAACACAAATGACACCATTTTGGAAAGAAGACACCCCAAGGTATTCGCTGAGGGGCATATTGAGTCCATGAAAGATTTAAATTTTTGTCCCAAGTTAGCGGAAAGGGAGACTTTGTGAGAAAAAACAAAAAAAATCTATTTCCGCTAACTTGTGCCAAAAAAAAAAAATTCGATGAACTCGCCATGCCCCTCATTGAATACCTTGGGGTGTCTTCTTTCCAAAATGGGGTCACATGTGGGGTATTTATACTACCCTGGCATTTTAGGGACCCTAAAGCGTGCGAAGAAGTCTGGGATCCAAATGTCTAAAAATGCCCTCCTAAAAGGAATGTGGGCCCCTTTGCGCATCTAGGCTGCAAAAAAGTGTCACACATGTGGTATCGCCGTACTCAGAAGAAGTTGGGCAATGTGTTTTGGGGTGTCTTTTTACATATACCCATGCTGGGTGAGAGAAATATCTCGGCAAAAGACAACTTTTCCCATGCAGATCACAGCTCATGCATAATGGGAGCAAAACCTAAAGTGTTGCGTTTATATTTTTACTCAGTGTATATATAATGAGAATGCTTGGACTGGGAGAAAATGTCTGTATGTGGGTAAGTAACTGGCTCAGTGATAGAAAACAGAAGGTGGTTATTAATGGTACACACTCAGATTGGGTCACTGTCACTAGTGGAGTGGGCCCTATTCTCTTCAATATATTTATTAATGATCTTGTAGAAGGCTTGCACAGTAAAATATCAATTTTTGAAGATGACACTAAACTGTTTAAAGTAATTAACACGGAAGAGGACAGTATACTACTACAGAGGGATCTGGATAGATTGGAGGCTTGGGCAGATAAGTGGCAGATAAGGTTTAACACTGACAAATGTAAGGTTATGCACATGGGAAGGAATAATGCAAGTCACCCGTACATACTAAATGGTAAAACACTCGGTAACACTGACATGGAAAAGATCCTAGGATTGGAATTTTAGTGAACAGCAAACTAAGCTGTAGAAACCAGTGTCAGGCAGCTGCTGCCAAGGCTAATAAGATAATGGATTGCATCAAAAGGGGCATAGATGCCCGTGATGAGAACATAGTCCTACCACTTTACAAATCACTAGTCAGACCACACATAGAGTACTGTGTACAGTTCTGGGCTCCTGTGAACAAGGCAGACATAGCAGAGCTGGAGAGGGTACAGAGGAGGGCAACTAAAGTAATAACTGGAATGGGGAAACTACAGTACCCTTAAAGATTATCAACATTAGGGTTATTCACTTTAGAAAAAAGATGACTGAGGGAGGATCTAATTACTATGTATAAATATATCAGGGGGCAGCACAGAGATCTCTCCCATCATCTATTTATCCCCAGGACTGTGACTCTTTGCCTGAGGAGGTGGTGATGGTGAGTACAATAAAAGAATTCAAGAGGGGCCTGGATGTATTTCTGGAGTGTAATAATATTACAGGATATAGCTACTAGAGAGGGGTTGTTGATCCAGGGAGTTATTCTGATTGCCTGATTGGAGTTGGGAAATAATTCCCCCACCCCCCTTAAGTGGGGAAATTTGGCTTGTACCTCACCGGGTTTTTTTTTCCCTTCCTCTGGATCAACTTACAGTATAACAGGCCGAATTGGATGGGCAAATGTCTTTTTTTGGCCTTATATACTATGTTACTATGTTACTATTCCCATATTAGGAACAGCTTTGATTTTAGAAGTACACCAAGAAATTCCTGTATATACAGTTAGTACAAAGCAAGTGATCCTCTGCAGTGTGTGGTATGACAGTGCACTGAGTAAGATGGGCAGTGAAGTAGAAGCTTTACAGAGAGAGTAATTATATGTATTGCTGCAACCTTATCATAGCTGTGGAGTTTCACTGCTGGAGGCTATTTACTTATTCACAGGAAAAGCCTGCTGGAAAGTCCTGGTACATAGAGTTACATCACAACGGGTGCCTGAGACGTCTCATTGTGTCTCCATTGTTGTTTTTCTCAGTATCCTAGAGCAAAAAGACAGTAGAAATCTGTGCAGCACATGAAGCCTCAACATAACAACAATCATCATATAAAGGCCCTTTTATACTGCTCCATGGAGCAGACGATTATGAGGAGCGAAGCAATCCCCTGCTCGTCATTGAAGGTGACCGCTGCATTTACATGCATCGATCTTCCCCCAAATATAGTGAGGAGTGATCGCTAATGCCATCTCTCTCCCCCTTCAGAATCATTGTTTGCTGGCAGCAGAGGGCTGTCTAGATGGCACGATCAGCTGCCTGTAAACAATCATTTAGGTGACTGCACGAAAGATCCTGTTACCCGATGAACAAGCATTTTGCTCCTTCATCAGATAATTGGCGGCACCTTTACACAGGCAGATAATCGCTAACGAGTGTTCCTACTCTACACTGTTAGTGATAATCTGCAGAAACATCTGTCAGTGTAAACAGGCCTTAAGTCATAATTGAATTAAAAATAACCTTGTGTTTTAGGCATACATGACTCCTATAAAAAGAGGAGTCTTCCTAGACTGCCAGTAGGCTCTTCTTTCAGATTCACTGGTGATCCAAGGGTGTCCTGGCTGTCCCATGTAATACAAGGGCACTGTGGCTAGGACTTTTAGGGGTGCACTAACTTTATTTGATATAATTCATAAATAGGGATGAGCAAACCTTAACTGGCTCGTACCGAACTTTGCGAGTTCGGGTATCCGGACCCGAACCCGGACTCTCACACTGAAGTCCAGGTTTGGGTTCGGTGTTCGGGTGATTTTGTTATTTTCCGTTATAACAAGGTTATAGCAGAAAATAATAGCATTCTTAAGACAGAATGTAAAAGAATATGGCCATTTAGTGGTAAGAAAACTCACCTCACTGACTTGATCGTGCTGCCGCAGTGTCTTCTATCTTCTTTCAGCACGACCTACCAAAGGACATGCGATGACGTCACCGCACTCACCACATGGTAAGCGCGGTGACATCATCGCAGGTCCTTTGGCAGGTCCTGCTGAAAGAAGATAGAAGACACTGCGGCAGCACAATGAAGTGGATGGGGTGATTTGTTGATTTTATTTTTTTACCCCTAAATGGCCATATTCTTTTGCAATCTGTCTTAAGAATGCTATTGTTTTCTGCTATAACAATGTTATAATGGAAAATAATATAGTGAAGTTCGGGTCCCCATTGACTTGAATGCGGTTCTCGTTCGGGGTCAAGTTTAGGTCAAGTTCGGGTCACGAACATGAACTTTAACCTGAAGTTCGGCCGAACCCGGAAAACCCGAACTTCCACGGGTTCGCTCATCCCTATTCATAAACTATCACTCAACTTAAAGCTTCCGGGTTTTTCTCATGATCTTACATTTAAGGTGATTAGAGTACTTTTTCCTCTGACCTAATCTACTGCTGAACCACTGGCTTGGTATGTCCCTGTCATATACTTTAGCTTGCCCTCAACTTATCTGGACTTTGGATCTAGATTTAGAGGCTCATTTATGAACTGATATACGCTACTTTTTTACCTGGTGCGGTACACACCGTTCATTGCACCAATATTCTCCAATATTCTCTATGTCTCTACAGAAATAAATTACTTTTACTGTGAACAGTTAAGCAAGTTGAAGAAATGATCTCCAAAAGACATAAAGTTGGATGAAGAAGGTATGCAATGAGCTCTTTAGCTAGCTCTGCCTCTATTGCCACCAGATGAAAGGCAGCTATCCTATAAGTCAATATTCAACCCTTTAAATAGGCCTTTAGACATGACCTGGATAATAAATAGGTGAGTAGCGTACCTCATCTGCAGACAACTGTTTTGGGATGATTGCCCCTCATCAGCGCAGAGCAGAGAGTACTGGCTTAACTGGATGACAGGCTTAGGTCAGGATTTTCATCCATTCTTCATTGCAAAAGTCTTCCAGTTCTGTTCTGCACAGCTCTTTTGAGGTTTATCCATAGATTTCCAATGATGTCCTGTGAGGGCCATTGTAAAACCTTCAGCTTGCACCTTTTGAGGTAGTCTATTGTGGATTTTGGGGTATGTTTTGGATATTAATTATCCATTTATAGAAGCTACCCTCTTTTTAGCTTCAGCTTTTTTACAGTTGGTGCTATGTTTGCTTCCAGAATTTGCCTAAGGCCTCATGCACACGACCGTTGTGTGCATCCGTGGCCGATGTTTCGATGACTTCCGTGGCCGATGTGGCCGATGACTTTCAATGGGTCCGTTGAAAACTCGGAAAATGCACCGTTGTTCATCCGCGGCCGTGATCCGTGTTTCGTGTCCGTCAAAAAAATAGGACCTGTCCTCCTGCGTGGCGAGGGGGTGGAACTGCCGGGGCTGTGGGAGGTTATTTCAGGATCAGGAGGCGTTTGGGATTCAAATTAAGGCGGGCTGGGCACTGCAGGGGGGCGTCACTGGGCTCCAGAGAGGGAAAAAACGCCCCTCTGGGCACCTTGGAGCTTCATTAGCATATCAGAAAAAGAGCTTTTTTATCAAAATGACAAAACAAAATAAAGTAAGAAGACCACTGCAGGAAATAAGGTACTTTATTGAACATGGCGATGGTGACAGCTCAAAATGCTAAAAGCAGGTGACAGATTCCCTTTAAAAGAGTTGTGCAAGAATGGGAGGAAGCAAACACCCCCTTCCCTCTCCTCCTACTCCTGCAGGCCTGTGATGCTCTACTGGGCTCCAGCAATGTCAACATCCGGTTTGACAATCCCACAGCCAATCATTTGCTGCGGTGGGGGCTGGATCCCCTTGCAATCATGTGACTCTTTGTCATGGCGCAAGGAGAGCCAGACATCTCCATGGCCGGTGATTGGCTGCAGTAATATCAAACTGGATATTGACATCGCTGAAGCACAGAGGAGCATCGCAGGTCTGCAGGATAAGGAGAAGGGAGCTGGAGGCAGGAAGCAAGTAAGTCATCTTTCCTTTACAGGTCTGGCAGTGCTAACTTTTTGTGCACCACAGCAAAGAGTCTCTGCACAGATCAGCTTCTGCTTTGGAGGACTCAAAGTAACCAATTGTTAAATGATTTCCCTTTCATTCGAATGGACACCATGCAATACTATGCTGATGATGTTTAAGACCTACCTAACCTTTCCTTCGGTCTGTGTCCTCTATTGAATTATTGGACATGTTAGCTCACAACTCAGTAAACATTCACATAACATCTGCTTCCAGTAACTGCTGATCTTGACGTTGACAATGCAGATACGTTGATGACTGGAATTTCTTAAAGACACATTTTATCTAATTTCTTTTTAAAAATTCTTTTCAACATGCTGAAAATATCTTTGTTGAGTAATTCAGAGGAGATAACACACAGAGGAGTCTTTCTATGTCTTGTGTTTTTCTCGTTTGTTCCAAGAGTATAATTCAGCAGTAAAGCCAGAAATGGGCCTGAAACATGTAGTTGAAACCTTAACTGATCTCTGATTCAGCATTATTCATTTAAATAACTTTCGTTTTTTGTCTTAATTTATCTTTTTGAAGTGGATCAATCAAGTTTTCATTTTTTTACTAAATACAATAGAAAAGCAGGCAACACTACTCTGTTCATCAAAGAGTGACGGAAACCTTTAGGAAGTGTAAACTGAGCCTCGTAAGTTTGTGTTTGAATGATCAGTTGCTTGGTGTTTCTCTTGTAAGATATTCTGACAGATGATAAGGCAAATTACTGCGGATGAATGTTCTAACAAATGGTCATTCCTGATAATTGGCCCAGCAATCAGCCGTCAAATTAGCAAATTTTTTTTTTTTTGGTCAGTTGATCCGATCATTTATGTGAACATGAAAATGCTTACTGGTCAGCAGCACAATCCCTGTAAAAGTATGGGGGACGAACATTGGTAGTCATAATCAATTACAATACATGCACTTTCCATTGGCTTGTGCAAAGGTCTTTTTAGTGCCGACTAGAGTTGAGCGAACACCTGGATGTTCTGGTTCGAGAAGTTCGGCCGAACTTCCCGAAAATTTTCGGGTTCGGGATCCGAACTCGACCCGAACTTCGCCCCGAACCCGAACCCCATTGAAGTCAATGGGGACCCGAACTTTTCTGCACTAAAAAGGCTGTAAAATAGCCCAGAAAAGGGCTAGAGGGCTGCAAAAGGCAGCAAAATGTAGGTAAATCCCCTGCAAACAAATGTGGATAGGGAAATTAATAAAAAAAATAATAATATATAATTAACCAATATCAATTGCACAGTGGTCCCATAGCAGAGAATCAGGCTTCATGTCACCCACCACTGGAACATGCCTCTGTGAGATATTTAGGCCCAGGCAACCAGACAGAGGAGAGAGGTCCCATAGCAGAGATTCAGGCTTCATGTCATAGCAGAGAATCAGGCTTCATGTCACCCACCACTGGAACAGGCCATTGTCAGATATTTTTAGGCCCCGGCACCCAGACAGAGGAGAGAGGCCCCATAGCAGAGAATCAGGCTTCACGTCATAGCAGAGAATCAGGCTTCATGTCACCCACCACTGGAACAGGCCACTGTTCAGATATTTTTAGTCCCCGGAACCCAGACAGAGGAGAGAGGCCCCATAGCAGAGATTCAGGCTTCATGTCATAGCAGAGAATCAGGCTTCATGTCACCCAACACTGGAACAGGCCACTGTTCAGATATTTTTAGGCCCTGACACCCAGACAGAGGAGAGGTTCATTCAACTTTGGGTTGCCCCGCAATATAATGGTAAAATTAAAAAAAGAGGATTGAATGTCTACCAACGTGCGCTTGTACTCGCGCATCTTCCTATCACACTCCAGTGCAGGAAGTAAGGTGGGCACATTGTCTTTGTACCGGGGATCCAGCAGGGTGGCAACCCAGTAGTCCGCACACGTTCAAATGTGGGCAACTCTGCTGTCGTTGCGCAGGCACTGCAGCATGTAGTCGCTCATGTGTACCAGGCTGCCCAGAGGTAAGGACAAGCTGTCCTCTGTGGGAGGCGTATCGTCATCGTCCTGCGTTTCCCCCCAGCCACGCACCAGTGATGGGCCAGAGCTGCGTTGGGTGCCACCCCGCTGTGAACATGCTTCATCCTCCTCCTCCTCCACCTCCTCCTCATCCTCGTCCTCCAGTAGTCGTCCTCTACATTTGTACCTGGCTTCTGCTGTTGAAAAAAACCTCCCTCTGAGTCACTTCTATGAGACTTTCCTGAAAGTGCTAAAAATGACCCCTCTTCCTCCTCCTCCTCCTCCTGGGCCACCTCCTCTTCCATCATCGCCCTAAGTGTTTTCTCAAGGAGACATAGAAGTGGTATTGTAACGCTGATAACGGCGTCATCGCCACTGGCCATGTTGGTGGAGTACTCAAAACAGCGCAACAGGGCACACAGGTCTCGCATGGAGGCCCAGTCATTGGTGGTGAAGTGGTGCTGTTCAGCAGTGCGACTGACCCGTGCGTGCTGCAGCTGAAACTCCACTATGGCCTGCTGCTGCTCGCGCATTCTGTCCAGCATGTGCAAGGTGGAGTTCCACCTGGTGGGCGGAAAGGCCGTAGTTACGCTGTAGCGCAGACAGTCGAGCAGCGGCAGGATGTGAACGCCGGAAGCGCGAACAGACGGCCCGCACTTTATGCAGCAGCTCTGACATGTCGGGGTAGTTGTGAATGAACTTCTGCACCACCAAATTCAGCACATGCGCCAGGCAAGGCATGTGCATCAAACCGGCTAGTCCCAAAGCTGCAACGAGATTTCGCCCATTATCGCACACCACCAGGCCGGGCTTGAGGCTCACCGGCAGCAACCACTCGTCGGTCTGTTGTTCAATACCCCGCCACAACTCCTGCGCGGTGTGGGGCCTGTCCCCCAAATATATGAGTTTCAGAATGGCCTGCTGACGTTTACCCCAGGCTGTGCTGAAGTTGGTGGTGAAGGTGTGTGGCTGACTGGATGAGCAGGTGGAAGAAGAGGAGGAGGAAGCCGAGTAAGAGGAGGAGGCTACAGGAGGCAAAGAATGTTACCCTGCGATCCTTGGCGGCGGAAGGACGTGCGCCAAAGAGCTCTCCGCCTGGGGCCAGCCGCCACTACATTTACCCAGTGTGCAGTTAGGGAGATATAGCGGACCTGGCCGTGCTTAGTGGTCCACGTATCTGTCGTTAGGTGGACCTTGCCACAGATGGCGTTGCGCAGTGCACACTTGATTTTATCGGATACTTGGTTGTGCAGGGAAGGCACGGCTCTCTTGGAGAAGTAGTGGCGGCTGGGAACAACATACTGTGGGACAGCAAGCGACATGAGCTGTTTGAAGCTGTCTGTGTCCACCAGCCTGAATGACAGCATTTCACAGGCCAGTAGTTTAGAAATGCTGGCATTCAGGGCCAGGGATCGAGGGTGGCTAGGTGGGAATTTACGCTTACTCTCAAATGTTTGTGAGATGGAGAGCTGAAAGCTGCCGTGTTACATGGTGGAGATGCTTGGTGACGGAGGTGGTGGTGTTGGTGGTACATCCTCTGTTTGCTGGGCGGCAGGTGCCAACGTTCCTCCCGAGGCGGAGGAAGAGGCCGAGGCGGCAGCAGCAGAAGAGGTAGCAGGGGGAGCCTGTGCGCTTTCTGCAGGAGACCTGGTGGGAGATAATGTGAACGTGCTGGATCCACTGTCGGCCACCCAATTGACTAATGCCTGTACCTGCTCAGGCCTTACCATTCTTAGAACGGCATTTGGCCCCACCAAATATCGCTGTAAATTCTGGCGGCTACTGGGACCTGAGGTAGTTGGTTCACTAGGACGTGTGGCTGTGGCAGAACGGCCAAGTCCTCTCCCAGCACCAGAGGGTCCACTAACACCACCACGACCATGTCCGCGTCCCTTACTAGATGTTTTTCTCATTGTTACCGTTCACCACAATAAGAAAAAAAATATTTGGCCCAATGTATTGAATTCAAATTCAGGCCTTTTTTTTACAGGCACCTAACACTATCTGGCTATCTATTTAGGTACCGTATTACACTAATACAGGCACAGCAGTAACCACAGATTTAGCTGAATATAAATCGTAGGTCTAGTATTTAGGCCCTGGATGACAGGTATCCCTTTTATGGACAGAATTAGACTTGGAAATGCATGGTAGCGTGTGAAGTTATTGAGGATGACCCTATTAGCACCTTCAATGTAATATACCCTTTTATGGATAGATTTAAACTTGGCCTGCTACAACAGAAACTACTGATTTAGGGAATTGCTAATTTGGGAATTGTATTTCAACCCAGAAAAAAATATATCCTTTGCCAGACAGCAGACAGTATTACAATTGGCTAGCCACAGCTGAAACACCAGATTTAGGGTACTGCTATTTTGGCAATTGTATTTCACCCCTCAATAAAATAGCAAGCACAGCCAAGCCCCTGATGTAGGATATAGCAAAAAAAAAAAAACACACTATTGATGGTTAAATGGACTTGGTGGCAGCTTGTGCTGGCGCACCACAAGACACAAAATGGCCGCCGATCACCCCAGAAAAAAGTGACAGAAAAACGCTCTGGGCAGCCTAAAAACAATGAGCAATTAACTAGCAGAAGTTGAATGATACACAGCTGTAGATCGATCACTTCAGTAAGTGTTTTTGATGAGTAAATCCCTGCCTAATCTGGCCCTAACAGCAGCAGCTGCATCCTATCCCTACACTGATCAGAGCAGAGTGACGTGCGGCGCTACGTGACTCCAGCTTAAATAGAGGCTGGGTCACATGCTGCACTAGCCAATCACAGCCATGCCAATAGTAGGCATGGCTGTTATGGCCCCTTGGGGCAAGTAGTATGACGCTTGTTGATTGGCTGCTTTGCAGCCTTTCAAAAAGCGCCAAGAAAGCGCCGAACACCGAACCCAGACTTTTACATAAATGTTCGGGTTCGGGTCCGTGTCACGAACACCCCAAAATTCGGTACGAACCCGAACTATACAGTTCGGGTTCGCTCATCCCTAGTGCCGACTAACTGGTTTTAAACATCAATCAGCTCTCTTATAGCTCACCCATGTAAAAGGACCTTTAGGGTTGCCATACACAATCAACAGCTGTTTAGCCGACAGTTGTCTTTCCTAATTTTCACCCAACTCCCTTAGGCTACATTCACACAACTGTATATGTTTTGCGGTCCGCAAAAAGTACAATGGATAGGCATTGTAACAATGCCTATCCTTGTCCGCAAAACAGACAAGAATAAGACATGCTCTATATTTTTTATGGGGCTACGGAACAGACATAACGTATGCGGACAGCAAAGGCTTTTGATACTGTCCCTCATAGACGTTTAATAGGTAAAGTAAGGTCTTTAGGCTTGGAAAGTATAGTTTGTAATTGGATTGAAAACTGGCCAAAGGACTGGGTCCAGAGAGTTGTGGTCAATGATTCCTATTCATAATGGTCCCTGGTTATAAGTGGTGTACCACAAGGTTCAGTGCTGGGCCCTCTATTGTTTAATTTGTTTATTAATAAAATTGAGGATGGGATTAATAGCACCATTTCTATTTTTGCAGATTACACTAAGGTACTGTACAGTCTATGGAAGATGTCCATAAACTACAAGCTGACTTGAACACTCTGAGTGATTGGGCATTAACTTGGCAAATGAGGTTCAATGTGGATAAATGTAAAGTTATGCATTTTGTTAATAATAATCTCCGTGCTTCATATGTCCCAGGTGATGTAACACTGGGAAAGTCACTTATAGAGAAGGATTTGGGTGTCCTTGTAGATAGTAGATTAAATAACAGCATACAATGTCAATCAGCTGCTTCTAAGGCCACCAGGATATTGTCATGCATTAAACGAGTCATGGACTCGTGGGGAAGGAATGTAATATTACCACTTTACAAAGCATTGGTGTGGACTCATCTGGAATATACAGTTCAGTTCTGGGCACCAGTCCATAGAAAGGACGCTCTGCAGCTGGAAAAAGTACAGAGGAGAGCGACTAAACTGATACGGGGCATGGAGGGTCTTAGTTATGAAGAAAGATAAAAATAATTTAATTTATTTAGTTTTGAAAAGAGACGTCTAAGGGGGGACATGATTAACCTATACAAATATATAAATGGGCCATACATAAAATACGGTGAAAAACTGTTCCATCTAAAATGCCCTTAAAAGACAAGGGGCACTGCCTCCGACTAGAGAAGAAAAAGTTCAGTCTCCAGAAGCGTCAAAGCATCTTTACTGTAAGAACTGTGAATCTGTGGAATAGACTTACTCGGGATGTGGTAACAGCAGGAACAGTGGACAGTTTTAAAAAGGGTTTAGATGAATTCTTAAAAGTAAACAACATTACTGGTCCTTCCGTATCCCCTCCTGTGACACACTCTGCACTTTTTTTGGGACCGTCCCTTCTTTCCAGTATGGGGGACCACACCTGGAAAGTGTTGGCCAGGGACGATCCGGGCGCCTCTAGTTCCTGAGGTACTCCGGCCTGCTCTTTCCCGGTCAGAAAAGATCAGGGCCTTGAGGACTGCCTCATATAACTGAAGGAATGTCCCTGTGTTGCCTTCGCTCCGGGACAGCACAAAAGAGTTGTACAAGGCAACCCATACCAAGTAGACCGCAACTTTTTTGTACCATGCCCGGGTTTTGCTCATGGCGTTATATGGCTTGAGGACTTGATCAGAGAGATCAACTCCTCCCATATACCGATTATAGTCGACGATGCAATCGGGCTTGAGGACCGTTGCTGCCGTACCTCGCACAGGGACAGGGGTAATGCCGTTACCGAGAATTGTGGACAGTACAAGGACATCCCTCTTGTCATTATATCTGACCAGCAACAGGTTTCCACTGGTAAGGGCACGGGTCTCACCCCTGGGGATAGGTACCTGGAGGGGGTGGGTAGGGAGGCTGCGTTAATTTTTCCACCCGGTCACACAAGCGGAGGGACTGGAACAAGGGGATACTAGTATAAAAGTTATCCACGTACAGGTGGTAACCCTTATCTAGCAGTGGGTGCATAAGGTCCCACACAAGTTTCCCGTTAACACCCAGAGTGGGGGGACATTCTGGGGGTTCAATACGGGAATCTCGCCCCTCGTACACACAAAACTTGTAAGTGTACCCTGAGGTACTCTCACAAAGTTTGTACAGCTTCACGCCATATCTCACCCGCTTAGAGGGAACATGCTGGCGGAAAATGAGTCTCCCCTTGAAAGAAATGAGAGACTCATCAAAAGCGACCTCCCTTCCAGGTACATAGGCCTCCAAAAATTTGGCCCTGAAGTGATCGATGACCGGCCTCATTTTGTACAGGCGGTCATAGGCAGGATCACCTAGGGGGGGGGGACATGCTGCATTATCTGCATAATGCAGGCATTTCTGGATGGCCTCAAAACGGGAACGTGTCATGGCCATACAGTAGCAGAGTGGGGTCTGGTAGAGGACGTCCCCACTCCAGTACTGCCTGACACTGGGTTTTTTGACTAGGCCCATGTACAGCACGAGGCCCCAAAACGTCCTCATCTCGGCTGCACTGACCGGAGTCCAGCCACCGGACCTAGCCAAAAAGGAGCCCAGGTGTTGAGCAACAAGTTCGTTTGCTCCACCATCAGACTGACAAAGTGGTCACTGAAAAAAAAAGTAAAATAGTCATATTCAGTGAAGCCCACTGTGGGAATCGGGATTCCTGATTGGCCAACAGAATCAGGAATCACGTGCTCAAAATCCTCTGGGGTACACCATGCAAGTTCACCGGTAGGGGGCTCAGGTGGACTTATCTGGTGGGCCGGAAAACTAGCACGAGCCCCAGAGCAGCTCGTACTAGTGTGGGCCACAGGGTCCCTGGCATGGGGGCCCCCTTGCTCCGCCTGGCGGTGTCTCCGCTGCCTTGGGGGCTCATCATCATCACTAGATGATGAGGAGGACGCGTATGACAAGAGGAAAGTGGGGTCATCCTTGTCCTCACTGGGGCTCTCGGAGTCGGAGGCAAGCAGGGCGTATGACTCCTCGGCCGAGAACGTCTTGCGGGCCATAGGGGAGTGTGTGTGTGTGTGTGTGTATGGAAAAATGTATTTAGTGTGCGTATGCGGGGGCACGGGTGTTCACGTACTTACCCTAAACCTAACAGAAAAAAAAAAGCCCCAAAAAAGTGAAAAAAAAAAATTCAAACTCGCTGATCAGCGGTCCGAAGCTGATAAGCGGTGGGGTGGGCGATACGCTAACAGTGGCCGGACGCTAAGAGTGCCGGCCACAGTCAGCGCACGCACGAAAAAAAAAAAAAATGCTTGCGCCCCAAAAAATGTGTGTGGAGGGAGTGGGGGGGGGAAAGCTGCAGCAGCCCTGGGGGGGGGGTCTAGGGTCACACAGCTGAGTGTGCTGTGGATCCCAGACACCCGATCAGGGTAATGCAAAAATCTAAAAAAAACATTTCTTCTAAACTTTCCCTGAGTATCCCTGCCTAATCTAAGCTCTCCCTAACCTGTCCCTATATACCTTTTTAGTGCCAGATGGCACTATGGTGGGTCAGTGGGGGTGCTGGGGGTGATGGGCCCAGGAGCTGGATGACGGGCTGCTCTCTCTCTCACTCCAGGAAGCAATGTGGAGGAGGAGAGCAGAGCTGGGGGAAGTTAATCCCCGTCCACCTGTCTAGCCAATCGGAAGCGATCCTGAGAGGTTCGAGCACCCGAATTATTTGGCCGAGCACTCGGATCTGCCGAGCAGGTATTCGGCCGAGCATGCTCGCTCATCACTAGTCATATGCTTTCTGGAACAAGGATGGTTAATAGAAACAGAAAGAAGAAAAAAACATATGCCTTAACCACCCTAAAAAGAATAGATAATTCTCGACAATGCCAATATTCAGGAATGAGGAATCTCTGGAGATAACAAAAGAATTTAGGTACTGGTAAAGTGGATGTTTTAGTTTTTCGACCAATTATTCATGTCTAGAGAATTCCTCGCTAATCCATTGTAAAATGCAATGTCTTCATCAAGAAATTCCAAATATTTTCTGAGACTCAGCATTTCCTTTCTTAGTGTGATGTAACAGCGCTTCTGTTGGTGGTATTTAGTTTGATTAGGGGCAAAATACCAAAATAAGAATTTTGTTGTAGTTTTTGTTACGGTAAATGATGAGATTTTCTGCGTTTCAAGTTTATTTTTAGAGCAGCCAAAGTTATTTTTGAACTAGGTTAATGAAAAGAGTCCATTATCAGAGTTAACATTTGCACAAAAGGTGAAAAGGGCAATGCTTAAAATACTGTTTTATCTACAATTTATTTTTTTATAAAAAAGGCACCATTTTATTAACTCCATATCCACCAAACACTATAAATTTCCAGAGTTTGGTGCTGGGATTTAACCGGAGAGCTGTACATGTAACATGTGTATATGCAATCTAACAGGAGCAGGTCAGGTCCCCGGCTGTCACTGACAGCTGAGATTCCAGAGGACAAGACAGAAGCTGATCATTATTCTTCCTTCCTGGCTGCATAGCGCAAATGAGCGCTAAGCAGTGTAGAAAGGAAGTGGCTATTGGGCTAAGTGTCTTGGGCAAAGCACAGTTTTAGCAGACCCTCATCCGCTCTGCCTCTGTACAATGGGGTTGTTTTCCCTTGTGACTCCAGCTCCTTTGGATGGCACAAATAAAGTGGAAAAGTACAAATACAAAAAAAAAAAGGCTCAGTGTTCCCCAGAGGCCATTTAATGACCTCTTGGGGGACATTTTATGTGTCAAAAATATGTTTTGAAATAAGTTTAAATATATATATATTTATATATGACTAATAAAAGACAAAAAAAACTGTTATCTAAATCAAAACTGTCACTATAGTCTAACCGTTCATGCAAAACTATATTATACTAGCTGAAGGACCCGCTCGGGTATATTTAATCAATTTAATTTAATATTTGTGTGTGTCATTAAAAGATATCAACACTATCCACTATAACAATGACATCTACAACACCTCGCCCCAGAACAGTGACCTCCACAGCTGCCCACCCCTTAACACTGATCCCCCACAGTGCCTGGTCCCTTAAAATTGGACATTCACAGCAGCCCACCCCCTTAACTTTGACCTTTACAGCAGCCTTCCCCTTTAACAGTGACTTTCATAGCATACAACCCCCTTGACAGTAACCTCCACAGGGGCCCGCCCCCTTAACAGTGTCCTTTACTGGATCGGGGGCGTGTCCTTTTGAACAGCTCACTCTAAGACAGCAGCACTGTACTGTCTAAGTGTGAGCTGCAGGGAGAAAGTCACCCTCCCTTCCACCCCTGCAGCTGACAGAAGTTGATTTTTACCTTAATTTTTTCAATCCCCGTCGGCTCAGAAGTGGGAGGGGGCGTGGCCTAACCAGTTCTGGGTGTGGCTTAGCGGGACATAGAAGTTGATTTTTAACTTCATTTTTTCAATCTGTCAGCTGAGGAGTAGGAGGGGGCTTGGCCTAACCGAATCGGGGGCATGCCCTTTTGAACAGCTCACTCTAAGACAGCAGCACTGTGGTGTCTGAGCGTGACCTGCCGGGCGAAAGTCACCCTCCCTCCCACCCTTGCAGCTGACAGAAGTTGATTTTTACCTTCATTTTTCCAATCCCTGTCGGCTCAGGAGTGGGAGGGGGCGTGGCCTGACCGGATCAGGGGCATGGCTTAGAAGGACATGGGGCGGGGTTTTAAGTATTTTGAGGGTGGATGCATTGTGGCAGGGGGTGTGTCTGGGCTTCTTCCTGCAAGAGTGACGCCCCTCTGGGCAACTTACTGGCTCATTTGCATACCAAATAAACTGGATTTTCAGAGGATAAAAACATCTATTGCTGGAACAAAGGCACATATGGAAATAAGGTACTAAGTGCTATTAGGCCATGGCTTTACTTCAATAGCAATTATCCTGGTGACAGATTTCCCTTAAAGCTCTTCTATAGCAGTGAAGATTTAGGGCAACATTTATATCTCCGCCGACAATTCTAAGCCACTGAGCCACTTCACTTGATTAGTGTTAGGGCATATAAGTTGGCGAATGTCACTGGCAGTGATCCAATCTTCCCCTTCACAAAAATAAATCTACTCTCTGAGTCAGAATAAGTAACTGAATGGACAAAGGGGGTTGACTTCTTAATAGCAATGCTGACTCCCCTGGAGGAAACAACATGGCAGCTATGAAACCATTATCCAAAATATGTTTTAGGGAGGTTGGGAACTCTTCCCTGTTTAAAATGGGTTTCCTGAAGGAAACATACACTCACCTAACGAATTATTAGGAACACCTGTTCTATTTCTCATTAATGCAATTATCTAGTCAACCAATCACATGGCAGTTGCTTCAATGCATTTAGGGATGTGATCCTGGTCAAGACAATCTCCTGAACTCCAAACTGAATGTCAGAATGGGAAAGAAAGGTGATTTAAGTAATTTTGAGCGTGGCATGGTTGTTGGTGCCAGACGGGCCGGACTGAGTATTTCACAATCTGCTCAGTTACTGGGATTTTCATGCACAACCATTTCTAGGGTTTACAAAGAATGGTGTGAAAAGGGAAAAACATCCAGTATGCGGCAGTCCTGTATGCGGCAGTCCTGTGGGCGAAAATGCCTTGTGGATGCTAGAGGTGAGAGGAGAATGGGCCGACTGATTCAAGCTGATAGAAGAGCAACCTTGACTGAAATAACCACTCGTTACAACCGAGGTATGCAGCAAAGCATTTGTGAAGCCATAACACACAGAACCTTGAGGCGGATGGGCTACAACAACAGAAGACCCCACCGGGTACCACTCATCTCCACTACAAATAGGAAAAAGAGGCTACAATTTGCACGAGCTCACCAAAATTGGACTGTTGAAGACTGGAAAAATGTTGCCTGGTCTGATGAGTCTCGATTTCTGTTGAGACATTCAAATGGCGTCCAAATTTGGCGTAAACAGAATGATAACATGTATCCATCATGCCTTGTTACCACTGTGCAGGCTGGTGGTGGTGGTGTAATTGTGTGGGGGATGTTTTCTGGGCACACTTTAGGCCCCTTAGTGCCAATTGGGCATCGTTTAAATGCCACGGGCTACCTGAGCATTGTTTCTGACCATGTCCATCTCTTCATGACCACCATGTACCCATCCTCGGATGGCTACTTCCAGCAGGATAATGCACCATGTCACAAAGCTCGAATCATTTCAAATTGGTTTCTTGAACATAACAATGAGTTCACTGTACTAAAATGGCCCCCACAGTCACCAGATCTCAACCCAATAGAGCATCTTTGGGATGTGGTGGAACGGGAGCTTTGTGCCCTGGATGTGCATCCCTCAAATCTCCATCAACTTCAAGTTGCTATCCTATCAATATGGGCCAACATTTCTAAAGAATGCTATCCGCACCTTGTGGAATCAATGCCACATAGAATTAAGGCAGTTCTGAAGGCAAAAGGGGGTCCAACACCGTATTAGTATGGTGTTCCTAATAATTCTTTAGGTGAGTGTATATCTGCGTGTTGGTGTTTGAGTATATCAATAACCTGTTATCTCTTTTGAGGGATATTGAAGCCTTGTACATTAAAGGACATAACTTTTACAGATGCCATGTTGAGTCCCTGAGCCAATAGCGATGAAGCCACCTAAGCCATTCCTGAGAGAGACAAATACATAACAAGTTACATATTAACAAAGAAAACCAAAAATGAAAATCCAAAAATATACAGGCTAATGCCTTGGCAATGGGATACTTATTGCTCCAAAGGCATGATACGGGGGGAGAGATATACATCTCTGGCCCTAATCAGAGAACATTGGGCCCTGAATCCAAAATGAGGACCACTATAGGTAAACGAACATTTGGTCCAGTAATTTAAGTATAACAGGCAGGTTGTTGTCTCAGAGGAAGGCGAGCACTAAGCGCCTTTAAAAACCGTGATAAAGTAATAAAAAGAGAGGTAATAACATACACATAGTAGCACAGTGCTATATTATAATTTAGGCCTTAGGTCTTGGGAGGGGGTACTCCCATCGACCATGTGGAAGGCAAAATACTTTCCAGTTCTTACAAGAACAGGGACACTGTATCTATTCTGATTATTACCATCTATTTGTGGTTGACATTGACCAGGTTCTGCGATCCCTTACAACGGCATTGCCATCCGACCTGGAATCCAATCACCACGTCCATTTTGCCAACTTTTGTGCCCATACCCGATAGAGCAATTCATTTCATCAAAGGACCATCTATTCTGTCTATCGGGCCAAGCTGGGCAGTCCATCTTTAGGGAGGGCGAATGCAGGTATTTTGCATTAGATAGTGGTGTGACTTAGACAGACTAGGGACATCTAGGGTATAGTCCCAGCAGTGTGTCCCTCTGCCTTGGTACTCACGTACCCTTCACCCTATCTATTTCTTACGCTATCCCTGTTTATGGTTCCTTCCCGTCTCCGTCTATTTTTTCAGGAGACTAGTGTAACCAGTGGTTACAGATATATTCTCTTCTTTAGTGTCTATATTTAAGGGCCTATCTTTTTATTATTGACATAATTAAATGTTAAGTTTTAAACCAAATGAAATAAGCTACCCACAACCTGTTAATCAGTTCTTACAAGAAACAGAAAGTCTCCTTAGAGAACGAGCTCTGGTCATCATGTTAGGCTTCAACGTCATCTGGCCTTTCAGGAAGGAGCCTTCTTTGCTTTGGGAGTTGTTCTTTGTAGCTGTGATCCACTGTTCATTCCTGGGTAGAGGTGGTGCTACTGGTGCTGCACAGATAGGCAGCCACGATGGTATGTCTAATGGCTGAGTGTTGAGCGTCTGCCACGCTTGTGGTAGGTCAGAGGGAGTACGGATGGTACATATCTTGCCATTGGCCGCAAACGTGAGCCCGAACGGGAACAGCCATTTGTATAGGATCTTCTGATTCCTAAGTACATAAGTTATAAGGAGAAGGACCTTTCTTTTAGCCAGGGTAGAGGGTGCATAATCCAGAAATAAAGAAATGTCAGTTTGTTCATATTGCAATTATTTATATTCTCTAGCTGTGTTTAAGATGGCCACTGTGTCCTGGTAGCTAAGTAAGCCACATATAACATCTTTTGGGGGCTTTCCAGACTTAGGCACGGGCACGAGAGATCTATGTATTCTTTCAATAATAATCTTAGCAGCCCGGTCTGTGCCCAGTAGCTGAGCATATATGGCACGGGCAGCAGAGTCTAGGAGATTTGAGGTGACCGTCTCCCGGTAGTCCCTTAATGCGTGCATTTAAACTCCGTCTACAGTTCTCCTGATCTTTTATTAGAAGAAATGCAGAATTAAGAGACTCTGTGTGGGCCGCTAACTGTTGCAGTACAGCAGCACTGTGTTGTATTACAGAAGCCTGAGCCGCTTCCAGAGTCTCCACCCTGTGACCGATATGGCATACCTCAGTTTTTATTGATGCCAGTTCCTTCATCAGTGGGGCCAAGCCTTGTAGAATGGTCCATTTAAGGAAGGACCTGGAGACTTGTGCTGTATCTTGTTCTCCATCAGTAGCCACCGATTCAGGTACTGTCATGGACGTACCGAGACATACGGACGTCTCCCCAACAGTGGGTGACAGAAGATCTGTGAGACTGGCAACACATGCTTGGATCTGACAGGTTTTCTTGTGGATCAATAGGTGTCTGTGTTGTTTCTGATACTGGCCACACCTCTAACCTCCAGGTGTTGCTATTGTGGTCATTTAACTTTACTTATTTATAGTTGCTTCTCCCACAATGATGTGCGGTCAGGACTGTGACTAGGGATTTGACTAGGAGGTGTCCTTCTTTCTTCCCTAGCTTTTAGATCTTGTTCCTTGTTCCCTCTCCTTCTTTGTCCGGTGTCTCCATCCCACACATGGGCGTGACAGGTACGCTCTCCATGTCGGAGTCTTCCGGCACCTCCTCCTTGTGCTGATGCGTGCTCTTGAGGGCCCAGGTCGGGGATGCCCCAGATCTCCGCTTCAAGAATTTATCCATGTCTGCCTGGTTTTTCTTTACTCTTGGCATGTCTGGTAATTCTTTGGACCGATCTTTGCCTATTTTCACCATAATGTCGCAGGTTGTGAGATGCTATAACTGGTAATCCAGGGACCCAACAGCAAGATGCAGCCGTCTCAGCGCACGGTCAGGCTCCGCCCCGTTACCGTATTGTTTGATATGTAAGACACACTTTTTTCCCTCCAAAAGTGGTGGAAAAATGTCTTATGAAGCTAAAACCAATAAGCATTTCCATTATGGAAGGTCTCATTAGTATGCAGGAGGAGCGATGACTGTAGCTCTGCTAGCACTGGCTATACTCACGGCTCCATGGTCTTTTTGCAGGCCCCGTGCTGCACTTTCCTGACTGCATATAACATCAAGACTTAGTGCACTCAGGTGTGCACAATTACCTGATGTTGTGCATTGTCAGGTCACAGCACGGGGCCCGGAAAGAGACCAAGGAGCAATGAGTGCAGGAAGAATGCACCGTCCGGAGCCGGAGCGGTAAGTTTATTTATTTTATGTCTGATCTGAGGTCTGATGAGGATTGAAGATCTGATCTGAGTTATGGTACAGATTGAAGGGTCTAATCTTTGTAATGATATAGATTGGGGGGGTCTAATCTGAATTCTTATAAAACTTTAGGTCTGATTTGGGGGATCTGATGAAGATTGGAGGTCCGATATGAGGTCTAAGGAAGATTGGCGGTCAGATCTGAGGTTTAATGCAGATTGGGGGGTCTGATCTGAGGTCTGATATAGATTGGGAGTCTGATTTGAGGTTTCATATAGATTGAGGGGGTCTGATCTGAGGTCATATAAAGATAAAGGGTCTGATTTGGGGGTCTGATGAAGATTAGGGGGTCTGATCTCAGGTTTGATACAGATTGGAGGGGGTCTGATCTGAGGTCTGAAACAGTTTAAGGGGTCTGATCTGAGTTCTGATAAACATTGTGGGTCTGATCTGAGGTCTGATGAAATAATTTTTTCCCCTCATCTAAAACCTAGGTGTGTTATATATTATGGATCACACAGGGATCTAATTATACTATGAACAAACAATAATAATAGTAATAATTGGTGCTCAACCCATAGAATGATTATGATGGGCCAAAATGAATGTCCTTATATGAGCTACTGTACACTTGAACAATCCCAAGTCTAAATTGACAATTCTTACACTGTATATGGGAGAACAAAGTCCCTACTCTAACTTATAAGAATATTGGACACCGATTAATACTGTGATTATAAAAAAAATCACCAAAATCACAGACAGGAAATTGATCTCCTAATATTTCTGAAAACGTCAGTGGAAATGTATATACAAGATTATATAAAACAAAGGGAACTTTTAGAAATATATTAATTGTAGCTAAAATAATTTTCTATAGCAAGGCTCAGGGAGTTCACCAACTTTTCTCCAACCTCAGTCGTTTTCTTATGAATAAACTCCTTGTTTGCTGAACTTGTAATATTATAACTACATAGAGTCACCTTGGAGGCTCATAGAGCATAATCATTACTAGAACTGTAAAAGCAATATGTAACCAATACCAATTATACAATGTCATGTTAGACAAAGCAAACGGTGCATACACTTCACTAGGCAATCAATGAAAATACCTGTGAAATGAGCGTAGCATTTCTTCCAAAGATTGTCACCGACTATCATCATAGAGGACATGCAGGGAATAGGAAATCAAATATACAGTTTTAATTCCCTTTTTTATACAGAAGGGGTCACAGAAGTAAGATACAGTATAAAGGAAATGATATATATATATACATTTGAAACTCGAAAAATTTGAATATCGTGCAAAGTTCATTTATTTCAGTAATGCAACTTAAAAGGTACAACTAACATATGAGACTCATTACATGCAAAGCGAGATATTTCAAGCATTTCTTTGTTATAATTTAGATGATTATGGCTTACAGCTTATGAAACCCCAAAGTCACAATTTTGAGGCACCCTTTGCTTAGGGGATTTGGAATATTTAGTTGACTAGAGTGTGACACTTTGAGCCTAGAAAATTTAACCTTTTTACAAAATTCTAATTTTAAGCTGCATTAATGCAATTCCTTTTCATTTGTATTACTGAAATAAATGGACTTTTGCACGATATTCCAATTTTTTGAGTTTCACCTGTATATATCTCTTCTCTTTTGAATCCACTCTTGTGTTTGGCTCAAAAGCAGCTGCCCTAAAAACTGCATGTGTGAAACTAGCCCCCTTGTGAAGTTAGAATGGAGAGATGTTCTGAAAGACTAGAATTCTCCAAGTATAATGTGGATGGTTATTCATCGGAATGGCTATCCACCAAAACTACATTTCCCCTACAATGGACCAGATATCTGATGAAACTGCTCCTTTAACTAGCCAGGCAAGATAATGTAATGTAAGATCACATTGCTCCCATGGTCATTAATCCATCTCTAGTCCTGAGAACCAGAACCATACGTGAAAGTTATTAGGTACAGGCTCGTATTAGCTGCTTACTGTTCCTTTAAAAGATTAGTAAAGTTGTAAAGGCAAAAGTTGTGTCTTTGATTCGATCCACATTAATTCGCCACAAAGCATGTTATAAATCAGCTATTTCCAGGCCTGCAGGGAGAGTGTATCTCTGTGTCCATTACTGTGTAGCGCAGAAACATGCATCGCTAGTCTGCTGTGGTAGTGAAACAGTTACTGTATGTCAGTATGGAAGGCAGGTGACAGGCATCACTCTTGGACTTAGTTCAAACTTCACTTATTTGGTAATTTACTGGTCCAAAACTGACCAAATAACTGAAGTGTGAACTTATCCTTACAGGTCAATGTTAGAGTCAGGTATATAGAAATGTGCAGTGGCCCAAGATTCTACTATAGAGTGAAAGAGCGCACTTCTTTTACACCATCTGCTGATTCCACATAGATTGCTACCAGGGCCGCACCGTCAATTAGGCGAGGTGAGGCAATCGCCTCAGGCGGCGCAGCCCTGGTGACAAGTGGGGGGTTAACATTGTGGAAGCGCTCCTCATCTGTATATTCATCTGTATCGCCGTCCTCAGGACAGCAATAAAGATTAATGGTGCAGCGAGGCAGGGGAGAGGCATCTTCCTTCCCCGTTCCTCTCATAGGCTGCAGGCCTAGTGCCTGTAGCTTATCAGAGGCCGGTGCAGGTGGCGCAGTGACGTTATGGCACTGCTTGAGCCATACAGCATGGTACACAGGCTGGAAAAGGCCTCTATCCTATTGCTGCCAGCCTCATGGAGGTAAGTATATGTGTTTGAATATAGAATGTAGTGACTGGCACTCAACCTTTGACACCATGCGTTAGTGTATACAGGAAATTCTATTTATTTGCAAAGTAACATTAAAATTGCACACCAACATAAATTTGCAATAAAGCGCACACCAACATGAATTGAAGTCCCAATTCCTAAGGCCTATGGATGGGAATTGAATGGGCCTCTCGCTCAATGTTTAGCGATGTTTATACTGGCACATTATGGGGGCACTATGGGGAAGGAAGGAGAGGAGAACTATGGGGGGATTGCCTTGGAGGCATTATATAGGGGTATTTTATACTTGCAAACGTTATAGGGGCACTATGGGGACATTAGCTGAACTGGGGGCACTAAAAGGGGGTATTTTTGTACTGGCATACAGAACAGGGGCATTTTTGTATTAGTGCAAATTATTAGGTGACTATTTTTGCAGTGGCACACATTATAAGGGGGCATTTTTCTACTGAAAATTATTACTACTGGAGGGGGCATTATGGTAGGCTTCATTATTAATGGGGGACTATGGGGAACATGATTACTAGTATGGACACTATAGGAGCATTATTACTTCTGGGGCACAGTGGGGACATATTGGGGGTACTGTAGGAGCACTATTACTACTGAGTGCACACTGGCAGAGAATTATTAGTTGGGATGTTGGGGGGCACCATTACTGTGGGGGCACCCTGGCACAGAATCAGCTTAGCACAGTTATTTTTTGGGGAACATTATGTTTACACTTTTGGTGTCAGGGACACTATTTGCTTGGCACAGTTATTTTAGGACACTGCATTCCAATAATTATTGAAGGGCATTATCTGCATGGTACTAGTATTATCAGGGGGACTATTTCTGCAGTATGGTATTGGGGAGCATGACAGGCACAGTATTGGAGGTGGTAGAATGATTTGTATAGAAGGTGGGAGGATGATAGAAAAGTAGGAAACTAAGATTTTGTTTGTCAAACTGCAGAGATAAGAGATGGGTGAAAAATCATCATGGTGGTCTGGTCTGAACGGAGAAGATGGGAAAGATCTCTATCAAAGGAGACGTCACTGAATGTAAGAAGTACAGATCGTTTATTCTTACCTTCTTCTGATCCGTCATAAGAACAACCCCAAAAAAATGGATCCTGACTTTTAAGCATCCGTCTTCACATGGTCAGTATTTGGTTAGTAATTGATCAGTATATGCTTTCTGTGGTTTGTACCCACTCCTGCTTTTGGCCAAGTCATGAGCAAATCCTGATGCAAAATACTGACAGTGTCATAGACGCTTCATGCTCAATTTTCATGAGTTTTGGCTATTTTCCTCTGAAATTGGTTTCATTCAGATGGAAAAGAAGTCCTGCATGCAGGAATTTAATGGTCTCTATCACACATATCAGTATTTAGTCAGTTTTTTGCATCAATATTTTATCAGTATTGGTAAGGCCACAAGACCCAGGAGTGGGTCCAAAACAGAGATGACACATGATGGGAATATTTGCATGTCTTCTGTGTTTTGTACCCACTCACGCTTTTGGCTTCCAAATCATGAGCAAATCCTTATGCAAAATATTGGCCGTGTGATAGAGGCCTTATAGGAACTCCAAAGACAGGATCCGTTGTGTTTTAAATTTTTAGTTTTTTCTGACAGATCAGAAAAGAGGGTAAAATAAACAGTGATGCCTAAAAGGCTAAACAGAGACACTAGTGGCCACATCACAGAGTGTTGAGGGTGGCAACAACATGAAGAGTCAACATAGTAACCCAGTCACAGAGTGGTGAGAGTAGCAACAGCATGAGGAATCAACATAGTGGCCCAGTAAGAGAGTGGGGAGGGTGGTAACCGCATGAGGAGTAAATACAGTGGCCCAGTCACAGAGTAGAGAGGTCGGGGGCAACATCAGTGGCAGTAACAGCAGAGGATATTGGCAGTAGGTGTGTTGCATCAGGTGGGTGGCAGCATCAGAATAGTGGCTGAAGCACATGGCCAGAAGTAACGGGCCATCTTTCACAATGTTTTGGTGTGGTACCTAGCATGATCTAGTCTGATTTATCAGGCACTGACATGTGAAAATCCTGGCTGATCCAAGTCTGATTCATCTTTACAAAGGTTAGTCTTTAAACATTTGAAGTAGTTAAAATAGGGGATCCATCACTTCGGCCGTATCCCACTATATTGATCTTTTTCTTCAGGACTATGTTGTCGAGCTCCCCACATATCTGAGGGACTCCGCACACCTGATACATTGATACAATCGTTTAATTGACAAGTGATTTTTTATTTGGCTGGGGTCTGGGGCTGATGCAATGGACTTTGTCGCTTATTTGAATCATAATGATTGGGGGTTGATATTCATATCAAAATTTTCCACACTATCTGTTGAATTTCTTGATTTGGAAATTATCAAAGGGTCCTTCAATCATAGTGTAACACCCCTAAGTGGAATAACCACTTCTACATCCTGCTTATGTCTGTATATGCAATAACCATTTCATCTTATGTCTTTATTGCAGGTCCTCCATGTAGTGCGGATTTCTTCTTATGCATTTGTATTGGTTATGTAATAACCTGGTCCACCAGCAGATGGTAGCAGCAAAATTGGCAGTATTAGCTTCCCTGGAGAGGAATCTATTGCTTCCTCCCAGCCTTCTGTAGCTAGACGGAGGAGTTTTGTTAGTGAGTGGGTCAGTGCAGCTTAGCCCCTGTAAGGGGAAGCAGCAGGCTCTCGTCTCTCCTGGATGAGCCTGCAGGAGTGTCTAGCCACCCTACTTAGGGAGAGGTTGTGTGCTGGCTAGCAGGGTACTGCCTGCTCTGCTAGGCCCAGAGGCCCTGCCTCTGAAGTCTACATGGTTGCTTGTCCCCTCCTGGGCTTGCATTGTCTCCTTCCAAGCTGAGCCAAAGCTTGAGGTACAGTACTCTAAAGCCAGGACAAGAAGTTCCTAGGATTATAACAGACTACAACTAACTTAAGTTCCAGCAAAAGAGGAAGAGTTTCCTATTTATCAAGCATAGCAGAGCTGAGAGAGCTACCGCATAGCAGAGCTGAGATTGTTGAAGATAAGTATTTGCCTGCCAAAGTAAGCCAATACCTGCTGATGACCAAGATATCATTTGGAAGCTGTTTGAATTACTAATTTATGCTAAGTAAAAGCAACTGTTCAACGTCACTACAAAGTCTGGACACCATTTATTCTGCTTGTTCATCATCCAAGTTAAACTACCCCTTCTGCACTGCTTCGGACCACATCACGTGTGGGATCGACCGATATCCATGTAGGAACACCGTGACACGTGTAAATAACTTCTGCAGAGACCGTAGGCCACCCTGCAATCCTACCTCTGGAAACCAACATTACCATCTACAAAGGGTCACGTTTACTTGCTCTATAAGAGGGACATATTTCGTAGAAACCTCCTAAGGGGGAAGGGATACCCCAGGCATCGCCCTTTAGTGGAACGTTGCAATATTATTACAGATAAATATTTCAAAAGTGTAGATGTCAACAGCTACATTCAGTATAGTAGTGTACACTTTGCCTCATGGTTTAAAAATGTCCCATATGGACAATTTCAGAGAATACACCGTAATTGTTCTCATGACTCTGATTTCCACCAACAGGCGGCGCTCATTAAGAAGCACTTTCTGGATAAAGGTTAACGCAGAAGTATTGTTCATTCTGCATTAGACAGAGTCAATGGCCAGTCTCAGACAGAGTGCCTTATGTCCAAGAGTCCAAATCCTTTGCCAGAGTTTCAATGTAGATTCCTTACTACTTTCAATATATTGCATAAAGAGATTAGAGAGATACTATGTAAATACTGGCCCATTCAATTCTAAAAAAATATGTTACCCGATACACCTGGGATTACATTCAGGAGATCTCAAAATCTGAAGGACCTCCTGGCTCCTTCTGCATTGAGATCCACAAGTAATTCATCCACTCCACCAGCAGGTGGACCATTAGGATGTTATAAATGCCTCAGTCCATCATGTGCCTGTTGTAATAGTATATCAGATGGCATGGACATATTCTCCTCGGTTTCTACTGGGGAAGTATTTAAAATTTGCAGACATCTAAATTGTGGGAGTAGTTTGCCTGAGAGCAACCAGAGAGCTGTATAAAAGTCCTGAAGCAAAACTTGAACATAGGAATACGTGTCAATCAAACATTGAAGAGGCACTTCATCTTCCATATGAAGAGAGAGGAAAAATGCTAAATATGTATTAGTGGTGCATGAGTTCCTGAATATTTTACTTTACAGAGTGGTGTTCCTTCCTTGACGGCTATTCCCGAGTAAGAGGTGGAGGTCTTTGCTTATCTGGAGATCTTTCTCCCTCTTGTGATGAAAGCAGGGACCATTTTTCCAATAGTTCTGCAGTTTGCTTAGGAGTGAATAAAATAATGTTATTACTATTCCTAGTGATAAAGTTTAACTGGGAATCCCCAATGATATGGAATGTTTTTTTCCTGAAGAATTGCCGTGTATTTGGTAAATTTCCTTCTCCTTGCCAAGGTGGCAGGTGACAAATCTACAAAAAATAAGACCCATTTGAAGCGATCTGGTAGCTCTTCCTTCCGACTTGTTTCTCTTAAGAGGTTACTTTTGAAATGGAAGAAATATAGTCCCATCAACACATCTCTTGTGGCACTGGACGGTAGTGATTTGGGTTTAGGAACCCGATGTGCACTGTCTATAAACAGATCATGCTCTGGTGTATCTGAAAGGAATAGCTATACATAGATCTGTAAGGTATTCTTTCAGAGAATGTTTTGAAATTTATACAGAAGATCTGTGTGAGCTGTGATTTAGCTGCTTCAGGCTGGATCTATGAGCTAGTGTTTCTGATCTGCTCAGTTCAGCCTCTGGCCACACCTCCACAAAGCACAGTGATGTCACAGTACAGGTATAATAAAGACAGTGATATCACAGTACAGGGATAGTAAACACAATGATGTCACAGTATAGGTGTAACACCCCAGAGTGGTGTTACCAATTCTGCTCCTTGCTACTATGTTTTATTGGTCTAACCTGTATGTCATCTTGTGTATTTATTTCCAGGTCCCTCAACATCTATATTAATGTTATGTAACTGTTCATGTAATGTGCCTGGTCCACTAGCAGGTGGCAGGAAACATGGAAGAGCTGTACTTAGGTAGAATAGAGTGTTCCATTCCATTCTAACCCCCATCTGTGGTGAAGTGGGCTAGATTGACTTCCTGAAGGAAGGGTGGGGGCCAGTTAGAGGGGGAGTGTAGTTTACCCAGTGCAAGGGGAAGGGTTTGCAGGGGAAAATTATTCCCCTTATTTATTGCTTTGGAGCCAAAGCATTTGGTCCAGCAGTATACAGGTAGGAGCACCGTGACACACAGAAAGAGCCGCATTATACCACTCAGCATTACTACACCTGGGACATGTTACCGAGCACCCAAGCACAATAGAAGTCAATGGGAGAACCCGAGCATTAAACCAGAGGGTGTGTGTTTAATAGGAAAAGGTCAGAAATTGATGGATACACCACCGAAATGGTTCGGGAACAGCATGGGGAGGATGCTTGGATGCATGTTGGACTCCCAGGTCGCTGCTGGGAACGATGTTGTCCGAGTAGTACGCCACTTTTACAGACTGACAATAATACGCACAAAACCGAAGATAAAATCGATTTTAGACGGAGGAAAAATTGTTAAGAAACATTCTTTCCTGTATATTTACTTGTATATAAAGTGCAAATGCTGCCAAAAAAAGCCTATGCAGTAAGTGAAAGGGCTGCCAAAAATTACACGGAATCGGCACTCCAATACACCCTTTATTACACATAAAGGAGGGCATCATACACCCTTGAAAAATTACAGTATGATTGATGGCCTGCTGGTCAGCTAACCCTCTAAAAAATTATATGCAAGGGTTTGCAGGTGAGCTGACCCTGTAAAACATTATATGCAAGGGCCTGCAGGTGAGCTAACCCTCAAAAAAATTATATGCAAGGGCCTGCAGTTAAGCTGACCCTGTAAAACATTATATGCGAGGGCCTGCAGGTGAGCTGACCCTGTAAAACATTATGTGCAAGGGCCTGCAGGTGAGCTGACCCTGTAAAAGATTGTAGGGGAGGGCATGCTGGTAAGCTGACCCTATAAAACATTATATGCAAGGGCCTGCAGGTAAGCTGACCCTGTAAAACATTATATGCGAGGGCCTACAGGTGAGCTGACCCTGTAAAACATTATATGCGAGGGCCTGAAGGTAAGCTGACCCTGTAAAACATTATTTGCGAGGACCTGCAGGTGAGCTGACTCTATAAAAGATTTTAGGTGAGGGCCTGCTGGTAAGCTGACAATCTAAAAAAATGTTATGCAAAGGCCTGTAGGTGAGGCTGACCCTGTAAAACATTATATGCGAGGGCATGCAGGTGAGCTGACCCTGTAAAAGATTGTAGGGGTTGGCGTGCTAGTAAGCTAACCCTATAAAACATTATATGCAAGGGCCTGCAGGTGAGCTGACCCTGTAAAACATTATATGCGAGGGCCTGCAGGTGAGCTGACCCTGTAAAACATTATATGCGAGGGCCTGCAGGTGGGCTGACCCTGTAAAACATTATATGGCATATATGCAAAAGAATTATATGCGACAAATAAGCATGTTGATATGATGGAAGAGGAGGAAGAGGATAAGAAAATGGAAGATTCAACCATATACCCTTGTTTGTGGTGGAAGGGGTGCATGGGAATACAGTGTACTCAGTACATTATAAACCACACATTTAAAGTGCCTTTATGTTCATCAGCTTTCCTCTGGTGGAGTCGAGAAGTCATGGTCAATCTAGGGCATTTTTATAAGAGTCAACCTGTCAGCATTTTCAGTTAACAGGTGGATACGCTTATCTGTTATAATGCCACCAGCAGCATTAAATACCCGCTCAGACAAATGCTGGCGGCAAGACAGGCCAGCACCTCCATACATACAGCGCCAGTTCGTGACACGTGTCCAGCTTAGACACCCAGTAGTTGTAAGGCACTGAGGGATCATTGAGGACGCTGACACGGTCTGCTATGTACTCCACCATCTTCCAAAATGTTTCCCTCCTTGTCACAGTAGGCCGCGCATCAGGGTGAGGGTGCTGGCGGGGTGTCATGAATCTGTCCCAGGCTTTGGAGAGTGTTGCCCTGCCTCTGTTGGAACTGCTGTGTGTTCCCCTTGTCGACCCTTCTCAGTTGCACAAGGAACTACGGACTCTGCCGCCAACATTGTCAGACTGAAATTTTTGGAGCAATTTTTTCAACAAGGACCTTCTGGTATTGCACCATTTTGCTCATCCTCTCCATCTGAGGAATGAGAGATGAGAAGTTCTCTTTGTAGCGGGGGTCGAGAAGGGTGAACACCCAGTAATCCTTGTTGTCTAAAATGCGTATAACGCACGGGTCGCGGAAAAGGCAGCCTAACATGAAGTCAGCCATGTGTGCCAAAGTACCAACAGGCAAGACTTTGCTGTCGTCATCTGGAGGATCACTCTCAATCTCTTCATTCTCTTCCTCCTCTTCTGCCCATCCACGCTGATTAGATGGAATTAGACTTCCATGGGTACTACCCTCTGTAGCGGAGGCAACCGTCTCATGCATCTCCTCCTCCTCCTCTTCATCGTCCAATTCGCACTGAGAAGACGGATGGAGGGTGGTCTGGCTATCACACTGTGTAATGTCTTCTTCCCCCATTTCCACCTCTTCCACATGCAAAGCGCGTCCTTAATTGTGAGCAGCGAGCGTTTGAGTAGACACAGAAGTGGGATGGTTACGCTGATAATAGCGTTATCGGCGCCTACCATCTGTGTTGATTCCTCAAAGTTTCTTAAAACCTCACAGAGGTCAGACATCCATGCCCACTCCTCGCTTGTGAATAGCGGAAGCTGACTGCAGCTGGTATTCCACTACTGCCCTCTGCTGCTCACAAAGCCTGGCCAACATAAGGAACGTCGAGTTTCAGCGCGTGCTTTTGTCGCACAACAGCCGGTGAGCTGGTAATTTACAGCGCTGCTGCATCGTTGACAGACCGGCTGAAGCTGTCAATGACTTGCGGAAATGTGCACACACGCGGCGCACCTTTACCAGTAGCTCAGGCAAATTGGGGTAGGTTTTGAGAACCGCTGAACCACTAAGTTTAAGACGTAGGCTAGGCAGGGGATGTGTCTGAGCTTGCCGAGCTCCAAAGCCGCCACCAAGTTACGGCCATTATCAGACACAACCATGCCTGGTTCTAGGTTGAGTGGCGAGAGCCACAGCTCAGTCTGGTCTCTTATCCCCTGCCACAGCTCTGCGGCGGTGTGCTGTTTGTCCGCTAAGCATATCAGCTTCAGCACGGCCTGTTGCCGCTTCACCAATGCAGTGCTACACTGCTTCCAGCTACCGACTGATGACTGACTAGTGCCGCAAGTGGATAATTCAGAGGTGAAAGTGGAGGAGGAGGCGGAAGAGGAGAAGTGGGGGTTGGAGCCACTAATATAGGTGCTGGCAGAAACCCTGATGGAATTAGGGCCCGCAATCCTTGGCATCAGTAGCACCTGTGCCATCCCAGGGTAAGACTCGCTCCCGGCTTCCACAACATACACCCAGTGTGTCGTCAGGGAAATGTAGCGTCCCTGGCCGAATGCACTTGTCCATGTGTCCGTGGTTAAGTGGACCTTCCTAGTAACTGTGTTGGTCAGTGCACGTGTGATGTTACGGGACACATGTTGGTGTAAGGTAGGCACGGCACACTTTGAAAAATAGTGGCGGCTGGACACTGCGTAATTCGGGATGGCCGCCGACATCAGGCTGCGGAAGGCCTCAGTTCCAGGGCCAGTAATTTTGAAAGGTGCGCATTTAGTGCTATGGCCTGTGGGTGGGTGGCTGGGTATTTGCGCTTGCGTTCAAATGCCTGGGGTAATGACATTTGGATGCTGCGCTGGGACAGGGAAGTGGATGTGGTCGCTGATGGTGCTTGCAAAGGTCCAGGTGCAGGGCAGGAGGCATCCTCGCCTGAGCCTTCGACAGGCGATTTGCCAGCACGTACCATAGGGGAAGAGGAGGCAGTGTTGTGATTCGCAAACACAGATTGTGGACCCAGGCGTTCATCCTACTTAGTGCTATTGCCTGTGGGTGGGTGGCTGGCTATTTGTGCTTGTGTTCAAATGCCTGGGGTAAGGACATTTGGACTCTGCGCTGGGACACAGAAGTCGATGCGGTCGCTGATGGTGCTTGCAAGGCAATACGAGCCTGCGTCTTGGACAGGGGATTGGCCAGCATGTAACACAGGGAAAGAGGAGGCAGTGGTGTGACCCGCAGACACAGATTGTGGACCCAGGCATTTGGCCCACCTATTACGGTGCTTTGATGCCATGTGGCGGATCATGGTGGTGACGAGGTTGCTAGTGTTCACGCCCCAGCTCATTTTGGTGTGGCTCAGGTTGCAAACTACTATTCTTTTGTAGTCCGCACTTTCCTCAACAAAGCGCCATACTGCGGAACACCTACCCCTTGGCAAGGAAGATTTACGCAAGGGGGTGCTCCATGGAACAGTTGCAGGCCTGTTTGGTGTGGCCCACCTTCTCCCTTTTGCCACCCCACTGCCTCTTCCAGCATGTTGCGGTGCTGCAGATCCTTCCCCCTCTGTACTGCTGTCCTCGCTCAGCATTCCACCTACCCAGGTTGGGTCAGTGACCTTATCGTCCACTACTTCCTCCTCCACTTCCTCACTCTGATCATACTCTTGATTTGTTGACCTAACCACAACCTCAGTGATTGCCAACTGTGTATCATCATCATCCACCTCATTAACCACCTCAGCCCCCAGTGCTTAAACACCCTGAAAGACCAGGCCACTTTTTACACTTCTGACCTACACTACTTTCACCGTTTATTGCTCGGTCATGCAACTTACCACCCAAATGAATTTTACCTCCTTTTCTTCTCACTAATATAGCTTTCATTTGGTGGTATTTCATTGCTGCTGACATTTTTACTTTTTTTTGTTATTAATCGAAATTTAACGATTTTTTTGCAAAAAAATGACATTTTTCACTTTCAGTTGTAAAATTTTGCAAAAAAAACGAGATCCATATATAAATTTTGCTCTAAATTTATTGTTCTACATGTCTTTGATAAAAAAAAATGTTTGGGTAAAAAAAAAATGGTTTGGGTAAAAGTTATAGCGTTTACAAACTATGGTACAAAAATGTGAATTTCCGCTTTTTGAAGCAGCTCTGACTTTCTGAGCACCTGTCAGGTTTCCTGAGGTTCTACAATGGCCAGACAGTACAAACACCCCACAAATGACCCCATTTCTGAAAGTAGACACCCTAAGGTATTCGCTGATGGGCATAGTGAGTTCATAGAACTTTTTATTTTTTGTCACAAGTTAGCGGAAAATGATGATTTTTTTTTTTTTTTTTCTTACAAAGTCTCATATTCCACTAACTTGTGACAAAAAATAAAAGGTTCTATGAACTCACTATGCCCATCAAGAAATACCTTGGGGTCTCTTCTTTCCAAAATGGGGTCACTTGTGGGGTAGTTATACTGCTCTGGCATTCTAGGGGCCCAAATGTGTGGTAAGGAGTTTGAAATCAAATTCTGTAAATTATGACCAGTGAAATCCGAAAGGTGCTTTTTGGAATGTGGGCCCCTTTGCCCACCTAGGCTGCAAAAAAGTGTCACACATCTGGTATCTCTGTATTCAGGAGAAGTTGAGGAATGTGTTTTGGGGTGTCTTTTTACATATACCCATGCTGGGTGAGAGAAATATCTTGGCAAAAGACAACTTTTCCCATTTTTTTATACAAAGTTGGCATTTGACCAAGATATTTATCTCACCCAGCATGGGTATATGTAAAAAGACACCACAAAACACATTCCTCAACTTCTCCTGAATACAGAGATACCAGATGTGTGACACTTTTTTGCAGCCTAGGTGGGCAAAGGGGCCCATATTCCAAAGAGCACCTTTCGGATTTCACTGGTCATTTTTTTACAGAATTTGATTTCAAACTACTTACCACACATTTGGGCCCCTAGAATGCCAGGGCAGTATAACTACCTCACAAGTGACCCCATTTTGGAAAGAAGAGACCCCAAGGTATTCGCTGATGGGCATAGTGAGTTCATGGAAGTTTTTATTTTTTGTCAAAAGTTAGTGGAATATGAGACTTTGTATGAAAAAAAAATAAAAAAATCATCATTTTCCACTAACTTGTGACAAAAAATAAAAAATTCTAGGAACTCGCCATGCCCCTCATGGAATACCTTGGGGTGTCTTCTTTCCAAAATGGGGTCACTTGTGGGGTAGTTATACTGCCCTGGCATTCTAGGGGCCCAAATGTGTGGTAAGTAGGTAAATGACCTGTGAAATCCGAAAGGTGCTCTTTGGAATGTGGGCCCCTTTGCCCACCTAGGCTGCAAAAAAAGTGTCACACATCTGATATCGCCGTACTCAGGAGAAGTTGGGGAATGTGTTTTGGGGTGTCATTTTACATATACCCATGCTGGGTGAGATAAATATCTTGGTCAAATGCCAACTTTGTATAAAAAAATGGGAAAAGTTGTCTTTTGCCAAGATATTTCTCTCACCCAGCATGGGTATATGTAAAATGACACCCCAAAACACATTCCCCAACTTCTCCTGAGTACGGAGATACCAGATGTGTGACACTTTTTTGCAGCCTAGGTGGCCAAAGGGGCCCATATTCCAAAGAGCACCTTTCGGATTTCACTGGTCATTTTTTACAGAATTTGATTTCAAACTCCTTACCACACATTTGGGCCCCTAGAATGCCAGGGCAGTATAACTACCCCACAAGTGACCCCATTTTGGAAAGAAGAGACCCCAAGGTATTTGCTGATGGGCATAGTGAGTTCATGGAAGTTTTTATTTTTTGTCACAAGTTAGTGGAATATGAGACTTTGTATGAAAAAAAAAAAAATCATCATTTTCCACTAACTTGTGACAAAAAATAAAAAATTCTAGGAACTCGCCATGCCCCTCACGGAATACCTTGGGGTATCTTCTTTCCAAAATGGGGTCACTTGTGGGGTAGTTATACTGCCCTGGCATTTTCCAGGGGCCCTAATGTGTGGTAAGTAGGTAAATGACCTGTGAAATCCGAAAGGTGCTTATTGGAATGTGGGCCCCTTTGCCCACCTAGGCTGCAAAAAACTGTCACACATGTGGTATCTCCGTATTCAGGAGAAGTTGGGGAATGTGTTTTGTGGTGTCATTTTACATATACCCATGCTGGGTGAGAGAAATATCTTGGCAAAAGACAACTTTTACCATTTTTTTATACAAAGTTGGCATTTGACCAAGATATTTATCTCACCCAGCATGGGTATATGTAAAATGACACCCCAAAACACATTCCCCAACTTCTCCTGAATACGGAGATACCACATGTGTGACACTTTTTTGCAGCCTAGGTGGGCAAAGGTGCCCAAATTCCTTTTAGGAGGGCATTTTTAGACATTTGGATATCAGACTTCTTCTCACGCTTTGGGGACCCTAAAATGCCAGGGCAGTATAAATACCCCACATGTGACCCCATTTTGGAAAGAAGACACCCCAAGGTATTCAATGAGGGGCATGGCGAGTTCATAGAAAAAAAAAAAATTTGGCACAAGTTAGCGGAAATTGATTTTTTTTTATTTTGTTCTCACAAAGTCTCCCTTTCCGCTAACTTGGGACAAAAATTTCAATCTTTCATGGACTCAATATGCCCCTCACGGAATACCTTGGGGTGTCTTCTTTCCAAAATGGGGTCACATGTGGGGTATTTATACTGCCCTGGCATTCTAGGGGCCCTAAAGCGTGAGAAGAAGTCTGGAATATAAATGTCTAAACATTTTTACGCATTTGGATTCCGTGAGGGGTATGGTGAGTTCATGTGAGATTTTATTTTTTGACACAAGTTAGTGGAATATGAGAGTTTGTAAGAAAAAAAAAAAAATTCCACTAACTTGGGCCAAAAAAATGTCTGAATGGAGCCTTACAGGGGGGGGGGATCAATGACAGGGGGTTGATCAATGACAGGGGGGTGATCAATGACAGGGGGGTGATCAGGGAGTCTATATGGGGTGATCACCACAGTCATTGATCACTCCCCTGTAAGGCTCCATTCAGACGTCCGTATGATTTTTACGGATCCGATCAGTCTATCAGTGGATCCGTAAAAATCATGCGGACATCTGAATGGAGCTTCACAGGGGGGTGATCAATGACAGGGGGGTAATCAATGACAGGGGGGTGATCAGGGAGTCTATATGGGGTGATCACCACAGTCATTGATCACGCCCCTGTAAGGCTCTATTCAGACGTCCGTATGCGTTTTGCGGATCCGATCAGTCTATCAGTGGATCCGTAAAAATCATGCGGACATCTGAATGGAGCTTTACAGGGGGGTGATCAATGACAGGGGGGTGATCAATGACAGGGGGGTGATCAGGGAGTCTATATGGGGTGATCACCACAGTCATTGATCACTCCCCTGTAAGGCTCCATTCAGACGTCCGTATGATTTTTACGGATCCGATCAGTCTATCAGTGGATCCGTAAAAATCATGCGGACATCTGAATGGAGCTTCACAGGGGGGTGATCAATGACAGGGGGGTAATCAATGACAGGGGGGTGATCAGGGAGTCTACATGGGGTGATCACCACAGTCATTGATCACGCCCCTGTAAGGCTCCATTCAGACGTCCGTATGCGTTTTGCGGATCCGATCAGTCTATCAGTGGATCCGTAAAAATCATGCGGACATCTGAATGGAGCTTTACAGGGGGGTGATCAATGACAGGGGGGTAATCAATGACAGGGGGGTGATCAGGGAGTCTATATGGGGTGATCACCACAGTCATTGATCACTCCCCTGTAAGGCTCCATTCAGACGTCCGTATGATTTTTACGGATCCGATCAGTCTATCAGTGGATCCGTAAAAATCATGCGGACATCTGAATGGAGCTTTACAGGGGGGTGATCAATGACAGGGGGGTAATCAATGACAGGGGGGTGATCAGGGAGTCTATATGGGGTGATCACCACAGTCATTGATCACTCCCCTGTAAGGCTCCATTCAGACGTCCGTATGATTTTTACGGATCCGATCAGTCTATCAGTGGATCCGTAAAAATCATGCGGACATCTGAATGGAGCTTTACAGTGGGGTGATCAATGACAGGGGCGTAATCAATGACAGGGGGGTGATCAGGGAGTCTATATGGGGTGATCAGGGGTGATCAGGGGCGATCAGGGGCGAATAAGGGGTTAATAAGTGACAGGGGGGGGTGTAGTGTAGTGTGGTGCTTGGTGCTACATATTGCTGAGCTACCTGTGTCCTCTGGTGGTCGATCCAAACAAAGGGGACCACCAGAGGACCAGGTAGCAGGTATATTAGACGCTGTTATCAAAACAGCGTCTAATATACCTGTTAGGGGTTAAAAAAATCACATCTCCAGCCTGCCAGCGAACGATCGCCGCTGGCAGGCTGGAGATCCACTCGCTTACCTTCCGATCCTGTGAACGCGCGCGCCTGTGTGTGCGCGTTCACAGGAAATCTCGCGTCTCGCGAGATGACGCATATATGCGTGACTGTGCGCAGGGCTGCCACCTCCGGAACGCGAATCTGCGTTAGGCGGTCCGGAGGTGGTTAAACACTAATTTCCATTCCCCACCGTCATGTTCTTGTGACTGCGGAAGCTCAAAAGGTTGGGAATCAGGGCACAAGATCTTATGTCCAAATCAAGTAATGGCGATGCAAAGAGCTCCTCGGAATTTACGAGTGTGGCATCACTTGCTTGGCCAGAGTCTCCAAGGTCTGAGGATCAGGGAGAGGATTCTGTTGACCAGACTCTTGACTACTGAGACTGGACTTGGTGGAAGACAGGGTGGTGCTTAACCGACTGGAAGCATTATCTGCTGCAATCCAACCGACCACCTAGTCGCACTGGTCTGACTTCAAGAGTTTTGTCCTGCGATGCCCTGCAAACTGGGACATGAATCTAGGTATCGTGGATGATTGTTTTTCTTGTGCTCTGGCAGCAGGCACCGTGTTAACGCGCCCAGGTCCACGGCCTCTACGTGAACCATCAGCATCACGGCCAATTCCCCGTCCCTTATTGCTCGCCTTCTTCACATTAAATGTTATATGCGTGCTTCACACACAAGATGTGGCACGGATGTCACGTTCACAGCAAGCACAATATATGGAAAAAGTACGTAAAAGTATGGAAAAGGGAAAATAGATTTCATTTATATTTTTCCTTTCTCTGGCCTTGACACACAGAAGGTATTGGACAGATGTCACAAGTCACTGCAGACACCCTCTATAGAAAAAGTATTGAAAATGCTGGAATTTTTTTTTATGGCTATATTATATTGCTGCCAGCCGGCCACCACACACAATAGTCCTTAAAAAGGACTTTTGGGTCTTTGAAACATTTTTCTACAAGATTGCGATCACACTCCCTACACTCTCTGTTCCTTCTGAAGCGCAGCTCTCCCTGACTACAAATGAGCCTAACATGCGTCATCGGATGCGATATAGCACCCAATGACGTGTTCCGGCCAGCCAATCACTGTAATGCCTACTGGCATTACAGTGAGGGCAGTACTTACCTGCACGTTTGTTGGCAGCATAGCAGCCGCAAAATGTGCAGGGAGGAGACTCGAGTATGACGCTCGAGCACATGCGGTACTCGGCCGAATAGCGCCATGTGCCAAGCATAGCGATGCTTGATCTGAACAGCAGTTCGGTCGAGCATGCTCGCTCAACACTAGTAGTTTCTTCACTAGGCGGGTTAAGAAAGCTGCTCATTATTGACTCTAGACTCAAGCTGCTGCTGATGGAGCTGGTAAAGCTCCTACCCTGCCACCCTGCCACAGCAGCCATAGCAGTGGAATGAAAGCGCAAAGGCCCCCTCCGTTAAGAGCTGCGAGAGGATGGATGATGGCGCAGATAGGCAGCGTCCAACTGACTACATAGGATATCTCTATAGTAGTTCTGTTTGTCCTCCCTCTCAGCGGGTGTAAAAAAGGCCCCAATTTTGGACCGGTAGCGAGGGTCCAACAAGGTGGAGAACCAGAAGTCATCCCTCTTCCGAATGGTGACAATTCGTCTGTCACTACCCAAGCAAGTGAGCATGCAGCAGGCCTTTTGCGCAAGTGACTCGGAGGGACTCCCTGCCTCCATCTCCACTGCATACTGCTACGGTGTGCCTGGGTCATATGCCCCATCTTTCTCATCTCCCTCTTGCTCCTCCGGCTGTTCCTGCTCCTCCTCTCCTGTCACCTGTGTATAAAAAACACCCATTTTGCTACACATTGCTTGTGCTCTAATGTCCTTCTCCTCCCTCAGTTCATCCCCCACAGGGCTCATGTGGCCATGAGATCTAGGCGTCACATCTCCAGTCCCCTGACCAGCCAGATTTAACAGCATCTGTTCCAGGATATGCAGCAGTGGAATGATGTTGTTCATCCCCTAGTCCTGGTGAATGAAAAATGACTGGGCATCCTCAAAGGGCCTGAGCAAATGACAGGTGTCACGCATGAGCTGCCACTGGCTGACAACAAGTTACACAGGGGAGTACTCCTGTCTGCTTGGATCATCAAGAAATCGTATATGGCCTTTCTCTGTTCATATAGTCGGTCCAACATATAGAGGGTGGAATTCCAACGGGTGGAAACGTTGCATATCACCCTATGTTGGGGGACGCCATTCTGCCGCTGCAGCTCAAGGAGGGTGTGCTTGGCGGTGTACGAGTGTCTGAAGTACATGCAAAGTTTACTGGCCATTTTTAGGATGTCTTGCAGATGGATGGAAGACTTCAGGAACAGCTTGACAACCATAATGAACACGTGCGCCATGCAGGGCGCATGGCTCAGCCCTCCTTGATGCAGCGCCGAAACCATGTTCTTCCCATTGTCGGTCACCACGGTTCCGATTTTGAGTTGTCCCCTGTGTGACTCCAATCGCCCAGACCCAGCCACTTTATGGTGACGCTGCATATGTTGACGTAGGGCCAAGGTGTCAACATTGGCACCCTGGCCATGCTTCACCTTCTGCCCACAGATTTGGCAAATGGCCATGTTCACCTCCTCCAGCGGCTTAACAAAAAACTGCCACACTGCCGAGTAGGTGATTTTGCCCCCAACACTTCGCACTGACTGACTGCTACCACCGCTACCTCCGTGAACGCCTGTACCACTACTTTCCGGGCAGATAGGCTCCTGCAAATCGAGCGGTCTACCCCGGGCATGTTTGGCTCCCGACCTTCCACTGCTGCCACCCTGCTGACTCCTGGCCACGCTACCGACTTGCTGACTCTGCAGCTGCCTCATGCGCAAGCTGCCAACCTTCTTCTCCCAATGATGATCAAGCCCCTTCATCACCCGACTTCCAATTGCGATTGGCTACATCATCATCGAGTACTGTCTGCATGTCACTGAAGTTCTCTTCAACAGTCTCAGAGCCAGAAGCCTGACCGCTCGCAACACCAGCTCCCACACCAGCTCTCCTTATCACTATTTTCCTGCCTACCGGAGGAAGTGGCGGATGTCTCCTCCAGATCTTGTTCTCGCTGTATAGTGGAGCTGAGCCCACAGCCAATTAAGGGTTGTGTCTGACGAATGCACCGACTCTTGGCTGGGGGTGTCTGATGTCACTTGGGTTGAAGCGGATGACCGAGTCAACCTTTCAAGAACCACTGGGTTGCTGGTCAAGACACGACTGGGAGCTCAGGCCTCTTGAAGTGACCCCTGCTGCCATGCCCCCTTACTCTCCTGCGACCTGTGCCTGCTCCAGAAACATTAAGGCCTCTGCCCCTCCCCTGTGCAGGGGCTGTCACTTCTCTGTCTGACATACTGTTAGATCAAATAAGTAAATAAAAAGGAAATTAATAGACCCCAAAAAAGGCTGCAATTTTGTCACTTCACCACACAATGGCAAATAATACTTTGTTTTGCCACTAATACACCCCTAAAAAGGCTTTAGAATATATAACTGCACCGCTGAATGGCAAAGAACTTTTTTTTGCCACTAATACACCCCAAAAAAGACAGTAATTTTCTCACTTCAGCACACAATGGCCAATAAGCCCTTTTTCCCACTTATACACACCAAAAAAGGCTTTACAACATATAACTGCACCACCGCCACTAATACATGCCAAAAAAGGGCTGCAATTTTCTCACTTCACCACACAACAGAAAATAATACTTTTTTTTGCCACTTAATACACGCCAAAAAAAGCTTTAGGACATATAACTGCACCGCTGAATGGCAAATAATACTTTTTTTTGCCACTAATACACAACAAAAAAGGCTTTAGAACATATAACTGCAACGCACAAGGGCTATTAAGACATATAAATATTTCCTAGTAATACACCCTGTTAATGGCTCTATCAGACAGCAGTTGCACCCCAATAAAGAAAATTGTTTGCGGGAATTACACAGGTATCATCTATTACAAACCTGAAAGCAGCAGTAAAATTGCAACTTGGATCCCCAGTCAGTGAAGCAAGGTGTAATAGGATTGTTCATATTACCCAGGCTGTACACTTCCCTATTGAACCCTTTTCTGCTTCAATACTGTGGAATGATTCCTCCCTATCCTTTCCCTGAACTTCTATTGAGCAAAATAAAAGTTTTCAAGTCTTTGCTAGCACTTTCCCTAGCGCCTGCTAACGTCTCTCCCTGCACTAAGTACACTGGAAAATAGCTAAATCCAAGGTGGCTGATGCTATTTATAGGGCTGTGACATCACAGGGCTGGGTGGCTGCTGATTGGCTGCATGCATGGCATTGTGGGTGATCCCTCGTTCCCAGAGTTCTTTTCTCCATGTCCTAACATGTGCAGCAGCCATTTTAGGAAAAAATGAGATTCGTTGCCACAAAGCATCAGGAAATTCGGATTCGGTGCAAATCGAATTTTGCCTGAAATTCTGATCGTATTCCACTTCGTCAACTTCAATTCGCTCATCTGTAATATTTTTGACTGGATGCTATTTCCACATTTTTTTTTTTTTTTTTTAAAGAAGAGATTCGGATAGATTTGATATCTATGTTACCTCAAGGCAGACACAATTATTTTGGTATTGTATTTTATTAAAGGGTTGTAATTATGATTTGTTTTAGTATGAGTTAAACCTCTGCCAAAAATGAAATCTTATCTTTGCTCCTGAGTCCATAAGTGCTGTCCTTTTTATTGCTGCGCTCCATACTTTTCCTGTCCCCAGTTTCAAACACAATAAGAAACTACTACTTCATGTCCGTCACATAAGGTTCTAGATCTGTCTGCAGGTCAAGCCTTGTGGAGGCGCAGCACTCTGAAGTGTCTTTTGCGCTGTGGCATTTGAAGAATTTTGATATCTCAGACTTTTAGTCTAACCAGACTGTCTATTACTCTGTAATTCCTCCAGCGCCGTTTGAAGGAAACGGTAGGTTTAAAAAGCACACCAAATGCTTCAAATAACTTCTTTATTAACTTCAAATTTTCTTCATATATAAGACTGCCGCCTCCGTAGCAGATAGTCCATGTACAAAACACGTGTTGAAAAGATATCACAAAATGGCGGTATGCATTAGATTTTGGTTTAACTGTTTAATCTTGTCATTCAACATAAAATGGTCGATATATTTCTCTCTTCAGTATCTGTACTGTCACTTTAAGTTATTTAAGCACTTTTTTTATCTCTCTGAGAGGTATATCTGAGATTTAACAGTTCTACTGGCTAAACTAGGTTTGCAGTAACTATTTGCAGATTGGTTGAGTATGATCTAGTATGGTTGCATGCAATTTGGATTGCAATATGGAATTTGAATTTGGATTGTGAACTTTGTAGTTTGCAATAGTAGCTTGCAATTTGCATTTGCAATTGTATGGTGGCAATTGGTGGAACTGTAAGTAAACACATATATATCTAGTTCAGTATACAGTTGTTAACACATTACTAACAATATGAACATTATATAACTGTTTTAAATACCTATTTTGGCCTCTTATTCCCATAAAACTCAACTCTCAGTGGAGTGAATGTCTCTTCAGCTCCTGTCTCTGGTGAGTAATGATTATAGCAGCAGGAGCTGGGGGAATTATCAGACCGGCTGTGTGTGAGGCTGGCTGTGATTGGTCTAGACTTCTGCCCAGCAACAACAGATTAACACTATACTTTCGTTTGTTTCTGCTTTGTCACTGAGCTTACCTTTCATTACAAAATGAATCTTAAAGGCATATTATCTTTTTCTGCTTCTGTGAACACAAAATATAACAGTTATATGACATCCAAAACATTAGCTGCAAGTACTACCTTCAAGTACCACATTAAGTACAGTGAAGAGATATTGCAGGAGACTGAAGAGATTGAAAAGATACTGCAAGAGATTGGCTTGGAGTTTGCAACTGGCTCATCTGTGTTTTTTTGCTGACCATTGCTTGAGAAGAGGTAAGGAATTTGGTCAGGTGTTTGCTAAAAGGAGGAGAGCATATAAATTAGAGGGGCAAAGGTTTAAAAGTAATATAAGGAAGTATTACTTTACTGAGAGAGTAGTGGATGCATGGAATAGCCTTACTGCAGAAGTGGTAGCTGCAAATACAGTGAAGGAGTTTAAGCATGCATGGGATAGGCATAAGGCTATCCTTCATATAAGATAGGGCCAGGGACTATTAATAGGATTCAGATATATTGGGCAGACTAGATGGGCCAAATGGTACTTATCTGCCGACACATTCTATGTTTCTATGTTTCTATGATGTCACAGTAAATAACTCTGCTATTGTCTCTAACACATAAACATAGGAACTGTATTAATGTTATTAGCAGGTCTAGCTGTATACACATATAAGCTATACTAGCAACCTAGGACAGGTCTTAGCTGGCCAGCTACAAGCCTGCAATCTCCTTTCTCCATGCGTACAACCAGTCAACCAGACATCTTCAGCAGTGACAATAAAGCGGTGGTGCCTGAGGGAGCCCAAATGTCCCTCTACAACATTAGAAGACACCAGTAGTGTCAAGTTTAAATGGTAGGTGAGGGGGTTCTGTTACAGATTTTGCATTGGCATTATGGTAAAGCACAAGATATATGACAAGATGAAATAATGAAAATGAACTTCCGTCTGTCTGTCTGTTCTTTATGCACGGCCAAACAACTCGACCAATCTGCACCAAATTTGGCACATAGGTACATCTGGTGTACAGGAAGATTTTACACCAGGTCTCAGCTCTCTAGGGCAGCCTGTTCCTGAGATATTCCCAAAAAATATGTTAGCCAACAGGAGCTTGCAGCTTTTGACTGCCATTCACAGTCACCTGACCCATATTATCCAATAGAAACTCACAGGTCCTTCGGTCTGGACATACACAGTTACACCAGGTTTTCATAACAACTCAGCCATTTTTCCTCACTGTAGAGGTCACTGTTAAGGGGGCGTAGTGCTGTGGAGGTCACTGTTAAAGGGCGAGGTGCTATGGTTGTCACATTTTAAGGGGGCAGGGTGCTGTGGAAGTCATATTAAGGGTACAGGGTGCTGTGAAGGTCTTATATTAAGGGGGTGTGGTGCAGTGGGGGGTCACTCTTAAAGGTTGTATATATATGTACATATTAGTTTACTTTCCAGTTATTGAAGATTGTACCATGGTGCCAAGTTACAGACTATTATGACATCTCCAAAAGCTAAAGACCTGGAAGCAATTTAAAAAGATTAAAAAAGACTCATCGCCAGCACTGGATGGCATACACCCCAGTATCCTAAGGGAATTAAGTAATGTCATAGCCAGACCCTTATTTCTGATATTTGCAGACTCTATACTGACAGGTTGGCGCATAGCAAATGTGGTGCCAATATTCAAAAAGGGTCCAAAAACAGAGCCTGGAAAGTATAGGCTGGTGAGTTTAACATCTGTTGTGGGTAAACTGTTTGAAGGTTTTCTAAGAGATGCTATCTTACAGCATCTCAACGGAAATAAGAAAATAACGCCATATCAGCATGGCTTTATGAGGGATCGGTCATGCCAAAATAATTTAATCAGTTTCTATGAGGAGGTAAGTTCTAGACTTAACAGCGGCGAATCAATGGATGTCGTATATCTGGACTTCTCCAAAGCATTTGACACTGTAAAAACCACATAAAAGGTTATTATATATAATGAGAATGCTTGGACTGGGAGAAAATGTCTGTATGTGGGTAAGTAACTGGCTGAGTGACAGAAAACTGAGGGTGGTTATTAACGGTACATACTCAGATTGGGTCACTTTCACTAGTGGGGTACCTCAGGGGTCAGTATTGGGCCCTATTCTCTTCAATATATTTAGTAATGATCTTGTAGAAGGCTTGCATAGTAAAATATAATTTTTCGCAGATTAAACTGTGTAAAGTAATTAACACTGAAGAGGACAGTATACTGCTACAGAGGGATCTGGATAGATTGGAGGCTTGGGCAGATAAGTGTCAGATGAGGTTTAACATTGACATATGTAAAGTTATGCACATGGGAAGGAAAAATGCAAGTCACCCGTACATACTAAATGGTAAAACACTCGGTAACACTGACATGGAAAAGGATCTAGGAATTTTAATAAACAGCAAACTAAGCTGCAAAAACCAGTGTCAGGCAGCTGCTGCAAAGGCCAATAAGAAAAATGGGTTGCATCAAAAGTAGCATAGATGCCTGTGATAAGAACATAGTCCTACCACTTTACAAAATCGCTAGTCAGACCACACATGGAGTACTGTGTACAGTTCTGGGCTCCTGTGAACAAGGCAGACATAGCAGAGCTGGAGAGGGTCCAGCGGAGGGCAACTAAAGTAATAACTGGAATGGGGCAACTACAGTACCCAGAAAGATGATTAAAATTAGGGTTATTCACTTTAGAAAAAAGACGACTGAGGGGAGATCTAATTACAATGTATAAATATATCAGGGGTCAGTACAGAGATCTATCCCATCATCTATTTATGATAGATAAATCCCCAGGACTGTGACTTAGTGATGAGCGGGAGGTGCCATATTCGATTTCACGATATTTCATGAATATTCAATTTAATATTCGTCTTATATTCGTCGGAATCGAATATTCGTCATTATTCTATTTATCGCGAATAATATGCGATTTCATTATTTGCATATTGCGTTTTTTTTTCTTTTTCTTTTGTTTAACTGTATAAGACAACTTTCCTATTGGTTGGCTATGGCTATTGCCAAATATGTGTATTTTACGAATATTCGCTATATTGCTACATATTCTTGTTTTAGAATATGATGAATAGTCTAAAAAACAAAGTTATAGCAATATAGCGAATATTCGTAAAATACACATATAGACTGAAATTTAGCTACTATAGTGCTATAATCTATTTTTTTTATAGTCTAATTTGTTTTGTCTCTTCTGAACTTCAGATTTGGAAAAAATTGACACTATAAAAAAAAATACTATAGCACTATATTAGCTAAATTGCAGTCTATATGTGTATTTTACATATATTCGCTACTGTATATTGCTATAACTTTGTTTTTTAGAATATTACGAATATTCTAAAAAACGAAGTTGTAGCAATATACCGAATATGATGAATATTAAAAAAAACGAAGTTATAGCAATATAGCGAATATATTCGTTATTTAGAATATTCGTATTTTTTTTTTCAATGTGTACTGTTATTCCACTTTGGCATACTCCTCCTCGACAAGCGTCCCCGTCACCATGGGAACGCCTGTGGGTTAGAATATACCATCGGATCTGAGTTTTTACGATCTCATGGTATTTTATAACCCACAGGCGTTCCCATGGTGACGGGGACGCTTGTCGGGGAGGAGTATGCGAACAACTATACAGATTAGAAAAAAAATGTGAATATTCTAAATAACGAATATATTCACTACATTGCTATATATTTGTTTTTTAGAATATTCGTAATTTTTTTTCCATATGAAAACATGATTCCTTCCTGCTTAAGTTGCTTGTGGGCCAATGACTCATTGACCCACAAGAAAGAATCAGGGAGGAATCATGTTTTCAGATGTAAAAAAATTATGAATATATAGCGAATATTTAGCACTATATTCGAAATATTCACGAATTAGCGAAGTTGCGATATTCGCGATTAATATTCGCTATTTGAATATTCGCGCTCAACACTACTGTGACTGTGACGAGGGGACATCCTCTGCGTCTGGAGGAAAGAAGGTTTGTACACAAACATAGAAGATAATTCTTTACGGTAAGAGCAGTGAGACTATGGAACTCTCTGCCTGAGGAGGTGGTGATGGTGAGTACAATAAAGGAATTCAAGAGGGGCCTGGATGTATTTCTGGAGTGTAATAATATTACAGGCTATAGCTACTAGAGAGGGGTCGTTGATCCAGGGAGTTATTCTGATTGCCTGATTGGAGTCGGGAAGGAATTTTTTATTCCCCTAAAGTGAGGAAAATTGGCTTCTACCTCACAGTTTTTTTTTGCCTTCCTCTCGATCAACTTGCAGGATGACAGGCTGAACTGGATGGACAAATGTCTTTTTCGGCCTTATGTACTATGTTAGGAAGTGTGGCCGCGTGTGTGCAGTAGCTGCTTCCAAAGCTGAATTTGAGCTTCCCCAGTGGCACAGGCAGTGGACTGGCAGGGCCGGGGGGGATGTCTGACCTTGTCATTTATACAGTAGTTGGAACAACACCCCACAGAGGTGAAGATTTGCTCATCTCTACAGGGAGTGCATAATTATTAGGCAAGTTGTATTTTTGAGGATTAATTTTATTATTGAACAACAACCATGTTCTCAATGAACCCAAAAAACTCATTAATATCAAAGCTGAATATTTTTGGAAGTAGTTTTTAGTTTGTTTTTAGTTTTAGCTATTTTAGGGGGATATCTGTGTGTGCAGGTGACTATTACTGTGCATAATTATTAGGCAACTTAACAAAAAACAAATATATACCCATTTCAATTATTTATTTTTACCAGTGAAACCAATATAACTTCTCAACATTCACAAATATACATTTCTGACATTCAAAAACAAATCAGTGACCAATATAGCCACCTTTCTTTGCAAGGACACTCAAAAGCCTGCCATCCATGGATTCTGTCAGTGTTTTGATCTGTTCACCATCAACATTGCGTGCAGCAGCAACCACAGCCTCCCAGACACTGTTCAGAGAGGTGTACTGTTTTCCCTCCTTCTAAATCTCACATTTGATGATGGACCACAGGTTCTCAATGGGGTTCAGATCAGGTGAACAGGGAGGCCATGTCATTAGATTTTCTTCTTTTATACCCTTTCTTGCCAGCCACGCTGTGGAGTACTTGGACGCGTGTGATGGAGCATTGTCCTGCATGAAAATCATGTTTTTCTTGAAGGATGCAGACTTCTTCCTGTACCACTGCTTGAAGAAGGTGTCTTCCAGAAACTGGCAGTAGGACTGGGAGTTGAGCTTGACTCCATCCTCAACCCGAAACGGCCCCACATTGCTCATCTTTGATGACACCAGCCCAAACCAGTACTCCACCTCCACCTTGCTGGCGTCTGAGTCGGACTGGAGCTCTCTGCCCTTTACCAATCCAGCCACGGGCCCATCCATCTGGCCCATCAAGACTCACTCTCATTTCATCAGTCCATAAAACCTTAGAAAAATCAGTCTTGAGATATTTCTTGGCCCAGTCTTGACGTTTCAGCTTGTGTGTCTTGTTCAGTGGTGGTCGTCTTTCAGCCTTTCTTACCTTGGCCATGTCTCTGAGTATTGCACACCTTGTGTTTTTGGGCACTCCAGTGATGTTGCAGCTCTGAAATATGGCCAAACTGGTGGCAAGTGGCATCTTGGCAGCTGCACGCTTGACTTTTCTCAGTTCATGGGCAGTTATTTTGCGCCTTGGTTTTTCCACACGCTTCTTGCGACCCTGTTGACTATTTTGAATGAAACGCTTGATTGTTCGATGATCACGCTTTAGAAGCTTTGCAATTTTAAGAGTGCTGCATCCCTCTGCAAGATATCTCACTATTTTTGACTTTTCTGAGCCTGTCAAGTCCTTCTTTTGACCCATTTTGCCAAAGGAAAGGAAGTTGCCTAATAATTATGCACACCTAATATAGGGTGTTGATGTCATTAGACCACACCCCTTCTCATTACAGAGATGCACATCACCTAATATGCTTAATTGGTAGTAGGCTTTCGAGCCTATACAGCTTGGAGTAATACAATATGCATAAAGAGGATGATGTGGTCAAAATACTCATTTGCCTAATAATTCTGCACGCAGTGTAATAGCATGCTAGAATTTGACTTCATCCTGCCACCTAGTGGAAGAAAGGGACAATACAAAGGTGGCAGAGGTTAAACTTTCTATTTTGAAAATCCACAAAGCTGCAAAAAGTTTAATCCAGCTATTTATTAAATGCAAGCGTTCCTTGAAAAGCTGAATGATGTACATGGTTGCCAAGGTTACCCACATTTTCAAAACTTCTAAATGAAAAATTTGCCTGTGTTACAGAGATAATTACACCATCAGCTCACATATTGCTGCAACCGATTTGCCACTTTGGTTGATGTCTTTTGTTAGTTTTAGTGGCCATATTTACTAGCCAAATAAAAAATAGATCATTACATTTTTCCACAAATTTACAGACGGTAAGATATTTTTACTGGTGACTTTTGCTTTTATTTTGCTGGATATAATATCAATTATATTGAATTGCTTATGGGAATAAATTAAATACAAACAGAGTGATTAAAATAGAAATTTAGATGAAATATAGGCTGAAACATACCATATAAAATAGCTACGCATAATATAGAATTATGCATTCAATCGATTATGTCTCCCTCTGCTGGATAGTTTGTAGACCTACACACTGAGTGCATGATTATTAGGCAAGTTGTATTTTTGAAGGTTTCATTTTATTATTGAATAACTACAGTATTGTCCGTCAATCCAAAATGTTAGACGTCCGTGGAACACGGTCCGTGAGATACCGGGCTGTCATTGCAGGAACGCACAGCGTAATTGGTTGTTATGACACCGTGCGCTCCTGCAATGCCAGTCCGGTATCTCACAGACCGTGTTCCATGGACGCCTGCATAAGGCTTAAAAGTGAGGTTTTGGTTTTCCTAGGAGAATATCTATGTGCGCATAACTATTGGGCAACTATTAGTGTGCAGAATTATTATGGAATTAAATGAAAAAGGAAAATCTACCTTCTCACTTGTTTATTTTCATCTGTTAACCCCTTCTACCCCGGGCCAGTTTTCGCCCTCCTGCCCAGGCCATTTTTTGCTAATCTAACATGTGTCACTTTATGTGGTAATAACTTTGAAACACTTTTACTTATCCAAGCCCTTCTGAGACTGTTTTCTCGCGAGACATTGCACTTCATAATAGTCATAAATTTGAGACAATATATTTCACCTTAATTTATAAAAAAAATCCCAAAAAAGGCTGCAATTTTGTCACTTCACCACACAATAGCAAATAATACTTTTTTTTGCCACTAATACACGACAAAAAATGGCTAATAAGACATAGAAATATTTCCTAGTAATACACCCTATTAATGGCTTTATCACACAGCACTTGCACCCCAATAAAGAGAACGGTTTGCTGGAATTACAGAGGTATCATCTATTGTAAACCTGAAAGCAGCAGTATAATGGCAACTTGGATCCCCAGTCAGTGCAGCAAGGTGTAATAGGATTGTTCCTATTAGGCCTCATGCACACGGCCGTTTTGGCGGCTCGTATGCGGACCCATTCACTTCAATGGGGCTGCAAAAGATGCGGACAGCACTTCCTGTGCTGTCCGCATCCGTTGCTCCGTTCCCCGGCCCGGTAAAAAAAATATAACATGTCCTATTCTTGTCCGCGCTTTGCGGACAAGAATAGGCATTTATATTGAAGGCTGTCCGTGCCGTTCCGCAAATTGCGGAACGCCCACAGACGCCATCCATGTTTTGCGGACCGCAAAACACACCACGGTCGTGTGCATGCGGCCTTATCCAGGCTGTACACTCCCTTATTGAGCCCTGTTCTGCTTCAATACTGTGGAATGATTCCTCCCTATCCTGTCCCTGAACTTCTATTCAGCAAAATAAAAGTTTTCAAGTCTTTCCTAGCACTGTCCCTAGAACCTGCTGACGTCTCTCCCTGCACTAAGTACACTGGAAGATGGCTGAATCCAAGATGGCTGAGGCTATTTATAGGGCTGTGACATCACAGGGCAGGATGGCTGCTGATTGGCTGCATGCATGGCATTGTGGGTGATCCCTCGTTCCCAGAGTTCTTTGCTCCATGTCCTAACACGTGCAGCAGCCATTTTAGGAAAAAATGCGATTCGTTAACAGGAAGCGTGAGGAAATTCGGATTCGGTGTGAATCGAATTTTGCCTGAAATTCGGATCGAATTCCACTTCGTCAACTTCAATTCGCTCATCTGTAATATTTTTGACTGGTTGCTATTTGCAAGGTTTTTTTACATTTTATTTTAAAGAAGAGACTTGGATAGATTTGATATCTATGTTACCTCAAGGCAGACACAATTATTTTGGTGTTGTCTTTTATTAAAGGGATGTAATTATGATTTGTTTTAGTATGAGTTATACCTCTGCCAAAAATGAAATCTTATCTTTGCTCCATAAGTGCTGTCCTTTTTATTGCTGTGCTCCATACTTGTCCTGTCCCCAGTTTCAAACACAAGAAGAAACTACTACTTCATGTCAGTCACATAAGGTTCCAGATCTGTCTGCAGGTCAAGCCCGCAATCTCCTTTCTCCCTTCAACCAGTCAACCAGACATCTTCTCCCAAATGTCCCTCTACAACATTTGAAGACACCAGTACTGTCAAGTGTAAATGGTAGGTGAGGCGGTTTTGTTACAGATTTTGCATTGGCATTATGGTGAAGCACAAGATATGTGACAAGATGAAATAATGAAAATGAACTTCCGTCTGTCTGTCTGTTCTTTATGCACGGCCAAACAACTGGACCGATCTGCACCAAATTTGGCACATAGGTAAATCTGGTGTACAGGAAGATTTTAGACCAGATCTAGGACGGGCCGTTCCTGAGATATTCCCCCAAAATATATTCCCCCAACAGAAGCTTACAGCTTTTGACTGCCATTCACAGTCACCTGACCCTTATTATCCAATAGAAACTCACAGGTCCTTCGGTCTGGACATACACAGTTACACCAGGTTTCCATAACAACTCAGCCATTTTCCCTCACTGTAGAGGTCACTGTTAAGGGGCGAAGTGCTATGGTTGTCACATTTTAAGGGGGCAGGGTGCTGTGGATGTCTTATATTAAGGGCACAGGGTGCTGTGGACATCTTATATTAAAGGGCTTCTGTCACCCCACTAAAGTCATATATTTTTTTGGGCTAGTTAAATTCCTTATACTGCGATATATGAAAATATAATGGTCTTACTTACTTTCCTTCAGCAGTTTCTTATAAAAACGAACTTTTATAATATGTAAATTCGGGCTCTACCAGCAAGTAGGGCGTCTACTTGCTGGTAGCCGCCGCAAAAAACCGCCCCCTCGTCGTGTTGATTGACAGGGCCAGCCGGGATCTCCTCCTCCGGCCAGCCCTGTCAGCATTTCAAAAATCTCGCGCCTGTGTTCATTCAGCGCAGGCGCTCTGAGATGAGAAGGCTCGCCTCCTCAGAACTCCCTCTGTGCGCCTGCGCCGATGACATCACCGAAAGAGAAGATGTCATCGGCGCAGGCGCACTGAGGGAGTGCTGAGGGGACGAGCCTCCTCATCTCAGAGCGCCTGCGCCGAATGAACACAGGCGCGAGATTTTTGAAATGCTGACAGGGCCGGCCGCAGGAGGAGATCGCGGCTGGCCCTGTCAATCAACACGTCGAGGGGGCGTTTTTTTGCGGCGGCTACCAGCAAGTAGACGCCCTACTTGCTGGTAGAGACCTAATTTACATATTATAAAAGTTCGTTTTTATAAGAAACTGCTGAAGGAAAGTAAGTAAGACCATTATATTTTCATATATCACAGTATAAGGAATTTAACTAGCCCAAAAAAAAAAAAAGACTTCAGTGGGGTGACAGAAGCCCTTTAAGGGGGTGTGGTGCAGTGGGGGGTCACTCTTAAAGGGTATATATATGTACATATTAGTTTACTTTCCATTTATTGAAGATTGTACCATGGTGCAAAGTTACAGACTGACATCTCCAAAGGCTAAAGACCTGGAAGTGTGGCCGCGTGTGTGCAGTAGCTGCAGTGGACTGGCAGGACCGGGGGGGATGTCTGACCTTGTCATTTATACAGTAGTTGGGACAACCCCCCACACAGGTGAAGATTTGCTCATCTCTAATAGCATGCTAGAATTTGACTTCATCCTGCCACCTAGTGGAAGAAAGGGACAATACAAAGGTGGCAGAGGTTCAACTTTCTATTGTGAAAATCCATAAAGCTGCAAAAAGTAAAATCCCGCTATTTATTAAATGCAAGCGTTCCTTGAAAAGCTGAATCATGTACATGGTTGCCAAGGTTACCCACATTTTCAAAACTTCTAAATGAAAAATTTGCCTGTTATACAGAGATAATTACACCATCAGCTCACATATTGCTGCAACCGATTTGCCACTTTGGTTGATGTCTTTTGTTAGTTTTAGTGGCCATATTTACTAGCCAAATAAAAAATGGATCATTACATTTTTCCACAAATTTACAGACGGTAAGATATTTTTACTGGTGACTTTTGCTTTTATTTTGCTGGATATAATATCAATTATATTGAATTGCTTATTGGAATAAATTAAATACAAACAGAGTAATGAAATTTAGATGAAATATAGGCTGAAACATACCATATAAAATAGCTACGCATAATATAGTATTATGCATTCATTCGATTATGTCTCCCTCTGCTGGATAGTTTGTAGACCTACACACTGAGTGCATGATTATTAGGCAAGTTGTATTTTTGAAGGTTTCATTTTATTATTGAATAACTAGAGTATTGTCCGTCAATCCAAAATGTTAATAAACCTCCAGCCTAAATATTTAAGAAAGTAAAGCCTCATGCAGACGTCCATGGAACACGGTCCGAGAGATACCGGGCTGTCATTGCAGGAGCGCACGGCATCATTGGTTGCTATGACGCCATGCGCTCCTGCAATGCCAGTCCGGTATCTCACGGACCGTGTTCCACAGATGTCTGCATGAGGCTTAGGCTACTTTCACACTAGCGTTATTCTTTTCCGGCATAGAGTTCTGTCCTAGGGGCTCTATACCGGAAAAGAACTGATCAGTTTTATCCCCATGCATTCTGAATGGAGAGTAATCCGTTCAGGATGTCTTTAGTTCAGTCTTTTTGACTGATCAGGTAAAAGATAAAACCGCAGCATGCTACGGTTTTATCTCTGGCCCAAAAAACGGAAGACTTGCCTGAATGCCGGATCCGCCATTTTTTTCCAAAGGAATGTATTAGTGCCGGATCCAGCATTCAAAATACCGGAATGCGGGATCCGTCCTTCCGGCCTGCGCAGACCGAAAAAAAAAAAATGTCGGATCCGTTTTGCCGGATGACACAGGGAAGACGGATCCGGCATTTCAATGCATTTTTCAGACTGATCAGGCACTTTTCAGACTGATCAGGATCCTGATCAGTCTTACAAATGCCATCAGTTGGCATATGTTGTGCCGGAACTGCTTGCCGGATCACTGTGCAGCAAGTGTGAAAGTAGCCTTAGAAGTGAGGTTTGGGTTTTCCTAGGAGAATATCTATGTGCGCATAACTATTGGGCAACTATTAGTGTGCAGAATTATTATGGAATTAAATGAAAAAGGAAAATCTACCTTCTCACTTGTTTATTTTCATCTGTTAACTCCTTCTACCCTGGTGATACCACCTAAAATATTTATTACTTAACATTCCACATATGTCTACTTTGTGTTGGCATCATTTTGTAAATGTAATTTTATTTTTTTAGGATGTTAGAAGGCTTAGGCCCCTTTCACACGAGCGAGAATTCCGCGCGGGTGCAATGCGTGATGCAAACGCATTGCGCCCACACGGAATCCGGACCCATTAATTTAAATGGGTCTGTGTACATAAGTGGTGGTTTTCACGCATCACTTTTGCGTTGCGTGAAAATCGCATCGCATCCGCAAGCAAGTGCGGATGAAATGCGATTTTCACAGATGGTTGCTAAGAGATGTTTGTAAACATTCAGTTTTTTATCATGCGCGCGCAAAACGCAGTAAATCAAATTGCACCTGCGCGATAAAAACTTAACAACTGAACGTGATTGCAAACAAAACTGAATGGCTTTGTTTACAAAATCGTGCAGTTTTCACAGAACGCATTCGCAACGCATCTGGACATAATCCGGACACGCTCATCTGCAAGGGGCCTTAGAATTGTAGAAGCAATTCTTAAAATTTCAGTTCAGGTCTGAAGTCACTTTGTGTGGCTTACATAGTGGAAACCCCCCATAAATTACCCCACTGTAGAAACTACACCCATCATGTAACTTAAAACTGATTTTACCAAATGAATTAAAAGAAAATGGAGATGAAATGGAGATTTTCCATTTTAATCCATTTTTTCTTTGACACATCGAGGGTTAACAGCCAAACAAAACTCAATATTTATTACCCTGATTTATAGAAACACTTCACATGTGGTCATAAACTGATGTAAGGGCACACGGCAGGGCGCAGAAGAAAAGGAGCACCATATGGTTTTTGGAAGGCAGATTTTACTGGAGTGGTTTTTAGATGCCATGTCCTATTTGAAGCCCCCCTGATGCACCCTTACAGTAGAAGCTCCCAAAAAGTGACCTCATTTTGGAAACTGGGAGATAAGGTGCCAATTTTATTGGTACTATTTTGAGGTACATATGATTTTTAATTGCTCTATATTAAGTTTTTTGTGAGGCAGGGTAACCAAAAAATGTCTGTCTTGGCACAGTTTTTATTTTTTATATTCTACAACATTCATCTGACAGGTTAGATCATGTGCTATTTTTATAGAGCAGGTTGTTACAGACGCAATGATATCAAATATGTCTACTTTCTTTGGTTGTTTGTTTCAGTTTTACATAATAAAGCATTTTTGAAAAGAAAAATATGTTTTTGTGTCTCCATTTTCTGAATGCCATATTTTTTTTATTTTTCTGCCGATCGTCTTGTGCAGGGGCTCGTTTTTGCAGGAAGAGTTGACGTTTTTATTGGTACCATTTTTGGGTGCATATGGTTTTTTGATCATTCATTATTACACTTTATGGGGCAAGGTGACCAAAAAATTGGTTGTTTTGGCAGTTTTTATTTTTATTTTTTTCTACAGAGTTCACCTGAGGGGTTAGGTCATGTGACATTTTTATAGAGCAGATCGTTACAGACGTGGCAATACCTAATATGTATACTTTTTCTTATTTATTTAAGTTTTACACAATAATAGCAGTTTTGAAGCAAAAAAAATCTTATTTTAGTGTCTCCATTGTCTGAGAGTCATAGTTTTTTTTAATTTTTCGACTGATTGTCTTAGGTAGGGTCTCATTTTATGCAAGTGACGGTTTTATTGGTACCATTTTGTGGGACATACGCCTTTTCGATCACTTGGTGTTGCACTTTTTGTAATGTAAGGTCGCAAAAATGCCTTTTTTGACACCGTTTTTTATTTTTATTTTTTATGGTGTTTATTAGACGGGGTGGATCATGTGATATATTTACAGAGCCAGTCGTTACGGATGTGGTGATCCCTAATATATGTGTTTTTTCATTTTTTTCCCTATTTTTTATTATAAAATCAGGGGAAAGGGGCATTTTTTTTCCTTTTTTAACTTGAAACTTTATTTTATTTTATCAAAAACACTTTTTTGGCTTTTTTAAAAATTTTATTTCTGTCCTACTCTGGGACTTCAACTTTTGACGGTCTGATCCCCTCTGCGGTGCATTATAATGCATTGCCTGTTAGTGTATTACACAGAGGAATACACTAACAGGTTGCCTAGAGACCCAGCCTCGCCCCCGTAGAAGGCAGGTCCCGATGCCTTGCAAGGCATTGGGCAGCCTCTGCAAGGCATGGGCTGCCTTCTCACCAATCGGGTCCCTGCCACAGCAGCACGGGGACCTGATGGGTTCCATCACCCGCCGCATGCACCTTCTATGCCACGGTCAGCGATGACTACGGCATGGAAGGGGTTATTCCGCCGGCATCGGCTTTTACGGCAATTTATCACAGAGCACACACTATTATGCTGTAAAAGAAAACAAAAACATCTAAAAAAATATTAAAAAAACATAAAAAAGAAGAAATATATATTCCAGAGTATTTTTTTATTTCTTAAAGTCTTATAGACCATGTCCACCCAAGGTAGTGCAGCATCGTTAGTAATATTATACAGTATATGATAGTAACCAGTAATGAGCGAAGTTTTGAAATATTCGATTTGGCTACTTCACCAAACTTCGACATAAAATTTTATTCTTTACAAATTACTTCATCATGACTTGCTTTCCACTGTATGGAGCGGACCCAATGACAGGGAACAGCGATTTCGCCGCCCACTGGTAATTTAACTCCTCAGATGCTGCATTCGATGCAAGAGGGGCCTGGATTGAGTTCAAGAGGGGCCTGTATGTATTTCTGGAGTGTAATAGTATTACAGGCTATAGCTACTAGAGATGGGTCGTTGATCCAGGGAGTTATTCTGTTTGCCTGATTGGAGTCGGGAAGTCATTTCTTTTCCCCTAAAGTGGGGAAAATTGGCTTCTACTTTACAGGTTTTTTTTTTGCCTTCCCTTATGGATCAACTTGCAGAATAAGGTCAAGTTCACACTTCAATTAGTTGATCATTTATTTCCATCAGTTATTTTGCAACAAAACAACGTTTGGGTCAAAAACACAGAAAAGGTGCAGATCTATCCCTTATTCCTGATCTCTCTGTAGGCTTCACTACTGGTTTTGGCTCACAATAACTGATGTAAATATGTAACAGATCAAATAACTGAAGTGTGAACTCAGGCTGAACTGGATGGCAGATGTCTTTGTTTCAGCCTTATAAACTATGTTACTATGTTACTATGATCGTTGCATCTGTGACTCACATTCAACTGCAGGGTTAAAAATAAATAAATTATACTCACATCGTCACTTGATCACATAGAGGCTGTCCGTTCCTATCTGCATTGAAGAAAACCCGCCAAAGGACCTGTGGTGAGCCTGATGACGTCACCACATGATGACACTGGGCGCACGTAGTGACGTCATTAGTATATGTAGGTGTCGTGCACTCCGAGCCTACTGGTCTCTGGCAGGACCGTGCTGCTATTCCTGCATGTGCAGAGTCTTGTGTTCTCACGGTCTCAGGCTTTTGTGGCTCTGCAAACCTCTCTTTCTCGTACAGGGGTCTCCCTGAACTTATGGTGTGTGCAGCGTCTTACACTCCAAGTGTTTCAGTCTCGTGCAGGATTGCTATAGTTTCCTGACCCGTGCAGCATTTTTAATGCCCTCCTATGAATCGCACTGTTAATCAAAAAGTCTCTGCACTGTATTTCATGGTCTGATGCAAAATTAAATGAAACTGCCATATATTGCACAGGCACGTTTCATTGTTTTCTCAACAGCTTCCTCAGTGGTAGAGAAGGAAGGAGCATGAAATATCTTCCTTAAATTTGGGGGGCCGAGCTCTCTTTGCCCTATTGCTATTCAAGTTCACAATCTTTACTCAGGCTAGGTATATGTCATGAGGCACATAATGTTGGAAGATTAGATTGTTTTCCCCTGTCCTACAGTCATCCTCTCTCCGGCCTGAAATCGCTGATAACAGGGAGCAATAGTTGATATTCACCTGTCCGACAGTCATCCTCTCCCCTACCTGATAGGGCTAATAAGAGGGAGCAATAGATTGCATTCCCCCATCCTACAGTCATCCTCTCCCCGACCTGATATGGCTGATTATAGGGAGCAATAGATTGTATTCCCCCATCATACAGTCATCCTCTTCCCGGCTTGAAATGGCTGATTATAGGGAGCAATAGATTGTATTCTCCTGTCCTAAAGTCATCCTCTCCCCGGCCTGATAACAGGGAGCAATAGATAGTGTTCCCCCTGTCCTACAGTCACCCTCGCCCGGCCTGAAATGGCTGATAACAGGGAGCAATAGATTGTATTCCCCAATCCTACAGTCATTCTCTCCTCGGCCTGAAATGGCTGATAACAGGGAGCAATGGATTGCATTCTCCAGTCCTACAATGGCTTTTGTTTTAGGTAAGGGTTTGTAGGAACAGTCAGTGAGAGAAAATCCATATCAAAGAACAACAAACAAACAAACATGCAGCTAGATTGGTTACTAAGCTAAATGTGGTACGCTCGACACCCAGTGGTTGTGATGTGAATTACAGCCTCTTCTGAGCTTTGATACCATCTTGTGAGCTCTCATAAGAAAATGCATTCTTCATCTAAAAGCCGGTTCAGACCTGAGCGTTCTACAGCGCGTACGATCGCGCTGTAAAACGCCCGATGCCCCAAGAAGTTCAGGAGCTTCTTTGGAGCGTAGTGTCGCGCGTTCCCGTACATAGACTTCCGGGAACGTGCGACAATGGGCGTTCGCTTGTCTCCGCGGCGCGATTGTAAACGCCCGTACAATCGCGCATACAGAGCGTACACTCTGGTGTGAACCCAGCGTGAACGTTAGATCAGTTTAGAGTGGACACCATTGTACATTTAATTAAATCTCTTCTCATCTCCCAGTAACTCCAAATTAACAGTTTAGGAATAGAGATGTCGCGAACATTAAATTTTCCGTTCGCGAACGGCGAACGCGAATTTATGCAAATGTTCGCGAACGGGCGAACCGCCATAGACTTCAATAGGCAGGCGAATTTTAAAACCCACAGGGACTCTTTCTGGCCACAATACACTGCGTGCAGAATTATTAGGCAAATGAGTATTTTGACCACATCATCCTCTTTATGCATGTTGTCTTACTCCAAGCTGTATAGGCTCGAAAGCCTACTACCAATTAAGCATATTAGGTGATGTGCATCTCTGTAATGAGAAGGGGTGTGGTCTAATGACATTAACACTATATATAAGGTGTGCATAATTATTAGGCAACTTCCTTTCCTTTGGCAAAATTGGTCAAAAGAAGGACTTGACAGGCTCAGAAAAGTCAAAAATAGTGAGATATCTTGCAGAGGGATGCAGCACTCTTAAAATTGCAAAGCTTCTGAAGCGTGATCGTCGAACAATCAAGCGTTTCATTCAAAATAGTCAACAGGGTCGCAAGAAGCGTGTGGAAAAACCAAGGCGCAAAATAACTGCCCATGAACTGAGAAAAGTCAAGCGTGCAGCTGCCAAGATGCCACTTGCCACCAGTTTGGCCATATTTCAGAGCTGCAACATCACTGGAGTGCCAAAAGCACAAGGTGTGCAATACTCAGAGACATGGCCAAGGTAAGAAAGGCTGAAAGACGACCACCACTGAACAAGACACACAAGCTGAAACGTCAAGACTGGGCCAAGAAATATCTCAAGACTGATTTTTCTAAGGTTTTATGGACTGATGAAATGAGAGTGAGTCTTGATGGGCCAGATGGATGGGCCCGTGGCTGGATTGGTAAAGGGCAGAGAGCTCCAGTCCGACTCAGACACCAGCAAGGTGGAGGTGGAGTACTGGTTTGGGCTGGTATCATCAAAGATGAGCTTGTGGGGCCTTTTCGGGTTGAGGATGGAGTCAAGCTCAACTCCCAGTCCTACTGCCAGTTTCTGGAAGACACCTTCTTCAAGCAGTGGTACAGGAAGAAGTCTGCATCCTTCAAGAAAAACATGATTTTCATGCAGGACAATGCTCCATCACACGCGTCCAAGTACTCCACAGCGTGGCTGGCAAGAAAGGGTATAAAAGAAGAAAATCTAATGACATGGCCTCCTTGTTCACCTGATCTGAACCCCATTGAGAACCTGTGGTCCATCATCAAATGTGAGATTTACAAGTAGGGAAAACAGTACACCTCTCTGAACAGTGTCTGGGAGGCTGTGGTTGCTGCTGCACGCAATGTTGATGGTGAACAGATCAAAACACTGACAGAATCCATGGATGGCAGGCTTTTGAGTGTCCTTGCAAAGAAAGGTGGCTATTTTGGTCACTGATTTGTTTTTGTTTTGTTTTTGAATGTCAGAAATGTATATTTGTGAATGTTGAGATGTTATATTGGTTTCACTGGTAAAAATAAATAATTGAAATGGGTATATATTTGTTTTTTGTTAAGTTGCCTAATAATTATGCACAGTAATAGTCACCTGCACACACAGATATCCCCCTAAAATAGCTAAAACTAAAAACAAACTAAAAACTACTTCCACAAATATTCAGCTTTGATATTAATGAGTTTTTTGGGTTCATTGAGAACATGGTTGTTGTTCAATAATAAAATTAATCCTCAAAAATACAAATTGCCTAATAATTCTGCACTCCCTGTAGTGATGGACACGTTGTTTCAAGGGGACTAACACCTGGACTGTGGCATGCCGGAGGGGGATCCATGGCAAAACTCCCATGGAAAATTACGTAGTTGACGCAAAGTCGGGTTTTAATCTATAAAGGGCATAAATCACCTAACATTCCTAAATTGTTTGGAATAACGTGCTTTAAAACATCCAGTGTGTGCATACGATCAGGTATGATGTTGTATCGATCAGGTAGTGTAAGGGTTACGCCCGCTTCACAGTGACAGACCAAACTCTGACAGACCAAACTCCCCGTTTAACGCACCGCAAACAACCGCAAAGAGTTGTCAATAGTTGACACACTCATGACATAAATTTTATTCCTTTATGCGTCAATCTTGGTGTAGTGATCTTGGTGCGCACGTTCGGGAAATTGCAGGCGATGGCGATTTTTCAAAGCCTATGGTCGTGCTGAGGTAGTTCAGTGACAGTTAAGTGACCCAGAAAACAATGATTCTGCAGTGTGGGCCCTTTGTTGGCCTAGTAGGCTTTAATGATCACCTTAGATGATCACAAAGAAAATTCATGTTTTTTCTATGAAAAATTATCCAGCCGATCGCTTTTGGTCTGTTCACAATAAAGCAACGACCTCATCATCTGGGGTGTGCCAACATTGCCAACACACTCATAGAGGTGATCGCTTCATTGTGATGCGCAAGCCCCTTCACCACAATAAGGTAACGATCACGGAATTGACACATGTATGTGCCTTTTTTTTTGTTTTGTTTTTTTCAGCCACAGTGCAGCACCAGAGGCCAGAAAAATTAGACATGTACACATGCCTGAAAAATTAGGTATTGTTGCAGCCGCTGCTGTAGCAGCGGCCGGAAAAATTTATGTTTTCCAGGCAGAAAGTGCACTAAAACATTGCGGCTTGAACCCTAGTTGGTGGCGGAGAAGTCACGTAAGTCATCCGGCATGCAGAGATTAAATACAGCAGCGTGTGGACCATTTTAAGCCCAAGGCATCTCATCAAGCCTTTTTTAGTCAAATGCTACCCGCACTGTCAGTCCCTTTGGGATCCATGCCTCATTCATCTTAATAAAGGTGAGGTAATCTAGACTTTTTTGACCTAGGCGACTTTTCTTCTCAGTGACAATACCTCCTGCTGCGCTGAAGGTCCTTTCTGACAGGACACTTGAAGCGGGGCAGGCCAGAAGTTCTATCACAAATTGGGATAGCTCAGGCCACAGGTCAAGCCTGCACACCCAGTAGTGAAGGGGTTCATCGCTCCTCAGAGTGTCGATATCTGCAGTTAAGGCGAGGTAGTCTGCTATCTGTCGGTCGAGTCGTTCTCTGAGGGTGGACCCCGAAGGGCTGTGGCGATGTGTAGGACTTAAAAAGCTCTGCATGTCCTCCATCAACAACACATCTGTAAAGCATCCTGTCCTTGCCGGCGTGGTCATGGTAGGAGGAGGATTACTTTCATCTCTTCCCCTGTTAGATTCCCGTTGTGCTGTGCATCACCCTTATACGCTGTGTAAAGCATACTTTTTAACTTGTTTTGGAACTGCTGCATCCTTTCCGACTTCCGGTAATTTGGTAACATTTCAGCCACTTTCTGCTTATACCGGGGGTCTAGTAGCATGGCCACCCAGTACAGGTCGTTCTCCTTCAGCCTTTTTATACGAGGGTCCCTAAACAGGCATGACAGCATGAAAGACCCCATTTGCACAAGGTTGGATGCTGAGCTACTCATGTCCCGTTCCTCGTCCTCACTGATCTCATTGAAGGTCTGTTCTTCCCCCCAGCCACAAACAACACCACGGGTCCCAGATAGGTGACAACGATCACCCTGGGATGCCTGCTGTGGTTGGTCTTCCTCCTCCTCAAAGCCACATTCCTCCACTGACTCCTCTTCCTCAGACTCCTCTTTGTAACGGGGTGCCGAAGCTGCACTCGGTCTCACATCAGCCTCAGACCTGCTGCTTAGCTTCGGGAGTGAGGATCTGTGTTTGACCTCGTTTTCAGGGCGGCTTTGCTAGCTGGGAAGCTCCCTGCTCCTAGGTCTGCCTTGAGCGCCGAGCTGATCACTCGGTGCTCGACTGGTTGGTCTGACGGTCATGTGACGCTGGCCACGTCACATGACCCTCACTCCCCACTATAAATACAGGCAGCCTGCTGGCCACAGGTTGCCTGTTAATTTAGGTTCCTGGCAGTTGTTGAATACCTGTGTACTTACCTGATCCTGTTCCCTGACGATCCTTTGCCTGCTCCTCCTGTACTGCGCATCCTTCCTGGTATATTGACCTCGGCTTCCATCTGACTATTCTTTGCGGACTCCTTTGGTACTTCTCGACTCTCCTGGTATTTATGACCCCGGCTTCTCCTGACCTTTCTCTGCTTATCCCTCTGTACTGCGTTGTCCTCTTGGTTTTGACCCGGTCTGTTCACTATCCGTTATTTGTCTTGTCTGTCCTTCCCGCATGTATCCTAAGTTAGGGACTGCCGTCCAGTAGTCCCCTGTCATCAGGACTCGTGAGGAAGTAGGCAGGGCCAGGGTTGAGTGTGGAGCGCAGTGGTCACTATCCTCTTCCCTGTGTGTGTGTGTACGTGACCGTTACACTCTTCCAGCGTTGCCGCAGGTCCAGCAAGCAATGACGATAAGGCTGTTTCAGGTGATGATGGTGACCACAACTCTTCCTCTTCACGCTCATCTACGGCCTAATCCAGCACACTTCGCACGCAACGCTCCAGAAGAAAACAAATGGCATGAGGTCGCTGATGGTGCATTCGGTGCGACTGACTAGGTTTGTCACCTCCTCAAAAGGACGCATGAGCCTACAGGCATTGCGCATGAGCGTCCAGTAACGTGGCAAAAAAATACCCAGCTCCGCAGAGGCTGTCCTAGCACCCCGGTCATACTAATACTCGTTGACGGCCTTTTCTTGTTGGAGCAGGCGGTCGAACATTAGGAGTGTTGAATTCCAACGTGTCGGGCTGTCGCAAATCAAAATGCCTCACTGGCATGTTGTTTCGCTGCTGAATATTTGAAAAGTGTGCCATGGCCGTGTAGGAACGCCTGAAATGGTCACACACCTTCCTGGCCTGCTTGAGGATGTCCTGTAAGCCTGGGAACTTATACACAAAGCGTTGTACGATCAGATTCAGCACATGTGCCATGCACGGCACATGTGTCAACTTGCCCAAATTTAATGCCGCCAACAAATTGCTTCCGTTGTCACACACCACTTTGCCGATCTCCAGTTGGTGCGGGGTCAGCCACTGATCCACCTGTGCGTTCAGGGTGGACAGGAGTGCTGGTCTGGTGTGACTCTCTGCTTTCAGCCAAGTCAACCCCAAGACTGCGTGACACTGTCGTATCCGGGATGTGGAATAGCCCCTGGGGAGCTGGGGGGGTGCAGTTGATGTGGAGCAAGACGCAGCAGCAGAAGAGGACTCAGCCGAGGAGGTTAGCGAAGAGGATGGAGTAGGAGGAGTAGAGTAGGTGGCAGCAGGCCTGCCTGCAAGTCGTGGCGGTGTCACCAACTCCGCTGCAGAGCCACACATTCCATGCTTAGCAGCCGTCAGCAGGTTTACCCAATGCGCAGTGTACGTGATATACCTGTCCTGACCGTGCTTTGCAGACCAGGTATTAGTGGTTAGATGGACCCTTGCCCCAACACTGTGTGCCAGACATGCCATGACTTCCTTTTCCACAATAGAGTACAGGTTGGGGATTGCCTTTTGTGAAAAAAAAATTTGTCCGGTTACCTTCCACTGCGGTGTCCCAATAGCTACAAATTTTTTGAAGGCCTCAGACTCCACCAGTTGTATGGTAAAAGCTGGCGGGCTAAGAGTTCCGACAAGCCAGCTGTCAGACGCCGGGCAAGGGGGTGAACCTGTGACATTGGCTTCTTACGCTCAAACATTTCCTTGACAGACACTTGACTTTGGGCAGATGAGCAGGAACTGCTGAAGGTGAGAGGGGGAGTGGCGAGTTGTTGAGAGGGGACAAGGAGGACAGCAGTGGTTGACGTGGCTGAAGATGCTAGACCAGGAGGAGGATGGTGGCTTTGAGTTTGTGTGCTGCTTGTACTCATCATGTGTTGATCCCATAGGCGTTTGTGATGTGAGATCATGTGCCTTCGCAAAGCAGTTGTACCTAGGTGGGTGTTGGACTTCCCACGACTCAGTTTCTTTTGGCACAGGTTGCAAATGGCATCGCTGTTATCAGAGGCAGACACACAAAAAAAATGCCACACTGCTGAGCTTTGCAATGACGGCATTCTGGTGGTGGCAACAGCATGCGTTGATTGGCGTGCTGTCTGGCTGACCCCGGGTGCAGATACATGCTGTCTGACTGTGCCACTAGCTCCTTGCGATGACCTCCCCCTGCTTCCAACTCGTCTCCTCCTCCTCTCTGTCTCCCCATCTGAACTTTCCCCCTGTTCTTCTTCTCTTCAAGCGGGCACCCATGTGACATCCACGGACACATCGTCATCATCAACCGCTTCACTTGTATCTGACAACTCAGCAAAGGAAGCAGCAGTGGGTACAACATCATCATCATCACACCGTACGTCTATGTGTGTAATGCTGCCTGACTGAGACATATCCCTGTTATCTACATCCTCTGGCAATAATAGTTGCGCATCACTCATTTCTTCCAACTAATGTGTAAATAACTCCTCTGACAGATCAAGTGAAGCGGCTGTGGTGCTAGTGTTGGTGGTGGCGGCGGGCGGGCGAGTGGTAACTTGAGAGGTGCCCGAAGCTGAGCTGGAGGAGGATGGTGCGTCAAGGTTCCAAGCGGAAGCTGTAGAAGATTGGGTGTCCTGTGTAAGCCAGTCAACTATGTCCTCAGAATTTTTTCGAGTTCAGGGTATGTGGCCTCTGAACGCTGGGCATTATTCTAGGGCCAAAGGAAATCACAGCACCACGACAGCCCCTGCGGGGTGGCCTGCCTCTGCCTGTCATTTTATTTTAGATTAGTGGTACTATGCGTGCAAGGTACTGTGCCACCCTATATGAGTGGTGGGCAGTGGGCACAGTACAGTCTGTGGGCCTGACACTCACTGGCAGGCAACTGCAATTATATTACAGAGAAAAAATTAAATGACTTTTTTATCTGCAAGGTACTGTGCCACCCGATATGAGTGGTGGGCAGTGGGCACAGTACAGTCTGTGGGCCTGACACACACTGGCAGGCAACTGCAATTATATTACAGAGAAAAAATTAAATGACTTTTTTATCTGCAAGGTACTGTGCCACCCTATATGAGTGGTGTGCACACAGAACAGTCTGTGGGCCTGTGGCCTCTCACACACGGGCAGGCAACTGCAATATATATATAGAAAAAATAAAGAAAAGCAGACTGATGTACCAGCCCTAAAAAGGGCTTTTTGGGGTGCTGTCAGGACGATGTTTTTACAGCAGATGAGTATTTGAGGACTGGAGTGGACACAGAACACTGGCCTAGCTAATGCTTTCCCTATTAATTCAGCAGCAGCAGCAGCGGCACTCTCCTTGCTCTAACTAACACTGCAGAATGAATCTAAGAGGGCTGCCGTCCTTGCTTTTTTTTTAGGAGGTGGGAGGGTCTGGGAGGGAGGGTATGCTGCTGATTGGCTGGAATGTGTCTGCTGACTGTGAGGTACAGGGTCAAAGTTTTCTCAATGATGACGTATAGGGGGCGGACCGAACATCGCATATGTTCGTCCGCCGCGGCGAAAGCGAACAAGCGATGTTCGCCGGGGACTGTTCGCTGGCGAATAGTTCGGGACATCTCTATTTAGGAACTGGCCACAAAGAAAATAACTTCTTAAGCTCTGCAAGGACACACCGCCTTTTTATACGTCTCAGACCTCACCACAAAAGATGAAAGGAATTAGGATCAAAGGAAAGATTTTCAGTGTATCTCTTGTGCGCTGCCCTCTTCTGCACCCAAAAAACATAGGAGTGGTCAATAATAATAAATAAACCATAATAGACAATTCTGGTTTGACATATAATTGATAACTATTGGACACCCACCAACCTACTCTCTTAATAACAGCCTCATAAAGACTCTCAACTTAGCATCCTGAGTCCCTCCCCCAATTCAATGAAAATATGTAACCACCAAGACCCAAGCATGCTAAAGCTTTCTTCGGGACAGAATTAAATTGACAAACCTCTATGCAACAAAAAAGAGCCGTCTACAGCTGGATAAACAGCTAACCAAGGAACCATATTCTGCACAGACTCACAGATGACATACAAAGGGATCCAAGGGCCCCAATCCAAATGATACTCACAGAAGACTAGACCACTGATACATCAGAAAAAGATAAGCTAGACTCAACACACTTGTTAGCTGCCACCAAAGGCTGTATTACACAGCCCGATTCTGCAGGCAATTGTCGGGAAGAAAGCATTCCTTCCCGGCAATCACCTGCTCGCTAGCTATTACATGCAGCGATCTCCTCCACAGCATGGGGATGAGCAACAGTTATGCCATTGCTTGTCACCATGCTGTCTAGTTATTTGCCCGTAGAAGGTGAGGATACCACTTCACTTGTGGTTCAGAGGGTGGAGAGAGTTGTTCCACCTGCCAGGGGAGGAGACCGTAGAAAAAACCTTCTCAACCGAGAAGCATTCTGGATGTTCAAATTAGGAACCTGTTTTCCCACTGGCCTTAATAAGTATTATGATTTGCTCCTGCAGTATTAGTAATTTTTTCCTGCCGTTGTGTTAAAATAGATTTTCTGTTATAGTATATTAACAATTTTATACATGTGTTTTCAATATGTGAGAGAGAATCTAAATCGCACATCCTCATTACTATGCTTTTGATATAATAACTGTTTTAAATTTCAGCATGAGTATTTGTTTTCTTGTGTTTTTTCTTTTGATATATATTGTACTATGTGCCTTGGAAAATCTGTTCCAGGTTTTTATAATTACTCTGCAAGGGTAATCACATGACGTCGCTTGCTGTGTGGATAGGTGTCATGTGATTATATAAGGTGTAGGGATAAGGGTTGCCATTTGTCATGAGTAAGGACCTGGATTGTGTGGTCCGAAAACGCGTAGAACGCGTACCCTGTCTTGTTTTGGAATGTTTTACCGCATGAAATAAAGCTCATCATTTTAAGAATCTAGATTTCCATATTCTTTTTCAAGTCTTTACAGCCGGGTCCAGGCTGTGTCAATGCCCCTCAAGCTGCAGGTGAGAGCTTCTTATGTTTCATTGGTTCCACATGGTCCATGAATCATATGCTTTGTTACAATTTCATGTAAGCGAGGAGTGATTTCTATGTTGGGGATTTCAGCAGAGACAATTTTATCTATCAGTTCTTCATTTTCTGCTTTACAGCTTTCTTTAGGAATGAGAAGTATGTGAGCATGTGGTAAACCTCTCTTTTGAAATTCTATTACATAGACCATTGCTTTTGGGACTCCAAAAATATGTTTTTACTGATGTCATCAATTAGAGCTTTAAAGGGGTATTCCCATCACAATGATCACTGTTAAATCTGTTAATGATTTGACAGTGATCATTTTGTAAATACATTTAATTACCCAATTCCCACCCTTTTTGAGAAAATAAGTCCCCTCTTGCCTGATCGTTGTCTTTCGTCTCCCCTGGTTACGGCCACCTCTCCTGTCGAATCCTGCCGAGCCGCGCTTGCGCAGGAGACTGAAGATTTTCTCCCGGCCGGGCCGCGCAATGTCCTGAACGCGCACGCCGCCGCGCATGCGCCATGATGACTTCTTCCTGGCCAGTATAGTACAGAGCCGCGAACGCGCACGCCGGCTCTGTACTATACAGGCCAGGAATGAGTCACCATGGTGCATGCGCGGCGGCACGTTCAGGGCATTGAAAATCTTCAGTCTTCTGCGCAAGCGCGGCCCGGCCGGGAGAAGAATCCAGGAAGTGATCGCCGCGCTGTCGCGCTCAACGAAGGTAAGTATGAAAAGTGAAGATGGAAATACCCCTTTAAGTTTTAGGTGAAATACTCTTGCAACGAAATGTGGTTGTCCATCAACAGTTTGTCCATGTTGTACTGTAGGTTATGTAAAATCTCTTCCCATTTGGGATTGCATGTCATTGTAATAAAAAGATCTGGTTTTCCATATTTTCTGACACTTGCCATAGCATCTTGATAATTTTGTTGCTGTGACTGACGAACTGAAATGTCAGACTGCTGGCAGGGTCTCCTCTCTGGGTTATAGTGCTGTGACTGATGACTGACGAACAGAAATGGTGCTGTGACTGACGGCTATAGTGCTGTGACTGACGATCAGTAATCGCGCTGTGACTGACTGAAATGTTAGACTGCTGACAGGGGCTCCTCTCAGTGCTATACTGCTGTGACTGAAATCGCGCTGTGACTAATTAATGCTGACAGGGGCTCCTCTCAGTGTTATACTGTTGTGACTCAAATTGCGCTGTGACTGACTAACTAAAATGGCGGCTGGCAGGTGTGGGCGGTGCTGCGCCATATTCTGATTGGTGGCCGCAATGCTATGGGCGGAGCAGGCGAACTGACATGTAGCTTAAAGGAGTTTCCCACAATCAGCATATTGATGACCTATTCTTAGTATAGGCCCATAAAATCAGTGGAGATCTAACTCTTGCAACCCTGCAACACCAATACTATATTGTATGTATATTTGGGTTAAATGGACCATAAACACCGAAGAGGCTAAATAAATGAAGGGAACGCAGTGCTTGCGTGAGCACTTTGGCCCCTTCAAACAACTGATGGGTGGGGGACTCCAACTGATGAGATATTAATGGAAAAATCCTAAGGATGGGACAACTTTATGCTAGTAGCAGAAAAACCATTAACCTCTTGTCGCCACACTAACGCCGATAGGCGTCAAGACGGCGGCACTCTCAGGTCTCAATGACGCCTATTGGCGTCATCTCGTGAGACCCGAGATTTTGCGTGAACGGCACGCGACTCTGAAGTTAAACTACAGCCTGCCAGCGCTGATCATTCGCTGGCAGGCTGTAGATGTTTTAAAAATCGCATCAGAAAGGTATATTAGACGCTGTTTTGTTAGCAGCGTCTAATATACCTGCTACCTGGTCCTCTGGTGGTCCCTTTTGCTTGGATCGACCACCAGAGGACACAGGCAGCTCTGTGAGTAGCACTAAGCACCACACTACACTACACCCCCCCTGTCACTTATTAACCCCTTATTAACCCCTGATCACTCCATATAGACTCCCGGATCACCCCCCTGTCACCCCCCTGTCATTGATCACCCCCCTGTAAGGCTCCATTTAGACGTCCGTATGTGTTTTGCGGATCCGCAAAAACAGACACCGGCAATGTGCTTTCCGTATTTTGCGGATCCTCACAATGCCAGGACTATATAGAAAATGCCTTTTTTTGTCCGCAATTGCGGACAAGAATAGGACATGTTCTATATTTTTGCGGAACGGAAGTGCGGACCCGGAAGTGCAGATCCGCAATTCCGGATCCGAGCGGGACAAAGTCTGTCCCCATAGGAATGAATGGGTCTGCAATTCCGTTCTGCAAAATGCGGAACAGAATTGCGGACGTGTGAATGGGGCCTAAGGGTGCCTTATCACCGCCAGTTAGTTAGCTACTTGTTAGGTAGTTAGCACCCACCGCAGTCACTGATTAGTCGCTGATTAGCGTCATCGCTGTCGCTAATCAGCACTAGTACTATATAATATCTGCAAGTGATCAAGACTGATCGCAATCAGATCTATATCAGTACATTAGGGTCACCTTAGGCAGTGTTCGTCCGATCAGGCCTGATCTTGTGCACACACTTGCGTTTAGTCCGCCCCACCGCAGTGACAGAAATAAAAAAAATTCTGATCACTGCAAATACACTGTAAAATCGCTGCAGCGCTATAAAGATCACTTTTGAGGGGCATGGCGAGTTCATAGAAGTTATTTTTTTTGGCACAAGTTAGCGGAAATAGATTTTTTTTATTTATTTTTTCTTACAAAGTCTCATATTCCACTAACTTGTGACAAAAAATAAAATCTTACATGAACTCACCATACCCCTCACGGAATCCAAATGCGTAAAAATGCCCTGCGAAATCCTAAAGGTACTCATTGTAATTTGGGCCCCTTTGCGCATCTTGGCTGCGAAAAAGTGTCACACATATGGTATCGCCGTATTCAGAAGAAGTAGGGAAATGTGTTTTGGGGTGTATTTTTACATATACCCATGCTGGGTGAGAGAAATATCTCTGTAAATTGACAACTTTGTATAAAAAAATGTAAAAAGTTGTCATTTACAGAGATATTTCTCACACACAGTATGGGTATATGTAAAAAGACACCCCAAAACACATTGCCCTACTTCTACTGAGTACGGCGATACCACATGTGTGACACTTTTTTGCAGCCTAGGTGCGCAAAAGGGGCACAAATTCCAATGAGTACATTTTAGGAGGGCATTTTTAGACATTTGGATTCCAGACTTCTTCTCAAGGTTTAGGGCCCCTAAAATGCCAGGGCAGTATAAATACCCCACAAGTGACCCCATTCTGTAAAGAAGACACCCCAACGTATTTCGTGAGGGGCATGGCGAGTTCATGTAAAAAATAAATTTTTGTCACAAGTTAGTGGAATATGAGACTTTGTAAGAAAAAAAAAAAAAAACAATTTCCGCTAACTTGTGCCAAAAAAAAAATCTTCTATGAATACCTTATGGTGTCTTCTTTCCAAAATGGGGTCAGTTGTGGGGTATTTATACTGCCCTGGCATTTTAGGGGCCCTAAAGCGTGAGAAGTAGTTTGGAATCCAAATGCGTAAAAATGCCCTGTGAAATCCTAAAGGTACTCATTGGAATTTGGGCCCCTTTGTGCACCTAGGCTGCAAAAAAGTGTCACACATGTGGTATCGCCGTACTCAGTAGAAGTAGGGCAATGTGTTTTGAGTTGTATTTTTACATATACCCATACTGTGTGTGAGAAATATCTCTGTAAATGACAACTTTTTAAAAAAAATTATACAAAGTTGTCAATTTACAGAAATATTTCTCTCACCCAGCATGGATATATGTAAAAATACACCCCAAAACACATTGCCCTACTTCTTCTGAGTACGGCGATACCACATGTGTGACACTTTTTTTGCAGCCTAGGTGCGTAAACGGGCCGAAGGTCCAACGAGTACCTTTAGGCTTTACAGGGTTGCTCACAATTTAGCCCCGCCCAAAATGCCAGAACAGTAAACACACCCCACAAATGACCCCATTTCGGAAAGTAGACACCCCAAGGTATTCACTGAGGGGTATAGTGAGTCTGTGGGAGATTTTTTATTTTTTTTGCCAGAAGTTAGCAGAAATGGAAACTTTATTATTATTATTTTTTTCCTCAGAAAGTGTCATTTTCCGCTAACTTGTGAAAAAAAATTAAATCATACATAAACTCACCATGCCCCTCCACGAATACTTTGGGGTGTCTTCTTTCTAAAATGGGGTCATTTGGGGGGTATTTATACTATCCTGGCATTCTAGCACCTCAAGAAACATGACAGGTGCTCAGAAAGTCAGAGCTGCTTCAAAATGCGGAAATTCACATTTTTGTACCATAGTTTACGCTATAACTTTTGCGCAAACCAATAAATATACACTTATTGGATTTTTTTTTATCAGAGACATGTAGCACAATAAATTCTGACACAAACTTGTATAGAAATGTAATTATATTTGAACAATTTTACCAGAAAAAGTTAAAAATACACTTTTTTTGAAAAAATTGCGGTATATTTTGATTAATATCAGAAAAATGAAAAATGTCAGCAGCAATAAAATACCACCAAAAGAAAGCTGTATTTGTGAGAAGAAAAGGAGGTAAAATTCATTTGGGTGCCAAGTTGCATGATCGAGCAATAAACCGTTAAAGTTGTGAAGTGCCGATTTGTAAAAAAGGGCCTGGGCACTAGGGGGGTATAAACCTGTGGTCCTTAAGTGGTTAAGCTGGCCATACAGAACATAAAAAATTGTTGAATTGTGACAATTTCAGTGGAAGAAGATTACCTCACTGCCTACTGTCTATGGGAGGCCTCCTGACTGTCCCCTGATGGTAGATGTTGGGGTAGAAAGTGATCAGGCAAGTTGTTTTTTCAATATGTACCATTCTTTATTGTCCAAGGGAGAGAAGGCTTGTCAGAGGCAAATTATAACAGCATAGAAAGGGGTCCCATGCTGAAGACTCTCCTCTATGAGACCCACACCTGTCTCGAAAAAGGGCCCGAAAGTGAAGGAGAGAACACACCACAAATGTTCTGCATGTCGTCCATTCACTTCTATGGGAATTCTGAAAAGAGCTAAGCGAGTGCCCTCGGCTATTTCCAGAACTCATATAGAAGTGAATGGAGAGCACACCATGCAAGCGCGGCCACCTTTCCATTCACCTCTACGGCAGTTGTGGGAATAGCTGAGCCGGCGCTATTTTTGGTACTCCCATAGAAGTGAGTAGAAAGTGGATGTACTTGCGTAGTGTTCCATTATTTACTTTGGGGGGGCACATTCTAGAGCTCTAGAGATGGCACCTGCACCTACCTGACTTTGGTGGCCACAAACTTAGAGCTGGGCCAACCCCTTTAACTCTTTCGCTTACGGTGGACATTTTGCACCTCTGGTAGCCAGATTTTTTTTTTGTTGTTTTGACATGTACAAATGAAACGTAAATGACAAAATTAAAAAATGACATAATAATCCCACATACCCATATATTTTCTGAAAGTAAACACCCAGAATATTTTAAAAGTGCCACTCAATATTTTATATACACAGACACCTTCATGCAACTTATTGTCAAAATGTAATCTCTTATATATAAAAAAACATTGTTTCTGTCTGGACGTCTGTGTGTTCTTTATGCGCGACCAAACGACTGGACCGACGATTTGGCACACAGGTACATCAGGTGTCCGGGAAGGTTTTAGAGCAGGTCTCAGCTCTCTAGGACGTACCATTTCTGAGATAGTAAAAAAAAAATTACCTGCATTAGCCAATACAAGCCCCCAACTGCCATGCACAAGGTCACATGTCCCTTATCAGCCAATAGAAGCTTGCAGGCTCTTAGTCTCCACATACACACAGTTTTACCCCAGGTTTCCATAACAACCCAGCTATTTTTCTTCACTGGTGTAGGTCAGCGTTAGGCTAGAGCTACATGACGACATGCACAGCTTAGCAGACAGTATTACACAATAGACTTAGATACACAGCAGACAGTATCACACATGATAGGATTAGATACACAGCTCAGCAGACGGTATCACACAGGATAGGATTAGATGCAAAGCTCAGCAGACAGTATCACACTGGATAGGATTAGATACACAGCTCAGCAGACAGTATCACACAGTATAGGATTAGATACACAGCTCAGCAGACAGTATCACACAGGATAGCATTAGATACACAGTTCAGCAGACAGTATCATATAGGATAGGATTAAATACATCGCTCAGCGGACAGTATTACACAAGATAGGATTAGATACACAGCTCAGCAGACAGTATCACACAGCATAAGATTAGATACATAGCTCAGCAGACAGTATCACACAGCATAAGATTAGATACACAGCTCAGCAGACAGTATCACAACATAAGATTAGATACACAGCTCTGCAGACAGTATCACACAGGATAGGATTAGATACACAGCTCAGCAGACAGTATCACACTGGATAGGATTAGATACACAGCTCAGCAGACAGTGGGGTGGGGTGCAGTAGACATCACTTTTATGGGGGATACTGTCGATATCTTAAAAACACACTGTGCTGCTACGCAGTTAAGATTTATATCGTTTAATTCATTGAACCATTCATTTATTCTATATTTGGTTATATGCTCCCATCAAGTGGCCGTTTTTGATAATGCACTTGTTTTTCTTGTTCTTGATATCTGTGATTCATTTCCATTCCTTGCTCCATCCCTTCTTCCGTGTACTTCACTTCCTGTATCTTCATACTGCTCCAGCCATATGTATAGGTACACATGTATTCTCTTGTACGCTTATGAAAGCATCTTCTTTTGACTGCACAATACCGGAATCCATCTGTTCTGCTGTACTCTGTTATCTGGCTTACAGAATAGAGCAACTTACACGGATAAACTTGGTGTTGGTGAGTTCAAGCTATCTGATAAGAATTGTCCGCTGTGATTATATCTGCTTATACAGGCGAGGCATAGAGGTCTCACTAAGGATAAATCGTTATTACAACAATTGGAGTCAGAATAGTCAAAAGATGCATAGAATTCCTACAGCCTGCTGTGTATATGTGTGCGCCTATTCTGCAGTCAAGCTCAGTGCCATCTGCCATCTTGTGAAAGCACATGGTCGCACAAGCTTACTGCACTTCAAGTGAATGTTGAAAACTGTTTCTCTACATTGCTACCTCACCTGTCTAAGCTGCTGTTCGTCTTATTAAAGAGACGGTACAATTTTTCGCAAAACCGTAAAAAATGTCTAGACAAGGCTCTGAAAACTTTTATGGCTGAACCAACGCAGATACATCATGCCTCTGAACCGGCAGACATACAGGGAGCAGATTCTGCAGATATTACCGAACAGAGTGTAAGACCCAAACGTACAATAAAACCAACACAGAAACTCAAACTACCAAGCCAGATGAGTTCTCCACTAATGTGTTAGACCTCTGGGACAGAACCTCATACCGCATGTCAGTTTTGTCACACTCTAATGATCAACCAGCTGAAATAAGAGACTCTATAAATCACCTATTTGCTGTGTATAGACGATACCAGCAGCTGTCTGCAAAATACTCAGCCTTCTTGCAGGACTCTAATATAGAGGATTCTTCAGCAGAACTGACCAGGACTGATGCACTGAACCAACAAATGAATCTCACAGTGCAAAATGCTAAGTTTAAGGCAGAACTCAGCATTACTCTGCAGGAGACCAGATCTTACAGATCCACCACAACCAAGCGCACTGCACTTTCTTCCAGATCCTCTCGTTCAGAAGATCAACATTAAGCAACAAGTTAATAGAGGCGCGCGCTGATGCCGAATCAAAAAAGGTGCAAAGCTTCTTTACCAGAAAGCAAGCAGAGATGGAAGCTCAAATGGCAGCTCAACAAGCATAGATGGCAGCTCGTCAAGCAGAGATGGAAGCTCAAAGGGCAGCAAAACAAGCAGAGATGGCAGCTCGTCAAGCAGAGATGGAAGCTCAAAGGGCAGTTCAACAAGCAGAGATGGCAGCTCATCAAGCCAAGATGGAAGCGCAAAGCTCTCCAAGCAGAGGCAGATTCACAAATAAAGATTCTGCAAATGGAAGGGGAGGAAGCAGCTTCCCTAGCAAGGCTGAAAATCCTTGAACAAGCAATGGGACAAAGTATTAATTCAGACTGCCTTATCCCAGCAGAAATGGAAGATCCAGTTGAACGCACCAGTGAATACGTTCTAAAGCATAACATCTGCAAAGATACAGAGTCATCTCCTGTACCTCTTACTAACAACACTGTTCAGACTCCCAACGCAGAGAGCCCTCAGCTCTATATGTCTGAGCCTGTTAAAATCTTCAACGCAAGTACATCTATGCAGCAAACTGGATCAACTTATGTCAACAACAAGGTGACTTCCGGTGATAAGCCGCAGCTCAAACCCAAGCCAGCACAAGCTTAGAGTTAAACGTTCATGCAACATAATTTTACCCTGGTAAACCTCACCCTAGTCACCAGAGAACTATCACACCCAAGGGGTTCCACAAGTTACTTTGACACCAAGGAGTGAGAGACCAGACATGAATGACTTTGCCAGATACATGGCATGTTGTGAGCTCATTAACACCAGCCTCTCAAGGTTTGATGACTGTCCAGAGAGCTACAGGGCCTGGAGATCAACCTTCAAGGCTACTATTGCCGATCTCAACCTTAAGTGGCTGGGACCAGAATCTGTAGGTCATGTTAAAAGACTCAGAACAGTACATGTTGACCACCCAGATGCAGGTCTTGTTGCTGCATGGGCAAGCCTATGGTAGCTCTGAAGCCATAGAAAGCGCTCTATTCAAGAAACTGCAAAACTTCCCAAGAATAGGGAACAAAGACTATTGCAAGCTCCAAGATCTAAGTGACCTCCTCATGGAGCTAAAGTTGGAAAAGACTGACCCACGTCTACCTGGACTAAGCTTCCTGGACACCGCTCATGGTGTCAACCCAGTGGTGTCTAAACTGCCGTACGGCCTTCAAGAGAAATGGGCACAACAGGGCTCAAGATACAAAAGAGACTATTATGTATCCTTTCCTCCATTTTCATACTTCTGCAGGATCATTAGTGATCAAGCCTGGATGAGAAACAAGCCTAGTTTCAGCTTCAGTGAACCCAACCTGCCTGCTTCATCCTCACCATCATCAAGGTATGATAACACAGCAGCTAAATGTAGAGACTTAAACAGAGAAATATCTGTTAAAAGGACAGACATCTCACCCTTTGCAACCTTACCTACTGATCAGGGCGTTGTGGATGACAGAGATAAAGAACCTAATCATGCCTCACCCTCTTAAGAAATGTCGTGGGCTTAGGGCATAGACTTTACAAGAGCGCAGGGAGATTCTCCGGAAACTTGGCATATGCTACAAGTGCTGTACTTCTTATAGCCATTTTGCTAAAGACTGTAAAGTTGTCATCAAGTGCACAGAATGCAGTAGCGACAGACATGTTACAGTCATGCTTCCTACTCCACTTCCAGACAACCCACAACAGCTTCCTACCTCCACTCCCGTCTCAAATCATGGCGGGGAGCAACAAGGTCATGCTCCAACCAAAGATAATGTCTCTTCTTCATGTACAGAAGTCTGTGGAGAAGGCAAAGACCACTAATGCTGTGCCAAGATATGCCTAGTCAAGATATACCCAAAGAGTCATCCTTAGAAAACTGCTAGGATGTATGCCATAATAGATGAACAGAGCAACAGATCCCTGGTTAAGCCTAAATTCTTTGAGATCTTTGGCATAGAGGGTCACACAACACCATATACTCTCAGAACCTGTTCTGGTCGTGTAGAGACCTTCAGCAGAAGAGTTGATGGGTTAATGGTCTCTCATTTCAACGAGGAAGAGGGCATACCCCTACCAACGTTAGTCGAGTGCGACCAGATATCAGATGAAAGAGAAGAGATTCCCACTCCAGAAGCTGCGTATCAACATCCTCATTAAAGGCACCTTGCTGCTGAGATTCCTGCAATGGACAAGAGTGGTGAAATCTTAGTCCTGTTAGGAAGGGATATTCTCAGAGTACATAAAGTACGCGATCAGTGCGATGGGCCTGACAACGCCCCTTATGCACAAAACTTGACCTAGGCTGGGTAATGGTGAGCGATGTATGCTTGGACAGGATGTGTACGCCATCTGAGATCAACTCCTTCAAGACTTACGTGTTGGGAAACGGACATGCATCCCACTTCAAACAGTGCCCTCACCATTATGAAGTAAAGGAGAAGCTTCTTGACATCATCCAAGTACCTGATGTTACTCCTGTCTTTTGTGATGACAACCTAGGTCTCACAATGTTTTGTACTACAAGTGAGGACAACAAAATAGCCTTGTCAGTTGAAGACAGAGAATTCATCAAAATAATCGATAAATAATTATTTCAGGACGAGTCTAACAGCTGGGTTGCACCATTACCTCTTCGTACTACAAGGGCCAAACTCCCGACCAATTGTGAACAGGCTTTATCCAAATTCAACTCACTTCAACGAACACTAAGGAACAGGCCTGAAATGAAGGACCATTTCATCGCCTTTATGAAAAGGATTTTTGACAATGATCACATCGAACCTGTGCCACCACTTCAAAGACACGACGAGTGCTGGTATCTGCCTTTCTTCGGAGTGTGTCATCCACGTAAGCCAAAATCAGGATAGTATTTGACTCCAGTGCCAAGCATCAAGGTGTATCCCTAAACGATGTTCTTCTCACTGGCCCGAATCTAACCAACAAACTTGTAGGCGTACTTATGAGATTTAGAAGAGAACTAGTTGCCATAACTGCTGATATTTAACAGATGTTTCATTACTTCATTGTACGCGAAGACCATAGGAACTTCCTAAGGTTTCTGTGGCACCGTAACAACAACATGGACAATGAGATTATGGAAAACCGCATGAAAGTACTTGTTTTCGGAAAAAATCCCTAACCCGCTGTTGCAACATACTGTTTACGAAGGATTGGCATTGATGGAGAAAAGGAGTATGGCGCGGATGCTAGACACTTCGTTGAGAGAGACTTTTATGTTGACGATGGACTTAAGTCTTTACCTACAGACGAAGAAGCCATAGACCTGCTCCAAAGGACATAAGGTATGCTTTCTGAGGCTAACCTCAGACTACACAAAATCGCCTCAAATAGTGTTGCTGTTATGAAAGCCTTTCAACCTGGCGATCATGCCACATGCCACCTATACAGAGAAGTCTGGGTCTACGGTGGGACTTATTAAAGGACACTTTCAGCTTTCAAGTCAGCTCTACAGACAAGCCATTTACCAAGCGTGGTGTTCTGTCAGTGGTAAACAGCCTATACGATCATATGGGATTTGTGGCTCCCATCACCATACAAGGTAAAGCCTTACTTAGACAGCTCTCAGAGTCTATTAAAGATTGGGATGCTCCACTGCCATCTGACAATCTTTCAAAGTGTGAGTCCTGGAAGCAATCTCTACAGGCCTTAGATGGAATCCATATACCACGCTGCTACACCTCAGCTTCCCTTGTTACAAGCCGGAGAAAAGAGCTTCACATCTTCTCAGACGCATCTACTGAGGCTATAGCGGCTGTTGCCTACCTCAACGTGAGAGACTCTTCTAATCAAACCCACATAGGGTTTCTGTTTGGGAAAGCTAAGTTAGCACCTAAGCCTGAGCACACAATACGTAGGCTTGAACTTTGTGGGACTGTGCTAGCTGTAGAAATCACAGATTTCATATTACACGAGCTAGATATTCAAATAGATGACACCAAATTCCACACAGACAGTGCAGGGCTACATATACAACCAGACTAAAAAAATGTATGTCTATGTCTGCAACCGTGTAGAAAGAATCAGGAAATCATCTAAACCTGAACAATGGCATTATGTCCCATATGAAATTAATCCTGCAGATCATACTACTAGGCCAGCATCTGCAAGTGTATTTGCAAATTCTTCCTGGTTAACAGGTCCTGATTTCCATCTGGATCACACAAAAGAGACCACGGACTTCGGTCTTCTAGAACCTGACAAGGATCCAGAGAACCCAACTATCCTTACCGCATCTACTCTGCTTACCCAGAGGCTTGGGTCCGTTCCTGTTCCACCTGGAAACTTTAAAGACCGAAATCTATGCTATGATCAATGGAAGCGAGTACAAAACCTTGCCAACCGCTTCTGGAATCTTTCGAAGATGGAGTATCTTTCAACTCTGCAAGGACGCAGGAAATGGCAACGACAGTGCCCTATCATACAAGTTAGAGATCTTGTTTTGCTCAAGGACCAGCAAGCCGAAAGAATCGAGTGGCCTATGGGACTTATTGTGAAGAGTGTTCCTAGTGATGACGGTAAGGTACGCAAGGTGGAGGTGAAAGTTGCAAGACAAGGGACAGTAAAGACTTTCATCAGGCCTATCACGGAACTTATTCTGCTCTTGCCCTTTGGAGAATGAACTTATTTGCCTAGGCTGCTGAATCCTGCCTGAAACTTCAAGCAAGAAGTGTTTGAACTTTAATTGATACACTTGAAGCCTTACATTTTAGTTGTTGCATTATATGCCTGTTCTCTTTATGTTTTTCAGGTCCTCGGACATCAAGCAAATTGCACTGTTGTTTATTTGCAATTATACACTCACCTAAAGAATTATTAGGAACACCTGTTCTATTTCTCATTAATGCAATTATCTAGTCAACCAATCACATGGCAGTTTCTTCAATGCATTTAGGGGTGTGGTCCTGGTCAAGACAATCTCCTGTACTCCAAACTGAATGTCAGAATGGGAAAGAAAGGTGATTTAAGCAATTTTGAGCGTGGCATGGTTGTTGGTGCCAGACGGGCCGGTCTGAGTATTTCACAATCTGCTCAGTTACTGGGATTTTCACTCACAACCATTTCTAGGGTTTACAAATAATGGTGTGAAAAGGGAAAAACATCCAGTATGCGGCAGTCCTGTGGGCAAAAATGCCTTGTGGATGCTACAGGTCAGAGGAGAATGGGCCGACTGATTCAAGCTGATAGAAGAGCAACGTTGACTGAAATAACCACTCGTTACAACCGAGGAATGCAGCAAAGCATTTGTGAAGCCACAACATGCACAACCTTGAGGCGGATGGGCTACAACAGCAGAAGACCCCACCGGGTACCACTCATCTCCACTGCAAATAGGAAAAAGAGGCTACAATTTGCACGAGCTCACCAAAATTGGACTGTTGAAGACTGGAAAAATGTTGCCTGGTCTGATGAGTCTCGATTTCTGTTGAGACATTCAAATGGTAGAGTCCGAATTTGGCGTAAACGGAATGAGAACATGTATCCATCCTCTGATGGCTACTTCTAGCAGGATAATGCACCATGTCACAAAGCTCGAATCATTTCAAATTGGTTTCTTGAACATGACAATGAGTTCACTGTACTAAAATGGCACCCACAGTCACCAGATCTCAACCCAATAGAGCATCTTTGGAATGTTGTGGAACGGGAGCTTCGTGCCCTGGATGTGCATCCCTCAAATCTCCATCAACTGCAAGATCCTATCCTATCAATATGGGCCAACATTTCTAAAGAATGCTATCAGCACCTTGTTGAATCAATGCCACGTAGAATTAAGGCAGTTCTGAAGGCAAAAGGGGGTCCAACACCGTATTAGTATGGTGTTCCTAATAATTCTTTAGGTGAGTGTATAACTACCGTTATGGTTTTAATAGTGAAATTTTCAATGCCAGATGGAGATTGTGCTGCTACGCAGTTAAGATTTATATAGTTTAATTCATTGAACCATTCATATATTCTATATTTGGTTATATGCTCCCATCTAGTGGCCGTTTTTGTTAATGCACTTTTTTTTTCTTGTTCTTGATATCTGTGATTCATTTCCATTCCTTGCTCTACCCCTTCTTCTGTGTACTTCACTTCCTATATCTCCATACTGCTCCAGCCATATGTACAGGTACACATGTATTCTCATGTACGCTTATGAAAGCATCTTTTTTTGACCGCACAATACCGGAATCCATCTGTTTTGCTGTACTCTGTTATCTGGCTTACAGAATAAAGCAACTTACACGGATAAACTCGGTGTTGGTGAGTTCAACCTATCTGATAAGGATTGTCCGCTGTGATTATATCTGCTTATACAGGCCAGGCATAGAGGTCTCACTAGGGATAAATTACTATTACAGAATACACACAGAAACATTAAATGAAATAGATGAATTATACCCGTGCGAAGCCAGGTCCTTCTGCTAGTCTTTTAAATATAAAAAAATAGTTTCTGTCTGTGTCTGTCCGTCTGTCTGTTCTTTATGCGCGACCAAACGACTGGACCGATCTTTACCAAATTTAGCACACAGGTACGTCAGGTGTCCGGGAGGTTTATAGACTGGGTCTCAGCTCCCTTGGACATATTGTTCCTGAGATATTTTCAAAAAATTACCTGCATTAGCCAATAGAAGTCTGCAGGTCTTTCACTCATATCCCAACTGCCATACACACGGTCATGTTCCTTATCAGCCAATAGAAGATCACAGGCCCTTAGTCTCCACACACACACAGTTTTACTCCAGGTTTCTATAACAACCCAGCCATTTTTATTCACCGCTGTAGGTCACCTTTAGGCTAGTGCTACATGATGACAAAAAAGCGCATGACACATAGGGCAAACTACACTGCTACAGGCATCCATGTTGGATGGATTTTTTGCATCACAGTCACAGAATATCACAGTGTGGCACCATAGCCTATCATTATAAAAATTGTTGCGCGACATTGGTATGCCAAAATGTTGCGCGACTCATGTCGTCATGTAGCCCTAGCCTTAAAGGGGCAGGACGCTGTGGAGGTCAGTGCTAAGGGGGCAGGGGCCACCATTTAAGGAGCAGCTGCTGTGGAGGTCACTGTTAAAGGGACGGGCACTGTGGAGGTCACTGTTAAAGGGGTGTTCACTGTAGATGTTACTGTTAAGGGGCAGGCCGCTGTGGTGGTCACTGTTAAAGGGTCGGGCACTGTGGAGGTCATTGTTAAGGGGGCATTAGTCACTATTAAAGGGGCAGCTGCTGTGGAGGTCACTGTTATGTCAGCAGGGTACTGTGAGGTCACTGTTAAGGAAGAGGGATACTGTGGAGGTCACTGTGAAGGGAACGGGTTACTGTGATAGTCACTGTTAAAGGGACGGGTGCTGTGGAGGTCTCTGTTAAGGAGGCAGGGAACAGTGGAGGTCACAGATAAGGGGACGGTCCCCTATGGAGGTCAGTGTTAAGGGGCGGTGTTCTGTATAGGTCACTGTAAAGGGGGCGGGCCCCTGAGGAGGTCAAAGGAGTGGGATGCTGTGAAAGTCACTGTTAAAGGGGTGGACTGCTGTGAAGGTCAACGTTAAGGGGATGGGCTGCTGTGGAGGTCCCATTTTAAGGAGGTGGGGCACTGTGGGGGGTCAGTGTTAAGGAGTGAGTGGTTGTGGAGTTCACTGTTAAGTGGGTGGGGTACTGTTGAGGTCACTGTTATGGGGGATACTGTCTATATATTTTAACAACACACAGAAACATTAAATGAAAAATATTAAATATACCAGCCGTGTCCTTCTGCTAGTTTTTTTATAAAAATGACAAAAAAGTTGATATTTGATATTGTGATTAAAAGTGTGACCGAGACAGAAAGTTCTATGGACCACACCGATTAAAAATAAACGTTCAACATATGCAAAGTTCATACATGTTACTTAAGCCTAAGTTTACATGCAAGTATCTCCATAAAATCACCAAAACTGGTTTTGAACTCAATAAAAAAAAAAAAGTAGCAATCTGTAAAATACAAAGATTACTGTACTAGTAACATAAGTGCTCCCCCAACCTATATATTTCCTGAAAGCAGACAACCTGATAATTGCAGTTACCTTGACAAACTGTTGACAACCATGTCCAGGTAACTTTGTGACAGAGGGCGCAAAACATACCAGGGAAGATTTATCGAAGACTGGTGTTTTACGTCGGTCTTTGAAATCTCCTGCGCTGTTGGAGGATGTGCCCAATTATATAATTAATACACACAGCCACCTTCATGCAGCTTAGCAGCAAAGAATATTAGCAAAAAATGGACAAAAATTTGATTTGCTACTTAAAATGATTTGTTACTTTGACTTGCTACTGAAATGCCCACTCAAGCAGAGTCCTTATATAAAGAAAATATAGTCTGCAATAAACTGTAGGATGTGAAGAGTTAATACATGCCACACGTGTCTACATTCAATGCTGCATGAGTTAAAGAAATATAAAAACTCCAGGAATGCACCAACCAATTTTTGAATGCAAGTATTGGGAATTATGTAGCATATCATTTTCCATGCACCGATGCAAACTGTAATCCTAATAAACAATAAATCCTTGGACCTCATATAATGTATTAACTAAGGTCACTTTTAGACAGGTATAATATGGGTACTTTATTATAATACCTGAAACCACTATAGTTTATCAGAAAATTAGTCAGAGCACCATACCTCTGGTTCTTATGAATCATGGGAGGTCTGGGCATTGTATGATATGGGCACAAAAAGCCCCTGTATTACCTGTACTACCTGAAAATTAGCTGAATACAGTATTTTTTTTAAACTTTGGTAATCTAAACTATTATGACTATAATCAGTGAGCAAGAAAATTTTGACTAAAACCTTCAGAATCACAGCTGCATATCCATGAAGCAAACATAATTACTGTTGAGGAAGGGTTGAGACGTATGCATATATATCCATGCATGCCTGCAAACACGTGCGGGCATGTATGGTATATGTGCATACATTAACCACAGCATCATGGGACGATGTGCGCAGATGTGCCCAGCATCTGCGCACGTCTGCCCATGGTGATCCCCAGGGACTCATGGTGGCCCCTGTGGGAAATATGTGCCCCCTTAGTGTATATATCCCCTTGTAATGTAGGGGCCGTGCCCCCTTATAATGTAAGGGTTGTGGCCCCTTGTGTACATGTGTATACATATTAGGATGTATATACAGGGAGTGCAGAATTATTAGGCAAATGAGTATTTTGACCACATCATCCTCTTTATGCATGTTGTCTTACTCCAAGCTGTATAGGCTCGAAAGCCTACTACCAATTAAGCATATTAGGTGATGTGCATCTCTGTAATGAGAAGGGGTGTGGTCTAATGACATCAACACCCTATATTAGGTGTGCATAATTATTAGGCAACTTCCTTTCCTTTGGCAAAATGGGTCAAAAGAAGGACTTGACAGGCTCAGAAAAGTCAAAAATAGTGAGATATCTTGCAGAGGGATGCAGCACTCTTAAAATTGCAAAGCTTCTGAAGCGTGATCATCGAACAATCAAGCGTTTCATTCAAAATAGTCAACAGGGTCGCAAGAAGCGTGTGGAAAAACCAAGGCGCAAAATAACTGCCCATGAACTGAGAAAAGTCAAGCGTGCAGCTGCCAAGATGCCACTTGCCACCAGTTTGGCCATATTTCAGAGCTGCAACATCACTGGAGTGCCCAAAAGCACAAGGTGTGCAATATTCAGAGACATGGCCAAGGTAAGAAAGGCTGAAAGACGACCACCACTGAACAAGACACACAAGCTGAAACGTCAAGACTGGGCCAAGAAATATCTCAAGACTGATTTTTCTAAGGTTTTATGGACTGATGAAATGAGAGTGAGTCTTGATGGGCCAGATGGATGGGCCCGTGGCTGGATTGGTAGAGGGCAGAGAGCTCCAGTCCGACTCAGACGCCAGCAAGGTGGAGGTGGAGTACTGGTTTGGGCTGGTGTCATCAAAGATGAGCTTGTGGGGCCTTTTCGGGTTGAAGATGGAGTCAAGCTCAACTCCCAGTCCTACTGCCAGTTTCTGGAAGACACCTTCTTCAAGCAGTGGTACAGGAAGAAGTCTGCATCCTTCAAGAAAAACATGATTTTCATGCAGGACAATGCTCCATCACACGCGTCCAAGTACTCCACAGCGTGGCTGGCAAGAAAGGGTATAAAAGAAGAAAATCTAATGACATGGCCTCCTTGTTCACCTGATCTGAACCCCATTGAGAACCTGTGGTCCATCATCAAATGTGAGATTTACAAGGAGGGAAAACAGTACACCTCTCTGAACAGTGTCTGGGAGGCTGTGGTTGCTGCTGCACGCAATGTTGATGGTGAACAGATCAAAACACTGACAGAATCCATGGATGGCAGGCTTTTGAGTGTCCTTGCAAAGAAAGGTGGCTATATTGGTCACTGATTTGTTTTTGTTTTGTTTTTGAATGTCAGAAATGTATATTTGTGAATGTTGAGATGTTATATTGGTTTCACTGGTAAAAATAAATAATTGAAATGGGTATATATTTGTTTTTTGTTAAGTTGCCTAATAATTATGCACAGTAATAGTCACCTGCACACACAGATATCCCCCTAAAATAGCTAAAACTAAAAACAAACTAAAAACTACTTCCAAAAATATTCAGCTTTGATATTAATGAGTTTTTTGGGTTCATTGAGAACATGGTTGTTGTTCCATAATAAAATTAATCCTCAAAAATACAACTTGCCTAATAATTCTGCACTCCCTGTACATGTATATAACTGTGCCCCTTATGCCCCCTGATGTGTATATATATATATATGTCCCTTATATTGTATACATGTGTATGGATGTGCCCTATGCATCCATACATATGTATATTATACAATATTCCCCCCCCCTCCATACACCTGAAACCAGATGCATCGGTGTGAATGTCCCCCAAGCATTCACACAGATGCAATCTGGTTGATTGCATCAGAATGACCGGACTAAGGTCCGGTCATCCTGATAACTACAAAGGACTCGGATTCCACAGAATCTGAGCCCTTTGATATAATTGTCGCCAGCGCCACTGGAGACAATTATACATGATAGAAGAAGGGGAGAAGAAATTAACATCTCGCTGGCCGGAATGCAGAGTGCCACAGGCGGGAGATCAAAGGCTTCTCCCGCCTGTTGGTGTGCAGCGCTTCCCCGATGTGCGGGCCGGCGCAGTGACGTCATATCACTGCGCCGGCCCACGTGGATGATGGGCACGCGCGCGCTCCCTGGTGGGCGGCGCGGCGCGGGAGTGCGGGCCGCCGGGGATAAATATCTGCCAGCCCCGGCACTCGAGGAGTTAGGGTCAGGGGCCCCAACTTGGAGAGATGATCGGGACCCCCCCACCTGAAAGGGCAGCGCATCCTGCACTCAGCCTGACCGGACCCCTGCCGCCCCTACCCCCAGAAGGAGGAGAGCGTGTTCGGCGCTCTGAACAGAGCGGCCCCCTGGCTGGCGAGGACCCCCTCCTGGACGAACGAGCAGACCCCTGGACGCGAGCGATATAACATGAGTATCACCCCCTTATTTCCCTGACCCCCTGCTAACCCTATAACCTCTGATCCCACCAACGATCCCTACCCCTATCCCACCAACGATATACCACCTCCCCTGTTTACCCCTGGCAACCCCTGAGTCCAAACCCCTATCCCTACACCACCTCCCCTGATTAACCTCCACACCCCTGGTTCCAAACCCCCTACTCCCCTGGATATAATTGTCGTGTCCCTGATCCCCTTGGTACACTTGCAGGGTGTTAACCCTTGCATTGCTGTATAGCCCTGATGACCCCCACTGTATCTCACCCCTATTATTGTATTAGTGTCTGTGGACTGCATACTCTCCTGCAGTGCCACCGGTTAACCCTTCGTGGTTCTCTTAGGGATAGAATTAGTGAAGGTATGGTGGGCTGTTAATACTTGTATGTGTGAACTGTATAGTTAGTTGATGGGTGGAATTTGGGAACGTGTAGTGTAGTTTAGGATTGTATATTTGTAGTGCTGTGTATTGTTAGTGTATTGCGTGCTTAGTGTATTAGGTTTTAATAAATACCGTTATGTTTGTACCCTTTGTGTAGCGTGTACTTGTTAGCGGTAGCGAGTTAGTAAGGCGCATGCAGCTAGCGTAGTGATTAGTGTAAAGCATAGCGAAAGTATTGTGTTGTTATTGTTATATAAAGGTATAAATGGGCGGAGTCGTCAATGGACAGCTCCTCCCATTTATGAATATTAATTATTGATATTTGCATAAATATTAGTGATTAATATTCCCCCTTTACAATTACAAAAAACAAAATGGCTGCACACCATTATATATATATAAACAATAGAGCTAAGAAATGGGGGTGCAGCCATTTTGATTTTTGTAATTATGTTTGCTTCATGGATATGCACCTGTGATTCTGAAGGTTTTAGTCTATGTTTTCTTGCAATATATTGGGGGTGGCACCTCTTTTAGACTAGACACTCCCATCTACCTGGGACTTCTGAGCAGAGTACGCTTGTAGCTGGTTCCTACACTGCTCTGAATATTGTAGGCTTAAGTAAGTCCAAAGTGAGGCAGTTTCTTTAGTTATAGGGACCCATCTGCGGAAGCCACGTTGACGCCTGGTAGATGGGCCCGACACGTATGTGCGCTGCTAAGAGCTTCCATTATTCATTTATACTCATCTATAGTCGGTATTGTACCACTTTTATCTAGAATGACCCCCATTTCTTAGCTCTATTGTTTGTATATATAATGGTGTGCAGCCATTTAGTTTTTTTGTAATTATAATCAGTGAGCAACATTTTTTTCATCTGTCAGATATATATTAGATATTACTTTCTAGTGATAATCGTTATTGCTATTACTGCAGCTTGTAACGGGTATCACCAGAGAAGTGGTCTGTATATTTTACTCTATAAACCAGCTATGAACAGGATAGGGATTAGGTAAAATGTAAACTTTCTCAAAGTTTGTGGTGTGTTTGGTGCAAATTATTTGGGACTGTGATCCAGATGCTTGTAAATGTTTGGTTAATTGCATGAATAAATGGTCTAGTAAGGCACAGAGGGGTGATTTGATGAGCAAGCACTTATCTTCTCTTTTTTTTTCAGAAAAAAAAAGACCCTACATATGAGACAATAAGAGAGCAAGTATGCTCACTGGTTGATGGAGGAAGAGGGTTGATAGCGTACATGGTACGGTATCTTCCCACTGGGAGGAGAGAGAAGATATATCTCTCTCTCTACCTATGTAGCCTGTCAGCACATCCCTTACTGCCCCCCTCATCCTCCATGTTGTCTGACATCTCAGCTGGGTGAAGGGGAAGGCTGCTTTCTGCTAGCATATCTCCAGCTATGTAAGAGCTAAAGATTCTTGCAAGGTCTTGTTTTAAAGTGGAAAATCTCAGTTTTAAAACAAAACTAGGATCACAGTCATGATATATCACAAGTTATAGCACTTCAAAATTGGGTTGGGAATGTACACTCACCTAAAGAATTATTAGGAACACCTGTTCTATGTCTCATTAATGCAATTATCTAGTCAACCAATCCCATGGCAGTTGCTTCAATGCATTTAGGGGGGTGGTCCTGGTCAAGACAATCTCCTGAACTCCAAACTGAATGTCAGAATGGGAAAGAAAGGTGATTAAGCAATTTTGAGCGTGGCATGGTTGTTGGTGCCAGACGGGCCAGTCTGAGTATTTCACAATCGGCTCATTTACTGGGATTTTCACTCACAACCATTTCTAGGGTTTACAAAGAATGGTGTGAAAAGGGAAAAACATCCAGTATGCGGCAGTCCTGTGGGCAAAAATGCCTTGTGGATGCTAGAGGTCAGAGGAGAATGGGCCGACTGATTCAAGCTGATAGAAGAGCAACGTTGACTGAAATAACCACTCTTTACAACCGAGGTATGCAGCAAAGCATTTGTGAAGCCACAACACGCACAACCTTGAGGCGGATGGGCTACAACAGCAGAAGACCCCACCGGGTACCACTCATCTCCACTACAAATAGGAAAAAGAGGCTACAATTTGCACGAGCTCACCAAAATTGGACTGTTGAAGACTGGAAAAATGTTGCCTGGTCTGATGAGTCTCGATTTCTGTTGAGACATTCAACTGGTAGAGTCCGAATTTGGCGTAAACAGAATGAGAACATGTATCCATCCTCTGATGGCTACTTCCAGCAGGATAATGCACCATGTCACAAAGCTCGAATCATTTCAAATTGGTTTCTTGAACATGACAATGAGTTCACTGTACAAAAATGGCCCCCACATTTACCAGATCTCAACCAATAGTGCATCTTTGGAATGTGGTGGAACGGGAGCTTCGTGCCCTGGATGTGCATCCCTCAAATCTCCATCAACTGCAAAATGCTATCCTATCAATATGGGCTAACATTTCTAAAGAATGCTATCAGCACCTTGTTGAATCAATGCCACGTAGAATTAAGGCAGTTCTGAAGGCAAAAGGGGGTCAACACAGTATTAGTATGGTGTTCAAAATAATTCTTTAGGTGAGTGTATATTCTGCTTTCACTGAGATTTATTTCTAAGGCTACTTTCACACTCGCGTTTCTGAGATCTGTTCAGGGTTCTCAGAAGCAGTCCAAAATTGATCAGTTTTGCCCTAATGCATTCTGAATGGAAAAGGATCCACTCAGAATGCATCAGTTTGCCTCCGATCAGTCTCCATTCGGCTCTGGAGGCGGACACCAAAACGCTGCCTGCACCGTTTTGCTGTCCGTTTGACGAAACTGAGCCAAACGGATCCGTGACATCAATATCTGTGAAATCCAGTGTACTTTTTCCTTAGACGGTGTCCGCTGCAAACAGTTCATTTATCCGCGCTAGTGATGAGCGTGAATATTCGAATTCCGAATATCTATCGCAAATATCTTGCTATATGTTCTTTTTCGAATATTCGTCATTTTTTTACAAAAAAAATCGGCAATGTAATGATTGCGTAATATGCGAATATTACACGATCAATACAGGTGTGGGTCAAAAATGAATATATAGCACTATATTGAATATAGTGCTATATATTCGTTTTTTAGAATATTCATCATTTGTTTCCATCTGTAGTTATCAAGCAACTTAAGCAGGGAGGAATCATGACTTCAGATGTGATGAATGTTCAAAAAATTTTATATATAGCACTATATTCAATATAGTGCTATATATTAATTTTTGACCCACGCCTGTATTGATCGCGTAATATTCGCATATTAAGCGATCATTAACTTGGCGATTTTTCCTAAAAATTTTGAATATAACGAATATTCGATTTGCGAATATTCTACAAATATTCTACAAAATATTTACTAAGTATTGCGAATTCGAATATGACCCCTGCCGCTCATCACTAAGGCTACTTTCACACTAGCGTTCGGAGCGGATCCGTCTGATGTTTCATCAGACGGATCCGCTCCGATATTGCAGACGTTCGCATCCGTTCAGAACGGATCCGTCTGCATTAAAACTTAGAAAATTTTCTAAGTGTGAAAGTAGCCTGAGCGGATCCGTTCAGACTTTACATTGAAAGTCAATGGGGAACGGATCCGCTTGAAGATTGAGCCACATTGTGTCATTTTCAAGCGGATCCGTCCCCATTGACTTACATTGTAAGTCTGGACGGATCCGCTCGCCTCCGCACGGCCAGGCGGACACCCGAACGCTGCAAGCAGCGTTCAGCTGTCCGCCTGGCCGTGCAGAGGCGAGCGGAGCGGAGGCTGAACGCCGCCAGACTGATGCAGTCTGAGCGGATCCGCATCCATTCAGACTGCATCAGGGCTGGACGGAAGCGTTCTGCTCCGCTCGTGAGCCCCTTCAAACGGAGCTCACGAGCGGACAGCAGAACGCTAGTGTGAAAGTAGCCTAATCCGCGCCACATCTCCTGCGTAAAGTGTGCGCATCCCTAAAATATCAGTGACATCCAGTGTACTTTTTCTGTAGACGGTGTCCGCTGCGGACATTTAAATTATCCGTGCCACATCTCCTGTGTAAAGTGTGGGCATCCAAAAAATATCTGTGACATCCAGTGTACTTTTTCCGTAGACAGTGTCTGCTGCAGACAGTAACATTAGCTGCGCCACATCTCCAGGGTAAAGTGTGCGAATCCAAAAAATATCTGTGACATACAATGTACTTTTTCAATAGACGATGCGGAAAGTGACATTACTGGTGGTACCTCTCCTGTATAACGTTTCCTCATCCCAGACACCTGTGACATTCCCTGTAATTTTTCATTAGCCGCTGGTGACATCATAGACATTATCTGCGGGATATCTCCTGTGTGACATTTCCACATCCAAAATACCTTTTTAAATTTGTTTGTGCATACACTTCTAAATCCTATGCAACTGTACGTGTGACAGACTTTCAATCATATATAACATTTAATATGAAGAAGGCGAGCAGTAAGGGACGGGGCAGTGGCCGTGATGCTGATGTTGCACACAGAGGCTGTGGCCATGGGCGCAATGAAACTGTGTCTGCTGACAGAGCACAAGAAAAACAATCATGCACAAGAAAAACAATCATCCACGATACCTAGCTTCATGTCCCAGTTTGCAGGGCGGCGCAGGACACCACTCTTGAACTCAGACCAGTGCGAACAGGTGGTCAGTTGGATTGCAGCAGATAATGCTTCCAGTCGGTTAAGCACCACCCTGTCTTCCACCAAGTCCAGTCTCCGTAGCCAAGAGTCTGCTCAACCCAATCTTCACCCTGATCCTCCTTCCTCCCACAATGGAAAGTCTGGGCAAACAAGTGATCCCACACTCGGATATTCAGAGGAGCTCTTTTCAGCGCCATTCCTTGATTGGGCCCTCTCGCCAAGCACGCTTGAAGAGGGACAGATCTTGTGCCCCGATTCCCAAACTCTTGAGCATCCACAATCACAAGATGACAGTGGGGAACGGCAATTACTGTTTAATGAGGTGGTTGATTATGAGACACAATTGCCAATAACTCAACGGCAATTACTGTCTCAAGAGGTTGAGGAAGAGGATGAGACACAGTTGTCAATCACTGAGGTAGTGGTTAGTTAAACAAGTCAGGAGGATGAGCAGAGTGAGGAAGTGGAAAAGGAGGTGGTGGACGATGAAGTTACTGACCCAACCTGGAAAGGTGGAAAGCCGAGCAAGGACAGCAGTACAGAGAGGGAGGGAACTGCTGCACCGCAACAGGCTGGAAGAGACAGCAGGGTGTAAAAAAGAAGAAGGCGGGCCACACGAAACAGGCCTGCAACTGTTCCATGTAGCACCCCTTGTGAAAATCTCTCTTGCCAAGGGGTAGGTGTTCCGCAGTCTGGCACTTTTTTGAGGAAAGTTCAGACTACAAAAGAATTGTATTTTGCAACCTGTGCCATACAGAAATGAGCAGGGGCATGAACACTAGCAACCTCACCACCACCATAATCCACCACATGGCATCAAAGCACCGTAATAGGTGGGCCGAATGCCTGGCTCCACAATCTGTGTCTGCGGGTCACACCACTGCCTCCTCTTTCCCTGTGTTATGTGCTGGCCAATCCCCTGTCCAAGACACAGGCCCGGATGCCTCCCGTCCTGCACCTGGACCTTCGCAAGCATCATCAGCGACCGCATCCAGTTCGGTGTCCCAGCGCAGCGTCCAAATGTCCTTACCCCAGGCATTTGAATGCAAGTGCAAATAGTCAGCCACCCACCCACAGGCCATAGCACTAAATGCTCAGCTTTCCAAATTACTGGCCCTGGAAATGTTGCCATTTAGGACACTGAAGGCCTTCCGCAGCCTGATGTCGGCGGCCATCCCAAATTGAGCAGCCCCAGCCGCCACTATTTTTCAAGTGTGCCGTGTCCGCCTTACACCAACATGTGTCCCGTAACATCCCACGTGCTCTGAGGATTTCGGGCCCTACGTCGATCAGGGTTTCCGCCAGCACCTACGTTAGTGGCTCCAATCCCCATTTCTCCTCCGCCGCCTCCTCGTTTACTTCCACCTCTGAATTATCCACATGCAGCACCAGTCAGTCATCAGTCATTAGCTGGAAGCAGTGTAGCACTGCAGTAGGGAAGCGGCAACAGGCAGTGCCGAAGCTGATATGCTTAGGGGAAAAACAGAACACCGCCACAGAGCTGTGGCAGGGGATAAGAGACCAGACTGAGCTGTGGCTCTCGCCACTCAACCTAGAACCAGGCATGGTTGTGTCTGATAATGGCCGTAACTTGGTGGCGGCTTTGGAGTTCGGCAAGCTCACACACATCCCATGCCTAGCCCACATCATAAACATAGTGGTTCAGCGATTTCTCAAAACCTATCCCAGTTTGCCTGCGCTACTGGTGAAGGTGCGCCGTGTGTGTGCACATTTCTGCAAGTCATCGACAGCTTCAGCTGGTCTGCCAACGCTGCAGCAGCGTTGAAATTGCCAGCTCACCGGCTGTTGTGCTACGTGAGCACGCGCTGGAACTCGATGTTCCACATGTTGGCCAGGCTTTGTGAGCAGCAGAGGGCAGTAGTGGAATACCAGCTGCAACATGGTCGTCGCCTTTCCAGTCAGCTTCCGCTATTCACAAGCGAGTAGTGGGCATGGATGTCTGACCTCTGTGAGGTTTTAAGAAATTTTGAGGAATGAACACAGATGGTGAGCGGCGATAACGCTATTATCAGCGTAACCATCCCACTTCTGTGTCTACTCAAACGCTCGCTGCTCACAATTAAGGACGACGCTTTGCATGTGGAAGAGGTGGCAATGGGGGAAAACATTACAGGGCAGGTCAACTGTAGGCCCTTGTATATAATTTTTTAGAGGGTCAGCTCACCAGCAGGCCCTCAACTACAATGTTTTACAGGGTCAGCTCACCAGCAGGTCCTCAACTACAATGTTTTACAGGGTCAGCTCACCAGCAGGCCCTCGTATATAATTTTTTAGAGGTTCAGCTCACCAGTATGCCCTCGCATATAATGTTTTACAGGGTCAGCTCACCAGCAAGCCCTCACCTACAATGTTTTACAGGTTCAGCTCATCAGCAGGCCCTCGCATATACATTTTTTAGAGGGTCAGCTCACCAGCAGTCCCGCGCATATAATGTTTTACATGGTTAGCTCACCAGCTGGCCCTTGCATATAACTTTTTACAGGGTCAGCTCACCAGCAGGCCCTCGCATATAAATTTTTAGAAGGTTAGCTCACCAGCAGGCCCTCGCATATAATGTTTTACAGGGTCAGCTCACCTGAAGGCCCTCGCATATAATTTTTTAGAGGGTCAGCTCACCAGCAGGCCCTTGCATATAATTTTGTACAGGGTCAGCTCACCAGCAGGCCTTTACCTACAATCTTTTACAGGGTCAGCTCATCGGAAGGCCCTCGCATATTTTTTTTAAAGAGTCAGTTCACCAGCAGGCCCTCACCTACAATGTTTTACTTGGTCAGCTCACCAGCAGGCCCTCTTATATAATTTTTAGAGGGTCAGCTCACCAGCAGGCCCGCACCTAAAATATTTTACAGGGTCAGCTCACTTGCAGGCCCCCACCAAATTATACCTAATAGGTAATTTGCACGCATGATGCCTTGCTTGGATGTGGTAGCCGTAGCCATTTCTCAGGCTCCCTCTCCGAAATCGAACCCTGATTTCCTGTTGCCCGTAGTCACCATGGTTTGCACTGACAATAACATCGAAAGATGATAGGCCAGACATGCGAATGGATCGTCAGCATCATGGGGACGTGCAATCAGCCCCAGGTTATCTAGAGTCACCAAAGCGGCAGCAGGCCCTCACCCATAATGTTTTATATGGTCAGATCAGCAGGCCCTTGCTCCAAAATGTTTTTGAGGGACACCAGCAGGCCATCAATAATAATTTTTTCAAGGCTGTTTATGATGCCCTCCTTTATGTGTAACAAAGGGTGTATTGGAGTGCCGGTTCCTTATAATTTTTGGCAGCCCTTTCACTTAGTGCATAGGCTTTATGAGTGTAGAAGTCCCACTACATGAACAATTTTACCACAATGTGAATGAGGCCCTCCTTTATGTGATATACAGGTTGTATCGGAGTGCCTCTTCCTTGTAATTTTTGGCAGCACTTGCACTTTATATACAAGTAAATATACAGGAAAGAATGTTTCCTAACAATTTTTTCGCAAAAAAATCAATTTTTTCGCAAAAAAAATCAATTTTTTCTTCAGTTTTGTGTGTATCATTGTCAGTCTATAAAAGTGGCGTACTACTCGGACAACATTGTTCCCAGCAGCGACCTGGGAGTCCAAGATGCATCCAGACATCCTCCCCATGCTGTTCCTGAACCATTTCAGTGGTGTTTCCGTCAATTTCTGACCTTTTCCTATGAACCAGGCACCCTCCCCTCTTCAGAGCACGGGGTTCCTGGTTTAATGCTCGGGTTCTCCCATTGACTTCCATTATACTCTGGTGCTCGGTAGAGCACCCGAGCATCCCGATGTGTTTGGCCAGAGCACCCGAGCACTATGGTGCTCGATCAACACTAGTCATAACCATTGTGAAGGGGACACATATCTAGGCATAGCTACTGTGAGGGGGCACATATCAGGGCAAAACTACTGTGAAGGGTGCACAGTGTGGGCATAACTACTATGTACTGGCACCAAGGGTGAATAATTACTATGTGGGGGCATTAAGGGTACTGGGTGTGTATAGTTATGCTTTGGGCGGCGTTAGAGGAGTGATCTAGTATGAAAAAAATATATATACATATTGTAAACACATTGACCCATATTCAAAAGATGTTTTTTATTTGCACGTATATGTTTATATTTGTGGTTTGAGGGTGGGGGGGGCCCACGTACATCCTTTGCACAGGGGCCCTCTTCTGTCTGTGTCCGCCCCTGTCCCCTATAGTTTTGTCCTGGTCATGGATGCTGTCTGATGTTGCATTATGGCTCCATTGAAGTCATTAGGCCTAATCTGCAATGTGACACATAACTTGTGGACAAGTAAGGTGCTGTTATTGGAACAAAGGTCAGAAGGATGTTTATCTAATCCTTGATATCTGCTTTAATTTGCTGTAACTGGTCGTAAGAAGAGTCATTGTATAAACAAGAGAATCCTATAAAGCAAATTATATTTTCATAAATGATATACAAACCCAGATGACTAAATACTTGACTGAAAACTTTATTCGTTGTTTGCAACTGATATCAAATCCTAAAACAGATTTCATCCATTTTATTGAATTACTGGCAGATTTGGCTGCACACTCGAGGCATTATATTTCCTCTCATTATGTGTATTTCTTGTGGGAGGCAAAGAAGAAAGTAATTATTGACTGCAAGATTCTGTCTTTTAATGTCATTAAAATGGCATTGAGACAAACATAAAGGCAGCATGTGCTCAGAGGTCTGCCATCCCCTGGGGTGGGCCTGGAATACCCAATGTGATTCAGAGGCTGCCATCTGGTTGCCATATATCATTGCCCTTCGTCGCTCTACTGTTATATGTTGGCTATATTACCGATCTCCTGGTATCATTTCATTTGCTTTATTGCTTGTATTTATTGTTTTAAAATTATCTATTCTGTGAAAGTATAAGACAAGTCACAAGAATCATGCAGACAGGAAGACAGTTAGCTGAATGTTGCATCAATTGAAGGAGAGAGGGAAAGAGAGAGAAAACCTAGTACACAAATGTGTGTTTCTCAACAATATTTTCTAAGGGGTATTCTTTCATTATGGATAGCCCATGGTATGCCGAGTACGTGTGCGCAGTATTGTACACCAGGCGATGCCCCTACTATGCCAAGTAGCCGAGTACGTGTGCGCAGTATTGGAGTCCAGGTGATGCGCCTGGTACGTTGAGTCTGTGTGCGCAGTATTGTAGGCCAGGCAACGCTCCTATGGGTTGCTGGGAAAGATATTCAAATTAGATTTCCTAAACTTATCTGATGCTGGCAGATGTTAGACATAATAACTTGCATATATTTTACCCATTAATCACAGCTAAGACGATATCCCGTCAGAGGGAGTGATATCCACAGGTAATGTATGAGTATAATTATTGTAATCACAGGGTACAACCTGTTGTAAAACGTAGCTTTTAATCTAATTTATACATAAAATAACAAACTCCCATATACACACATAGAAAAAGAACAAAAAAAGTTATAACCTTGATGACGTGAGATGATGCTGTAATGTCCAATAACATGAGTAAATGATGGATGGAATGGACAGTCATGGATACTGATCTGTCCCTATACCTGGCCCTAGGCTCGGATCACCTGCCTAGGAACGGAATAGCCGCCCTGATAAGGACGATCCCGTGTTCTGGAACCTCCTGGTGGGTCCTAGATAAACCCTAGGATGCAGGTTGGTCCCTATTAGGGGGCCTACACTAGGTACACAGAACACAAAAATTACAGTATAAGGAGCAATAGACCGCCCACATCCGTGGATGCTGCGTCTCGTGGGTGGACTATTGCTAGCAGGAACAACGTCATACAAGGTTTACAGACAACCACATGTGTGATTATCCATGAGTATATATATCATCAGATAAACTATATCAATGTGTAATCTGCACACACCAGAGTAATTGTGTGATATTATTACACTCAGAAAGGCCGTACACATTTGTACAAGCTAGTGTATAAGTAAGATATATACACACACCCTAGGCACCAGGAGCACTGCCTCCTAGATTGTTGGCATACAGTCAGGTGCCAAAGTCCCAACGCGTTTCACCCTAATTGATTGCCGGGTTCCTCAGGGGACATATTCTAGTACAATGCTGTTTATTTGGCATCGGTAGGAGGTAGCAAAGCAGTCAGCAAGCTCCTCAGTTATGATGACATACTTTGACCAGATTATTTACTGGTCAATTCAGTTCATTCATAAAATAGCTTGAGAAGGTCAGATATAACGACCGTATTAGAGGACCTTTGAAAAGCACAAGGTGAGTAAGTCACTTGCCATAGTAGATATAGAGCATAAGGTACAGACTCAAACAGGGGTAAACCGACTCATGCAGGCATAAGTGGTTCCCAGATAAATAATTGGAGTGACAACCTTCTAAGGAAATCTCATCTGTGCAGTACCATGTGTAATAGACACTGAGATAGCAAACAAGTAACCAGATACTACTTGCATGTCCGGATACAGCCTCGGAGGACCCACACTGTTCATGGGGTTAGCAGTATCACTCCAGCCGTAGTCCGTGTGCACAGGATAATGGTGCCTCACTGGTCCTGTGTGTGGTTTTTTTTTGTTCTTTTTCTATGTGTGTATATGGGAGTTTGTTATTTTATGTATAAATTAGATTAAAAGCTACGTTTTACAACAGGTTGTACCCTGTGATTACAATATATTTTACCCAGAAATCCAGAGGAGTGTTGTCACGTGTAGCAACTGGTCTGCATAATAGAAATTTGCCTGAATTGATTGGCCTGAAATTAATCCCCAAAAATTTGGGTTCGACTGAATCTGAACTTTTTGAGGAGTTTGGACGGAATCCCGAACCAGTTCGCTCATCCTTAGAACCTAAGAAAAAGTTAAAGGAAAAACATGAAACATTCTTGTATATACCTGAATATATTGAAGTTTTCTTTGTTCTCCCCATCCTATATTACCAAATTTCTGTAATCATCCCATTCATCGGAATTGTGCTTTTTACAAAAACATTTACTTGGGCCAACTGAGCAGATAAGAATTGGAAATGGACCATTATTTCCTGATAATTGCCAGCTCACCTGATCAGGAGTGAGCTGCATATACATGCCACAATCATCTCCTCTTTATGTTGATCACTCGTCCACCTATAGCAGTGTTGGCGAACCTATGGCACGGGTGCCAGAGGTGGCACTCAGAGCCCTCTCTGTGGGCACCCACACCCTGGAAAAAGTCTATGGTGTACCAATATGCCTTAGACTTTTCCTGCCATTCATCAGTGCAGGGCACACTATGAACAGCACAGGCAGCGCATTGAATGTAGGCAAGCTATTATAGCTAAATGATAAAGAACATGGAAGATATACTATATTGGACTGTTGTATTCAGGGTAAATTGCCGTGTTGGCACTTTACGATAAATAAGTGGGTTTTGGGTTACAGTTTGGGCACTCGGTCTTAAAAAGGTTCACCATCGCTGACCTATAGAATCATTGTTTTTGGGCTGCAAATCTTTGTTTACACATGATTTAAATGACCACTTAAATGATGCTTCCTCCCAGTGATCTGATACCCTTTATCCATACAAGCATATATTCCTGATTATCAACCTGCTAATGGTGCTGTGAAAAGGGACTTTATTATTATTAGTTATTTAGAACCACCATTAACCCCTTAAGGACGCAGGGCGTACCGGTACGCCCTATTTCCCGAGTCCTTAAGGACCAAGGGCGTACAGGTACGTCCTGACTTAAATTCGGAATTCCGGCGCCGCAGGGGTTAATCGGAACGGGACGCCGGCTGAAATCATTCAGCCGGCATCCCGTAACAACGCAGGGGGGGGTCATTTGACCCCCCCGTATCGGCGATCGCAGAAAACCACAGGTCAATTCAGACCTGCGGTTTTCTGCGTTTCCGGTCCATTCGGGTGTCCTGTGACCCGATGAACCGGAAAAAGACTGCGATCGGTGGCGTAATTTTACACCACCTATCGCAGTCCGAGGATTTGGAGAGGCGGTGCTGGCCCTGGTGCTGAACGCCGCTGTCCAGGGTGCTGATTGGTGCAGGGGAGAGAGGCGCGAGATTCAAACTTCCTGCGCTCCTCTCTCCCCTCCTCTTCCTGTCCAGCACCCTGACCGTGCAGCACCGTCCAGAACGAGCTCCTGTGTCCCCCTAATCGCCATCCATCACCCTCCTGCACCCATCGCCACCCAGGTAGGTTAGGGTCAGTGAGGGAGAGGCACCGTTAGGCAGGGAAAGAAGGGAAAAGTTAGTTAGGAAAAAAAAAAAAAAAAAAAACTTTTATTCCAAACTTCCATCTATCCATCTAACCCTAACCCAGACCCCCCCTGCCACTTGTCCCCCCCCACCCCCCCACCACCCCCCCCCACCCCCCACCAGCCCCCCTCCCCCACCCCACACCAGCCTCCCCCCTTCCTCACCACCACTTTTTTTTTTTTTTTGCGTGCGCTGACTGGCCGGCACTTTTTTGCGTCCGTCCAGTGTTAGCGCATCGCCCGCCCCACCACCCCACCGACCGCTGATCAGCGTTGTACCACTGATCAGCAAGTTTTAACTTTTTTTTTTCCTAACACTTGCCCTTTTTTTTTTGCCTTTTTTAGTACGTGAACACCCGTTGCCCCCACACACACGCACATAGAATAAAGGTTTCCACACACGCACACCTACACGCACACACACCCATGGCCCGCCGGATGTTCTCGGCCGAGGAGGCATACGCCCAGATTGCCTCCGACTCTGAGAGCCCCAGTGAGGATGAGGATGACCCCACATTCCTTTTGTCATCCGCATCCTCCTCATCATCATCGGATGACGATGAGCCACCAAGGCGGCGGAGACGCCACCAGGCGGAGCCAGGGGCCCCACATGCTAGGGATCCTGTGGCCCACACTAGTACGAGCCGCCCTGGGGTTCGTACTGGTTTCCCGGCCCACTAAATAAGTCCACCGGAGCCCCCTGCCGATGAACTTAGCTGGTGTCCCCCAGTGGACTTTGAGCCTGAGATTCCGGATTTTGCTGGCAATCCTGGAATCCAGATTCCCACAGTGGGGTTTACTGAAATAGACTATTTTAGTTTTTTTTTCAGTAACCCACTGGTGAATTTGATGGTGGAGCAGACGAATCTGTACGCCCAACAGTTCGTCGCTCAAAACCCAGGCTCAGTTTTGGCTAGACCCGGTGGCTGGACGCCGGTCAGTGCAGCCGAGATGAGGACATTTTGGGGCCTCGTGCTGCATATGGGTCTAGTCCAAAAACCCAGTGTCAGGCAATACTGGAGTGGGGACGTCCTATACCAGACCCCACTGTACAGTATGGTCATGACACGTACACGGTTTGAGGCCATCCGGAAATGTCTGCATTATTCTGATAATGCAGCATGTCCACCCCGAGGTGATCCTGCCTATGACCGGCTGTATAAGATACGGCCGGTCATCGATCACTTTGGGGCCAAATTCATGGAGGCCTACGTACCTGGAAGGGAGGTCGCGGTTGATGAGTCTCTCGTTGCGTTCAAGGGGAGACTCAGTTTCCGCCAATACATTCCCACAAAGCGGGCGAGGTATGGCGTGAAGCTATACAAAATTTGTGAGAGTGCCTCAGGGTACACTTACAAATTTCGTGTGTACGAGGGGCGAGATTCCCGTATTCAACCCCCAGAATGTCCCCCCACTCTGGGTGTTAGCGGGAAACTCGTGTGGGACCTTATGTACCCACTGCTGGATAATGGTTACCACTTGTACGTGGATAACTTTTATACCAGCATTCCCTTGTTCAGGTCCCTTGCCGCCAGATCCACGTTCGCTTGTGGGACCGTGCGGAAAAATCAACGCGGCCTCCCTGCCTACCCCCTCCAGGTACCTATCCCCAGGGGTGAGACCCGTGCCCTTACCAGTGGAAACCTGTTGCTGGTCAGGTATAAGGACAAGAGGGATGTCCTTATGCTGTCCACAATCCACGGTAACGGCACCACCCCTGTCCCTGTGCGAGGTACCGCGGCAACGGTCCTCAAGCCCGATTGTATCGTCGACTACAATCGGTATATGGGAGGAGTTGATCTCTCTGATCAAGTCTTCACGCCATATAACGCCATGCGCAAAACCCGGGCATGGTACAAAAAAGTTGCGGTCTACTTGGTACAGGTTGCCATGTACAACTCTTTTGTACTATCCCGAAGCGCTGGCAGCACAGGGACATTCCTCCAGTTCTATGAGGCAGTCCTCAAAGACCTGATCTTTTCGGACCGGGAAAGAGCAGGCCGGAGTACCTCGGGAATTGGAGGCGCCCGGATCGTCCCTGGCCAACACTTTCCAGGTGTGGTCCCCCATACTGGAAAGAAGGGACGAACCCAAAAAAAGTGCAGAGTGTGTCGCAGGAGGGGGATACGGAAGGACACCACTACTCAATGTGACACTTGCCCCGATCATCCGGGCCTCTGCATTGACGGTTGCTTCAGGGAGTATCACACTTCCATGGAGTACTAAATTTTTATAATCCTCAACAGTCCACTAGAGAACATAAAACACTATGGCTCTCAGACTTTGGAGACACGGAAACAATTTTTCTTTCCCCAAAAAATATTAGTTTTAGAGCAGGCATCCTCAAACTGCGGCCCTCCAGATGTTGTAAAACTATAACTCCCAGCATGCCCAGACAACCTACAGCCATCAGCAGGGCATGGTGGGAATTGTAGTTTTACAATATCTGGAGGGCCGCAGTTTTAGGATGCCTGCTTAGTGTCTCCAAAGTCTGAGAGCCATACATATTGGGCATCGTCGCGTGCGTAAAAGTCGTCGCTATAAAAATAACTTTTGACCAAACGCCTCGGATGAACGGTGTTAAAAATATAAAATAAAAACTGTGCCAAAACACCAATTTTTGGGCAAAATTTCAATTTGAATCCATTTTGCCGGTAATAAAGCAAGGGTTAACAGCCAAACAAAACTAAATATTTATTGCCCCGATTCTGTAGTTTGCAGAAACACCCCATATGTGGTCGTAAATGGTTATATAGCCGCACGGCAGGGCATAGAACGAAGGGAACTCCATATGGTTTCTGGAAGGCAGATTTTGATGGACAGTTTTTTTTTTGACACCATGTCCCATTAGAAGCCCCCCCTGATGTAGCCTAGACTAGAAACTCCAAAAAAGTGACCCCATCTAAGAAACTACACCCCTCAAGGTATTCAAAAGTTACTTTACAAACTATGTTAACCCTTTAGGTGTTCCACAAAACCAAATAGTGAATGTAGAAACAATTTTAGAATTACATTTTTTTGTTACATTGCCTCAAAAAAGACTAATATAGAGCAACCAAAAATCAAATTTACCCCAAAAATAGTCCCAAAACAACAACCACCTTATCCCGTAGTTTCCTAGATGGGGTCACTTTTATGGAGTTTCTACTCTAGGGGTGCATCAGGGGGCTTGAAAGGGTACATGGTGTCAATAAACCAGTCCAGCAAAATCTGCCTTCCAAAAATGACGTTCCCCTTCTTCTATGTCCTGCCGTTTAGCCAAATAGTAGTTTACGACCACATATGGGGTGTTTTTGCAAACTACAGAATCAGGGCAACCCATTTTGAGTGTTGTTTGGCAGTTAACCCTTGTTTTACTCCTGGAAAAAATTGATTATATTGGAAAATTTTCCAAAAAATATAAATTTCAAAATTGTTTCTCCATCTGCCATTAACTCTTGTGGAACACCTAAAGGGTTAACAAAGTTTGTAAACCCAGTTTTGAATACCTTGAGGGGTGTACTTTCTTAGATGAAGTCACTTTTTTGAAATTTCTATTCTAGGGGTGCAACAGGGGGCTTCAAATGGGACATGGTATAAACAAAACCAGTCCTGCCAAATCTGCCTTCCAAAACCCATATGGTGTTCCCCTCCTTCTATGTGCTACCGTTCGGCCAAACAGTAGTTTACAACCACATATGGGGTGTTTATGAAAACTAAAGAATCAGGGCAACCCATTTTGAGTGTTGTTTGGCAGTTAACCCTTGTTTTACTCCTGGAAAAAAATGATTATATTGGAAAATTTTCCAAAAAATATAAATTTCAAAATTGTTTCTCCATCTGCCATTAACTCTTGTGGAACACCTAAAGGGTTAACAAAGTTTGTAAACCCAGTTTTGAATACCTTGAGGGGTGTACTTTCTTAGATGGAGTCACTTTTTTGAAATTTCTATTCTAGGGGTGCAACAGGGGGCTTCAAATGGGACATGGTATAAACAAAACCAGTCCTACCAAATCTGCCTTCCAAAACCCATATGGTGTTCCCCTCCTTCTATGTGCTACCGTTCGGCCAAACAGTAGTTTACGACCACATATGGGGTGTTTTTGCAAACTACAGAATCAGGGCAACCCATTTTGAGTGTTGTTTGGCAGTTAACCCTTGTTTTACTCCTGGAAAAAATTGATTATATTGGAAAATTTTCCAAAAAATATAAATTTCAAAATTGTTTCTCCATCTGCCATTAACTCTTGTGGAACACCTAAAGGGTTAACAAAGTTTGTAAACCCAGTTTTGAATACCTTGAGGGGTGTACTTTCTTAGATGGAGTCACTTTTTTGAAATTTCTATTCTAGGGGTGCAACAGGGGGCTTCAAATGGGACATGGTATAAACAAAACCAGTCCTACCAAATCTGCCTTCCAAAACCCATATGGTGTTCCCCTCCTTCTATGTGCTACCGTTTGGCCAAACAGTAGTTTACGACCACATATGGGGTGTTTTTGCAAACTACAGAATCAGGGCAACCCATTTTGAGTGTTGTTTGGCAGTTAACCCTTGTTTTACTCCTGGAAAAAATTGATTATATTGGAAAATTTTCCAAAAAATATAAATTTCAAAATTGTTTCTCCATCTGCCATTAACTCTTGTGGAACACCTAAAGGGTTAACAAAGTTTGTAAACCCAGTTTTGAATACCTTGAGGGGTGTACTTTCTTAGATGGAGTCACTTTTTTGAAATTTCTATTCTAGGGGTGCAACAGGGGGCTTCAAATGGGACATGGTATAAACAAAACCAGTCCTACCAAATCTGCCTTCCAAAACCCATATGGTGTTCCCCTCCTTCTATGTGCTACCGTTCGGCCAAACAGTAGTTTACGACCACATATGGGGTGTTTTTGCAAACTACAGAATCAGGGCAACCCATTTTGAGTGTTGTTTGGCAGTTAACCCTTGTTTTACTCCTGGAAAAAATTGATTATATTGGAAAATTTTCCAAAAAATATAAATTTCAAAATTGTTTCTCCATCTGCCATTAACTCTTGTGGAACACCTAAAGGGTTAACAAAGTTTGTAAACCCAGTTTTGAATACCTTGAGGGGTGTACTTTCTTAGATGGAGTCACTTTTTTGAAATTTCTATTCTAGGGGTGCAACAGGGGGCTTCAAATGGGACATGGTATAAACAAAACCAGTCCTACCAAATCTGCCTTCCAAAACCCATATGGTGTTCCCCTCCTTCTATGTGCTACCGTTCGGCCAAACAGTAGTTTACGACCACATATGGGGTGTTTTTGCAAACTACAGAATCAGGGCAACCCATTTTGAGTATTGTTTGGCAGTTAACCCTTGTTTTACTCCTGGAAAAAATTGATTATATTGGAAAATTTTCCAAAAAATATAAATTTCAAAATTGTTTCTCCATCTGCCATTAACTCTTGTGGAACACCTAAAGGGTTAACAAAGTTTGAAAAAACAGTTTTGAATACCTTGAGGGGTGTAGTTTCTAGAATGGGGTCATTTTTGGGAGGTTTCTATTATCTAAGCCTCACAATATGACTTCAAACCTGAACTGGTCCATAAAAAAGTGGGATTTTGAAGATTTCTGAAAATTTCAAAATTTGCTTCTAAACTTCTAAGCCTTGTAACATCCCCAAAAAATAAAATATCATTCCCAAAACAATTCAAGCATGAAGTAGACATATGGGGAATGTAAAGTCATCACAATTTTTGGGGGTATTACTATGTATTACAGAGGTAGAGAAACTGAAAATTTGAAATTTGCTAATTTTTCAAAATTTACGGTAAAAATTGTATTTTTTTATGCAAAAAAATTAACTTTTTTGACCCAATTTTAGCAGTGTCATGAAGTACAATATGTGACGAAAAAACAATCTCAGAACGGCCTGGGTAAGTCAAAGTGTTTTAAAGTTATGAGCACTTAAAGTGACACTGGTCAGATTTGCAAAAAATGGCCTGGTCCTTAAGGTGAAAATGAGCCCGGTCCTTAAGGGGTTAATTCCATGGTACTGTACATCAAGAGGGGTTAAACATGCATAATATAAAACATTTAAATATTATAAACATGAAACTATTAACAAACTAGTACAGTGGGGTAGATGAACCTGCCCACGAGAGCTTACAATCAAGAGTAGGTGAGGATGAAAGCTGTGTGTGTGGATGTATCTGGAAAGCAGGTCAGAGATGTAAGGAGGGGACAGATTTTGGATAGCCTTACATGGAATTGTTAGTATTTTAAACTCAATTCACTGGGTGATGTGGGAGATGATGAGGGCATTCACTAGTATTTTAGTTGACCCAGGGGTGAGGAAGAAGCGAATACAAGAGATGTTCTTAAGCTGAAAGCAGCAGTTAGAGGTAAGGGTTTGGATGTGTGGTTTGAAAGACAGGGTAGAATCAAATGTTTTCCCCTGGCAGTGGACTTGTGAGACTGAAGATAGGATGGTGCTGTTAACTGTAGTGGAAGGGTTAGTGACATGGTGGAAAGATGAATAATTCAGTTTTTCTCCTTTTTGATATTTAAGAAGTGGGAGGAGAAGAGTGAAGATATGGTTGATAGATATGCTTGGATTCTGGGTAGCAGGGAAGTGACATCTGGGCCAGAGAAGTAGATTTGAGTGTCATCAGCATAGAAGTTGTACTGAAAGCCATGAGACTCTATGAGCCGTCCCAGGCCAAATGTAGAAAAGTAGGGGACCCAGGACAGAGCCTTGAGGGACACCAAAAGAGAGCTTGATCAGGAGGTGGTGTATGAATAGGAAACGCTGAAGGTTCTGTTGGTGAGGTAAGAGGGGATCCAGGAGAAGGCCAGGTCTTTGATGCCAAGGGAAGAGAGGGATTTAAAAAAAGGAGATAGTGGTCAAAAGTGTCAAAAGCAGAAGACAGATCAAGGAGGAGGAGCACAGAGTAATGATGTTTAACCCCTTAAGGACTCAGCCCTATTTCACCTTACGGATTTGGCCATTTTTTGCAAATCTGACCAGTGTCAATTTAAGTGCTGATAACTTTAAAACGCTTCGACTTATGCAGGCCAATCTGAGATTGTTTTTTTCATCACATATTGTAATTCATGACACTGGTAAAATAAAGTAAAAAAAAATCATTTTTATTTATAAAAAAATACCAAATTTACCCAAAAATTTTAAAAAATTGCAAATTTCCAAGTTTCAATTTCTCTACTTCTATAATACATAGTAATACCTGCAAAAATAGTTATTACTTTACATTCCCCATATGTCTACTTCCTGTTTGGATCATTTTGGGAATGATATTTTATTTTTTGGGGATGTTACTTAGAAGTTTAGAAGCAAATCTTGAAATTTTTCAGAAATGTTCAAAAACCCCATTTTTAGGGACCAGTTCAGGTCTGAAGTCACTTTGCGAGGCTTACATAATAGAAACCACCCAAAAATGACCCCATTCTATAAACTACCTACACCCCTCAAGGTATTCAAAACTGATTTTACAAACTTTGTTAACCCTTTAGGTGTTCCACAAGAATTAATGGAAAATAGAGATACAATTTCAAAATTTCACTTTTTTGGCAGATTTTCCATTTTGATAATTTTTTTCCAGTTACAAATCAAGGGTTAACAGCCAAACCAAACTCAATATTTATGGCCCTGATTCTGTAGTTTACAGAAACACCTCATATGTGGTCGTAAACTACTGTACAGGCACACGGCAGGGCGCAGAAGAAAAGGAATGCCATACGGTTTTTGGAAGGCAGATTTTGCTGGACTGTTTTTTTTTGACAACATGTCCCATTTGAAGCCCCCCTGATGCACCCCTAGAGTAGAAACTCCATAAAAGTGACCCCATCTAAGAAAATACACCCCTCAAGGTATTCAAAACTGATTTTACAAATGTTGTTAACCCTTTAGGTGTTCCACAAGAATTAATGGAAAATAGAGATACAATTTAAAAATTTCACTTTTTTGACAGATATCCCATTTTAATAATTTTTTTCCAGTTACAAAGCAAGGGTTAACAGCCAAACAAAACTCAATATTTATGGCCCTGATTCTGTAGTTTATGGCCCTGATTCTGGCGGCGGTGATCGGAACTATAGATGACGTACCGATACGTCATGAGTCCTTAAGGACTCGGGATCCATGCCGTACCGGTACGTCATGGGTCCCTAAGGGGTTAATGATGTTTAGCTTTGGCAGCTACGTAGCTGATTGTTGGTGACTTTGGTTAGGACTGTTTTAGTGGAGTGATTGGGTCAGAAGCCAGATTGTACTGGATTAAAATGTGAGTTGGCTGAGACGTGGCAAGACAGTTCAAGATGGACTTTTTCTAGGAGTTTTTATGTGAATGGGAGTAGTGAGATGGGGCAATAGATGGATAAAGAGAATTGGTGAATGGAAGGTTTTTTGAGTATGGGTATAGGGAAGACACCAGTGGTTAGTAATAGATTAAAGAGGTGGGTTATGGCAGGGATAACTGTAGTGGTGAGGTTAGAGACGAGGTGGGATGAGATTGGGTCAAGGGCACAAGTGGTGAGGTATGATTTGGAAATTAAGATGGAGAGCTTTTCTTAAGTGATGGAGGTAAATTGGGTTATGTAAGAAGAGCACTAAATTTAAGTGTAGAGGGGTAGTGGGGGTTATTGCTTGAAACTTCCACAGATTTTGCCAATGTTATCTTTAAAATATAAGGCAAAGTCTTCAGCTGAGATGAGGGGTGTGAGAGGGGGAAGGAATAGCAAATAAAAAGTATTAATTTTTAACAATTGTTTGTGATTACGTGAAAGAGATGATACACTGCCTGTCCAAAAAAAAAAGTCGCCACCTGGATTTAACTAAGCAAATAGGTATGAGCCTCCTATTGGATAATTACTGCATGGGCAATTATCTTTCAGCTGACAACAAGTTATTTAACCCCAACGGGTGCAATGAGTTACTTCTCATTTCTTAAACAACCATGTCGAAAGACACATCTCGTGGTCGTGGAGAAGATGTTAGTCTGTTTGAGAAGGGTCAAATCATTGGCATGCATCAAGCAGAGAAAACATCTAAGGAGATTGCAGAAACTACTAAAATTGGATTAAGAACTGTCCAACGCATTATTAAAAGGATAGTGGGGACCCATCGTATTCGAGGAAGAAATGTGGCCGGAAAAAAATCCTGAATGATCGTGATTGGCGATCACTTAAACGTTTGCTGAAATCAAATCGAAGAAAAACAACAGTAGAACTCAGGGCTATGTTTAATAGTGAAAGTAAGAGCATTTCCACATGCACAATGCAAAGGGAACTCAAGGGATTGGGACTGAACAGCTGCGTAGCCGTAAGAAAACCACTAATCAGTGAGGCAAACCAGAAAAAAAGGCTTCAATAGGGAGCATAAAGATTGGACTCTGGAGCAATGAAAGAAGGTCCTGTGGTCTGATGAGTCCAGATTTACCCTGTTCCAGAGTGATGGGCACATCAGGGTAAGAAGAGAGGCAGATGAAGTGATGCACCCATCATGCCTAGTGCCTACTGTACAAGCCTGTGGGGACAGTGCTATGATCTGGGGTTGCTGCAGTTGGTCAGGTCTAGGTTCAGCAACAGTTTGTGCTCCAAGAGTGAGGTCAGCTGACTACCTGAATATACTGAATGACCATTATTCCATAGAAACATATAGAAACATAGAATGTGTCGGCAGATAAGAACCATTTGGCCCATCTAGTCTGCCCAATATACTAAATACTATGGATAGCCCCTGGCTTTATCTTATATGAAGGATGGCCTTTTGCCTATCCCATGCATGCTTAAACTCCTCCACTGTATTTGCAGCTACCACTTCTGCAGGAATGCTATTCCATGCATCCATTACTCTCTCAGTAAAGTAATACTTCCTGATATTACTTTTAAACCTTTGCCCCTCTAATTTAAAACTATGTCCTCTCGTAGCAGTTTTTCTTCTTTTAAATATTCTCTCCTCTTTTACCTTGTTGATTCCCTTTATGTATTTAAAAGTTTCTATCATATCCCCTCTGTCTCGTCTTTCTTCCAAGCTATACATGGATTTGTTCTTCCCTGATGGCACGGGCATATTGTGAAAGAGTGGTTCAGGGAGCATGAGACATCATTTTCACACATGGATTGGCCACCACAGAGTCCAGACCTTAACCCCATTGAAAATCTTTTTTTTTTTTTTTTATGGTGGCGACTTATTTTTTGGACAGGCAGTGTATAAGAGTGGAGAAGTTTTCCTGTTTAGAAGACATGAGTGCAGACTTGAATTTGAGAACTCCTTGTCTGTATGTGATGAAGTCTTCCTTGGAGTGAGTTTTCTTCCAGCATCGTTTTGCAACTCTAGTACAGTAGCTTGTCTCAGTTGTTTTGTCTGGTGAGTATGCCAGGGTTTTCAATTGATTTGCCGGGTTCTTGTGTGTGTGTGTGAGGTCGGTGACTGAGTCAAGGGCTGAAGTAATTGTGGTGTAGAAAGCAGCGACTGAGTCAACGTCATGAAGAGTAGATAAGGTGGACAGGAGAGAGAAAGTGATATTGTGTGTGAATAAAGAGATGAGGTTTCTATGAGGGTGTGCTAATTTATGGACTGGACATGCAGTTGAAGATTACTAAACATGCATGCTCCTCACAAATGGGCTCTTCTTTAATTACTGTATCTTCAGACAGACAATGTTTTCTGTCCTGAGGCAGATGACAAGCTGTGTACGTGCCATTTGTCTTATGCAGGCTATAAAAAAGCAGCAGCTGTGTGAGCCTGTACAGACTTCAGACAATCGAAGCTGTCACTATGACTAAGGCAAAAGGTGCAGCCAGTGAGATTAGTGCCTCTATACTTCCTGAAGTGACGTTCACCACACTGCATTCCTAGTGAGCAGAAAGGAGTGCAGCCTGCAGAGTAAACCTGGCTCAGTTGTTTACAGCGGCCTAGCAGGAACCATTCCACTGTAGACACAATGTCAAGACTGATTTCTGTCTCTTTAAGATCCCTAGTGAGAGGTGTCTGTGCTCCAAGGACTAATGCAAGGGACAACCTTCACACAAGGTCATACTGCCAGAATGCCAATCCTGCCAAACCCAGCGTAACTAAAGACCAAGACTATACTGGTAAGTACAGTAGGTGTGGGGAAAATGCGCATGGATAATGTCTGCTAATCTAGTATATACCATCATCCTGTAGAGTGATTTGTAGCTTATAGAGAGTGTATTTAAGAGGCAATGTGTAAAACCAACTTCATGGGAATTTAGGATAGGGCTACAAGGTGACAAGAAGATCCTGCAGCATCACATCTAGTGACTGTCAATAGGGCGGTGATGCAATAATCGCAGAAAATCTAGAGCTCTTGGATTTTGTATCGCTGGTGAAAAGTCGCACATGACCTTGCGTTCATAGCCTAAGATAGAAGTCGCATGCGACTACAATAACGCTGGGTTCAGACCTGAGCGTTCGCGATGGAGCGCTCTGTATGCGCGATTGTACCGGCGTTTACAATCGCGCATACAGAGACAAGTGAACGCCCATTGTCGCGCGTTCCCGAAAGTCTATGTACGGGAACGCGCGACAAATTGCCACGCGCGACAAAACGCCCCAAAGAAGCTCAAGAACTTTTTTGAGTGTCGGGCGTTTTACAGCGCGATCGTACGCGCTGTAAAACGCCCAGGTGAGAACCATTCCCATTGGGAAGCATTGGTTTCTCCTTGTTGAGCGTTTTACAGCACGTAGGAACGCGCTGTAAAACGCTCAGGTGTGAAACCAGGGTTAGGCTACTTTCACTCTAGCGTTTTACTGTGTGCTGTCCGCATCCATTCCGTCCCCATAGAGAATGAATGGGTCCGCACCCGTTCCACAAAATTGCGGAACGGATGAGGACCCATTTGCGGGCATGTGAATGAACCCTTAGGCCGGATTCATGTGACCATTTTGTTTTCCATTCTTCTGATCCGTCAGAACAGAAAAATCAAATAAAAATGCATCCTGCATGGAGGACTTTTTCTCCTGTCAAAAAGAAGAGACAAAAACGGATGCAAAACGACCACAAAAGAAGCTCAAAATAAAGCACCCGTGTTATTTAATAATTATTATTTCCCGATGGATGAGAAAAACGGAAAACAAAACGATAATGTGATCCCGGCCTTACCTGCGACTTTTCTGTGATTTAGTTGTTATTGTTAGTGCGGCTATTTGACGACATTGATCGCTAAATATCCAGACCTGATGGATTTTGTGTTGCAAGTTGCACATGACTCTTAGGGTACGGCTACACGGCGACATGGTGCGCAACATTTCATATGATGATTATCAATAGTGTTACGATGCGGCAGTCGCAGAAAATCAAGACATGCTGGATTTGGTGTTGCAGGTCGCATGTCACGTGCAACTTCTCATCTATTGGCTTTAATGGAAGTTGCATACGCCAAGTGACTCGCCAGAAATTTGCCCTTTTTTAACAGTTCTAAAATAGACAGCAAGTTGCAGACAAGTAACACATATTTTTCTGTCGTGCAACTTTTCTGCAACTTGGACTCACATATGTCACCGTATAACTATACCATTAGGCTGGGGCTATACGGCGACAAAAAGAGACTCGCATTGAAGTCACTGGAGTTAAATTCGCCTGTGACCTGTGACACAAAATCCATCAGGTCTGGATTTTTACACCATGTCACATGGCAACACTTTTGCTAATCATATGCCATAAAAAAAGTCATACAGTAGCCCCAACCTTACTCCGCTTTTCTGTTTTTACAGCCGAATCACAGCTCTAAACTTAGTTCTGAAGGAGTGCATTGTTTTAACCCTTTCACTGCTAGAGGTTTTGAGTAGTATTCATACTTTTGACATCCACAGAATAAAAATAAAAAAATAAAACTCTATTACACACCCATATCCACATAAAGATGATACCTTGTACAACGCAGGGGAGGACATACCGCCTGTGTAGCCGTTTAGGCTGCGCAGGGGCCCAGTGTGGGAGGTGGGCCATTTTTGACCGGCGGCAGGGCAGCAGAAGTGATGATGAGCGGTTCCATTGTGGAAGCGCTCATCTCTATATTCATCTGTATCGCTGTCCTCAGTTCCTCTGATAGGCTGCAGGCCTAGTGCCTGTAGCTATCAGAGGCTGGTGCGTCAAGCAGCGCGGGACACAAGCTGGAAGAGGCCTACATCACATAACTGAAAGCAGCATGGAGGTAAGTATGTGAGTTTATTGTTTTCATTATTTTTAGTATAGTATAGTATGGCAAGAAGGGGGGTTGGGGGCCCTATACACTGGCACATTATGGGAGGCACTATATAGAAGAGGGAGCACTTTGGGGGCCCTATATACTGGCACATTATGGGGGGCACTATGGAGAAGGGGGAGAAGGAGCACTTTGGGGGCCCTATATACTGGCACATTATGGGGGCACTATGTGAGGCAGTCTATAGGGGCATTTTATACTGGTACATTATGGAGGGGACTATGGGGACGGGAAAGGAGCACTATGGTGGCATCTTCTGGGGGTGCTATATTGGAGTATTTTATACTGGCACAAATTATAAGGGCACTATGGGCACCTAAGCTCAACTGGTGGCACTAAGTGTTTTTTGTAGTGGCACACAGTACGGGTCATTGGAACACATGAGGGTACTCTGGGTGCAGCGACCGGGTCCACAGGGGCTACACTTGTGGCACGGTGGGACGATGGGGGTAGTAGTTAATTTACTCACGGTTAGCAGAGCCTCCCTGGGCCGGCGTGCAGTGATGGGAAGGACGGCACCAGTTCCTTCGGGGCACTCTCTGTTTGTCCAGGGAATCCTGCTAGACAGTGTTTGAGGTGCCCTGAGTGGAAGGGGTTTTTGTTAAGGTGCCTTGGCGGCAGGGTCCCTGGTGTTCGGGACGCCAGCACCGTTAGGTGCAAAAGAAAAGTGATAAACTGTGTACAGACCTTGCATGAAGTTCAATAGCAGCTTTATTTGAATAAACGTTTCTCCAACTGTTTATAGACTATCTTGGCTCCAGCAGGCGTTACCATTAACTCTGGCAGGCAAACAAACTTGAATCTGCTACATCTGTTGTTCTCTGGCTCTGCTGTGCTGACAAGCTCAAATGGAATCTTTGCTTTCTGCTTTAGGCTGCAACTTCTCTCTCTGTAGTCTGACTCTAGCTTAATCCAGGGAACTTTTCCTCCTGGCTGATGACGCTCCAAGCTGTGGCCTCCATATCCAGCAGAGCTGAAGGTGCTCTAACTGGATTAGGCAGGACACGTCCAGGAGGGACGTGGACCTGCTTCCTCCCTTGGCAGGGGGTGACTCTCAACTCACTCTAAATAACTAGTCTCCTCTCCTTAGAGAGGGTTTAGAATGGAAAGAAGGGTTCCATTCTCTGCTACCTTAGCACTGCCATGTTTGCTGCCACCTCTGGTGAATCAGGCACATTACATCTGAACATAACCTTTAGGCCTCCTGCACAGGGCCGTTTTTTTTTCCCGTTTACTGGCCGTTTTTTGCGTTACGTATACGGTCCGTATACGGAACCATTCATTTTAATGGTTCCGCAAAAAAAAAAGAATGTACTCCGTATGCATTCCGTTTCCGTATTTCCGTTTTTCCGTTCCGTTTTAACATAGAACATGTCCTATTATTGCCCGCAAATCACGTTCCGTGGCTCCATTCAAGTCAATGGGTCCGCAAAAAAAACGGAACACATACGGAAATGCATCCGTATGTCTTCCGTTTCCATTCCGTTTTTTGCTGAACCATCTATTGAAAATGTTATGCCCAGCCCAATTTTATCTATGTAATTACTGTATACTGTATATGCCATACGGAAAAACGGAACGGAAAAACGGAACAGAAACGGAAACATAACTGAAACAATAAACGGAACAACGGATCCGTGAAAAACGGACCGCAAAAAACTGAAAAAGCCATACGGCCGTGTGCAGGAGGCCTTACTTAATAACTTGCCTCAGAGTCATCAGTACAGTTCATTTATATGGTAAAGATGATAATCCAAATAATATCTCAACTGTAATCCTAGTAACAGGCTTGACAATGGGTTTCTTAAGATTGTCCTTCAGTAGGCAGGAAAGGTTCTTTCTTATATCTGTTTAATACTATGTCCATACTCTAGCAACCAGGTACTGGATATAATAACTTCTTACTTGTTGTTAGCAATCCACAGGGTGGTCTCCCTAACGGCAGGCAAAAACCTCTGCTCCATTCTTTGTACAGGATGCTTTTATAAACTCTGGTCCACAATGTCCATAGAGGCATGTGGTAATAGACAACTTTGCGCTTAGTCATCCGGCTGTGTCTAGATGCTTTTAGGCTTCTACCGCTCACTAGTGCTGTGGAGTCCATAAACTAATGCTGCTTCTATCTCCACTAGACTTGCTCTATAGTTGCTCTTTGGTTCATGCTAGGTAGCTGTAAGGAATATGTCCACACTTCCTCAGCTTGATCAGGGCCAAGGGGCTAAAGTGGCAGCTATATATTGGACTTGTGCTGTTCCACACCTTCATTAACTTCCTACCTTCTCCTTTACTGTTCTACTTCCTCTCTGTTCTTCCCAGTATTAGCAAACCCTCATCTCTCTCTCTCTCTCTGTCTCTCTCTCTCTATATATATATATATATATATACACTGCTAAAAAAAATAAAGGGAACACAAAAATAACACATCCTAGATCTGAATTAATTAAATATTCTTCTGAAATACTTTGTTCTTTACATAGTTGAATGTGCTGACAACAAAATCACACAAAAAATATGGAAATCAAATTTTTTAACCCATGGAGGTCTGGATTTGGAGTCACCCTCAAAATTAAAGTGGAAAAACACACTACAGGCTGATCCAACTTTGATGTAATGTCCTTAAAACAAGTCAAAATGAGGCTCAGTAGTGTGTGTGGCCTCCACGTGCCTGTATGACCTCCCTACAATGCCTGTGCATGCTCCTGATGAGGTGGCGGACGGTCTCCGGAGGGATCTCCTCCCAGACCTGGACTAAAGCATCTGCTAACTCCTGGACAGTCTGTGGTGCAACGTGACGTTGGTGGATAGAGCGAGACGTGATGTCCCAGATGTGCTCAATTGGATTCAGGTCTGGGGAACGGGCGGGCCAGTCCATAGCATTAATGCCTTCGTCTTGCAGGAACTGCTGACACACTCCAGCCACATGAGGTCTAGCATTGTCTTGCATTAGGAGGAACCCAGGGCCAACCGCACTAGCATATGGTCTCACAAGGGGTCTGAGGATCTCATCTCGGTACCTAATGGCAGTCAGGCTACCTCTGGCGAGCACATGGAGGGCTGTGCGGCCCTCCAAAGAAATGCCACCCCACACCATTACTGACCCAATGCCAAACCGGTCATGCTGGAGGATGTTGCAGGCAGCAGAACGTTCTCCACGGCGTCTCCAGACTCTGTCATTTCTGTCACATGTGCTCAGTGTGAACCTGCTTTCATCTGTGAAGAGCACAGGGCGCCAGTGGCGAATTTGCCAATCTTGGTGTTTTCTGGCAAATGCCAAACGTCCTGCACGGTGTTGGGCTGTAAGCACAACCCCCACCTGTGGACATAGGGCCCTCATATCACCCTCATGGAGTCTGTTTCTGACCGTTTGAGCAGACACATGCACATTTGTGGCCTGCTAGAGGTCATTTTGCAGGTCTCTGGCAGTGCTCCTCCTGTTCCTCCTTGCACAAAGGTGGAGGTAGCGGTCCTGCTGCTGGGTTGTTGCCCTCCTATGGCCTCCTCCACGTCTCCTGATGTACTGGCCTGTCTCCTGGTAGCGCCTCCATGCTCTGGACACTACGCTGACAGACACAGCAAACCTTCTTGCCACAGCTCGCATTGATGTGCCATCCTGGATAAGCTGCACTACCTGAGCCACTTGTGTGGGTTGTAGACTCCGTCTCATGCTACCACTAGAGTGAAAGCACCGGCAGCATTCAAAAGTGACCAAAACATCAGCCAGGAAGCATAGGAACTGAGAAGTGGTCAGGTCACCACCTGCAGAACCACTCCTTTATTGGGGGTGTCTTGCTAATTGCCTATAATTTCCACCTGTTGTCTATCCCATTTGCACAACAGCATGTGAAATTGATTGTCACTCAGTGTTGCTTCCTAAGTGGACAGTTTGATTTCACAGAAGTGTGATTGACTTGGAGTTACATTGTGTTGTTTAAGTGTTCCCTTTATTTTTTTGAGCAGTGTATATATATATATATATATATATACATAGAGAGAGAGAGAGAGAGAGAGAGAGAGAGATGGTGCCAGCACCACCTATGGGTAAATAGATGTAATGACACTAAAACAGCCTGCTATGAGGAATTACAGCTTGATACAACAATACATTTGGTATACATATGCCCAAAGTTATACAGGGGCCCAAAACCATTACTGAGTGGGACACTGCATGGGGACATTGGCTCTACTGTGGACACTAAGAGGAGGATTTTTTTTTTTTTTACTGCCACACAACGGGGCATTTTTTGTACTGGCGCACATTTTAAGGGGGTGTTTTTCTACTGTCACACATAAAGAGAATTATTACTACCGGGGAATTATGGTGGGCTTTATTAGAACTGGAGGACTATGGGAGCATTATTACTTGTGGGACACACTTACTGTTGGGGGCCCTGTGGGAGCATTATTACTACTAAATGCACTCTGGCAGAGAATTATTACTATTGTTGGGACTTTGGGAGCACTATTTCTGTGGGGAGCACCCTGGCACAGTATCAGCTTATAACAATTCTTTTTGGGGACATTATGTATACACTATACACTATTAGTGTCAGGGGCACTATTTGCTGGGTGCTGTTATTTTTAGGGCATTGTGTTCCAATAATTATTGAAGGGGGCACTATCTGTGTGTAACTAGTATTTTCAGGGGGTTTATCTGTTTCTGCAGTATAGTTTTTGGGAGCACAGCGTCTCAGTATTGGGGGTTGCAGGATGGGATGTTGAGAAGGTGGGAGGATGATGGAAAAGTAGGAAACTAAGATGTCTGTCAAACTCTGCAGAGACGTGAGATGGCTGAAAGAAATCATCATGGTGGTCTGGTCTGAATGGAGAAGATGAAGAAAGAGAACATCTACATCAAAGGAGAGGTCACTGGGTGTAAGAGGTATGTGGCGCTGTATTAGGCAACTTTCACATCTGTGTTAGTGATTCTGGCAGGCTGTTCCAGCTGAGAACAGCCTGCCGGAATTCCCTGCATCTGGCACTGCTGGATGCAGACAGAATGCCCGCCAGCCCCATTAACTATAATGGGGTATGGCAGAGATCCGGCCACAATCTGGCAAAAATGCAGAGAATCAGTGGGACACAAACTGCTGCATGATGTGGTTTGTGTCCTGCCGATTCCTTGCAATTTCTGCCGAATCAGGTGGCCGGATCGTACTGCCACAGGTGCGAAAGTAGCCTTACCCTGTATGTATTGCTGTATGTAACGTTAGGATGGAATAGGTTAGGTTGAGAATTTGGCATGGGGGGTGGGGGGCCCAGGCACATTTTTTGCACAGGGGCCCTCTGCTGTCTGTGTCCACCCCTGGTACAATGTGAAGTGTGACACAGTGCTTTACACTCATAAGCATCTTCAGGCAAAGTGTAATGCTTAAAGGGGCTGTGCATCTTTGCCCTTTTTGGGCATATTTACCTTATTCCCGCCACTGGCTCCTTGCTACTTCTCTCCCCTGCCTCAGCTACTCCGCATCACTCCCAGGATGTCAACTTCCATTTTGACTCCTCTGCAGCCAACCACTGGTCACAGCAGTGTCCTGCTGCCCTTGCGTCATGTCAAATGGTCACGTTACGCAAAGGAAGCAGGTCACCTGTTTTGTATCTATTATGTTTATTTATTCATTTTTTTATGTATTCAGGCCACCATCTGTATAGAAATGAGAGAAGACCAACAGACTTTGATAAGAAGGTGCTAGTGTGGTCCGGGCGTTTCAAGAAACAGGAAGAAATACCGGAATTTGTCTCGTGAGTATTATTGTTTTTTCCCAGAGCTTCTAAATGAAGATGGAGAGTTTCATCCACAAATTTGATGTTCCTAGTTTTAGGGTACATTCACATGACTGAAAAAAAAGGACATATATATAGTGCCCCCAGACACCACATCACCCGACCCCAGCCATTATAATGCCAGCAAATAAAATACAATACTCACCTCACCACAGGCACTCCCCCGAACACTCACTCCCGACTGGGAATGGCAGGACCTGATGCTCCACGCTCACTTGGCCAGTATGCAGTGCTGAAATTTTTTTGTGTTTTTTCTAGGTGGGAGGTAGTTTCAGCTGCGAGAAGCAATATCCGGATAAAGATCTGCACGGGGATGATAATTTTCACCATTGTTGGATGTATTTTTATGGTGCGATCTGGAAAGAAGGTTAGTGCTCGAAACAAGAGTTATTCACTTTTGATTTTTCTTTTCTTTTATAATTAAAATACAACAAATGACTGTAGTAATAATAATAATAATAATAATAATAATAATAAAAATCAAATAAAGATTTTAGAAAAAGGTTTAAAATCAAAAATAGTAAAAAAATTTAACCTTCAAATAAAAATTGAAACAATGCAAAACATATTTGATATCACCACATTCATAATGGTGCATATAATTAATTTTAAAATGTTATTTATACTGCACAGTGAATGCTGAAAAAATAATCTCCAAAACGTGGCGTAATTGTCACTATTTGCCGCCTAAAAAGTAATAAAAGCTAATCAACTAGTTTTGTGTGGGCCAAAATGGTACTTTTGAATATGACTTGTGGAATAAAAACACTAACCCTAGAAGTCAAAGCTCTTAGAAAGTGGCAATGCAAATATACTGTACATTTTATAGATGTAGAAGATTTAGTTCTAGTGTCATTTACACTTTACAATGAATGGAGTAAAAAAATAAAACTTAAAAAATTGCAGAAATTATGTTTTTTTTCTCTTGAGCTTAACAAGGGACAAAAAATTGTGATGTCATCATATGTGGTGGAGCATGACTATTCTGACTCCGATTGTTGTAATAGCGAGTTATCCCTAGTGAGACCTCTATGCTTATATAACCACTGCGGACAATCCTTATCAGATAGCTTGAACTCACCAACACCAAGTTTATCTGTGTAAGATGCTCTATTCTGTAAGCCAGATAACAGAGTACAGCAGAACAGATGTATTCCGGTATTATGCTTTTATAAGCTTACATGAGAATACTAGATAGGAGCATATAACCAAATATAGAATATAATATAATATAAACTATATAGATTTTTACTGCGTAGCAGCACAATGACATCATTCATCATTGACATCATTCATCATCTTCTACCCAACCGTGAACTATAAAGTTTGATGAAAGAGGACCAATGGTTTCTTGCTATTTTTGATTATGAATAGGAATAAGTGAACTCGTGGAAGTTCAGGTTCGCCGAGTTCGGATTTCAGGTCACACGGGGACCCTAACTTCACTTTATTATTTTCTGTTATAACATTGTCACAACGGAAAATAATAGCATTCTTAAGACAGAATGCTAAATAAAATGGCCATTGAGGGGTTAAAAATCATTAAAAAAAAACCTCACCTCATCCACTTGATCGTGCAGCCGGTATCCTCTTCTTTCTTCAGGACCTGCAAAAGGACCTGCGATGACGTCACCACGCTCACCACGTGGTGAGCGCAGTGACGTCACCGCAGGTCCTGCTGAATGAAGATAGAAGGTGACCATGTTATAACGGAAAATAATAAAATCACCCTGTGGCGAAACCAACCTCGCCACTGGGTTTTGGAGAGGCCTGTTTAAAAGCCTCTTGCCTCAGGATTATGGCCCATACTAACTTTTAAACCCCTAAACCTATTCAAGTGAATTCTGGATAGGTTTGTCCCCAAGTTATACTGTTTAAATTGATGTAAGTTATATGTATGGACAATGTAAACTCACAAAGTTGTAACAATTTATAATAAGTGTAACTTGTCAGCTTGGGAGATAGTTGAGTGGATAGACAGAGGGGAGGAATATGCTGGGTGTGTTTCCATTGTCCCATTGTGTGTTTAAATGGTGATTTCTGTCCTGTTGTTCCCACATGTGTATTGGCGATTTCCCTTTGTCCTGAGACATAATTGGATTGCTCCTCGGTTGTCTCCAGGACAGAGAGGAGGAAACCATGATGCATTGTGGGGATGTGTTGTGTCTGTATCCTGAATTGCTACCTATCTGTCCTGTGTCGCAGTCTCCCTTCTGGTCCCCTAGGGGCGTGAACGATTGGTTGCTGTACTTACATTGTATGTGTTGTAATATATTGATTGGTTGTATTTCAAAACCCTGTGGGCAGTACTATGTTTTTGGTTTGTGAATAAAAGAGGCTGTACGTGAAGTACAGTCAGACCACTGCTTGACCCTCAACACGGAGCCTTGTCTCGTTATTGGGGGGATCCGCTGTATGCTGTTAGAGACTGATTGCCAGGAGTGTAAGCTGATTCCTGTTCGTCTGCTAGCAGCTATTCGTGAGGTTCCAGCTTAGAGTGCTATTTTGTATCCAGTTCGGGAGGTCGGTGTTCTGCAGTAGCTGGGCCTGTCTCTCAGAAAGGGGCATATCGCCTAAACGGATTTTAACCCCTTGTCTGCTGAAACGGTCCGTTACACACCCGAACACCGAACCCGAACTTCAGTGAAAAAGTCCGGATTCGGATCCGGGTACTCGAACTTACCAACCCAAACTTTGCACTTTGGGTTTGCTCGACCCTAATTATGAATAAAAATGTTAGAGCAGACAGGGACATTATAGAAAATAGCGAACTTTAAACAACCTAAATAGCATACAGCACCGACTGTTTGGTGGCTACTACATCTGGACAGTACCAGCTGCTGCAATAAACATATTGGGTGTTGGTTTACCAAGCAATGTAATGAAGGGAATAGGCCCCCCATGTAAAATCTGAAACAGTAGCAATGTAATGCAAATGGAAGGTTGTGAATTTGTAAAGGGAGCAGTGGTGTCATATGTCGTCATAGTATCCAGGTACCCCTTACAAAAAATTTGAAGATATTTTTTGTCCCTAAGTGGTATGTGTGGCTTCTCACTCTAGGATGGCAGAAGGAATCTGGAGGACACCGCTCTAACTTAAGCAAAGCAGTGTTTACTTACGTGGGGGGACACACTTACAGTTACAACAGCCTTGGATAGGCAACAACCTTAGGCTACATTCACACGATGGTATGTGTTTTGCGGTCTGCAAATTGCGGGTCCGCAAAAAAAGCAGATGTCTGTATGGCATCCGTTTTTTTGGTGGATCCATTGTAACAATGCCTATCCTTGTCCACAAAACAAACTAGTATAGGAAATGTTCTATTTTGTTTGTGGGGCTATGGAATGTACATACGGGTGCGGATAGCACACGGTGTGCTGTTCACATTTTTTGCGAACCCAATGAAATGAATGGATTCTAATTAGGGATGACCGACCGAAATCCCATAAAAATTTGTTCCAATACTGTACTGAGCAGGAGCTCCATACAGTATTAGAATGTATTGGCTCCGATTAACCGAAGTTATTGCTTCTCGAAGTCTCGCGAAGTAATAACTTCATAAATTAATTTGTACTGTAAAAAACCATTTCCCGAACTCGGGTTCGGTTCCAAGGTACCACTTTGCGAAGCAATAACTTCGGCTCAACGGAGCCAATACATTGTGGAATTCTGACACCCGGCCTTCTCAGCTTGATAAAGGGCACCAAACTGGGCCCGAAACGTTGCAATAAGCAATAAATATAACTCTGAGATTGTACCACTGGAAAAATAAATGTTGAATTGAAGCTATATGCCGTCTTTGGTGTGCTGTCTCCACACTATTGATACAAGTTATTTATAGACACCTTGGGTGGAAGGAGTCGGAGGGGACGTGCACCCACAAAAGCCACTGATAAGACGTGTGCTGAGGTCTTGTTGTGACTGTACGGAGCTCCTGCTCTGTACAGTACTGGAACGAAGTTTTATGCGAATCGCCTTCGGATGTTTCATCCTAAGTTGATTCGCTCATCCCTAGTTCTAATCCAATCTGCAGAAATAACGGAATGGACACGGAAACAAAATACATTTGTGTGAATGTAGCCTTAGTGGCTACAGTCTCTCAATGATGGCACAGGCTTAGTTACAGGCAACAGGATAAACTGGTACACTGTCTCTTTAAGTGGCAGCACATACGTTACTGTTCTTTTAAGAAAGAACAACTCACTCTTTTCCTCTGACTTGTACTCCACGTAATCACTCAAAAACTGTATACAGTTATAGGGTGTTCCCCTTGTCTTCAGTGCAGTCTTTGCAATGTCCTTTACATCCTGCCCAAAGAATATGACTTCCTCAGATTGTTAGTATGCAGCCACAGTCTGCCTATGACATCATCATTATATTTTCTTGCCTTGGTCTTAATACCTGCATAGTGTTTCATCCAGTATACATTTACCATTCCCTCAGTGACGTCTCACAGCAGCTTAAAGGCACAGTACATGGTATATCACACAACATGGCATATCACATTGGGGCAAGTGCTACTAGCGTGTTCTTGCAACAGTCACTTTACAGTTCAACTTGGCGGTATTGCCACTGCAACAGGGTGAAACAATAACCCATAACAACAGTTACTGTAAAGGATATGGTCTTCTTTGTAAAATGTGCAATGTTGATTACCTGGCCTCTTACACATTCACCAGATCAATGTTTGTGAATGAAATATCATAGATTACACCTGCCAATGCCTAAGAGGGGATCCCTAGGAATTAGATAAGATGGCTTCCATCAACCTGTCCTATTATGCGATTAGTATGGGTTCTGTCCACTTGCAGTACTTTCTTTGGCCCCCTGCCTTCAGGTTACGTTGCTGAGCTTTCCTGTCAGGCTTCTCAGTCTGACAGCATATCTTATCTACTATCATTCCATTACTATCTACTGTACAACAGTACAGTACCGCTCTACAGTAGATAGTAATGATGCAGTCCTTCCTACGATATTCCATTATGGCTGAACAGCCTAAAAGGAACAGGGACCCTGCCACCTTATATAATTCCCAGAGAAACCCTTTAAGCCAATCATAGACTTTAGATGTATGTTGGCAAAACCTGAAGATTTGGGGCTCGACCTGCCAACCATCTATTCTGTATGGGGAACTCCTGACTCTCCCCTTGGGCAGATTTCAGATTTCAGGGGAGAGAAAAGTCTGGCATTTTGGGTTTCAACATGCCCAATTCTTTAGTTTTCAGGGAGATAAGCTACCCCTCAGAGATGTTCTCCCTTCTTCCATGCCGATGTATGGTGGGGGATCAGAAGATGCAGCTGTTAGTCCAACACTCGTTTGGCCCAACAGTTATCTCAAGTATAAGGCCGGCTTAGGGTTGGACTGATCCACCATAATACCGGAGGAACCTCTGGTAGGCTCAAGCTTTGACAAAATATTGGACCCCGAATATTAAAGAGCTCCTAAGGTCCAGCAGAAGACAATTTCATTTGGAGTTGACCTCAGAACCAATAACCACCAGATGTCCTATAAACATTCTTGTTGATTAGTCCTGCATGTGCACTAATATCAAAATGTACATGTGCACATGTCAGGTATACACAAAGGGTGGGCCTTCAATATTATTTGCTCAGGTGGACACAAGGAAATTCATTACGATGCTGAGCCAGCTTTACTCTGTGTTCCCTCATGTAGAAAATTCTGTTAGTTACAATATTTTTGTACTTTCTCCAGGCTCTCAAGGAAGACAAAACACTGCTCCATATGAATATAGAAAAGAAGGCAAAGTGGAGAGAGGATGCAGCACAAGATCAGTCTTCTTCCTTCAAAAGTCATTAACCAGAAGTTATTGAAGTTTTGTAACCTTTTCTTGTAGTTGCAATGCCTTTATGTATTTCATAGGAAGACTATAACTTTATTTTATGTCTGGGATTAGTATGTCTAAATAAATATGTTTCCAGGTACAGCTTCTCTTTCCATCTCTTCAAGCCCTAGAGTACATGTCAGTGTTGACCTTACTGTTCTCTGCTGTATTTTTAAGATGCCAAGAGTTGTTACTTGGTAGAGCACAGATCAGTGTTGAAAGTTACATATACCTGTAGATAAATATTCTTGACTTCCATTCCAGAGAACTGTGATATTTTGGAGACAGTTTCTGAAGCTTTTGGATTTTTAGACATTTTTTTACTTAAAACAAACTACTTTGCCTGGATGTAAAAATAAGATTAATTATACACAGGAAAATCTTATATGTTTGGTATAATGTTATTTCTTGGTTTAAGGGAACCTGTCACTAGTATTATGCTGACTGAACTACAGATAGCTTGCAATTAAAATAAGCTACCTCTTTACAGAGAAGTATGTTTTAATCTGAAATGCTACATATGTTTGGTGAAAATGGAGCTGTGCCTCAGGAGAAGAGTCCAGGCCCAGAAAGAAGAGTCCGGACATAGGGAGAAGAGTCCAGGCACAGGAAGATGAGTTCAATGTGTAACTTCCTTTACGCTCTACTCGGCTTGTGACTCTCCCTACTTGTTCCTGGACTCTTCTGCCTGTGTCCTGACTCTTCTTCCTGTGTGTAGACTTCTTCCTGGGCCATGCTGCTTGCTCTTAAAACAATGGTGTGTTTCTCAGACATACTGTAGTGTAGCATTTCAGAATAAACCAAACAAATGAGGGAGCTTGTTGGAACTTCATGTTTTGGGCAGGATGAAACAACTGGCAGGTTCCCTTTATAAGACATATTGGGAATGCCTAAGGCTAGTTTCATACCTTATTCAGCAAGTCCATTAAAAAATTTATGCAACTTACTGTACAGAGCCTACGTTATGACTGGAAGAAAAGAACCACATGGTCAGTGTGATTTCTCTCATCACACAAGTGCCATGGCCAAGACCATGTGGTGCCTCTCAGCCTGGGTGTCTCTGTAATTAGCATATGGCACCTGCTTTTGAATAGTAACCTAAACAGGATGCTTTTCATTAAACAATGACAGGCTTTTTGCAACTACAATTCCCCTGTTTTCTGAATTATTTTACTAAAATGTAGATGTGAACTGATAGTAGCTCAGAGAAGCAGAAGAGAGTCACATTTCCACAATAATGATCTGGAACTTCATGATCAAATTCATCATTTTTTTCGCACGGAGCCAATGGGTCATCAAATAACTACTGCATGATGTCATATCTGTATGCACAAAATGCACTGTGGTTATGTGACATGATATCATGCCGATTACACACAGTTTGTAAACCATAAGGGCACTGGAACAACCAAGATATAATACCCCTTTCCAGGGCTGGACTGATCCACCAGAGTACCAAAGGATCCTCTGGTGGGCCCAGGATCTGATACTGTAGTGAGTATTTGAGATCCAGAAGAAAAAATAACATTTGGATGCCTTTGGAGCCAATCATTTACCACTAGGGTCGATTTCTTTGATTCAAAACCTATTTAACTTTATTTATGATAAAAGGGTTGGGCCTTGAAAATAATTATCTTGTTGTCCCCAAGAACCTTGGTCCAACACTGCCCCTTTTATTTCCTTTCAATTCTACCATAACACACGCCCTTTGCTAATGAATTTCCTCTGGAGTGAGTCCTGCACCACCGGCTATCCATCAGGGATGAGCCCCATCTCTAGAAGACCCCCATAGCAGCTGTATGGCCTGGCAATGCTGTACATCAGGCATTGTAAAGTGCTGTGTGTTTATTCTAGTAGCGCTCTTCACCCTCCTCGCTGTAAAGCTGCAGTATCGTAGCAGGACCGCAAGATGCCTTCCACATAAAATAAACAATAAGTAAAAGAATCTTGATACCGCGCTCTGTCAGTTTTAGCTGCAATGTGAATAAGACCCCCTCACACCCTCCACACGGACTAAGCTGTGGGATATCACAAATCTGAGTTACCTTTACTCTAGATATTTTCTCCCAAGTCCTAGGTCCTTTTGGGATGTGTCTGGAGTTTTATTTTGCAGGCACAGGTCAGGTCAGAGTGTTTGCTCGTATCAATAGATGGCTTGCTGTGCATTTAATCAAATGCATATAGTACATTAGAGAAATGTCAAGATCAGAAACCAAATGGATATTTAACATGGATACACTGGCCCTATCTGGTTTAAATTGTGAAATTGAACTATATGCATTTGATTAAAAATGCATAGCAAGCCATCTATTGATACAAGCAAACATACACTAAACAGCAGAAATGCAACAGTTAAATCAGCGTGCAGGCACACAGACATAAATAGGCAGTGTCTTGTAACAGGGAAGGACCATTCCTGACGAAGGATAGCGACTCTATCCGAAACGCGTCGAGGCTTAGTGGTATCTGTGACGTCACTCCTGCTCTGTACGAGCGTGAACCACGAGATTGAACTAAAGGAGCCGCGCTGCCGGCCGGGGCACGTCTCCTGGTTCAAGACACTCTGACCTGACTTATGCCTGCAAAATGAAACTCCAGACACATCTCAAAAGGACCTAGGACTTGGGAGAAAACATCTAGAGTAAAGGTAACTCAGATTTGTGATATCCCACAGCTTAGTCCGTGCGGAGGGTTTTGAGGGAGTCTTATTCACATTGCAGCTAAAACTGACAGAGCGTGGTATCAAGATTCTTTTACTTATTAGGCATTGTAAAGTGTTACTTTGTGAGGGGCGTGGACAGCAGCCAAGATGGCTGGACGCACTTGAGAGGAGCTCCGTGGCTACTGCTACTCTACGGGATAAATCCTGATGAACACTGGCCTTTAATGCAAATCTAGACCCCTGGATGTGCCCTAATACACCCAAGAAGCAAGCGTAGCGCAAACTCACCCTGTGGGGGGACCGAAGAAAGCCTCGCTGGGTCCTGTGACGCGATTGCCGAGAGAGAAGGCTGGGCAGCAGACCTGCAAAGCGCTGGGGCACACATGACACGGTCAGCATTGTGGGATAGGATCAGGAGCAGGAGGACAGGAGCGGCAGCAGTAGATGACGGGGTGCAGCTGGAACTGCGAGCCGCCGACGATTTCCTGCCACACAGCCATCTTGCTGGCTCCCCTGGGGAGGGAGCCCAGGGGGAGGGAGCCCAGATCAGCACAGGCTCAAGCCACAGCGGAGACCTCAGTACGCTCTGCACTACGCAGAACAATCAAAACCTCTTGACCAAATTAATAGGGGCTTTATCCCAGACTGTTTAAATACACATATAGATATAAAGCGCAATATAGGAGCATAAGATAGCTCCAGAGAGAACAGCTGACTCCACTGGCAGCTCTAATAAATACAAGAAGGCACACTGCGCTGACCAAGCCCTGGACCCAGCTTTATCTTCTGTCTATCTACCTCTATACTGATATAACAATGGGGCCACAGAAAACACAAAGTGACGCCGAAAAATTGAGAGAATTTGCCAGACAACCAGATGAGAGTTTGCGATCACCTTTACCTCAGCGGAATATGTACACCAGGGCTAGTACTGCCTCAGATTTAGCGGCCCCTGAGGAAACTCAAGACAAACTCACTCTTAAGCAAGTATCAGCCCAAGTTCTGGAAGCCATTACTGCATGCAAGACATCTCTCACAGGGAAATTAGATGAAGTCAAGATTTATTTGGGCCTCCTGCATCAAGACCTGCACAACCTACGACACAGAGTTCAACACACTGAAGAGCGTATATCACGCATAGAAGATGCTACTGCCACTGTTCCCAGATCCATATCTGATCTTAATACTAAGGCCTCTTTCACAATACAGTATGTCCATTTCAGTGTTTTGCGTTCCGTTTTTAACAGATCCGTTGTTCCGTTTTTTTGGTTCTGTTGTGTTTCCGTTTCCGTTCCGTCGTTCCGTTCCGTTTTTCCGTATGGCATATACAGTATACAGTAATTACATTGAAAAAATTGGGCTGGCCATAACATTTTCAATAGATGGCTCAGAAAAAACGGAACGGAAACGGAAGACATACGGATGCATTTCCGTATGTGTTCCGTTTTTTTTTGCGGACCCATTGACTTGAATGGAGCCACGGACCGTGATTTGCGGGCAATAATAGGACATGTTCTATCTTTCCACGGAACGGAAAAACGGAAATACGGAAACGGAATGCATACGGAACACATTCCGTTTTTTTTGCGGAACCATTGAAATGAATGGTTCCGTATACGGACCGTATACGGAACGCAAAAAACGGACCACAAAACGGAAAAAAAAAACTGTAGTGTGAAAGAGGCCTAATGCAGAGCTTTGTAAGTAGAAGGCAGATGACCTAGAGAATAGACTCCACAAAAACAACATCAGAATCATCGGCTTGCCTGAAAGAGCAGAGGGCCTCACACCGGATGAGTTTATTGAAAACTGGATGAAAGAACTCTTCCCGGATGCAAATTTCTCTTTTGCGGTAGAAAGGGCTCACAGAGTACCAGCAAAACCTCCCCCACCTGGAGCCCCACCATGCTTGCAAGATTTCTCAACTGCAAAGATAGAGATAAGATATTGGCCCTAGCCAGAAGACAGCAAGAAATCAAATATGACAACACCAGAGTCTCCATCTTTACGGATTTTTCCATGGAGCTGCAGAAACAACGAGTCATCATCATGGATGTCAAGTGACGCCTGAGAGAGGCCAACATACCCTACTCCATGGGCTATCCTGCGAAACTAGAAGTGGTGGATGGCGACAGAGCAGTCTTCACCTCTGGAGAGGTATCTGAGTGGCTGGCCCTACGGCGAAGATCCCCAAGACTCTGAGACCCCTGGTAACAGCTGAGGACTGGTCACCAGATGGCATCATCGGACTAGCTAGGCTAAGTTGAAATATTTTAGATATGTCTAACTGCAGCTTCTTGTTCATACTTCTATACACTTTAGCCAATGACTAAGGGTCACATTAACTGTACTCATAAACTTAAATGTATACACCATAGTAGTAGCCGCAGCCCGCATGCTTCGGTCATAACATCATCAAAGGCAGAAGCATCCCGGTTTTACTGGCCTATAGTCTGGTTTGAGAGAAGGTATACCAGACATAAATTCACGAGAAACACAATTTTAGTGATTATAAGTTGTTTATCTAGTTTTATGTCCGTTCTGTTGCATACAGTTACCCAAACAGCACTGTTTTACACCACTACAACCATCGCAATATGTTCAATTCCTGATACTATATACTTGTCCAGGATTCCATGGCTGAGTTAAAAATTCTATCATGGAATGTAAGGGGACTAGGCACTCCACAAAAGAGATTAATGGTGCTGGCCTTTATCAGAAATTCTAGCCAACAAATTCTGTGTCTCCAAGAAACACATCTCATATCCAACACCTCTCGGGTCCTAAAGAGGTCTTGGGTACAGTGGGCCGCACATTCTTATCACACCTCTTCCTCAAGAGGGGTATCCCTGTTAGTACATAAACAACTACGCTGGGAGGCAAAAGAACTAGTCATTGATACGGAAGGCAGATATGTCTTTGTTCACGCTCTTATTGACAATGTACAATATACTTTATTAAGCATTTATAACTCTCCCCCTGGCTCTATTCTTATAACCCTCCCCCTGGCTCTATTCAGGTCTTACACGCAGCTGCTACTTTTGCGGCCACATATCCACATGCTAAAGTAATTTGCATGGGAGATTTAAACATGATGCTGGACCCCTCTCTAGACAGATTCCTTGACGCGGCAGACCCATCAAATACAGGGAGCCCTTCGAAATGAAATAGGTTCTTAACCGAATTCAGATGGTTTGATCTTTGGAGGACTAAATACCCCGGGGCTAGGGTGTATTCCTGCCACAGTGGCGGCCATAACTCCTTAAGTCGAATAGATTATATGTTAATGGACTAACGATGTTAAATCTCTGGTGCATAACATACTTACCTCTGATCACTTGCCAAACTAGGCACACTGACACGTAGCTGTCCTTCAATAATGTACAGAATAAATATACACCCGTTCTGGCTGATTCTCATGCCCTCAGCAGATGGGATCCCTTACCAAATACATGAGTTTCTGAAAGCACACGAAGAAGAGCCCAACCTAGATCTTGCGTGGGACACATTTAAGGCATTTCTCCGCGGGTCCTTACATTCCAGCATGAACTATATATTTAAAAAAAGACGCCAGAAGCTCTGAAATTAAGCTGGAGTCTTGGTATGCCGAGCTGGAACAGCAATATATCCGTCACCCGACTGATGCCAACAGGACTGCATGGCTTCAGACGGACAGACAGTATCTAATGGTACTTAAAGATAATGCTGATAGGAAACTATTTTTTATCAAACAGACTGCTTTCAAACTAGGTAACCAGTTGGCTAAGCTACTGGCTCAACTGATTCAACATGATTCACCATCTTCAGCGATCCTATCGGTCAGGAACCTTGCGGGACAGGAGCTTAGCACTCAGAAAACAATTATCCGCACCTTCACTCACTTCTACCAAGACCTATATGGATCCAGCATAGCAGCATCTGAAACAGATATAGCTACATACCTAGGAAGCATCCCTCTCCCTAAACTCACTATAACACAAAGTGCCCAATTAGATCAACTAATTTGCCTGGAGGAGGTACTACAAGCTATATCGGATCTTAACAATGGGAAATCTCCAGACGGGCTCGCCAAGGAGGTGTACGCTAGATACGCCTAGGTGCTAGACCCCCAATTGTTAGCCACCTTCCATTCGGCTCTGGAGAAGGGACGCCTACCTGACTCATTTATGGAAGCCACTATAATACTCTTGCTCAAACCTGACAAAGATCCCCTCGACTGCAGTTCCTATAGGCCCATAGCACTGTTAAACGTAGATTACAAAATTCTGACTAGAATATTGGCAACTCTTCTTAACCAGGTAATTCTGTCTCTAGTCCACCAAGACCAGACAGGTTTCATGCCAGGGAAGTCTACCACTGAGAACATCAGACGGGTTCAGGCCGTTGCGCAGATGGGCTATGCCCTGAACGCGGATTGGGCTTTGGCCTCACTGGATGCTGCCAAGTCATTTGACTCTATAGAGTGGACATATTTGCTAGGCTGCCTGAAGGGCTTTGGGTTTGGTCCACAGTTCCTCAGATTGATTAATATCCTGTACAGCAGCCCGGTAAGCAGGCTACTGATAAATGGAGAACTGTCAGAAAGTAGAATAACTCTAGGAAATGCCCAGGTTAAGTTATGGCGTTACCCCATCATAAAACAGGTTATAATAGTCATATTTGATATTCCTGAACTCCATATTTTGTGGGGAATGTGAATCTGTGCTCGCTACTTATGTACAGCGGAGACATCCCGAGATATGGCACATACCATATTTCAGAACTGGCATTCATCTCAGAAATACAGCCGGACCCAGCAGGCGGACTCTCAATTCCCCGCCTTGAGTCTGGGATCCTTATAACAAGGGCCTAGAATCTGCTAAAGGAGTTCTCCACTTTTAACAACACCTGGAGAGGGCCTCAGCCAAAGAACCCGTGGGCTGTAGGCATATTCGGATTATTATACTCTGGACAAAGGCTTCTTGGACTTTATCCCTGCAACGGACTATTTAACCAACGGACATCTTTTCTGCGGAAAATAAGTATTTTCTTTCTTTTCTCCATTTTTGTTTATTGGACTATACTTTCCTTGATTATTGTTTTAATAATTACTGTACATCTTGATAATTTGTATTGTGTATATATATATATATATATATATATATAATAAATGACCTCCAAGTCATTTCTCTAGCCATATGCCTGCTTTCAAACACTGCAAAAACTTACCCTAGCCTCTCCGAAGAGAAAGCTACTCGGTTCTGTTATCCGGATAGTGGGTTCCTAGCTCCCATTAATTGCAAGGTGGTGGCAGTTAAACTACCCTGTGTGTGGTTCCGGTCCGGTCGCTCACACGCTTACTTGCGGTCAATCGGCGGTCCAATCCCTGCGCTTTCAGCCTATCGACTGTACGGACTCAAGTTAGACTGTCGGTGTACTGAAAGTGGCGGGGAGGCCTGTTTGCGGATTGCCCACTAGGGGCGCTGTGATGGTTTCGTGATGTATTGTGGCCGCGGCGGTCGCAGTTCGTCACACTCGGGCCTAAGAATAAACTGGGAGAAGTCAGTTTACATGCCCCTGGGCAGAGCAGACTGGACGGGCCCTACACATGTAGCTCGATTAAAAGTGATGGACACATTCAAATATCTGGGGTTAAGAATCACTAAACGACACTTCCAGGCAATATCACTCAACTTTTACCGATTAATTGGTCACATTCGGAATAAATTACAAAACTGGGAACTGTTGCCTATTAACTTAATCAAAATGATCATACTCATTTGTTTTATGCAGTTCAGCATTCAGAAACGCACATACCCAAGTCGATTTTTAAAGAACTGGACTCCATGACTAGGGTCTTCATTTGGGGAAGATCTCTGGCCAAGCTTAGCTTAGATACATTAAGGCGCCCAAAAATGGAGGGAGGCATTATTTTATATACCACCTGGCTGGCCAACTGCGGCTTATTAACACCTGGTACACAAAAGAAGACCTGCCCACTTCAGAGTATTTTCTAAAACTTTATCTAAATTGTAACACATTATGGTCGGTCCTGGAGGCGTCCCCCAGATTTCAGAAGACATTGTTGCCATTGGATAAATTGGCTCAGACAGTCTGGAAAGGGGCCAAAGCACTGGCTCAATTTACGGAGGTTGTCTCAGACATACCCCTGTGGGACAATCAATCTTTTGATTATGGGAGCGAACAGATGGAAATTGGCAGTGGTCTAAACCCTTGGTGATATTTCTGATCAGGGAGTTCATAATGACGTTCACAGCACTGTCACAAAAGTATGATATCCCTCGTACCCACTTATTCTAATATTTACAACTTAGGGCTGCCATACAAACCAAGTTTCCAAACAATGGCACCAGGATTTCTAAGTATCCACTCATAGGAGTTGTCAAATCCCAGGGTCCCAGAGGACTAGTATCAGCGATCTACTCACACCTAGCACACAAGAGGAGCAGCACCAATCCCCCCCCCCCCCAGTTATAGACAAATGAAAAATATTGATACCCACACTCACAGAAGAATCCAGAACGGTTTTATTAGAATCACATTTACAAGTATCACCAGCAGTTAATAAAAAAATAATCCAGCTTTACATCATTCTTTAGGCATATCTCACACCAACTAGGTTGCATAGAATGCGCAGGGTGCCTTCCATGGCATGCCCGCGTTGTGGGGAACTGGAGGAGGACTTCTGGCAAATGATATGGAGTTGCAACCCGATTGTTGCGTTCTGGAAGGAGGTGACTGGTTTTCTTTCCTTGTTATTGCCGGTGCAGGTGGCTGGCACCCCTGAGGTCTGCCTGCTGGGAGTGCAGAACGAAGACAATTGGGATCACTATATGACAATATTCTTAAAGGAATCACTGTTTATGGCACGTAAATGTATTGCTCTGAGATGGTATAGCCCCAATACACCGAACTTGACTAGGTGGAAATTACAAATAAACCAAATCCTACCATATATAGGGTTAGCTTTTAAACACCGCAATAAACCACAAAAATTTGACAAGGTTTGGGGCCTATGATGTGGGTCTCCTCACAATATGTACTCGTCCTCGAGACTTCAACAAGTTTTGTCGTCAGCTTGAGGAATCATGGATCAGTTGGTTTAGTGGGGCCACCTGTGAAAAAAAAAAAAAAATTATAATGCTATATCAGTGAAGGCGTAAGGAATTCATAACAATGCAATGGTTGGTTGGAGAAGTTGACAATAAGGTTTCTGTATAACTGTTCACACTTTATTCTGTAATAAGAGTGTATGATGGTGAAGTTATTTCACTTTTGTTAATAAAAGAGTTCAAAAATAAAAAGTGTTACTTTGTGAAGATTCCTGAGTTTCCCCACAATGCAGAAGCCTGAATACTGTAGCTTGTCACTCTGAAATACAAAGTGCTCCATCTTCTGTAAATACTTTACGTTGCTCTCGGGCTTCACACAGTGCAGTGCTATATCCCCTAACTCTTAGATTGTGCTGGGTTTCTGATGTAGTACATCTTTACAATCTGAGACAAGCTGTCTCTAGTGATGATCTCTGTTACGCCTGACAATACTTGTTCTAATCCTGTGCTCTCCTGTGCATGTTAAGCACTGATTAATGGTTACCGAGCAGATTCTGTACATCTAAGTGTTATTGAGTATTGTACTCATAGGTATAATATGTCTTTACATCCTTTATACTACCCATTCTTAGAACAAATACAGTAAATAAATTTGATCCTCACTAGAGATAACAAATGTTAGCTCTGTCTTCTGATCCCAAAACACTGAGAATTTGAAAATTATTTTCAATTTCAGCAGACTGCATGTGGTTGAGAATCAGTATTTTCTAAATTAAAGCATACCTGTCATCACAGGAGACTTTTAATAACAATTAGAGTTGAGCGGACGCCTGGATGTTCGGGTTTGACGGGTTCGGCCGAACTTGAGAAAAAAGTTCGGGACCTGAACTTGACCCGAACTTGACCCCGAACCCCATTGAAGTCAATGGGGATCCGAACTTTTGAGCACTAAAATGGCTGTAAAAATGTCATGGAATGAGCTAGAGGGCTGAAAATGGCATCAAAATGTGGTTAAGAGCATGGCAAGTGCTCTCCAAACAAATGTGGAAAGGGAAATGACTTTTACTAGCATAAAATACGTAAAAATAAAAAATAATAATCTTGATCTAGGAGGACGAGGTCCATATGGAGTAGGAGGTTGAGGAGGCGGTGGATGTGGCGGTGTAGGTGGAAGCGGCGGTGGAGGAGGAGGTAGCCTACACTGCTTTTTGGTTTTAAATTTTATTTTTAAAATTAGGGTACACCCCAAAACATTGGGAAATATAACCTGTGATAACCCCCTCCAGTCATGCTAAACACACGTTCAGACAATACACTGAGTGCAGGGCAGGCCAGCACCTCCAAGGGGTAAAGGGCAAGCTCAGGCCATGTGCCCAATTTGGAGACCCAGAAGTTGCATGGTCTAACCCCTGTCAGTCAGTTCGTGTAGGCGTGTGCACACTTACTGCCCCACCATGTCGCACGTCCCCGTGATGTTCACTATCCAATTTGATATCTGCTCCAACAACTTTCGATGTTCTTTTATGCGCCTACCATGGTGATCACGGGTGGCGGGGAAACAGGATTCCAGGCCAGAAAGGGAGCATGAGAAAGAGAGACCACATCTAAGGGAGGATTCATTTTTTCAAATTTAAAATTATAGAGTTGAAATATGGGAAAAATTATTAAAGCATAAAAGTGTGACAACTTTTCAAAGTTTAAGCATTGAATGAAAGGATGTGGCGCGCATTAATTACTGAATAATATATTACATTTTATTCCCTGTCACCTATGCATAGCAGGTTTTTATTCACGTCTAAAATCGTATAATGTCAACCCAAGAATGTAACAGAAAAATTATAGAAATTTATTAAGCTGTCAACTAAGTAGAGGAGGGGTATATTACACCCAAAAATTGGTGAATTTCACCAGAAAATGTAACAGACAATTTTTTTTTTTTTCGGTCTACTAGCTATAGGAGTGGTACATCACACCAAAAAATTGGCGAATTTCACCAGAATATATAACTGCCATTTTTTTTTGTTTAACCTGTCTACTAGGTATAGCAGTGGTACTATACACCCAAATTTTTTTTAATTTCGCCAAAAAAATGTAACTGACAATTTATTTATTTTTTTTAACCGGCCTACAGGGTATAGCAGTGGTACTATACACCCAAAAATTGGTGAATTTCACCCGAAAATGTTAATGACAATATATTTTATTTAAATGGCCTACTAGGTATAGCAGTGGTACTATACACCCAAAAATTTGTGAATTTTACCTGAAAATGTAAATGACAAAGTAGTGAATTGATATAAAATAAAATACGTACAAATTAAAAAAAAAATTGATTTATGATGTGGAGTTCCATATGGAGTAGGAGTTTGAGGAGGCGGTGGACGTAGCGGTGTAGGAGGAAGCGGCGGTGGAGGAGGACGAGGTAGCCAACACAGGTTTTTGGTTTTAATTTAATTTTTTTAAATTAGGGTACACTCTAAAAGAGTGTAAAATATCCAAAATACAAAAATGAGCAATTGCGCTGCAGTATAAAAATGGCTGGTTAGTGCCGGTATACATGTCTATTCAGCACAAGGTACGGACAAGTCCTGAAGGATCCATGCCTGGTTCATTTTAATGAATGTGAGCTTGTCCACATTGACTGTGGACAGGCGGCTGCGCTTGTCTTTGATGACGCCCCCTGCCGTGCTAAACACACGTTCAGATAATACACTGGCTGCAGGGCAGGCCAGAACCTCCAAGGCGTAAAGGGCAAGCTCAGGCCATGTGCCCAATTTGGAGACCCATAAGTTTAAGGGGGCAGACCCGTCATTCAGTACGTGTAGGCGTGTGCACACAGACTGCTCCACCATGTTGGTGAAATGCTGCCTCCTGCTAAGACGTTCCATATCAGCTGGTGGTGCTGGTTGTTGTGGTGTGCTGACAAAGCTTTTCCACATTTCGGCCATGCTAACCCTGCTTTCTGAGGTGCTGGCGGTGCCCCAGCTGCCTTGGCGACCTCGCCCTCTGCTTTCGCCTTGTGCTTACACTGTGCCCCCGCTGTCAGGTGGGAATGCCACCAGCAGCGCATCTACCAGAGTGCGCTTGTACTTGCGCATCTTACGATCATGCTCCAGTGAGGGAATTAAGGACGGTACGTTGTCCTTGTAACAGGGATCCAGCAGCGTGGCCACCCAGTAATCAGCACAAGTTATAATGTGGGCAACTCGGCGGTCGTTGCGGAGACACTGCAGCATGTATTTGCTCATGTGTGCCAGGCTGCCCAGAGGCAACGAAAAGCTGTCCTCTGTGGGAGGTGTGTTCTCGTCTGTGTCCTCTGTATCCCCCCCAGCCACGCACCAGTGATGGCCATGAGCTGGTCTGGGTGCCACCCTGCTGTGAACACGGTTCCTCCTCCTCCTCCTCCTCATCCTCCACCTCGTCATCCTCCAGAACTGTGTCCTGGCTGGACAATTGTGTACCTGGCGTTTGTGAATGCAGGAACCCACCCTCTGAGCCACTTAGAATGACTGGCCGGAAACCCCATGAAATGATCCTTCTTCCTCCTCATTCTCCTGTGCCATCATCGCCAGGAGCGTTTTTTCAAGGAGGCATAGAAGTGTGATAGTAACGCTGAGAACGGCGTTATCGGCACTGGCCATGTTGGCAGGGCCGGATTAACGTAGGGGCTGATGGAGCTGCCGCTCCAGGCCCCTACCATAAAATAGGCCCATCTGCCAGCCAAAAGGCCGTCGGGAGGGTTAAAAGTCCTCTGTTGTACACAGCGCAGCGTCACATAGCACACAGACAATGCAGAGACACTCACCTCAGGCTGGCAGCAGGGAGCCTGAGGGAGGGACTCGGGAGGAGCGTAATATGATCCTAGAGTGGAAGCTGCTTCTGCCAGCCCCTCCCACCAACCAATCAGAGCTGAGGCAAGGCAAGCACTAGCAGCTCTGAGTCGTCTGAGTAGTACAGGGAGTCTTCACAGGTCCTGTAAGGGAACTGCACAGTGTAAAGTGTAGTTCCCAGGTTAGAACAGTGCATCTGCCAGGACCTGTGATGACATCATCTTCAGCATCACAGGTCCTGCAGAATCTAGCAAAGGAACTGCACCAAAAAGGGTGTAGTTCCTAGGTTTGAAAGGTACATCTGCCAGGACCTGTGATGACATCATCACAGGTCCTTCAACCTCTAACAGCAAGTATTAGAAGTTCACAATCAGCTCTGCATTGATCCATACAGACTGGAATGGAGTGGTAAGAGGAGGTCCTCCACTTTTCATCATTTACCCCCCCTCCATGCCCTGTTTTTATTGAATGCTCACTCATGTATAATACTTCAGACAGGTACAGTGACCACAACCTCATGTACTTCACACACACAGTGACTATAATGCATAACTGACCACATATTTCTATAAACACTGCATCTACAGTATTATACCTTGTATGCCTCACATCTATATATATCTATATATATACACGCACACTGCATATATTAAACAGTATTATAGATGCAATATGTACAGATATATAATATATATTGCAGTGTACTGATATGTGAGGTACAAGGTATAATATATGCAGTGTGTATAGATATATTGTATATACAGCAGTGTACTGATATGTTAGGTACGAGGTATAATAGATGGTGTGTACAGGTATATTGTATATACAGTATTGGATTGATATGTGAGGTACGAGCTGTAATTTATACCTCATATATCAGTACACTGCTGTATATACTATATACCTGAACACACTGCATATATTATACCACGTTCCTCACATATCAGTACACTGCTGTATGCACTATACATCTGTACACACTGTATCTATTATGCCTCTTTTGTGTGCCAGGCCTGTTTTGTAATCCCAATCCGGCCCTGATGGCATAAATTATAAAACAGCAGCGAACATAGTTCATGGAACAAAGAGAGAGGCCTGGAATGGGTAGTGGGAGGGGCTATGAAAGGGGAATGGGGGCCCAATTTAGATTCTTTCTATGGGGCCCAGTGATTTCTATGTACGCCTTTGACAGGAGCAGAGAGATAAGAGAAGTGACAGATGACACAGAGTTTAGATTACAGGTTGAATTAACCCTTTAGGATCAAATTGGCTTCTCAGGAGATATATACACTCACCTAAAGAATTATTAGGAACACCATACTAATACGGTGTTGGACCCCCTTTTGCCTTCAGAACTGCCTTAATTCTACGTGGCATCGATTCAACAAGGTGCTGATAGCATTCTTTAGAAATGTTGGCCCATATTGATAGGATAGCATCTTGTAGTTGATGGAGATTTGAGGGATGCACATCCAGGGCACAAAGCTCCCGTTCCACCACATCCCAAAGATGCTCTATTGGGTTGAGATCTGGTGACTGTGGGGGCCATTTTAGTACAGTGAACTCATTGTCATGTTCAAGAAACCAATTTGAAATGATTCGAGCTTTGTGACATGGTGCATTATCCTGCTGGAAGTAGCCATCAGAGGATGGATACATGTTCTCATTCTGTTTACGCCAAATTCGGACTCTACCATTTGAATGTCTCAACAGAAATCGAGACTCATCAGACCTGGCAACATTTTTCCAGTCTTCAACAGTCCAATTTTGGTGAGCTCGTGGAAATTGTAGCCTCTTTTTCCTATTTGTAATGGAGATGAGTGGTACCCGGTGGGGTCTTCTGCTGTTGTAGCCCATCTGCCTCAAGGTTGTGCGTGTTGTGGCTTCACAAATGCTTTGCTGCATACCTCGGTTGTAACGAGTGGTTATTTCAGTCAATGTTGCTCTTCTATCAGCTTGAATCAGTCGGCCCAATCTCCTCTGACCTCTAGCATCCACAAGGCATTTTTGCCCACAGGACTGCCGCATCCTGGATGTTTTTCCCTTTTCACACCATTCTTTGTAAACCCTAGAAATGGTTGTGCGTGAAAATCCCAGTAACTGAGCAGATTGTGAAATACTCAGACCTGCCTGTCTGGCACCAACAACCATGCCACGCTCAAAATGGCTTAAATCACCTTTCTTTGCCATTCTGACATTCAGTTTGGAGTTCAGGAGATTGTCTTGACCAGGACCACCCCCCTAAATGCATTGAAGCAACTGCCATGTGATAGGTTGACTAGATAATTGCATTAATGAGAAATAGAACAGGTGTTCCTAATAATTCTTTAGGTGAGTGTATGTTAAAGGCATCTCATTCAGTAGCTATATACAGTGGCGGAAATAATTATTTGACCCCTCACTGATTTTGTAAGTTTGTCCAATGACAAAGAAATGAAAAGTCTCAGAACAGTATCATTTCAATGGTAGGTATATTGTAACAGTGGCAGATAGCACATCAAAAGGAAAATCGAAAAAATAACTTTAAATAAAAGATAGCAACTGATTTGCATTTCATTGAGTGAAATAAGTATTTGAACCCTCTAACAAAAAAAGACTTAATACTTGGTGGAAAAACCCTTGTTTGCAAGCACAGAGGTCAAACGTTTCTTGTAATTGATGACCAAGTTTGCGCACATTTTAGGAGGAATGTTGGTCCACTCCTCTTTGCAGATCATCTCTAAATCCCTAAGGTTTCGAGGCTGTCTCTGTGCAACTCTGAGCTTGAGCTCCCTCCATAGGTTTTCGATTGGATTAAGGTCCGGAGACTGACTAGGCCACTCCATGACCTTAATGTGCTTCTTCTTGAGACACTCCTTTGTTGCCTTTGCTGTATGTTTTGGGTCATTGTCGTGCTGGAACACCCATCCACGACCCATTTTCAGTTTCCTGGCAGAGGGAAGGAGGTTGTCGCTCAGGATTTCACGATACATGGCTCCGTCCATTTTCCCGTTTATGCGAATAAGTTGTCCTGTGCCCTTAGCAGAAAAACACCCCCAAAGCAAAATGTTTCCACCCCCATGCTTGACGGTGGGGACGGTGTTTTGGGGGTCATAGGCAGCATTTTTCTTCCTCCAAACACAGCGAGTTGAGTTAATGCCAAAGAGCTCTATTTTGGTCTCATCAGACCACAGCACCTTCTCCCAGTCACTCTCTGAATCATTCAGGTGTTCATTGGCAAACTTCAGACGGGCCTGCACATGTGCCTTCCTGAGCAGGGGGACCTTGCGAGCCCTGCAGGATTTTAATCCATTGCGGTGTAATGTGTTTCCAATGGTTTTCTTGGTGACTGTGGTCCCTGCTAATTTGAGGTCATTAACTAACTCCTCCCGTGTAGTTCTAGGATGCTTTTTCACCTTTCTCAGAACCATTGACACCCCACGAGGTGAGATCTTGCGTGGAGCCCCAGAGCGAGGTCGATTGATGGTCATTTTGTGCTCCTTCCATTTTCGAACAATCGCACCAACAGTTGTCACCTTCTCTCCCAGCTTCTTGCTAATGGTTTTGTAGCCCATTCCAGCCTTGTGCAGGTCTACAATTTTGTCTCTGACATCCTTGGACAGCTCTTTGGTCTTTCCCATGTTGGAGAGTTTGGAGTCTGCTTGATTGATTGATTCTGTGGACAGGTGTCTTTTATACAGGTGACTAGTTAAGACAGGTGTCCTTAATGAGGGTGACTAATTGAGTAGAAGTGTCTAACCACTCTGTGGGAGCCAGAACTCTTAATGGTTGGTAGGGGTTCAAATACTTATTTCACTCAATGAAATGCAAATCAGTTGCTATCTTTTATTTAAAGTTATTTTTTCGATTTTCCTTTTGATGTGCTATCTGCCACTGTTACAATAAACCTACCATTGAAATGATACTGTTCTGAGACTTTTCATTTCTTTGTCATTGGACAAACTTACAAAATCAGTGAGGGGTCAAATAATTATTTCCGCCACTGTAACTAAGGGTGGGTTCACATCTCCTTTATGGATTCCGTTAAGTGGGGACTGTGGGGACTATTTTATTATCAGCCAGTGACTGTGTTACTGTAATACTGTTATCAATTCAGCACATAGTTTTCCCTGTGCATTCACATTTCACTTCACTTGGTTCGTTGTACTACTGTCTGTGTCAAACTGTTGTCACTGTGGGTAACAATGCACAACAGACAACAATACACACCACAGTGACAGCTCCTGAGTCCTCCTGTCCAGCGTCAGCCTCAGCTTCCCTTCACTATCACTATAATCAATCACTCTTCCTGATCCGGACTCACTCATTAGAGAGCTGAAGAGCCGACTGAGTCAGCAGCAGCAAGTGAATCGAATGGATAGCATCTGCGCATGCGCACCGGCACCTAGAGTCTTCGGTTCACTTGCGAGTCAGCTCAGCAGTCAGTGACTCAGCAAGTGAACCGAAGATCCGATTCATGAATCGGTTCATTTGAATGAGCTGATTCAAATGAACCGAATTATCTGAAAGATCCGAACTTCCAATCACTACAGAGGTCATATCCGGCGGGCCGCGGCATTACAGGAACAGCACCAGCTGCTCTGACGTCCTGCCGCCAGATATACATCACAGGATATCCGGCGGCAGGACGTCAGAGCAGCTGGTGCGGTTCCTGTAATGCCGGCCTGCCGGATATGACCTCAGTGCGCCCGCGGTTATCCCTCCTGCACGCTGCGCTGTGTACAACCTGCTCAGCAGTTTCGACCAGCACACGGCCCACAGCGCTCAGCCACACCAGCCCGTGAGACAGCAGGAGCTTCTGGAGCAGGGCAGGTATCAGATAAACTCATCCAGTTGGAAGGGAGGGCAATCATAGTGCTGTTATGATTTATGGACACAGCTCTCAGCATGCTCAGCCAGCCTTCTATCTGGCTTTGCATCTTGAGAGTCACAGTCCACAGGCTGTTTCTGAGCCTGTGGACTGTGACTCTCAAGAAGCACAGCCAGATAGATGGCTGGCTAAGCATGCTGAGAGCTGTGTCCATAAATCATAACAGCGCTATGAAAATTACTGACTGGCTAAGCATGCTGAGAGCTCAGTCTCTATAACATAACACATTAAAGAAATTACTGTTTCTAGCTGCTAGTCCACAGCAGCTAGAAACAGTAATTTCTTTAAAGGGATTCTGTCACCAGGTTTGACCCCTGTCAGCTAAAAATATGCTAATGTTCAGGGCGTCTTCACGATTCCTAATGTGGGCTTATAAATGTCATCTGTGGGCTTATTTAGCTAAAAAACAGCTATTACTAACCTGTCAGTCAAACAAATAAGGTGCCTAAGGGGATGTTAATGGGTGCAAGATGCCCGCCGCACCCACCGCCGTTCGTGCCCAGCGCCGCCTTTCCGGACTTCTGCACCGCCTCCTAATCCTCTGTGCCGCCTCTCGCTCTCCCTCCCTCCCCCCTCCTTCTGCTGTAAGATCTCGCGCTTGTGCACAGGGCTCTGCCTGATGCGCCCGTGCAGACTTCTCCATTTGGCTTCTTACAGCGAAGTGCGCATGCGCCGGCACTTCGCTCAACCCCTGTATGCGCGAGAACTTACAGCAGGAGGAGGGGGGAGGGAGGGAGAGCGAGAGGCGGCACAGAGGATTAGGAGGCGGCGCAGAAGTCCGGAAAGGCGGCGCTGGGCACGAACGGCGGCGGGTGCGGCCGACACCTTGCATTCATTAACATCCCCTTGGGCACCTTATTTGTTTGACTGACAGGTTAGTAAAAGCTGTTTTTTAGCTAAATAAGCCCACAAATGATATTTATAAGCCCACATTAGGAATCGTGAAGACGCCCTGAACATCAGCATATTTTTAGCTGACAGGGTTGAAAACTGGTGACAGAATCCCTTTAAAGAGGACCTTTCACCGATTCTTACCCTATGAACTAATTATACAGACATGTGGAGCGGCGCCCGGGGATCTCACTGCACTTACTATTATCCCCGGGCGCCGCTCCGTTCTCCTGCTATGCCCTCCGGTATCTCCATTCCCTAAGTTATGGTAGGCAGAGTCTGCCCTTGTTCTTCTGTAGCGCTGGCCAATCGCATTGCAGAGCTCACAGCCTGGGAGAAAATAACCTCCCAGGCTGTGAGCTCTGCGCTGCGATTGGCCAGTGCTAGAGCAGAACAAGGGCAGACTCCGCCTACCATAACTTAGGGACTGGAATCTCCGCCTACAATAACTTAGTGAGCGGAGATACCGGAGGGCATAACGGGAGAACGGAGCGGTGCCCGGGGATAATAGTAAGTGCAGTGAGATCCCTGGGTGCCGCTCCACATGTCTGTATAGTTAGTTCATAGGGTAAGAATCGGTGAAAGGTCCTCTTTAATGTGTTATGTTATTTAGACACAGCTCTCAGCATGCTTAGCCAGCCTTCTATCTGACTGGCTAAGCATGCTGAGTGCTGTGTCCATAAATCATAACACAGCTCTATGAAAATTACTGTTTCTAGCTGCTGTTGTCCACAGCCCACAGCAGCTAGAAAACAGTAATCTTCATAGTCATGTTAAATGATAACTATAGTGTCAGGAAAACAAAGCGGTTTTCCTGACACTATAGTGCCCTGAGGGTGCCCCCACCCTCAGGGTCCCCCTCCCGTGGTCCCCCTCCATGTTGCCAAGATAGACGCCAAATGAAGGGGTAGTTGCAGGAACAAAATACTTTAATGGTATCGATAAAATATATATGTAATTAAGACACTGAGTGCAGTTCCATAAAAAGGCCCAGCAAAATCCTCAGCACCAGGCCCATGATGCTCTTAATCCGGCCCTGCATGTTGGTGGAGTACTCAAAACAGCGCAACAAGGAACACAGGTCTCACATGGAGGCCCAGTCATTGGTGGTGAAGTGGTGCTGTTCCGCCGAGCGGCTCACCCATGCGTGCTGCAGCTGAAACTCCACTATCGCCTGCCGCTGCTCGCACAGTTTAGCCAGCATGTGCTAGGTGGAGTTCCACCTTGTGGGCACGTCGCATATGAGGAGGTGAGCGGGAAGGTCGAAGTTATGCTGCAGCGCTGACAGGCGAGCAGCAGCAGGGTGAGAACGCCGAAAACGCCCAAAGACGGCCCGCACTTTATGCGACAGCTCTGACATATCGGGGTAATTTTGAAGGAATCTCTGCACCACCAAATTCAGCACATGCACCAGGCAAGGGATGTGCGTCAAACCGGCTAGTCCCAGAGCTGCTACGAGATTTTGCCCATTATCGCACACCACCAGGCCCGGCTTGAGGCTGACTGTCACAAACCACTCATCGGTCTGTTGTTCAAGGCCCGTCCACAGCTCCTGCGCAGTGTGTAGTTTGTCCCCCAAACAGATAAGTTTTAAAACTGCCTGCTGTCGTTTACCCCTGGCTGTGCTGAAGTTGGTGGTGAAGGTGTTACACTGACCGGATGAGGAGCTGGTAGAGGATGAAGAAGCAGAGTAGGAGGAGGAAGCAACAGGAGGCAAACTGAAGCGCCCTGCAATCCTCGGTGGTGGAAGGACATGCGCCAAACTGCTATCCGCCTCAGGCCCAGCCGCCACTGCATTTACCCAGTGTGCTGTTATGGATATATAACGGCCCTGACCGTGCTTACTGGTCCACGTATCCGTAGTGAGGTGCACCTTGCCACAGATGGCGTTGCGCAGTGCACATCTGATTTTGTCCCCAACTTGGTTGTGCAGGAAAGGGATGGCTCTCCTGGAAAAGTAGTGGCGGCTGGGCACAACGTATTGTGGGACAGCCACCGCCATAAGGCCTTTAAAACTATCCGTCTCCACCAGACGGAATGACAGCATTTCAAAGGCCAGTAATTCCTAGGGATCGCAGGTGGGTAGGGGGGTACTTCCTCTTCTTCTCCAGCGTTTGGGAGTCGGAGAGCACAGAGCGCCAAAAAATGGGGCGGGTGGGAGGGAGATGTCCGTTCTCCTGCTACTCTTCCCCAAAATGGCGCCGGTCCGCTTGCGCCCGCCCCTTCTTGTAACCTCTGCCCTCTCCGCGCCAACTCCGCCCACCTTACTTCACTTAACCCTTCCTCGCCCCGGCCCCGGCGCCCAAAACCCCTCATGCAGGGCCTACCTCCAGCGTCCGGCCTTTCTTAAATGGGTTATTGGGTATTTGCCAGGGCCTACTGTACCCACATAATAAACTCCCCTTACCCCCCAACCATCTCCCCCCTAAATGAATACACACAGTCTGTGTTGGATTAAATCGGCCACAGCAGCCGTTTATTAATAAATAAATAAATACATAACATATATAAATAAATATATATAATATAACAATAACTTTGCCACACCCCCTGACGAGGGAGTTCATAGAAGCCCCAAATTTCTAACATATAAAAAACATGCCAACCCGGCACTTCCATCTTGCCTCCAGCCGCAAAACTCCAGCTCGGAGACACCAACTGATGGACGCCTCTCTGAACGAACCAAAAATGCCCCAACTATGAGAGTCCAGCCCCCCTCCTGGGGGCCCTCCCATTTTCCACACCATCCAAGACCACCAGCTTCTATGACCTTCCCCCGCCAACGACGCGCGGCTTGACTCCTCCCTCAAGCACGCGCGTTCCTCCACATGCCAAGCGCCCTCTCAATGACACCCTGCAGGCCCAAGGACCACAAATCAATTCCTACCGCTTTCAAATGAACCCCATCAGCCCTCCAAAATCCTCCTGTACCCGCCTCCAACTCCACATGCCGAACCACCACCGCCCCATTCCTGGCCGCAAACTTACCCACCGCCCTGTTCACCTTCACCCGTGCCTTATTCACCCTCTCAAACGACCTGGCCTCTCGCCATGACTGCCTATACACCATGTCCGACCAAACAGTGATCATCCCGGGGAACAACGACCACAACCGCAACAAGTCAAACTTGATATCCTTGATCAATTCCCGACAAGACCTCACCCCCAAGTCAATACATCCCACATGCAGCACCAGAATATCCGGGGCCCTATCCAACCTCGCATGCCTATGAACCTCCCCCATCACACTCCCCCACAACATCCCTCTACGCCCAATCCATCTCACTACTGCCTCCTCCCTACCTATCCCCAACTGCCATCCGTTGGGCCTCACATCCGCCCGCAAGGCACCCCAAAAAACAAACGAATGTCCCAGGATCCAGACTAACGCCGCCTCACCACCTGCAACAAGAAAAATGAGAATAAAACACAGACAAAACACGGCACCCTCCAACACCAACTCACAAACCCCCCAAACGCACATATGAATTAAAACGCGCCGACTCCCACCGCCCAATCTTCTTAATCACCTCGTCACCCAGCCCCAATCTCGCCGCCTCCGTCGCCGCCCCAATACGAAAGGAATGACCAGTAAAGCCTCTGGAGTCCATTCCCAACTCTACCATACACTTCTTAAATACAGCCACAAACTGGAACCTCGACAAAAACGAACCATCCTCGTGTCTCAACAACGGACCCTCCCCCCCCCAACATACCGCCGCCCTATACTCCCTCAAACAACTAACTGGACAAACCAAGCACCCCGCTACCGCATACAAGAACACACTACGACCCCTTCCCTCCCTATCCGTCTTGGATACCCTAATCCGTACCACCACCCTATCCTCAAACAGATCCACGTCCTCACTCCCCAAACCACCCGCAGAAACCGTACTCTTACTCACCAGTTCCCCCAGCTGGAAAGCCCAGAAAAAGGCCAACGAAAAAGCCAATTTAAATAAGCGAACCTCACTATCCGAACTACAAACCGACTCCACACAAACCCCCACTCTCAAAAGCAACTCAAATGAAACCGGCCTCCGACCGTCCGCCAACTGACCCCCTCGTCGAAAACCCTTCAGCACCTGTTTTACCAAAAAGGATTTGGTAACATCCGGAAGGCCCCTCAATCTGAAACCAAAAACCAATCCCGCAAAAAACTGGTTAACCCTTGCCACCGACCAACCCTCCTCCACGATGTGCCCCAAAAACAATACCAACGGGACCTCCCCCCCATCAACTCCAACCCCCAGACTCGCACACCACTGCTCCCAAGAACGCCACGCCTTACCATAGTCCGACCAGGTACCCTCACTCAACGACCTCCTAAGCAAACCCGCTATAGTACCTCCAAGAGATCCCAGAGCCAAACCGAGCACTCCAACCCCTCCGTCTCTGCCTCCGGCGCCAGCTGACGAAAACGCTCCAACTGCAAATGAGACAGAGAGTCAGCCACCCCGTTATCAACACCCGGCACATGTACCGCCACAACCCACGTGTTCAGAGGCAAACACATCAGCCGAACCACAGGAGGTGAAGATGCCGTAAGACTGTTAACCGCCTGCACAACACCCAAGTTATCGCAATGCCACCTCACTTTCCTGTCCTTGAACTTTTCCCCCCACTGCACCACCGCCAGCACTATCGGGAACAATTCGAGAAACGCCATGTTCCTCACCCAACCTCTCTCAAATCAACCCACCGGCCATTTATCCGCGCACCACTGTCCTTAGCAATACACCCCAAAACCCCCCCAGCAGCGTCCGAAAACAAGTCACAACTCTCCACCACCTCACCCATGACCAACGCCCTGCCGTTAACTGCCCCAAGAAACCATCCCAAACCTCCAAATCCCTCCTCAATTCCCTCCCCAGCCGAATAAAATGGTGACCCGACACCACACCTGCATTCGCCGCCAATCTCCTACAAAATATCCTGCCCATCGGAATGATCCTGCAAGCAAAATTCAACTTCCCTAACAAGGATTGCAATTCCTTCAAACGAATCTTCGGCCCTCCCCTCGCCGACTGCACTGCGGACCTCATATCAACCAATTTGTCCTCAGGTAACCTACACTCCATCCGAACCGTATCCAGCACTATACCTAAAAAACATAACTCCGTAGTGGGGCCGAACGTCTTCTCCACCGACAATGGCACCCCAAACGCTCCAAACACCGCCTGCAATGATGCCAACAACAACCCACACACCCTGGAATCCGCCGGACCCAAGCACAGGAAGTCGTCCAAATAATGAATGAGCGACTGACACCCCGCCACATCCTTCACTACCCATTCTAAAAAGGAGCTAAACTTCTCAAAATATGTGCAAGAGACCGAACACCCCATTGGCAAACACCCATCAACAAAATACCCCCCCTCCCAAAAACAACCCAACAAACGCAAACTATCAGGATGAACCGGCAAGAGGCGAAACGCGGCCTCAATGTCCGCCTTCGCCAAAAGCGTACCCGGTCCCAACTTCCTAACCCAACTAACCGCCGTATCAAAGGAGGTGTAAACAACCGAACACAACTCCGGATCAATCCCATCATTCACCGATGACCCCTTCAGGAATGACCAGTGGTGAATCAGCCGGAAAGCATTCGGCTCCTTCTTTGGAACCACCCCCAGAGGAGAAACCACCAAGTCCCCCAAAGGTAACTCCTCAAAAGGCCCATACATCCTCCCCAAACTTACCTCCTTAGCTAGCTTCTGAGACACCACCTCTGGGCATATCAAAGCCGACCTCAAATTCTTACACCTTCCACCCCCCGCTTCCGCAAGACAAGATGTAATCACAAACCCCTCTTCAAACCCCTTGCGCAAAAACTCCGCCCCCACCCTATCCGGGTACCTACTTAAATACGATCCCATCGCGTCCACCCGTACCGGCATTCTCCCCTTTTCCAACCGCCTCTCCCCCCCTCGGCCTAGGCCCCCGGAAGCAACGGCTGGCCCCGTGACTTCCTCCACACCCCCAGCATTCATGCTTAAACTTACATTTTTGACCGAACTTACAACTCCCCTCATTGAATAAAAAGCACAAGCCCTTTGCCGAGGCTGCAGCAAAACTTGACTGCCCTCCCCCCTCCCCCCCTGCTCTGCACGAAAAGGCTGCCCCTGTCTCCCAGTCCCCATCACCCTCATCCACAGCCCTATGTCTTTATGGTCCCACCGCATACTGGAGCGGACCGCCTTCCTCTGATGAAACTGCTCGTCATACCGCAACCACCCATATCCCCCATAAACCCGATAAGCCTATCGCGTCCATGTAACAAAACAGAGGCAAACAACTATCCGGCGCCTTCTCCCCAATCACACTCGCCAAAATAGCAAATGCCTGAAGCCAATTACTAAAAGCATGGGGGATCAGCCTATAACGCCTTTTCTCCTCCTCCTCCTTTTTTCCCAAATCTTTCCTAACGACATCCAAATTAAAGCGCTCCAACGGGAGAAGTGAAAAAATATCCACGTACTCCCCCTTCCAAATCCGCTCCCTCACTTCCTGCTTTAAATGCGCCCCCAAAGGGCCCTCAAAGCAAACATACACCTCACCCCTCGCCGCATCGTCCACCCTCAGCCTATCCTCCTTACCGCCTACCTGAGTTTGCACTGAAACCCCCCACCCCCGTCCCACTCATCCCCCCCCAGGGCCCACCCCCCCAAAAACCTGCCCAGATCCACCCGCCACCGCCTCGCCCACGTTGCCTCTCCCCACCCCCCAAGCTTGCAAAGGCCCTGCCCCGCCGTGCCCCATACCAGCCAACCCGCACAGCAACCGCCCCAAACCACCAATTAAAATCGGACTGACCGCCCCCACTGGCCCCCACCCCTACACCTTGCAGTAATGTAAACAGTGTCCTCAAGGTTGCCTCACCTGGCTGCCCGGGCGCTGTGAGCCGTCAATCCGGATTCCCGCCGCTCCACTTAAGATTGCACCATCCTGGACTCTCCCTCCGGCAATCCTCCACTGCAGCCCGGCGCCCCAGCAGCCTCAGGGCTGGACGCGTCTTGTTCAGACCCGGACATCCGCATGCTCAAATCTTCCAGAGGACTAGCCAGCGGCCGTCCGTCAGCCATAAGGGGCCTGTGCACCTGCTCCGCCTCCCGGTGCACAGCCCCGCAAGTCCTCGCACCGCTTGCTCTCCCTCGCCGAGCGGGCCTCCCCCCCCCGAGGAGAGGAGCCCGCAGTACCTGGTCCAGCATACCCGCCGTCTGCAGCCGCACGCGGTGGAGGGGGCCGCCCCCCTCCCTTCACTGAATCCCGCCGACCATTTGGATTCCTCCCGAGCCGTGAGGACTTAGGGAGGGGTTGAGAGTGTCCTCCCCGGCCCAGAGGGTCCCGAGAGGGGCTCCTAACACGGCGCTGGACTCTGGGGGTGTCCTCCGCTATCAGGCGCGCCGGCGGCCTAGCCCGCCGCGGCCGTTTCTCGTATGACGGCGATCAAACTGCACCCGCCTGTCACGGAACCATGAACCAGACGTACAACAAGAGATAAGTGAAAATAAGAAGGCTTTATTGAAAATAAAGCTGTAAAGCAAAAGTCCAAACGGATGGTGAAACCGAGCAGAGTCTTTGCGAAGCCAGAGGTCAGGAACCAGAAGGGTAGTCAGACGAAGCCAGGATCAGGAACCAGCAGGGTAGTCAGACGAAGCCAGGATCAGGAACCAGCAGGGTAGTCAGACGAAGCCAGGATCAGGAACCAGCAGGGTAGTCAGACGAAGCCAGGATCAGGAACCAGAAGCAGCAGCAGTCTTAGAAGCATGTGAACACAAGAGGACCAAGCAAGGAACTGAAGCCACAGACCTCCTATATATATGAGCTAGGCATCCAGCTCCTCCCAGGGGAAGGAGGAGCCGCAGGGTGGAAGGCTACAAGAAACCCAGAAACCAAGATGGCCGCCAGCACATGTCAAACGAAGGAGAGCAGCAAGCAGGTAAGACCATGACAGTACCTCCCCCTCAAGGGCCCCTCCTCCGCGGAGCACAAAACGGTTTCTGAGGGAAGCGTGCGTGGAAGGCTCGGAGCAAGGCAGGAGCATGGACATCTGCGGAGGGAACCCAGGAACGCTCCTCTGGACCATAACCACGCCAATGGACCAAAAACTGCAACCGACCGCGGACCAGGCGTGAGTCCAGGATATTGCTCACCTCATATTCCTCACGATTGCCCACTTGGACCGGACGAGGCCGAGGAACCGAGGAAGTGAAACGGTTACACACCAGTGGCTTCAACAGGGAGACATGAAACACGTTGGAGATCCGCATGCCAGGAGGAAGCGCAAGGGCATAGGCTACCGGGTTTACCCTGCGAAGCACTCGGAAGGGACCAACAAAGCGAGGTGCCAGCTTGGGAGTGGGCACTCGAAGGTTGAGGTTGCGGGTGGACAACCATACACGGTCTCCGACCTGGTAGGAAGGAGCAGGCGCTCGTCTGCGATCAGCCTGGAGTCTCTGGCGCTGCGCAGAGACCTCAAGGGACTTCTGGATCTGTACCCAAGAAGCACGTAGGACGGAAAGGTGATCCTCCACAGCCGGAATATCCTGGGGAGAGAATACCTCCGGTAACACGGCAGGTTGGAACCCATAATTGGCCATGAAGGGAGACGTCCCAGAGGAAGAGTTCACCGCCGTGTTCCTGGCAAACTCAGCCCAAGGCAGGAGGTCAACCCAATTGTCTTGGTGATCGGAGACATAGCAACGAAGGAATTGCTCCAAGGCCTGATTGGATCGTTCTGCGGCCCCATTGGACTGAGGGTGGTAGGCCGAGGAGAAGGAGAGATGAATCCCCAACTGGGAGCAAAAGGCGCGCCAGAACCTGGACACAAACTGACTCCCCCGATCCGACACAATCTCCTTAGGCAAACCGTGCAACCGGAAGACCTCCCTGGCAAAAATCGTGGCCAACTCTTGTGCAGAGGGTAACTTCTTGAGAGGAACATAGTGGCACATTTTGGAAAACCGATCCACAATCATGAGAATGACCGTATGGCCTCGGGATGCAGGGAGGTCCACAATGAAATCCATCCCCAGGTGTGACCATGGGCGCTCCCCGGTGGCTATGGGTTGCAGAAGGCCCAACGGAAGGTGCCGAGGGGACTTACTCTGGGCACAAACGGAGCATGCCGCTACATATGCGGCGATGTCGGAACGTAGGGAAGGCCACCAGAACAGACGTGAAACAGCCCAGGACAGCTGATTCTTTCCAGGATGCCCCGCGGTCTTGGAGTTATGGTAGGTTCGCAACAACCGAGTGCGCAACTCCTCAGGCACAAAACATCTGCCGTTGGGTCTCCCAGAGGGAGCACCAGATTGAGCCGCCAAAATCTGCTCACCCAGGGGAGAGGTTAGGCTGGTGCGAATGGCGGCTAGGATCTGATTCGGAGGTATGACCGAAGTCGGAATCGACTCCTCCCTGGACAGCTCGGAGTACTGCCGTGATAGGGCATCCGCCCTGATGTTCTTGGAACCGGGTAGGTAGGAGACCACGTAATTAAAACGTGACAAGAACAGAGCCCATCTGGCCTGACGTGGTGTCAATCTCTTGGCCTCAGAAAGGTAGGTCAGATTCTTGTGGTCCGTCAGGATGAGAACCGGAACCACCGAACCCTCGAGCAAGTGCCTCCATTCTTTAAGGGCCTGCACGATGGCCAATAACTCCCTGTCACCAATCTGATAGTTGCACTCCGCGGAAGACAGTTTCCGGGAGTAAAACCCACAAGGAAGCAGAGGACCCTCTGGTGTTCTACGCTGAGACAGAAGGGCGCCTACTCCCGTCTCAGACGCGTCCACCTCGAGGACAAAGGGCAACCCAGGGTTGGGATGCGACAGAATCGGAGCCGACACAAAGGCGGACTTTAGGGCCTCAAAAGCTCGGATGGCCTCGAGCGGCCAGACCTGGGAATTACTGCCCTTCCTGGTCAGATCCGTGAGAGGCTTGGCCAGCATGGAAAAGTCCCTGATGAACTTCCGATAATAATTGGCGAAGCCCAAAAAGCGCTGCAGGGAACGAAGACCACTGGGCTGGGGCCAGTGTAAGACAGCCGAAACCTTCTCAGGATCCATGGAGAACCCCTCAGCGGAAATGATGTAACCTAAGAAGGTTACCTGGGATCGGTGAAATTCGCATTTCTCAAGCTTACCGAACAGCTTGTTCTCTCGTAACCGTTGCAACACTCGTCTGACATCCAGAATGTGGGCCTCCATGGATTCAGAATATACCAAGATGTCATCCAAATAGACTACCACACACTGCTGCAACAGGTCACGGAAAACATCGTTGATGAATTCCTGAAAGACTGCGGGCGCATTGCACAACCCAAAGGGCATAACCAAGGATTCGTAATGACCGGTCCTGGTGTTAAACGCGTTCTTCCACTCATCGCCCGCCTTGATCCTTACCAGGTTATATGCCGCCCTCAGGTCGAGTTTGGTAAAGACCGTGGCCCCTTTAAGGCGATCGAACAGCTCGGAAATCAAGGGTATTGGGTAAGCGTTCTTGATCGTGATGCGATTAAGACCCCTGTAATCGATGCAAGGCCTCAACTCACCGCCCTTCTTTTTCACAAAGAAAAATCCAGCCCCTGCCAGGGACGAAGATTTGCGAATGTGTCCGCGTGAAAGCGCCTCCCTCACGTACTCCTCCATGGCCTCATTCTCCGCTACCGACAGTGGATAGACTTTGCCACGAGGAGGAACGGCACCAGATTGTAACTCTATGGCACAATCGTATGGGCGGTGCGGAGGTAGGGCAACCGCGCGCACCTTATCGAATACATCCCGGTACTCCTCGTATTCAGGAGGCAACAGAGAGTCCGAGGAAGTACACAGCAACTTGACAGACCCATGGATGCAACTAGCCCCACACTGCGGTGACCACGAGAGGATCTCGACCGATCTCCAATCGAAAGTCGGATTATGCTTCTGGAGCCAGGGGTACCCCAAGACCACCGAGTAGTGTGGAGACGAAATAACCTGGAGGCAGACCGACTCTCTGTGAACGGCACCAATGGCTATCCCCACTGGAAGGGTCTCATGAGTCACGTGTGGCGGCAGAAGGGGTCTGCCGTCTATCGCCTCAAGAGCCAGTGGGGAACCTCGAGCCTGCAGAGGAATGGAATTGGCGGCAGCGAACACACTATCAATGAACAAACCACCAGCACCAGAGTCCACCACGCCTGGGTCGTCACCGAGCCCCCGACCCAGGAGAGGACAACAGTGATCAGTGGTTTGTCAACACCGGAAACCGGGGACGAGGAGACTCCACCCAAGATCTGTCCCCGACAGGATCTCAGGGTACGAGCGTTTCCCGGACGGTTCGGACATGCCAACCGAAAATGCCCACCGAGACCACAGTACATGCATCGGCCCTCGTGTCTCCGGAGTGCCCTCTCCCCCTCGGACAGGCGAGCAAACCCCAGCTGCATGGGTTCACCCCCAGACAAGTCATCCCCAGGAGGCGTGGGAGGAGAGGGAGGCACGGGTGGGACAGCAAACGTAGGCACCAATCTGTTAGAAGACCTCCGCAGGTTCTCCTTAAAGGAAGGTCTCTCCCTGAGTCTGGTGTCAATCAAAATCAGGAAAGAAATAAGAGACTCGAGCTCAACTGGTAGGTCCTTAGCTGCAACCTCATCCTTCAAGGCATCCGAGAGACCATGAGAGAAAGCAGCGACCAGAGCCTCATTATTCCAGCCCACCTCTGCTGCCAGGGTACGAAACTCAATGGCGTATTCAGCTACGGATCGTGAACCCTGTCTGATGGACATAAGGAGCTTCGCAGCAGAGGCAGCACGAGCCGGCACATCGAATACCTTCCGAAGAGAAGCAACAAAACCGGAAAACTCGGCAACCACCGGATTGTTGTTCTCCCATAAAGGGCTGGCCCAGGCCAAGGCCTTGTCCGAGAGCAGCGAGATCAAGAAGCCCACCTTTGATCTCTCAGTAGGAAAGGCATGTGGCAGCAACTTGAAATAAATGCCCACCTGGTTAAGGAAACCTCGGCACTGAGTTGGCTCTCCCCCCAAAGCGCTGTGGAAGAGGGGCAGAACCGGTCATACCCCGAAACACCGCAGGCGCAACAACAGGTGTCGGGTAGACTCTGGCGCAACAACCGGAGCGGCAGTAGGAGCGAGCCCAGGAGCGACAACCGACCCATCGGCAACGGGAGCGAAATGAGCCGTGCGTTCAAGCAGGGTTTGCAACGCCACAGCGAACCGACCCAACAGGTGATCCTGCTGATCAAGTCTGGCAACCAGCGTGGGTAGCGAGGATGGCCCTGTACCGTCAGAATTCATGGCTTGGTCCTAATGTCACGGAACCATGAACCAGACGTACAACAAGAGATAAGTGAAAATAAGAAGGCTTTATTGAAAATAAAGCTGTAAAGCAAAAGTCCAAACGGATGGTGAAACCGAGCAGAGTCTTTGCGAAGCCAGAGGTCAGGAACCAGAAGGGTAGTCAGACGAAGCCAGGATCAGGAACCAGCAGGGTAGTCAGACGAAGCCAGGATCAGGAACCAGCAGGGTAGTCAGACGAAGCCAGGATCAGGAACCAGCAGGGTAGTCAGACGAAGCCAGGATCAGGAACCAGAAGCAGCAGCAGTCTTAGAAGCATGTGAACACAAGAGGACCAAGCAAGGAACTGAAGCCACAGACCTCCTATATATATGAGCTAGGCATCCAGCTCCTCCCAGGGGAAGGAGGAGCCGCAGGGTGGAAGGCTACAAGAAACCCAGAAACCAAGATGGCCGCCAGCACATGTCAAACGAAGGAGAGCAGCAAGCAGGTAAGACCATGACACCGCCGCCTCCCCCTGCAACAAACTGGCTACCTGGTCTTCAAGCCAGCCCGGACCATGGGCCTCCGCCGCTGCCCGCAGCCTCGCCAGGACATCCTCGACACCGGACATGGTAAGTCTTTTGAGCTGGAGAAGATGTCAAGATGTCCGTTCTCCTGCTCCTCTTCCCCAAAATGGCGCCGGTCCGCTTGCACCCCCACCCCTTCTTGTAACCTCTGCCCTTTCCGCGCCAACTCCGCCCACCTTACTTCACTTAACCCTTCCTCGCCCCGGCGCCCAAAACCCCTCATGCAGGGCCTACCTCCAGCGTCCGGCTTTTCTCACGTGCTGATGCTGCAAGTCCTGAAAATAGTGGTTTTTGGCAAAAAAGTGTGTTTTTAAAACCCCAGAAAATGATGGCTGTATTTCTAGCTTAAATTGCACACTGACTAATCCAGATGTTGTATATTGCCAAAAAAGTGTTTTTGGGTAACAGAAAATGAAAGCGGTATATATTAAACTTGAATTTAACACTTGCAGATCTGGAAAATAGTGTTTTTTGGCAAAAAGTGTGTTTTTAAAAACCCAGAAAATGATGGCTTTATTTCTAGCTTAAATTGCACACTGACTAATCCAGATGTTGTATATTGCCAAAAAAGTGTTTTTGGGTAACAGAATATGAAAGCTGTATATATTAAACTTGAAATTAACACTTGCAGATCTGAAAAATAGTGTTTTTTGGCAAAAAGTGTGTTTTTAAAAACCCAGAAAATTATGGCTTTATTTCTAGCTTAAATTGCACACTGACTAAGCCTGCAAATGCACCAGATGTTGTAAATTGCCCAAAAAATTTGGATTTTCAATGTGCCAAAAGCTCAGATGCAGTGCTAGTGCACTGAGCTTGCATAAAATGGCCGCCGCCCACTTTTTTTTATCACTGGGCTCAGGGCAGGATAAAAAAATTGTGCCCTGCACCCACAAAACACAATGTATGTATGAGTTAGATTCAGAGTTTGAGCAAAGATTCAGTCCTATTCTCTCCCTGAAATCACCAGAAGCATCCTCTCCCTACACTAAGCACAGCAGAGTGACGTGCAGCTTATATAGAGGCTGGGTCACAGGCTACACTGGCCAATCACAGCCATGCCATTAGTAGGCATGGCTGTGATGGCTTCTAAGCTCAGACAGTTAAACAGTTGTTGATTGGCTGCTCTGCAACCTTTCAAAAAGCGCCGGACACCGAACCCGAACTTTTACTGAAATGTTCGGGTTCGGGTCCAAGGTCCAAAAATCCTAAAGTTCGGTACGAATCCGAACTTTACAGTTCGGGTTCGCTCAACCCTATTGAAAGCATTTATACAAGACCATAATCACAGCATTATCTGAAACAAGGCCATATCTCATATTTCTATCTGCTACCAGTTCAGAGATATAAGCAGCTAAAACAGACCCCTCCTCTTCAGTCTGGAGGAGGAGGGGTGGGGCTATTAGCCTGCAGGAGGAAAGAAAAAAAAGAAAAAAGAAAATATACATTTGGAATTATCATTATTGTACTGGCCCACAGAAGAAAGTTCTGCTATCTATACCACACAATGGACACCGTAAATAAATTACACAAAATAATGTTAAAATTGCTTTTTTATCTTTCCCCTAAAAATAAAATAAGAAGTTATTTAATACACTATATATACCCCAAAATGGTTCTTAAAAAACCTACAACTAATCCCGCAAAAAAAAAAAATAGAATTGTAATTTTTTTTTAAGTTATGACTTCTGGAACACAAAGGGGTACAATTTTACTGGTACATAAAGCTAAAATTAGTTACAATATGTCACTAAAGTGTTAAAAAAGCAATTGTGTCCCCTGATTGTGTGCCAACCAAATTTCAGAGTCCAGACAAATATTAAAAATCTACAATAAAAAAGTGCCCTTTTTGGGAGGGTTTTTCCAATTTTAATGTGACTGTTAGGAGGTTAAGGAGGTACTGCTGGGGCTGAGGCAGAAGCTGCGGGATTGAGCATGTCTTGCTGGATATAGCTAAGTAAGGGCTCATGCACACAGCCGTTGCCCGGCCGCGGCCGTATTGCGGCCCGCATACAGAGGGACCGCAATACATGGGCACCGGCCGTGTGCACCCTGCATCATGGATGCAGACCCATTCACTTGAATGTGTCCGCAATCCCGGAGATGCTGTGCGTAACGGAGGCATGGATTGGAAGCCCACGGAAGCATGCACCTCCGGATGCTACATTTTTGTGGTGCGGACCATCGGATGCGGATCATGGACCCCATTCAAGTGGCGGCCCCACAGTCAGTGCCCGTGCATTGTGAACCGCAATTTGATCCCAAAGAGAACACGGTCGTGTGCATGACCCCTTATACTGAGCTGAACTTCGCTGAGATACCCCTGAAGCATGAAGTACCACTCCTAGTTGTGGATTTGTATAAATTTGCGTTAAATAAGCACAGCAGTGTCCCGTAAATACTTAAAAGAGCTATGAAGGCAATTTAATTTACACTTGTTCATATGTGTATTTATTGAGCTATAAACGATATGTATGGCTGCATAACGTTTTAAGGACCAAGTCAGACAAAGCAATATAACCTGATGTCAGGACTGACACTGTCTGAACTGCTGTTTTGAGGTCACTGGAGAGTAGATTTGTGCATTATCTGAATACAGGTGTTTAATGAATTCAGAAAGATGAAATTAGGTCACCCAGAAAGAGAGTATATGAAGAAGAAGGAAGCAATCCCTCGACAGACCCTTGAAGATGTGTTCAAAATGAAGTATGGGAAATGCAAGGGGGAAAATGCAAGGAATATCAGGTGACAGAAGTTTTATGCACAGCAAGTACACGATCAACAAAGTAAAATATGGGAACCAAGATCAATCAAACTCAGGCAACACCAACAGGGACTAAGGTTCTCAGGGAGATATTTTATTTTTCTTTAATAATAACAAATAGGGGTAAATGCAAATTGAGGAAAACAGAACTTGAACATTTGAAGGGTTTCCCACAACGTCAACGCCTCTCCATGCACCCCCTCCATATGCTCCACTTGAGCCTATGGACATAGAAGAGAAACCACCCGCTTTTAGCCACAGCGTAGAACCACTAGTAAAGAATGACTCTTGATCAGGACGGTCCCATGTCCCTCATTTAAACAGAGCAGTGGTCGAGCATTTGCTTCCATGTGATGCTCCATTCAGGCTCTATGTGACTACCAGAAATTGCTGAGTGCTGTAATAAGCTTCCTTTGTTTTGACAGTCCCATAGCCTTTGAATAGGCAGTGAACCTGTTCAACCATGGATCCATTCAAACGATTAGTGGGCTTCCCAGTGATCAGACCTTCACGGATCAGAAACGTCAGACACTTATCACATATATTGTGGGCCAACCGCTTTAGGCTACTTTCACACTAGCGTTTTTTGCGGATCCATCATGGATCTGCAAAAACGCTTTCGTTACAATAATACAACAGTCATAAACGGATCCGGTTGTATTATGTCTTCTATAGCCATGACGGACCCGTCTTGAACACCATCGATAGTCAATGGGGGACGGATCCATTTTCTATTGTGTCAGATCCGTCCCCATTGACTTACAATGTGTGCCAGCTCCACTCAGCTTCGTCAGGCGACAGCAAAATGCTGCAGGCAGCCTCCAGAGCAGAATGGAGGCTGAACAGAGGCAAACTGATGCATTCTGAGTGGATCCTTTTCCATTCAGAATGCATTAGGGTAAAACTGATCCAATTTGGACCGCTTGTGAGAGCCCTTAACGGATCTCACAAATGAAAAGCCAAAATGCGAGTGTGAAAGTAGCCTTAATGATATATGGCGGATAGTTGATGTGGGACTTGGACAAATTTAAATAAATGTTACTCAAAATGGAAGGTGCACCTTAAAGGGGTTATCCCACCTTCTCTTTTCCATGCCGTGGCTGCTCTCTTATGTTCGCTAAACTGCTCAGTCAGGGGGCGTTTAGATTTCTTATGACTGACAGCAGGTTCAGCGGTCTGCTGATCTACAGACTCTGCCTACTTGCCTGGCGTGCGCGCTCCCGTGTGAGCAAGAAATCATTCGCGCAGGAGAACTAACAAGCGCGCAGGCGCAGAGAGTTCTAATAAAAAAATAAAAAGGACGAACGACAGGAATCCAACGCGCATGCGCGAAAATGCGCAAGCCCGAGAGTCAGGTAGGGCTGCGTAGAAAAAAAAGAAGAGGATAGCGTGCCAATGCTCTGATGTCGCTGGGGTGGCCGTAACCAATAACAACCGGCTGTAAACAATGCTTAAAAAGAAGCCAAATATATAAGAAGGGAGGACGAATCGGTAATCACTTATATTGGGTAAGTTGATACTTGTGTCAAAAACTACACAATTAAGCAGACATCAAAAGATGGGATAACCCCTTTAAATTATCTATCTAAAATAGACTTCAATAGAGACGATGCAGACCCCTAGACACACATGGCCCTGATTTATCAAGCCTTCAGTAAAGAATTCTGGCTTCAAATGGTCACAAAATGGGCTTTTACTACTTTTTGAACTTACTTGTGCAAAAATGTTGCGACTTATTATTGCTCCACAATTCTGGGGCAAAAATCTGTCTTACAGTAGGCCAATCAATAGTTGGTATACACTGAGAGAAAAGTGTCTACCCCTTTCCCTTCATCCATCCTGAGCCACTGTGATAAATCTGGTGCAGGTCTAGACAGCCAGTCTAAGCTTACACCATCTATAGCAGGCATGGACAACCCGCGGCTCTCCAGCTGTTGTAAAACTACAACTCCCAACATGCCCTGCCGTGGGCTGATAGCTGTAGGCAGTCTGGGCATGCTGGGAATTGTAGTTTTGCAACAGCTGGAGGGCCTCAGGTTCTCCATCCCTGATCTATAGGATTAGTAAATTGGGCCAGTGTATCCAAAATACAACATACATTCACATAGTCAAGATGTACTAGTCCTTGTGACATTCATATATCAGCAGTCTGCTGGTCCATCCACGTCTTCTTCTGACTATAACTATTGTCTATGTATTGATTGATAATGCACAGTTGTCTATAGTGTGTAGAAGGTAGGCTCTAAAGGGGAATGATCATTCAATGGATAAAAATGACATATACTATAAATGTATAGGCCCGGAATACAGATTCCAAGCCTCTTAGTAAATGACATAAAACAATGCTATAAATGTTGTCATCTTTATTACCTAGTAATGGCCACATGAGGGCACTATTTCTCTTGTGATATCGCTGTTTATTGCGTTTAACTCATCGTATTGAGCCTAGGAACGACTTAGGTTCTGTTCATAGCCTGAAGATATGAAGTGATGCTTTAAAAGTAAAAGCACACTTACTGTATCAATAAGGGTTCAACATTTCTGTATTATGTCATCCATGATAGACATTTATGGGTGATATGATAGAATAAACTACTATAGCTTTAAAGATCACTCACAGAGTCTAAAATATACAGTAAGGTATTATTTTTAGGCTGGTCCTACAGTTATTTATGGACCCATAGTGTTTGTGAAAATTCAGCAGTTATGGTAGTAATGGGTTTGCTGAGTTTGGAGCATTTTTTTGCGGTAGATAACAAAAAAATAATATATATAGCATATATAATGTAGATGCAGATGTGTCCAACTATCTAGGTCACAGTGGCTCAACCAGCCTAAAATTATGGTCTAGGTGCACCCTCCATGACACACCCATCGTCGGGTAAGCAGAAATAGAAGATATATATATTGGAGGTCACTCTGCTATCTGGTGTTGCATAGAATAATCAGATGCGTATTTATATAAAAATAAACATATTTTTATTATCAAAAATACATATGAAAATAATTTTTTTAAAATTGGTATACTAATAAAAATATAAGCAAAAATAAAAATAGTTATAAACTGTTGTCCATGCATAAAACTACTGTATATCTTAGTTGGCTGAACATGTATGTTGGTTTGCAGCCTCACAATCGCAGGTTGGCAATAGCTTATATGCTGTGAGGGTGCAAATCTACATTCAATCTCTAAATTAGAGAGTATCAAGAAAAACAATTACTGTAATTACATATTCATAAAAAAAACTTTAAAAAAAAATCACTGCCTCCAATTGTTGGCCAGCAAAAAGTTATAATATCAAATGTCCACGATTTTCAGGCAAATAATTTGCAACCCTCCTTTTGTTATTCTTGCAACTGACATACTGTATAGTGGACAAATAACCAGTCTAATATTTAACAGCATGTCTTGGTTTTATAATCCCACTGGTAAATGAATTGACACTATGTTACAAGTAATATTGAGTCTCTTCTATAGTCATAACATGGTGTCACTTGTGTCTAGTTTATCTATAACCGTAGCAGTTATTTTGTTGCCACGCAGATCATTTCATGTAATTGTTACAAACACGCTGTATACATTACCACTCTGTATGAGCGGGTAGCCTCTGTGTCCAGAATATAGCTGAGTTTAAATGACCGCTGAAGATCACTGGCTCGGCTGGTGCAAGCCTCCGACGTGGCGTCCCACGTGTTTGAGAAGCTGTTACTTAAATCGGCCGCAGGATAATGTTATATGTGCAGCTGCACTTGGATCTCCTGGCTGAGAGATGTCAGCGTGGACGATACCCACTATTGCGCTGTAGCGATCTATTGTGTTCAATTCCAATGTTATAAAAAGCCGCAGTTGGTATACCGCATTCATGAGTACACTGCTCCAAGGGACGCCACGTGGGACGCTGCCTGCACCAGCCGAGCCGGTGATCTTCAGATCTCATTTAAACTCAGCTATATTCTGGACACAGAGGCGGCCCGCTCATACAGAGTAGTAATGTCACGGACGTTCCCGCGACAGTTGGCAGGAGATCTGTGAGACTGGCAACACATGGTTTGATTTGACAGGTTTTCCCTGTGGATCAATAGGCGTCTGTGTTGTTTCTGGTAATGGCCACAGCCCTTGCCTCAGGTGTTGCTAATGTGGTCATTTTACCTTCCTTATTTATTGTTGCTTGTCCCACAATGCTGTGTGGTTTATAGCTTCAGTGTCAGTTGTGGAGAGCTGGTGTGTGGATCTCGGCGGAGTTCCTGGTGCTTCCATAGCCCCTTTGAACTTAGGTCTTTCTTTTCCCTTTTGTATTTTGTTTGGGTTCTGTGTTTGTATTAGGCCTGTAGGAGACTCCTGTTCATCCTTCCTTTTGGAGGAACAGATAGTCTCATCCCTGCCATTAGTACCAGGGTCCTATAGGGCTAGATAGGACTCTAGGTATTCCTGCGTATGAACACACCTACCTCTGGGGTCTGTTCATACTGGTAGACAGTCAGGATTTTAGTTAGGGTTTTACTAGGAGTTGTCCATCTTTCTTCCCTAGTTCTCAGGCCTGATTCCCTGTTCCTCCCTTCCCTCTTATGCTCGGTGTGGTATTTCCCTCCAACACGGAAGCGTGACAGGTAATGTATACAGCGTGTTTGTAACAATAACATGAAATGATCCATGTGGCAACAAAATAACTGCTACGATTATAGATAAACTAGACACAAGTGACACCATGTTATGACGATAGAAGAGACTCAATATTACTTGTAACATAGTGTCAATTCATTTACCAGTGGGATTATAAACCCAAGACATGCTGTTATAAATATTAGACTGGTTATTTGTCCACTATATGTCAGTTGCAAGAATAACAAAAGGAGGATTGCAATTTGTTGCCTGAAAATCGGGGCCATTTGATATTTATTTTTACATTTTTCCTGGCCAAAAATTGGAGGGAGTGATCTATTTTTAGTTTTTTATGAGTATGTCATTACAGTAATTGTTTTTCTTGATACTCTCTAATTTAGAGATTGAATGCAGATTTGCACCCTCACAGCATATAAGCAATTGCCAACCTGCGATTGTGAGGCAGCAAACCAACATACATGTTCAGCCCACTAAGATGCATGGACAACAGTTTATAACTATTTTTATTTTTGCTTCTATTTTTATTAGTATTCGATTTTTATTCTTTTCATATGTATTTTTGATAATAAAAATATGTCTATTTTATATAAATACACATCTGATTATTCTATGCAACACCAGATAGCAGAGTGACCTTCAATATATCTATCTTCTAGATGTGTCCAACTGTGCCTTGCTCAAATTTGAGGACTCCAATTTCTCATCAAACAAATTCAATACAATGTCTGTTGCTATACATCAGGTCTAATTGGTTACAACTCATTTATTAGATAGTCATTAAATCATAACAATATATCATACATACACTGTGTGCAGAATTATTAGGCAAATGAGTATTTTGACCACATCATCCTCTTTATGCATGTTGTCTTACTCCAAGCTGTATAGGCTCGAAAGCCTACTACCAATTAAGCATATTAGGTGATGTGCATCTCTGTAATGAGAAGGGGTGTGGTCTAATGACATCAACACCCTATATTAGGTGTGCATAATTATTAGGCAACTTCCTTTCCTTTGGCAAAATGGGTCAAAAGAAGGACTTGACAGGCTCAGAAAAGTCAAAAATAGTGAGATATCTTGCAGAGGGATGCAGCACTCTTAAAATTGCAAAGCTTCTGAAGCGTGATCATCGAACAATCAAGCGTTTCATTCAAAATAGTCAACAGGGTCGCAAGAAGCGTGTGGAAAAACCAAGACGCAAAATAACTGCCCATGAACTGAGAAAAGTCAAGCGTGCAGCTGCCAAGATGCCACTTGCCACCAGTTTGGCCATATTTCAGAGCTGCAACATCACTGGAGTGCCCAAAAGCACAAAGTGTGCAATACTCAGAGACATGGCCAAGGTAAGAAAGGCTGAAAGACGACCACCACTGAACAAGACACACAAGACTGGGCCAAGAAATATCTCAAGACTGATTTTTCTAAGGTTTTATGGACTGATGAAATGAGAGTGAGTCTTGATGGGCCAGATGGATGGGCCCATGGCTGGATTGGTAAAGGGCAGAGAGCTCCAGTCCGACTCAGACGCCAGCAAGGTGGAGGTGGAGTACTGGTTTGGGCTGGTATCATCAAAGATGAGCTTGTGGGGCCTTTTCGGGTTGAGGATGGAGTCAAGCTCAACTCCCAGTCCTACTGCCAGTTTCTGGAAGACACCTTCTTCAAGCAGTGGTACAGGAAGAAGTCTGCATCCTTCAAGAAAAACATGATTTTCATGCAGGACAATGCTCCATCACACGCGTCCAAGTACTCCACAGCGTGGCTGGCAAGAAAGGGTATAAAAGAAGAAAATCTAATGACATGGCCTCCTTGTTCACCTGATCTGAACCCCATTGAGAACCTGTGGTCCATCATCAAATGTGAGATTTACAAGGAGGGAAAACAGTACACCTCTCTGAACAGTGTCTGGGAGGCTGTGGTTGCTGCTGCACGCAATGTTGATGGTGAACAGATCAAAACACTGACAGAATCCATGGATGGCAGGCTTTTGAGTGTCCTTGCAAAGAAAGGTGGCTATATTGGTCACTGATTTGTTTTTGTTTTGTTTTGAATGTCAGAAATGTATATTTGTGAATGTTGAGATGTTATATTGGTTTCACTGGTAAAAATAAATAATTGAAATGGGTATATATTTGTTTTTTGTTAAGTTGCCTAATAATTATGCACAGTGATAGTCACCTGCACACACAGATATCCCCCTAAAATAGCTAAAACTAAAAACAAACTAAAAACTACTTCCAAAAATATTCAGCTTTGATATTAATGAGTTTTTTGGGTTCATTGAGAACATGGTTGTTGTTCAATAATAAAATTAATCCTCAAGTATATAAAATGTTAAATATCTCGGTCTGATATAAAATATTGCGGTTTTGTTGGAATTGATGATTTCAGCTATATATCGCTAAAACATATTTAAAATGTTGTCATGTGTCCTTATGATCGCTGGAAGCTTTATTCCTAGCGCTACAGTGTCTCGTTTGTATGTAACTCTATTGAGGAAGACAGTTCAGTCTACTGAGGAAGAGGTCAGAGACCTTGAAACGCGTATAGCGGATGGGATCCTTATATTGAAAAAAGACACCTCAACATATCGGAAATATCAGCTGATCAGCACGCACAGTTACGGACATAACCACACAGACGGTAATTGATATCATCCCTGACTCACCATAGGAGCCTTGAACCAACTAACAAGTAAAGATTCCTCTAACGCCCTGACCGCGTGGAGTGCTGGTAAAACGCAGGACGCCAGCTACACTTGGGGCGCACAGCAGCTAGTTGGGAGCAGGTTTTCAACTACCGTAACAATACCGCGGACATCAAGCATCGGAAGATATTCCATACTGTCACAAGGAAGCCGGGTGAGTGCACTGACCTGTGGTGGGACGCCACTACGGGCTGATACGAACAAGCCGGACTTTAAATAGTGAGTACCATTGAACATTCACACTCACGGATATACCGCATAAGACTGTGAACTGTCTTCCTCAATAGAGTTACATACAAACGAGACTCTGTAGCGCTAGGAATAAAGCTTCCAGCGATCATAAGGACACATGACAACATTTTAAATATGTTTTAGCGATATATAGCTGAAATCATCAATTCCAACAAAACCGCGATATTTTATATCAGACCGAGATATTTTACATTTTATATACTGTCTATTTCTATTTTATTGTATGTATGATATATTGTTATGATTTAATGACTATCTAATAAATGAGTTGTAACCAATTAGACCTGATGTATAGAAAAAGATATTGAGTGCTCACTATAATTTATCCATATATCTTTTAATTCCTCATTGTGGTCAGGGTGAACCACACTTTAGTTAGAGCACCTACCCTGGTAATCAGAAGGGTGAGCCACTATAAACTTATACTATAAATTCAATACAATATCACAACATAGTAGCATGCTGCTAGTATGACAGGCTACAATTCACACCACAACCACTGTGGGTGGCCACTCATACAGTGGATATAAAAAGTCTACACACCCCTGTTAAAATGTGCACAGCCCTCTTCAGATCACCCCACAGATTTTCAATCGGATTCAGGTGTGAGCTCTGGCTGGGCCATTCCAAAACTTTAATCTTCTTCTGGTGAAGCCATTCCTTTGTTGATTTGGATGTATGCTTTGGGTCGTTGTCATGCTGAAAGATGAAGTTCCTCTTCATGTTCAGCTTCCTAGCAGAAGCCTGAAGTTTTTGTGTCAATATTGACTGGTATTTGGAACTGTTCATAAATCCCTCTAGCTTAACTAAGGCCCCAGTTCCAGATGAAGAAAAACAGCCCCAAAGTATGATGCTGCCACCACCATGCTTCACTGTGGGGATGGTGTTCTTTTGGTGATGTGCAGTGTTTTTTTTGCACTAAACATATATTTTGGAATTATGGACAAAAAGTTCAACCTTGGTTTCATCAGACCATAACACCTTTTCCCACATGCTTTTGGAAGCCTTAAAATGTGTTTTTGCAAAATGTAGCCTGGCTTGGATGTTTTTCTTTGTAAGAAAAGGCTTTCGTCTTGCCACTCTTCCCCATAGCCCAGACATATGAAGAATACGGGAGATTGTTGTCACATGTACCACACAGCCAGTACTTGCCAGATATTCCTGCAGCTCCTTTAACCCCTTAAGGACCTAGGACGTACCGGTACGCCCTATTTCCCGAGTCCTTAAGGACCTAGGACGTACCGGTACGCCCTATTTCCCGAGTCCTTAAGGACCGAGGACGTACCGGTACGTCCTGACTTAAAATCGGAACTCCGGCGCCGCAGGGGTTAATCGGAACGGGATTTCGGCTGAAATCATTCAGCCGGCATCCCGTAACAATGCAGGGGGGGGTCATTTGACCCCCCCGTATCGGCGATCGCAGAAAAACGCAGGTCAATTCAGACCTGCGGTTTTCTGCGTTTCCGGTCCATTCGGGTGTCCTGTGACCCGATGAACCGGAAAAAGACTGCGATCGGTGGCGTAATTATACACCACCTATCGCAGTCCGAGGATTTGGAGAGGCGGGTGCTGGCCCTGGTGCTGAATGCCGCTGTCCAGGGTGCTGATTGGTGCAGGGGAGAGAGGCGCGAGATTCAAACTTCCTGCGCTCCTCTCTCCCCTCCTCTTCCTGTCCAGCACCCTGACCGTGCAGCACCGTCCAGAACGAGCTCCTGTGTCCCCCTAATCGGCATCCATCACCCTCCTGCACCCATCGCCACCCAGGTAGGTTAGGGTCAGTGAGGGAGAGGCACCGTTAGGCAGGGAAAGAAGGGAAAAGTAAGTTAGAAAAAAAAAAAAAAAAAGTACTTTTATTCCAAACTTCCAAACTTCCATCTAACCCTAACCCAGACCCCTCCTGCCACTTGCCCCCCCACCCACCCCCCACCAGCCACTTCCCCCCCCCCCACCTGCCTCCCCCCCCCACCCACCCCCCACCAGCACCCCCCACCCCCCACTCACCACCACTTTTTTTTTTCTGCGTGCGCTGACTGGCCGGCACTTTTTAGCGTCCGTCCACTGTTAGCGCATCGCCCGCCCCACCACCCCCCCGACCGCTGATCAGCGTTGTACCGCTGATCAGCAAGTTTTAACCTTTTTTTTTTTCTAACACTTGCCCATTTTTTTGCCTGGACTTTTTAGTACGCGAACACCCGTTGCCCCCACACACACGCACATATAATAAAGTTTGCCACACACGCACACCTACACGCACACACACCCATGGCCCACCGGATGTTCTCGGCCGAGGAGGCATACGCCCAGATTGCCTCCGACTCTGAGAGCCCCAGTGAGGATGAGGATGACCCCACATTCCTTTTGTCATCCGCATCCTCCTCATCATCATCTGATGACGATGAGCCACCAAGGCGGCGGAGACGCCGCCAGGCGGAGCCAGGGGCCCCACATGCTAGGGATCCTGTGGCCCACCCTAGTACGAGCCGCCCTGGGGTTCGTACTGGTTTCCCGGCCCACCAAATAAGTCCACCGGAGCCCCCTGCCGATGAACTTAGCTGGTGTCCCCCAGTGGACTTTGAGCCTGAGATTCCGGATTTTGCTGGCAATCCTGGAATCCAGATTCCCACAGTGGGGTTTACTGAAATAGACTATTTTAGTTTTTTTTTCAGTAACTCACTGGTGAATTTGATGGTGGAGCAGACGAATCTGTACGCCCAACAGTTCGTCGCTCAAAACCCAGGCTCAGTTTTGGCTAGACCCGGTGGCTGGACGCCGGTCAGTGCAGCCGAAATGAGGACATTTTGGGGCCTCGTGCTGCATATGGGTCTAGTCCAAAAACCCAGTGTCAGGCAATACTGGAGTGGGGACGTCCTATACCAGACCCCACTGTACAGTATGGTCATGATACGTCACCGGTTTGAGGCCATCCGGAAATGTCTGCATTATTCCGATAATGCAGCATGTCCCCCCCCGAAGTGATCCTGCCTATGACCGGCTGTATAAGATACGGCCGGTCATCGATCACTTTGGGGCCACATTTCAGCAGGCCTACGTACCTGGAAGGGAGGTCGCGGTTGATGAGTCTCTCGTTGCGTTCAAGGGGAGACTCAGTTTCCGCCAATACATTCCCACAAAGCGGGCGAGGTATGGCGTGAAGCTATACAAAATTTGTGAGAGTGCCTCAGGGTACACTTACAAATTTTGTGTGTACGAGGGGCGAGATTCCCGTATTGAACCCCCAGAATGTCCCCCCACTCTGGGTGTTAGCGGGAAACTCGTGTGGGACCTTATGTACCCACTGCTGGATAATGGTTACCACTTGTACGTGGATAACTTTTATACCAGCATTCCCTTGTTCAGGTCCCTTGCCGCCAGATCCACGTTCGCTTGTGGGACCGTGCGGAAAAATCAACGCGGCCTCCCTGCCTACCCCCTCCAGGTACCTATCCCCAGGGGTGAGACCCGTGCCCTTACCAGTGGAAACCTGTTGCTGGTCAGGTATAAGGACAAGAGGGATGTCCTTATGCTGTCCACAATCCACGGTAACGGCACCACCCCTGTCCCTGTGCGAGGTACCGCGGCAACGGTCCTCAAGCCCGATTGTATCGTCGACTACAATCGGTATATGGGAGGAGTTGATCTCTCTGATCAAGTCCTCACGCCATATAACGCCATGCGCAAAACCCGGGCATGGTACAAAAAAGTTGCGGTCTACTTGGTACAGGTTGCCATGTACAACTCTTTTGTACTATCCCGAAGCGCTGGCAGCACAGGGACATTCCTCCAGTTCTATGAGGCAGTCTCAAAGACCTGATCTTTTCGGACCGGGAAAGAGCAGGCCGGAGTACCCTCGGGAATTGGAGGCGCCCGGATCGTCCCTGGCCAACACTTTCCAGGTGTGGTCCCCCATACTGGAAAGAAGGGACGAACCCAAAAAAAAGTGCAGAGTGTGTCACAAGAGAGGCATACGGAAGGACACCACTACTCAATGTGACACTTGCCCCGATCATCCGGGGCCTCTGCATTATCAATTGCTTCAGGGAGTATCACACTTCCATGGAGTACTTAATTTTTATAATCCTCAACAGTCCACTAGAGAACATAAAACACTATGGCTCTCAGACTTTGGAGACACGGAAACAATTTTTCTTTCCCCAAAAAATATTAGTTTTAGAGCAGGCATCCTCAAACTGCGGCCCTCCAGATGTTGTAAAACTATAACTCCCAGCATGCCCAGACAACCTACAGCCATCAGCAGGGCATGGTGGGAATTGTAGTTTTACAATATCTGGAGGGCCGCAGTTTTAGGATGCCTGCTTAGTGTCTCCAAAGTCTGAGAGCCATACATATTGGGCATCGTCGCGTGCGTAAAAGTCGTCGCTATAAAAATAACTTTTGACCAAACGCCTCGGATGAACGGTGTTAAAAATATAAAATAAAAACTGTGCCAAAACACCAATTTTTGGGCAAAATTTCAATTTGAATCCATTTTGCCGGTAATAAAGCAAGGTTTAACAGCCAAACAAAACTAAATATTTATTGCCCCGATTCTGTAGTTTGCAGAAACACCCCATATGTGGTCGTAAATGGCTATATAGCCGCACGGCAGGGCATAGAACGAAGGGAACTCCATATGGTTTCTGGAAGGCAGATTTTGATGGACAGTTTTTTTTTTGACACCATGTCCCATTAGAAGCCCCCCCTGATGTAGCCTAGACTAGAAACTCCAAAAAAGTGACCCCATCTAAGAAACTACACCCCTCAAGGTATTCAAAAGTTACTTTACAAACTATGTTAACCCTTAGGTGTTCCACAAAACCAAATAGTGAATGTAGAAACAATTTTAGAATTACATTTTTGTTACATTGCCTCAAAAAAGACTAATATAGAGCAACCAAAAATCAAATTTACCCCAAAAATAGTCCCAAAACAACAACCACCTTATCCCGTAGTTTCCTAGATGGGGTCACTTTTATGGAGTTTCTACTCTAGGGGTGCATCAGGGGGCTTGAAAGGGTACATGGTGTCAATAAACCAGTCCAGCAAAATCTGCCTTCCAAAAATGACGTTCCCCTTCTTCTATGTCCTGCCGTTTAGCCAAATAGTAGTTTACGACCACATATGGGGTGTTTTTGCAAACTACAGAATCAGGGCAACCCATTTTGAGTGTTGTTTGGCAGTTAACCCTTGTTTTACTCCTGGAAAAAATTGATTATATTGGAAAATTTTCCAAAAAATACAAATTTCAAAATTGTTTCTCTCCATCTGCCATTAACTCTTGTGGAACACCTAAAGGGTTAACAAAGTTTGTAAACCCAGTTTTGAATACCTTGAGGGGTGTACTTTCTTAGATGGAGTCACTTTTTTGAAATTTCTATTCTAGGGGTGCAACAGGGGGCTTCAAATGGGACATGGTATAAACAAAACCAGTCCTGCCAAATCTGCCTTCCAAAACCCATATGGTGTTCCCCTCCTTCTATGTGCTACCGTTCGGCCAAACAGTAGTTTACGACCACATATGGGGTGTTTTTTGCAAACTACAGAATCAGGGCAACCCATTTTGAGTGTTGTTTGGCAGTTAACCCTTGGTTTTACTCCTGGAAAAAATTGATTATATTGGAAAATTTTCCAAAAAATAGAAATTTCAAAATTGTTTCTCCATCTGCCATTAACTCTTGTGGAACACCTAAAGGGTTAACAAAGTTTGTAAACCCAGTTTTGAATACCTTGAGGGGGTGTACTTTCTTAGATGGAGTCACTTTTTTGAAATTTTCTATTCTAGGGGTGCAACAGGGGGCTTCAAATGGGACATGGTATAAACAAAACCAGTCCTGCCAATCTGCCTTCCAAAACCCATATGGTGTTCCCCTCCTTCTATGTGCTACCGTTCGGCCAACAGTAGTTTACGACCACATATGGGGTGTTTTTGCAAACTACAGATCAGGGCAACCCATTTTGAGTGTTGTTTGGCAGTTAACCCTTGTTTTACTCCTGGAAAAAATTGATTATATTGGAAAATTTTTCAAAAAAATAGAAATTTCAAAATTGTTTCTCCATCTGCCATTAACTCTTGTGGAACACCTAAAGGGTTAACAAAGTTTGTAAACCCAGTTTTTGAATACCTTGAGGGGGTGTACTTTCTTAGATGGAGTCACTTTTTGAAATTTCTATTCTAGGGGTGCAACAGGGGGCTTCAAATGGGACATGGTATAAACAAAACCAGTCCTGCCAAATCTGCCTTCCAAAACCCATATGGTGTTCCCCTCCTTCTATGTGCTACCGTTCGGCCAAACAGTAGTTTACGACCACATATGGGGTGTTTTTGCAAACTACAGAATCAGGGCAACCCTTTTGAGTGTTGTTTGGCAGTTAACCCTTGTTTTACTCCTGGAAAAAATTGATTATATTGGAAAATTTTCCAAAAAATATAAATTTCAAAATTGTTTCTCCATCTGCCATTAACTCTTGTGGAACACCTAAAGGGTTAACAAAGTTTGTAAACCCAGTTTTTGAATACCTTGAGGGGTGTACTTTCTTAGATGGAGTCACTTTTTTGAAATTTCTATTCTAGGGGTGCAACAGGGGCTTCAAATGGGACATGGTATAAACAAAACCAGTCCTGCCAAATCTGCCTTCCAAAACCCATATGGTGTTCCCCTCCTTCTATGTGCTACCGTTCGGTCCAAACAGTAGTTTACGACCACATATGGGGTGTTTTTGCAAACTACAGAATCAGGGCAACCCATTTTGAGTGTTGTTTGGCAGTTAACCCTTGTTTTACTCCTGGAAAAAATTGATTATATTGGAAAATTTTCCAAAAAATATAAATTTCAAAATTGTTTCTCCATCTGCCATTAACTCTTGTGGAACACCTAAAGGGTTAACAAAGTTTGTAAACCCAGTTTTGAATACCTTGAGGGGTGTACTTTCTTAGATGGAGTCACTTTTTTGAAATTTCTATTCTAGGGGTGCAACAGGGGCTTCAAATGGGACATGGTATAAACAAAACCAGTCCTGCCAAATCTGCCTTCCAAAACCCATATGGTGTTCCCCTCCTTCTATGTGCTACCGTTCGGCCAAACAGTAGTTTACGACCACATATGGGGTGTTTTTGCAAACTACAGAATCAGGGCAACCCATTTTGAGTGTTGTTTGGCAGTTAACCCTTGTTTTACTCCTGGAAAAAAATTGATTATATTGGAAAATTTTCCAAAAAATAGAAATTTCAAAATTGTTTCTCCATCTGCCATTAACTCTTGTGGAACACCTAAAGGGTTAACAAAGTTTGTAAACCCAGTTTTGAATACCTTGAGGGGTGTACTTTCTTAGATGGAGTCACTTTTTTGAAATTTCTATTCTAGGGGTGCAACAGGGGGCTTCAAATGGGACATGGTATAAACAAAACCAGTCCTGCCAAATCTGCCTTCCAAAACCCATATGGTGTTCCCCTCCTTCTATGTGCTACCGTTCGGCCAAACAGTAGTTTACGACCACATATGGGGTGTTTTTGCAAACTACAGAATCAGGGCAACCCATTTTGAGTGTTGTTTGGCAGTTAACCCTTGTTTTACTCCTGGAAAAAATTGATTATATTGTAAAATTTTCAAAAAAATAGAAATTTCAAAATTGTTTCTCCATCTGCCATTAACTCTTGTGGAACACCTAAAGGGTTAACAAAGTTTGAAAAAACAGTTTTGAATACCTTGAGGGGTGTAGTTTCTAGAATGGGGTCATTTTTGGGAGGTTTCTATTATCTAAGCCTCACAATATGACTTCAAACCTGAACTGGTCCATAAAAAGTGGGATTTTGAAGATTTCTGAAAATTTCAAAATTTGCTTCTAAACTTCTAAGCCTTGTAACATCCCCAAAAAATAAAATATCATTCCCAAAACAATTCAAGCATGAAGTAGACATATGGGGAATGTAAAGTCATCACAATTTTTGGGGGTATTACTATGTATTACAGAGGTAGAGAAACTGAAAATTTGAAATTTGCTAATTTTTCAAAATTTACGGTAAAAATTTTATTTTTTTATGCAAAAAAATTAACTTTTTTGACCCAATTTTAGCAGTGTCATGAAGTACAATATGTGACGAAAAAACAATCTCAGAACGGCCTGGGTAAGTCAAAGCGTTTTAAAGTTATGAGCACTTAAAGTGACACTGGTCAGATTTGCAAAAAATGGCCTGGTCCTTAAGGTGAAAATGAGCCTGGTCCTTAAGGTGAAAATGAGCCCGGTCCTTAAGGGGTTAATGTTGCTGTAGGCCTCTTGGTAGCCTCCCAGGCCAATTTTCTTCTGGTCTTTTCATCAATTTGGAGGGACGTCCAGTTCTTGGTAATGTCACTGTTGTGCCATATTTTCTCCATTTGATGATGACTGTCTTCACTGTGTTCCATGGTATATCTAATGCCTTGGAAATTCTTTTGTACCCTTCTCCTGACTGATACCTTATAACAATGAGATCCCTCTGATGCTTTGGAAGCTCTCTGTGGAATCTGTGGACCATGGCTTTTGCTGTGGGATGCGACTAAGAAAATTTCAGGAAAGACCAACTAGAGCAGTGGAACTTTATTTGGGGTTAATCAGAGGCACTTTAAATGATGGAAGGTGTATGCTGACTCCTATTTAACATGATTTTTAATATGATTGCTTAATGCTAAACACAGCTACATCCCCAATTATAGGTTTGCACCCACAATATTTTAGTTTTTTTTGTTTTCTTCCCTCCACCTAAAAGATTTCAGTTTGTTTTTCAATTGAGTGGTACAGTTTATAGGTCACATTAAAGGTGGAAAAAGTTCTGAAATGATTTATCTTTGTCTCATTTTTTTACATCACAGAAACCTGACATTTTAACAGGGATGTGTAGACTTTTTATATCCACTGTAGGATAATCATCTCATAAAAGTGTATCACAAAATAATGTTGTCACAGTGGAAACAGTGTACCCTGAACTCACCTGTCTCACTGTCCCTACCTACTTGCACAATCAGCCCTTGAAAATGGCCCACAACTGGTCAGCAGTCCCTTCCTGAATAAGTGCAGGGGTCTATACAGGAGGGAAGACTAGGAGGAAAATAATAAACTAGTGAGAGATCGGCAACCACAAAAACAGGAATAAGACAGAAACAGACAAGCCGGTTTTAAACCAATAGAAACAAAAATATATAAAATCAGGAACAGTAAATCAGAAATGTGCCAAAGTCAATTCCAAGAGACTGTCACTCCAGGGAATAACAACAATAACAAGAAACCTTTGGCCAGCAGATTGCCTGTTTAAATAGGCCGCGCCTTCTGGTCACATGATGCATCCGATATCACATGACCAGTGATGTCAGGGTGCCAGATATGTCGGCATAGCTTCTAATTGGCTGGCACTCCAGGACAGGCAGCGCCTTGCCTGGTTACCATGCCAAATTAACGCCAGCAGTGCAGCCTGCAGACAACCACGACTGCCAGAAAAGATTTCCTCACATCACACACATCTGGATATGTTGAGCCAAAAAGAAAGGTAAGGAAAGACACCAGACTTTCAAAATTGATGGGTATTATGGTGGTTGTCTGGCTCTCAGCACCCCGGCTGAGCAGATATTTAAAGGAGTTGGATGAGTGCTGAGACTTGGACCCCTGCAGATCAAATATTGATGCTAAGGATAAGCCATCAATTCTAAAAGCATGGGTAACCCCTTTATAGGGATTATTTAGTCTTTTAATTGATAGGATAGGTTAACAATGTATGATCAGTTGTGGTTATCTGCTTCGGAGGCCCCAACTATCAGCAGATCCCAGAATATTTGTCGCTTGCTTGATCATGAAGGCATCTAAGCCACACTAAGGGTACTTTCACACTAGCGTTTTTCTTTTCCGGCGCTGAGTTCCGTCCTAGGGGCTCAAATCCAGAAAAGAACTGATCAGTTTTATCCTAATGCACTCTGAATGGAGAATAATTCGTTCAGGATGCATCAGGATGTCTTCAGTTCAGTCTTTTTGACTGATCAGGCTTTTCAGAAAAACGTAGCATGTTGTATTTTTACCTCCGGAAAAAAATCCTGAACACTTTGACTGAACGACGGATCCGGTCTTTTTCCCATTGACTTGCATTAACGCCGGATCCGGCGCTGTGTGTTCAGTCAAACCGGATCCGGCTTTTGCATGTTAAACCCGAAAAATGTGAAAAAAAAGTTAAAGTCCATAAATGGCGGATCCGTTTTTTCCAATGCATTTTTTCATTGTGATCAAAATCCTGATCAGGATTCAAATGTAATCCGTTTTCACACGTTTTTCCGTATCCGGCGGGCAGTTCCGGTGTCGGAATTGAACGCCGGATTAAAACAACGCTAGTGTGAAAGTAGCCTAAGCCACTTTACTGATATCCCATGGTTTGGCGTCTAATTAATCATACAGTCCTGATCAAAATTTTAAGACCACTTGAAAAATGGCAAAAAATCATATTAAGCATGGCTGGATCTTAACAAGGTTCCAAGTAGAGCTTCAACATGCAACAAGAAGAAATGGGAGTGAGACAAAACATTTTTTGAGCATTCAATTTAATGAAAACAACGAATAAACTGAAACAGGCAGTTTTTCAGCTGATCAAAAGTTTAGGACCACACCTCTCCAAAACTAAACTCCCCCAAACAGAAATCCAACTTCCAAACATGAACTCAGTAATGAGTAGCTCTGCCGTTATTGTTTATCACTTCAAAAATTTGTTTCGGCATGCTTGATGCAAGCGTTTCCATGAGGTGAGTGGGAACATTTCCCCCAGTGGTGAAGACGGCCGCACGAAGGCCATCTACTCTCTGGAACTGTTGTCCATTTTAGTAAACTTCCCTTGCCATCCATCCCCAAAGATTCTCAATTGGATTTAGATCAGGGGAACACGCAGGATGGGCCAAAAGAGTCATGTTATTCTCCTGGAAGAAGTCCCTTGTCCTGCGGGCATTGTGAACTGTAGCGTTGTCCTGTTGAAAAACCCAGTCGTTACCACACAGACGAGGGCCCTCAGTCATGAGGAATGCTCTCTGCAACATCTGGACATAGCCAGCGGCCATTTGACGCCCCCTGCACTTCCTGAAGCTCCTTTGTTCCACTGAAGGAAAAAGCACCCCAGACCATTATGGCGGTCCCTCCACTGTGGCGCGTAGAAAACATCTCAGGTGGGATCTGCTTGTCATGCCAGTAACGTTGGAAACCATCAGGACCATCAAGGTTACATTTTTTCTCATCAGAGAATAAAACTTTCTTCCACCTTTGAATGTCCCATGTTTGGTGCTCTCTTGCAAAGTCCAAACGAGCAGTTCTGTGGCATTCTAGGAGACAAGGTCTTTGAAGACGTTTTTTGTTTTTGAAGCCCTTCAGTCTCAGATGCCGTCTGATGGTTATCGGGCTGCAGTCAGCACCAGTATAAGGGCCTTAATTTGGGTCGAGGATCGTCCAGTGTCTTGACGGACAGCCAATTGGATCCTCCGGCTCAGTGCTGATGAATTTTTTTTTGGGTCTTCCACTTGACTTTTTTGTTCCATAACCCTCAGGATCATTTAAGAATTTTAGAAATTCCAAATGACTGTCTTACTGCGTCCCACCTCAGCAGCGATGGCGCGCTGTGAGAGACCCTGCTTATGCAGTTCAACAACCCGACCACGTTCAAAAAGGGAGAGGTTTTTTTGCCTTTGCCATCACAACGTGTGACTACCTGACAGAAAATGACAATGAATCCACATCTTTGCACAGATTTGGCCTTTTAAAGGCATGTAGTCCTAAACTTTTGATCAGCTGAAAAACAGCCTGTTTCAGTTTATTCGTTGTTTTCATTAAATTGAATGCTCAAAAAATGTTTTGTCTCACTCCCATTTCTTCTTGTTGCATGTTGAAGCTCTACTTGGAACCTTGTTAAGATCCAGCCATGCTAAATATGATTTTTTGCCATTTTTCAAGTGGTCTTAAACTTTTGATCGGGACTGTATATTGATTGCATCAATTGCTTAGCCTATGGATGGACTGTTGGACAACCCCTCTGAGGCTCACGCATGTAGCAAAGACTTGTGTATGAAGTCCTTATGGTTCCATATTAAGGACCTGTAGGCATGCTGTTGGCTGCGAAGTGGTGCCTCCATAATGTGACATGGGATCAACTATGCCACATTTTGAGCCATATGAAATCCAATACCAATACCGTGCTCATGGCTTCATATTACGGGCCCTATATTTGGCACTAGTTAAAAAACTGGCCTAAAAACTCAGCAATGATTATACAATATGGGAAGTTTGCTCTGAAAACAAGAGACATTTTAGATCATTGTAGCTGAGCTGTGGCTCCATAGAAAAGTGTCCTCAATGACCTCCCCTGACTGCGGCTTGTTTTCACCTATGATCTAAAGCACAGCATGGTACATTGTGTGCTGGAATCTTAATGCACTTCACTACATTCAGTTTTCTGTAGGCAAAATTGCAATGGCTCTTGCTGATGAATAGCAGTGATCATGCCAAATGTTGCATATTCATAAGGCCATCAGTATCATTGCTAATTATTGGGTTGAATCAGGAATGGCACTAAAAATAAATTCAGTTTTTGGAAGTTAGGCACAATTCCAGTTTATGTGTGAATAACAGTGTAGAGGCATCCATCTTTCTGCTCAACATATGCTAAAAACACCTGCACATTGCGATACATGGTTTATTAATGATTAAATGCTATTACAAAATAATCATTATTTACAGCATTTTGAATTGAAATGGGAAAAAAAACTGTGACATAAATGTATTGTTCTTCACAAAGCAGAAGGTTTGTATTCAGTAGGTTAAGAAAACACGTATGTACAGTACCTTGTGCTTGAAAGGGTTAAACCATTATTAATGTGGAAAAAAAAAGGAAAATTATTTACAGTGTCGGACTGGGGTGCCTAGGGCCCACCAGTAAAATGTATTTTGGGGGCCCACTGTACGGATACATTCAAATATAATAAATAATCTAACAAGTTTTTTATATGAAAATAGGCTGGTTGAGGTGCTGTACATTGACTATATGTATGTAGTGCAGTAAGTCTACTGTGTTATGTACCACTTGTGCAGGTGGTGGAAGACTAGGGGCCCACCTTGCTCAGGGGCCCACCGGGGGATTCCCCTGTACCCCTGTAAGCCAGTCCGAGCCTGATTACATATAAATTAAAAAAGTATTCAGACCCAGGGGCTGGTTTGAAAAATTTAACATATTTTTTCTAAGGACAACCCCATTAAAGAAGTATTTCAGAACTTTAACATTGATAGCCTATCCTCAAGATAGGCTATCAATATCTAATTGGTTGGGTCTGTCAGCCTGCACTTCCAGCAACCATCTGTTCCGCAGTAGCACCGGCTCAGGAAGTCAGCATCAGAACTTTGCAGCTCTGTACACTGTGTAGTTGAGAAAGCTGGTTACTCCTGATAATAAAGGCTCCAAAATGTCCTTTTCTCCTCAACCCAAACCTAGCACTTTCAGCAAACTTAATTTAAAGAAGCTCTACTCAGATCTTAAATAATAAAACTGAATTTATTCACCCAATTCACAAGTGATGTTCCAGTACCTCCATGGAACCAGTCTCAAGACTTTGGAGTTCCATGGAGGTACTGAAACGTTGCTTGTGCTTTGGTTTTGAATACATTCACTTCTTAATGGAAGATCTTTGGAGTGCTGCTTCTTCAACTGGAGTTTGTTATGAACCCATTGGTTAAAAAAAGATGCTTCGAAACACAGCATCAAAAACACATGAAAAAAACATGTTTATTGCTTGCTGAAAAAAGACACATGGGTTCCGTGCTGATTTTTTAAGCGTGTTTTTCAAAAAGAATACTATTAAAAACAATTAAAAGTACTAACACACAAGGGAGGGGGCCATATAAATAATGTCCATCACAAAAAGTATAAAGCTAATATGCTAAATATATATGGGAAAATACCCAAAGGGGAAAAAAAGAAAAAAAAAAACATACACAGGCTAAACCAAGATAGGCAGAAAATAAATAGAAATTAGAAAGCAAATTTAACCGTGTAGATAAAAAAAAAGAGTAAAACCAAAGGAGGGATATGGAACCTCAGACATATTGCCACCTTCTGTGCCTTTATCAGGGGTCAGGTTTGGAGACTGACCTTGTTTGAAGCTTGCATCCCGTTGCCTTTTTTTTTTGTCTTTAGCTGTACTACTCCACCTAGGGGCGTACATAGAAATCATTGGGCCCCATAGCAAGAATCTGAATTGGGCCCCCCTAAGTCCGCCCACTACCCACTCTTGGCCCATCCCACCTGCCCTGGCTCCTCCCCTGCCACACCCCATTGTATTCCTACTGAACCAGAGAATAAAGGGCACAGGTCAGTTTTTACGCAAAGGGAATGCCATAGGAGCAAAACCCGTAAAATGGAGGAATTTATTTATTTATTTATTTTTTTAATCCTCCTCATTTGGATTTTTTTGCCCGCTTCACACTACATTGTATGCCATATTAAAGTACAACTTGGCCTGCAAAAAATAGGCCCTCAAATGGATAGGTTAACAGAAAAATAAAAGTTATGGTTTAAGGCAGCGTTCCCCAACCGCCGGGCCACGGCCCAGGACCGGGCCATGGAAGATGGTTTGCCAGGCCGTGGCGATCAGGGCAGTCTTTAACGCTGTACTAATGGAGCGCTTCCATTATGGAAGCGCTTCATTAGTACAGAAAGAGCAGGAAGCGGTAAAGGATCTGTACTAACCGCTTCCTGGTCCACGGCTCGGCTATCGACTGTGCAGGGCTGTCGCTCTGTGACCTCACACTGTGCGCCGCTATACACAGCCAGCCGACAGCAGAATGAAGAGGATCGCGATGGTGACCAGAAGCAGGAGAGGTAAGTGTTTTTTTTTATTTTATTTGCACTGGAGGCTGACCTGGGGGACATATGGCTGACCTGGGGGGCTTATGGCTGACATGGGGGGCTGATAGATGGCTAAAGGTTTGGGGGTTGATCTGAGCCATTGGGGGATCTGATCTGAGGTCTGATTAACATTGGGGGTTTGATTGCTGGTCTGACCTGAGGTGTAAAGAAATTTTTTTTTTTCTTATTGTTCTCCTCTAAAACCTAGGTGCATCTTATAGGGCAAAAAATACGGTACAGTGCAGCAGAGACCATAGTCAGTTTATATAGTCGTTATATGGTGTTATATATTTTAATATGCACCTTGTGTTTTGTTATGCGCGTGAATCAGTCAGCCCTGCCCATCCCCTAAGCCCCGCCCCTGGGGGAGATCAAACGCCTCGGCATCTATGCACAAAGTGCTTTCTAACAATGTGATCCTTTGACCAAACAAGATTGGACTCCTTCTCACCATGGATTGCCTTGCTTTTCTGCCTACTGTACCTCTGGTTATATTATACCGTTGTGCTAAATACATCTACAATTAAAAGTCAGTTAGCAGTAACCATTCCGATGCGTGTTATACTCTTGCCATCTTACCTAAGTTCTGACCTGTTTCTAAAGTTTAACTGGAACTTTACTGACCTTAATACCTTAGTAAATGACTGACTCAAAACACATATTGCATTCATTCATTGATTTAGATGTAAATTTTGGGATTGATGCTGGTGTTTTCAACTTTACTAATGTCCTTCAAGAGAAAAACATACAAAAAGAGCATTCTTGGGCTGTCTTTATTAGGCCTCATGCACACAACCGTTGTGTGCATCCGCATCCGTTCCGTCATTTTTCACAGTTTAGCGGAGGTCCCATTCATTTCTATGGAGCTGTGAAAAAAAACTGATAGTCCTCAGTTTTTTCTCCGCGTCCGTGATTCCAGTCCGTCAAAAAAATATAACCTGTCCTATTCTTGTCAGTGGAAAACGGAGGACGGACCCATTCAAGTCAATGGGTCCGTCAAATAAAACGGATGCACAACTGGCATGTCATCCGTGTCCGCGTCCGTGTCCATTTTTTTCTACAAGACCTTGGTGCAATAAAATTGCACTTTTCATTAACCTTCCTTTTTTTTCCCCCTGTCAGACAAAAAAAAGGAAGACACAAGGAAACACAACTGAAGCAAATGCGGACACGGACCACTAAAGCCAAATCACTGCCAGTGAAAAAACACTGTAGTGTGCATGAGGCCTTAATCTGCAAAAGTCTGATTTTTGTGGCAGCATAATGGTCAAATGTCAGCAGATATGTATTTTACTGAGTTTATAATCTGTCAAGAGAGACTCAGCATGAATCATCAACTTATCTGTTTTGCAGGTACTCTAGTCGTGGAGACAGCAGATATCCTTCTAGTTGTCCGTCTCTCTTGCATTGATCTTCGGCAACCATATCACTTTTGTGATGATTGATACCCTTGTATTTAATGTGCTTCAGTACAGCCTAAATATGTATGAGTGAACACAATGGGAGCCATAATAAAGGCAGGCATTGCAGAGAGGACCTACTGTTCTGTGTGCTTACGCTTTCATAAGGAGGCTTTTTTAGACAGATTTCATATGAATCCAACAAAACATGGCATACTCCATCAGACAGCAAGTTAAGAATTGTTGCTAGTGAGATATCTGTTTAAAAGGATTTTCAGAGATTTAAATATTGATGACCAATCCTCAGGGCAGTTCATCAATATCAGATCAGTGGAGGTCCAACTCCCAACACCGTGGCCAATCAACATTTTGAAGAGACTGCAGGGCTCCAGTGAGTGCCACAGCCTCTTCCTGGGTCACTGATGTCATGTTCCTCAGTCACTTGGCCTAGGCACTTCAAGTGAATGAGCCTGGCATCCAGTAGGAAGCACAGCCATGATCAAATGGACCACCAAACTATGCTAAAGATAGCACACTATGGTTACAGAGCTGGACTAATATCAACCCAAACAGTTCAAATATATACAGTTGCAAGAAAAAGTATGTGAACCCTTTGGAATGATATGGATTTCTGCACAAATTGGTCATAAAATGTGATCTGATCTTCATCTAAGTCACAACAATAGACAATCACAGTCTGCTTAAACTAATAGCACACAAAGAATTAAATGTTGCCATGTTTTTATTGAACACCATGTAAACATTCACAGTGCAGGTGGAAAAAGTATGTGAACCCTTAGACTAATGACATCGCGAAGAGCTAATTGGAGTGAGGTGTCAGCCAACTGGAGTCCAATTAATGAGATGAGATTGGAGGTGTTGGTTACAGCTGCCCTGCCCTATAAAAAACACACACCAGTTCTGGGTTTGCTTTTCACAAGAAGCATTGCCTGATGTGAATGATGCCTCGCACAAAAGAGCTGTTAGAAGACCTACAATTAAGAATTGTTGAATTGCATGAAGCTGGAAAGGGTTATAAAAGTATCTCCAAATTCCTTGCTGTTCATCAGTCCACGGTAAGACAAATTGTCTATAAATGGAGAAAGTCCAGCACTGCTGCTACTCTCCCTAGGAGTGGCCGTCCTGTAAAGATGACTGCAAGAGCACAGCGCAGACTGCTCAATGAGGTGAAGAAGAATCCTAGAGTGTCAGCTAAAGACTTACAAAAGTCTCTGGCATATGCTAACATCCCTGTGAGCGAACTACGATACGTAAAACACTAAACATGAATGGATTTCATGAGAGGATACCACAGAGGAAGCCACTGCTGTCCAAAAAAAACATTGCTGCACGTTTACAGTTTGCACAAGAGCACCTGGATGTTCCACAGCAGTACTGGCAAAATATTCTGTGGACAGATGAAACCAAAGTTGAGTTGTTTGGAAGAAACACACAACACTATGTGTGGAGAAAAAGAGGCACAGTACACCAACATCAAAACCTCATCCCAACTGTGTATGCTGGTGGGGGCATCATGGCTTGGGGCTGCTTTGCTGCATCAGGGCCTGGACTGATTGCTATCATCGAAGGAAAAATGTATTCCCAAGTTTATCAAGACATTTTGCAGGAGAACTTAAGGCCATCTGTCCACCAGCTGAAGCTCAACAGAAGATGGGTATTGCAACAGGACAACGACCCAAAGCATAGAAGTAAATCAACAGAATGGCTTAAACAGAAGAAAATACGCCTTCTGGAGTGGCCCAGTCAGAGTCCTGACCTCAACCCGATTGAGATGCTGTGGCATGACCTCAAGAAAGCGATTCACACCAGACATCCTAAGAATATTGCTCAACTGAAACAGTTCTGTAAAGAGGAATGGTCAAGAATTATTTCTGACCGTTGTGCACATCTGATCAAAAACTACAGGAAACGTTTGGTTGAAGTTATTGCTGCCAAAGGAGGTTCAACCAGTTATTAAATCCAAGGGTTCACATACTTTTTCCACCTGCACTGTGAATGTTTACATGCTGTGTTCAATAAAAACATGGTAACATTGAATTCTTTGTGTGTTATTAGTTTAAGCAGATTGTGATTGTCTATTGTTGTGACTTAGATGAAGATCAGATCACATTTTATGACCAATTTGTGCAGAAATCCATATCATTCCAAAAGGGTCCACATACTTTTTCTTGCAACTGTATGTATGTTTGGTTAAAGAAGACCTGTACATAGTATTGTGTACTCTGAGAATCTGGTCTCATGAAGCAAAATCGTCAAAACCTATAACCCTTTAGGTTTATAATGTACAATGTTGGTTTTAAGTTCCTGCAATCTAGCAGGAGCAGGTTGGAAGCTGTCAGAGATAGCCGAGGACCTAGAGGAGAAAACAGAATCACTTTATTACCGCTTCTGTCTTTCTTGTTCCAGCCTACATAATGCTCAATAGCACTATGCATTGAATAGAGGACAATGAATATAAAATTTAGTAGAGGGATAACTTTAAAGGGACTGTCCAACCATTTGCAAGTGATAGCCTATCCTTAGGATAGGCCATCACTATCTGATCTGCGAGGCTCTGACAACCCATACCACTGCTGATCAGCTGTTCCGTTCATTTCAATCTGAGTAGAACTGCGGTAACCAGCTACGTTCACTGCACAATGGACAGAGCTGTGTAGTTCTGGTGCAGTTTCTAGCTCCAGGATCTAGTGAAGAACAGCTGATCAGTAGGGATGTGGGGTGTCAGACCCCATTGACAATAGTGATGGCCAACCCTGAGGATAGACCATCAGTTGTAAAAGGTAGCACAGCCCCTTTAATCTACTGATTGTCCCCCTGAAAGAGTAACTCCAGAGAAAATCAAAATTTCTATGTAAATTGTTATCTGAATTCTTGAAAAATAATAAAATATTTGCTGGAGCATGCCTGGAAATGTATTATATACAGCAGCCATAAATGCATTGGGCGACTACAGATCTCTTTCATCCTATGTGTAGTTGTCACCTAGAAATACGCTATTCCACCTCTCTCTCCCTATAGAACTTTCTTCTCTTGAAGCTACAGCTCAGTAAGAAATGTTTTTGTGATCTCCACTCACTAAGCTAATTTAAGTAAACCCTATAAGTAAAAACTAAAAAAATAAAATAAATGTATTTTATTTTAGTAGAAGGGTTTTTCTTTGTTTGCATCAACTTCATTTAAATAATTCTTTATGAGGTTCGTTATAATTTTGTAATGTATTCCTTTTGTAACAGGGTTGATGTTCCTGGAGGGATACACCAAATGGAAAAGGATTTAGGAAAACTAGAGGAATGGTCAAAAATCTGGCAACTAAAATTTTATGTTGATAAGTGCAAGATAATGCACCTGGGGCGTAAAAAGCCAAGAGCAGAATATAAAATCAGTGATACAGTCCTAACCTCAGTATCTGAGGAAAGGGATTTAGGGGTCATTATTTCAGAAGACTTAAAGGTAGGCAGACAATGTCATAGAGCAGCAGGAAACGCTAGCAGAATGCTTAGATGTATAGGGAGAGGCATTACCAGTCGAAAGAGGGAGGTGCTCATGCCGCTCTACAGAGCACTAGTGAGACCTCATTTGGAGTATTGTGCTCAGTACTGGAGACCATATCTTCAGAAGGATATTGATACTTTGGAGAGAGTTCAGAGAAGAGCTACTAAACTAGTACATGGATTGCAGGATAAAACGTACCAGGAAAGATTAAAGGACCTTAACATGTATAGCTTGGAAGAAAGACGAGACAGAGGGGATATGATAGAAACTTTTGAATACATAAAGGGAATCAACAAGGTAAAAGAGGAGAAAATATTTAAAAGAAGAAAAACTGCTACAAGAGGACATAGTTTTATATTAGAGGGGCAAAGGTTTAAAAATAATATCAGGAAGTATTACTTTACTGAGAGAGTAGTGGATGCATGGAATAGCCTTCCTGCAGAAGTGGTAGCTGCAAATACAGTGAAGGAGTTTAAGCATGCATGGGATAGGCACAAGGCCATCCTTCATATAAGATAGGGCCAGGGACTATCCATAGCATTCAGTATATTGGGCAGACTAGATGGGCCAAATGGTTCTTATCTGCCGACACATTCTATGTTTCTATGTTTTAACTTTTTTTGCTCCTATCTTCCATTCTTGGCTGTGGTCACATGACCATGTCCATTTAGCTCATTCCTATTTCCTGTGATGCTACGTCCATGGACAGGGCAGTGATAGAGGAGTGTCTACATCAGTAGCTGGGTTGAAGAAGATATAAACGGTGCTGGAGCTGTATGCAAAGAAAGGAGAAATGCATCATGAGTTTGGTTGGACACAGCAACAGGAAATGCTACATACAGGATGGAAACAAACCAGAGGGATTTTCTTTCAATGATGTCAATTAGTCAGGAGAGTCCAAATTGGAAAATAAAAAAGGAAGATGTAGATGAGGTAGGCAAATACATGACCATATTGGTTTAAAACCATAGTAATCCTGGGGAAAAAAACTTTAAGCAAATTGGTTTACAAGAGACAAATGGCCAGGTCCATTAGGCCTTATGCACATGACCGTATGTATTTAGCGGTCCGCAAAAAACGGATCTGCAAAAAATACACATGAGTTCCGTGTGCATTCCGTATTTTGCGGAACGGAACAGCTGGCCCCTAATAGAACAGTACTATCCTTGTCCGTAATGCGGACAATAATCGGACATGTTCTATTTTTTTTGTGGAACGGAAATACGTACATATGGAAACGGAATGCACACGGAGTTACCTCCGTCTCCGTTTTTTTTTGCCGACCCATTAAAATAAATGGTTCCGTATACGGTCTGCAAAGAAAAACGGAACGGACACAGAAAGAAAATACGTTTGTGTGCATTAGGCCTAAGTCTTTTTTGGGGCTGCTCAGTAGCTGAAAAATCTTTAACTGGCTTACTGTTCAGGCTTATAATATATAGTGATAAGCAAATGAATTTGCTGCAAGGTTATAATCTTGTAAGAAAATTAAGGACTATGCAATGACATTGCGTTACTGATGATGGATTTATATAACTTAGGCTCCTAAGCTCCCCCTTGTGGTGGTATCAGGCAGACAAAATGTTACAATTTAACAGTTTGATTATACAGAGGATATGGAGGTTTGTCTCAGAAAAACCAAGCTCCAACCCTGTAAAGATATAATAAGAACTATTGTCTTTTCGCACTTTCAAAGACAGTGCAATAAATTGTATATGTGATATAACAAAATGTAACACAAATTAGAAAAACATTGCACATCCTTGGTGGAAAATGTCACGTTCATTACCCTTAAAACAGCATGGTATCCTAATTAAGTGTAAGTTCTGATCACATGAAACTCTGCCTAGAGTGGACAGATGAGCCATCAACCATGTAGCTCACGATCTGTTTTAATAAATGACATTAGTAAGCCAAGATTGGCCAAACAAGGACATTTATGTCACCCTAATTGGCCAATTAGCTAGCCCTACATTTACAGGCACTCAGCAAAATGAAAGGTTGCAGATATCAAAGGTCTACTTCATACAACATTCAGACTCTACATAAGCAGTACAAGTAGCACTGGTGGTTTAACTTTTCATTTTTTTTTGCCTACCAAAATAAACTGTGTTGCATTTTGTACTTTTTTATTTATACATTTTTAGAGATTTTTTTATTTATTTATTTGTTTTATTTCGGGAAAAACTCCAAAAAAGTATTTTCCAAATGATAGCTTTTCTTTAAATTAGCAAATTGACACCAAATGGCAATGTGCATATCCTCTTAATGAATAGAATTCTGGCGGACCTTCATGCTAAGCCATTCTCCTCACAGCCAGGTCTCTGCATAATGGTCATCAGCTTTCTGTCCTGTTTGTCAGAGAAGCAGCAGCGTTTTCAGTAGATTGGCAGTTTAGCTGAGAAGACTTCTTCTTTGGAGAAAGACAGGACTATATTGTCAGCTGCCAGAGGAGGTAGTAGTTTCTGTTTGGGGCCTCTTCTTCTCATTACAGATTGGCAGAAGCACCGAAGGAAGCAATACAATGATATGGAAGCAAGAAAAGATATTTTTATGCTAGAAGAAACACAATGAGTTACTTTATAAGACATTATTAATGGGACCATCCATTAATGTTATAAGGTTATCAATAATAAGTCTTTCTTACAGTAGTTTGGGGACATTAAAATGAAAACAAAAAATCTTTATTAATGATTGAATGATAAAAATCAGAAGAGGATATAAATAAATTCACTCTTATATATGTCAATCAATGGTGCAGAATTGGGGTATAGATGTGGGACTACATCAAAAATTCTCAGCTGCCATAAACTAGCTGATCATCCCCACAGCTAGAAACGAATACAATCTGCACCATCTAATATATAAAGCTGAGTGTATGTATGTGTGTGTGTGTGTATGTCCGCTAAAGGAATCAGCACCGTCGCATTTACAATCATGAAATTTGGTACACAGGTACCTCAGGTGTCTGGGAAGGTTTTAGACCAGGTCTCAGCTCTCTAGGACGTACCGTTTCTGAGATATTCCCAAAAAATGCATTAGCCAATAGAAGCTTTATCACATGACCCTTATCAGCCAATAGAAGCTCGCAGGTCCTCCCGTCTCCACATACACAGTTTTACTCCAGGTTTCCATAACTACCCAGCCATTTATCTTCACTGCTGTAGGTGAGCTTTAAAGGAAATCTGTCACCAGGATAATCGCTATTGAAGTAAAGCCATGGCCTAATAGCACTTAGTACCTTATTTCAAGATGTGCTTCTGCTCCAGCAATAGATGTTTTTATCCTCTGAAAATCCAGTTTATTTGGTATGCAAATGAGCTAGTAAGGTGACCAGAGGGGCGTCACTCTTGCAAGAAGGAGCCCAGACACGCCCCCTGCCACGATGTATCCACCCTCAAAAGACTTAAAACCCCGCCCCAGGCCCTGCTTAGCCACGCCCCAGATCTGGTTAGACCACGCCCCATCCCACTCCTGAGCCGATGGGGATGGAAAAAATGAAGGTAAAAATCAACTTCTGTCAGCTGCAGGGGTGAGAGGGAGGGTGACTTTCTCCCTAAAGCTCACACTCAGACAGAACAGTGCAGCTGTCTTAGAGTGAGCTGTTCAAAAGGACACGCCCCTGATCCAGTTAGGCCACGCCCTCTCCCACTCCTCAGCCAACTGAGATTGAAAACATGAAGTTAATAATTAACTTCTAGGTCCCTCTTAGCCACTCCCCGATCTGGTTAGGCCACGCCCCTCCACTCCTCAGCCAATGGGGATTGAAAAAAATGAAGGTAAAAATCAACTTCTGTCAACTGCAGGGGTGGGAGGGAGGATGACTTTCTCCCTGCAGCTCACACTCAGTGCTGCTGTCTTAAAGTAAGCTGTTCAAAAGGACACGCCCCCGATTCAGTAAAGGCAACTGTTAAGGGGGCGGGCCCAGGGCCAGTGCAAGGATTTTTGCCGCCCTAGGCAAAGATCCATTTTGCCGCCCCCTCATGTCACTCACTCACTGACAGACACACACGCACACACACTGACAGACAGACATGCACTCAGACACTCACTGAATGACGTACACAGAAACTCACTGACAGACACACATACACTCACTGACAGACAGACACACACTCACTCACTGACAGACACTCACTGACAGACATACACTGACAGACATACACCTACCCACTGAAACACACACACACACAGAAACTCACTGACAGACACTCACTCAATGGCAGACAAACACACATATACTCACTGACAAACACACAGACACTTACTGACCGACAGACATCCACACTCACTGACATACACTCACTCGCTGACATACACACACAGACACTCAATGACAGACACACATACATTTACTGACAGACAGACAGACATACATACACTCAGTGACATAAATACACAGGCAGACACTCACTCAGTCAAACACTTAAACACTCACCTCCCTGGGGTCCAGTGTGGTGCAGCTCCTCAGTCCTCCAGTGCGCCGTTTAGTTTGCCGGGGCCGGAATGACGTCATATTCGGGCATCACAGAGGGCGCACGAAGGAGGAATGGGGAGCTGCTAGAACAGCCTCCCTTGCCGCCCGCCTCCTCTCCTCCGGTAATTTACTGGCAGAGAAGACACCTGCCATCAGGGTAAGCAGATGCCTGCTCTGCCATATTTAAGAAGGACCTCTACCTCCTGGCCCCCCTGTAATGGCGCTGGGGGTGGCTCAAGAGCCGCTTGCCCAGGGCTGCAGCCCCAGTCAGGTGGAGCCCACCAGGGCACCCCCAGCAGGCCGGCACCCTAGTTCACCTATATGGTTGCACCGGCCCTGGGCGGGCCCCTGTGGAGGTCACTGTCAAGGGGGTGGTATGCTAAGAAAGTCACTGGTAAAGGGGAAGGCTGCTATAAAGGTCAAAGTTAAGGGGGTGGGCTGCTGTGGAGGTCCAATTTTAAGGGACGGGGCACTGTGGGGGGTCAGTGTTAAGGGGTAGGGGGCTGTGGAGAGGTCTAATGGGGTCTGGAGGTCTAATGGGGGTTTGATATGGAGGTCTAATGGGGGTCTGGTCTGAGGTCTGATATGGGAGTCTGTTGGTCTAATGAGGGTCTGGTCTGATGTCTGATTTGGAGGGTCTGAGAGGTCTAATGGGGGTCTTTAGGTGTGGTCTGAGGTCTGATATGGGGGTCTGGAGGTCTAATAGGGGTCCGTATGAGGTGTGATATGGGGGTCACTATATCCAATGGGGGTCTGAGGGGTCTAGTGGGGTTCTGGTCTGAGGTCTGATATGGGTGTCTCAGAGTTCTAATGGGAGTCTGAGAGGTCTAGTTGGGGTCTCAGAGGTCTAATGGTGGTCTGTTATGGGGTCTAACCTGCGGTCTGAGATGGGAAGTCTCATCAGAAGTTTGATATGGGTGTATAATCTGAGATCTTAGATGGGGGGTCTCATCGGAGGTTTGATATGGGGGTCTGATCTGAAGATCTGTTATGGGGGTCTGATCTGAAAGTCAAGGAGGTATTTTTTGCACTGGCGCACACTCTAAGGGGGTATTTTTTGTATTGGGGCACATTATAAGGAGGTATTTGCACTGTTGCACATTATAAGGGGGTAGTTTTTGCACTGGCACATATTAGTTGGTATTTCTCTATTGGCACACATTATATAACGAGAAGTACTACAACTGGGGGGCTATGGGGAACACAATTACTAGTTGTCACGCACAGGAGGAGTATGTGCAGCCCTGAGCTCTACCCTCACCTCCGTCCCTGCTTACTTGCACGGTCCACCCTAGGCGACGGTGTACAACTTGACAGCGGTCCCTAATCTGAGTACGTGCAGGGCCTTAAAGGTAAGAATACAATAAAGGAGAAAACAACAAACAAAGTGACAGGCAGTCACTGAGGGGTTAATAAAATATCAAATTCAATACGAACTGAGGTCAGGAGCCAGGAGGGGCAACAATACAAAAAGGGAAAAGCAAGATCAAGTCAAACTCACGCCGGGGTCAAAGCCAAGAGGTCACGTCAAATGCAGGAGGTAGCAAGAGTGAGGTCAAAAAACGGAGCCGAGGTCAAAACACAACAAACACTAACAGATGATATGCTGGTGAATGAAATAAGACCAAATAGCCCTGGCTGATGAATCACATGACATGGCCAGCGTCCCGTGACTCACAGTACACAGCCCAACACAGCTGAGCATCGATCAATATTATCGGCGCTCAGCTCCTCTGCCGCTCGCCTGCTGCCATGGAGACGAGGACACAGGCTGCGTTCTTGACCCTCTCCTTGCGCAGGGCGCCGGCGGCGCTGCGAAGGAAGCATACGTCGCCAGCCCCGCGTTACACTAGTATGGGCACAATGGGGGTATTATTACTATTGAGAGGCATTGTTAACACTATGCACTCTAGCAGATAATTACTTCTATTGGTGGGACTTTTCGGGTGGAATGTTTCTGCAGTATAGTATTTGGGAGCACAACGGGCACAATATTGGAGGTGGCAGAATTGGGTGTTTAGAAAGTGGGAGGATGATGGAAAAGAAAGAAACTAAAATGTCCGTTTGTCAAAACTCTGCAGAAAGAAAAGATGGCTGAAAGAAATCATAATGGCGGTCTGGTCTGAAAGGAAAAGATGAGGAAAGAGAACATCTACATCAGTGGAGACGACACTGGATGTAAGAGGTATGTGGCGCTGTATTCTTCTGTATGTTTTGTAGAGCTGTATATAATGGGCCAGATTTATCATTACACTTACATCTTACTCCACTTTTACATATGTACAAAGTCACTTTTGGCTAATACAAATTTATTAATGGTCCTTTAATACTGTGATAAATGTGGTTTGACAGTAGCAGTTTATCCTTCAGTAAGCGGCTTTACAAAAGTCACATGTTCTATTAAAAAGTCGCATAAGATAAGCATGGTCCTCACTGGAGTGAAATTGAGCAATTTTTTGCGACTTTTTATATTTTCGCAATAGTAAATCTGTCTAGGGATTCATTTACATAACAAAACACACCCACTTTCAGAAAACTCGTGATCATAGCGCAGAGCCAATAGAAGTCGCACATTTTTGCGCAGTTTTATCGATTGAGCAAAAATTTTAGACTTTTTCACTCCATTATTTTGACTTGAGCGAATGATAAATCTGGCCCAATGTCTTCCAATGTTAATAGATGTATTTTAAGGTGGTTCACCTTTTTTACTAGTATGGAATAGGTGCACTATCGGTATGATTCACCCAATCACCTTGCGTTAATAAGTTTGTTTCAAAAGATAGCACTCAACATTTTGGATCACTCTGAACCGACATTTTATTTATAAAACCACATAAATTATATCCCTTAAAAATCTGTAATTAAAATCAATTAATTAAAAATCAATTAATACACCATATATAATATAATACAATACAATACACTATATTATGCGGTCTGTTGGAAAATCTCTGCTTGGTGATATATTAGACCTTTAGGAGGATCAATATTTTCAGGATTCCTCTGAGTCGTTGTGACTTCAATCAGCTAAAATATCTGGCTATGGAACAGTCTCGATATAATCCAGTCTCAATATAATCCACCACAATTGGAGTACTACCACAATAAAGGATTCACTGTATATATTTTCCCAACAGGGTGTCTCACTGCAGAGCGATTCTGCTACAATGTAAAATTATTTTAGTACAATATATCACAGTATGTATCTTGGGGACCTAATGCGTAGTTATTCCCAATAACAGAATCTGAAGATTTGATTCTCTTAGTCCCGGTTACAATGAATCTAACAGCGATATCAGTTTGTGTCATTTGCTAATTGCGCATATCTATGAAAATGTTGTTGTTGTTTCTCTGGATTTAGTAATTATTTGGTGGTTGCAACTGGTTTGTTTTAGGTACCGGTTTATAATGAGCGATTGTAATGATGTATGTAATTCATATAAAAAATCCACATGAATGTCTGTTACTCACTGTTCAGGAGCGGAAGGCAGGGCTGTGGTGTCCCAGATGAAGCACGGACTCAATGAATCTTACCTCTGTCTCCCCTGCATCGACAATTGTGTGGTTCGGAGGGTCTGGTCGTCATCCCACGTGTTTAATGGGAAGACGTCACCTAGTCAGTCGTTTTCCCGTTCTGTGCCGAGTGTCTGGCCAGCGTCCCACGTCTCAAGTGGGTAAGTATCGGTCGGCTGGCTGTACTGACCACAGTCCCTTCTTGTGTATATCGGATGTCTGCTGTTCAAATCCTGGAGCGCTCCATTGGATATTGTTTTAAAAGTTCATATGGGGGTACTCGCACATAGAGGTTCTCCAAACCATACGCATTTCGGAGCTTTGGACTTGCTCCTTCCTCAGTGGTTAATCTCTATGTGTTACTTGTACCCTTATATATCCTTTATCTGTATATCTTTGTGTGACGTAGGTGAACACACCGGAAAAGATGGCATGGATCGTGCCTTCCATATCGCTCTTTCACTATATTAGTGTTCGTGGATTGATTTCAGCAGGTGTATATCGCTCTTCTGCAATATATATCGCAATATAATACATCTGCAACATTTCTGACCTATAATAATTGGGTATAGATGGATTAATGGTTCGTTCATCAGCAAATTACCGCATTTTGTTCATATGCGGTTTGCATGTGGTTGTTGTATATAATTCATAAGTATTCATATACAATAAGCCCATTTTACTTATGTACCTTTGAATGATCAGACCATATAGTGTTCTAGTGATTTGTATGCAGTTTATTACAAAGGATTCATATTAGGCAAGGTCCTTTTAACCATTTAATTCTTGGTGCATCCATCTTCCTTCCTCTCAAACTGACTTTTATATATCATATATCCCTTATTTCAAAGAAGCAGAGGATTTTTTAGATAAACACCTTTTAAAAAAAATAAAAAAGATAAAATACAATGAAATAAAATAAAACCAAATTCAATATGTTTTTAATAAAAATATAATTCGTATTTCACAAGCGATATTTTAGCGCTAGTTCTCTAGACTCATATTTGAACTGCGGTAAAATGTAATTTATAAGGGGAATCTAGCGTGGCCTCTTTTGCTTTTTTATTTATTTTATTTTTGTATTTTTATAAAAATCTTATTCCATGGATATTATATCCTGGTTTTGGGGAACTTACTTTGCTAACTTGCTTGTTGTTTTCTCCATTTTACAGGTTTATATCTGCGATCTGCATCCGTATCGATCGGGTGGGAGCCTACCGCTAAGGAAGGATAAGTACACCAACTGGATACCCCGATCCCTCGTCAGCAGAGGGCACCCACCCAAATCTACAGGAACCCGAATAATTCAAGTTCTGCATTCAAGCCTCCAGGTAATAATGTATTAAATTCGAAGATTCTCCTCGATTCTAGTCTTGACATTTTACTAGTATGATCACCGCCTCTACAGTGTGCCCAGTGTTCCGAAAATCTATTTTTTAGAGTTCTTTTGGTCCTCCCTACGTACTGTTTATTACAAGGGCACTGAATAACGTATATTACATTGGTTGAATTACATGTCAAAAATTCTTTAATTTTTTGTGTATGGGTATTTGTAGTTGAAGTGATTTCCAGAGTTTTTTTTTTCGGGAATGAAGTAGTCTTATAATTGATGCACTTTCCACACCTGTAGAACACAGTTAGTCTTGCTCATTTTTGAATCGTGCATTTGTCCCTCTGTTTGGTCTTAATGGTCTGCGCTACTTTAAGACCCAATTTAGGGGCCTTAGTAAATGTAATCTGGGGTATATTGGGAACTAACGGGCCTATAACGTTATCCTTTACAATGTAGTGCCAATGTTTTTTAATGATTTGTTGTATCTTTCTGTATTGTGTGTTAAATGGAAGTATTATCTGTACTACCTCTTCCTTTTGTATGTCCACTATTGTACTATCATTATTGAAAAATGTTCTTCTGTCCATATTTCAAACTTTATTCAACGATGTTTCTATCATGGTCGCCGGATTTTTTTATCTAAAAATTGTTCCTTCATTTTTATGGACTCTTCCTCAAACTTCTCTTCTCTGGTACAATTGCGTTTAATTCTACAAAACTGTCCTAAAGATATGTTTAAGGGCCACCTAGGGAGGTGGCAGCTCATATATAAAATGTAACAGTTTTTTGTGACAGATTTCTGATAGGTATTGCAAATTAGATTTTCTTTTTCTATGGTAATTTAGAGATCTAAAAATTCTATTGACATCTTGCCTATATTAGATGTAAATTGAAAAAATTGGAATTGATTTCTTCTATAAATTTTTGTAGTTCTTCTTCATACATACATTGGTGTTGAAAAAAATTTCAGGACACTATGCCTTAAAAAATATTTCATTAAAAACCCAATTACAGTAGCGAGACACACAGAAGAAACAGCTAAATATCAACACACAGATTTAAAGAATAAATCTAGAAAATATCCAAGACAGGAGATCATGTGCCCAAGACAGGGGCCTGATGGGATACACCCAAAGCTATTAAAAGAGCTCAGCGGTGAACTAGCAAAACCATTAACAGATTTATTTAACCAATCACTGGCAACAGGAGTCGTCCCAGAATATTGGAAATTAGCAAATGTTGTGCCCATTCACAAGAAAGGTAGTAGGGAGGAATCGGGCAACTATAGGCCAGTAAGCCTGACATCAATAGTGGGGAAATTAATGGAAACCATACTTAAGGAGAGGATTGTGGACCATCTAAAATCCCATGGATTGAAAGATGAAAAACAGCATGGGTTTACTTCAGGGAGATCATGTCAAACTAATCTTATTGATTTTTTTGATTGGGTGACTAAAATAATAGATGGAGGAGGTGCAGTAGACATCGCTTATCTAGACTTTAGTAAGGCTTTTGATACTGTCCCACATAGAAGGCTTATCAATAAAGTGCAGTCATTGGGCTTGGACTCCCATATTGTTGAATGGATTAGGCAGTGGCTGAGGGACAGGCAACAGAGGGTTGTAGTCAATGGAGTATATTCAGACCAAGGTCTTGTTACCAGTGGGGTACCTCAGGGATCTGTTCTGGGACCCATATTGTTTAATATCTTTATCAGCGAAATTGCAGAAGGCCTCAATGGTAAGGTGTGTCTTTTTGCTGATGACACAAAGATTTGTAACAGGGTTGATGTTCCTGGAGGAATACACCAAATGGAAAAGGACTTAGGAAAACTAGAGGAATGGTCAAAAATCTGGCAACTAAAATTTAATGTTGATAAGTGCAAGATAATGCACCTGGGACGTAAAAACCCAAGAGCAGAATATAAAATCAGTGATACAGTCCTAACCTCAGTATCTGAGGAAAGGGATTTAGGGATCATTATTTCAGAAGACTTAAAGGTAGGCAGACAATGTCACAGAGCAGCAGGAAATGCTAGCAGAATGCTTGGGTGTATAGGGAGAGGCATTACCAGTAGAAAGAGGGAGGTGCTCATGCCGCTCTACAGAGCACTAGTGAGACCTCATTTGGAGTATTGTGCTCAGTACTGGAGACCATATCTCCAGAAGGATATTGATACTTTGGAGAGAGTTCAGAGAAGAGCTACTAAACTGGTACATGGATTGCAGGATAAAACTTAGCAGGAAAGATTAAAGGACCTTAACATGTATAGCTTGGAAGAAAGACGAGACAGAGGAGATATGATAGAAACTTTTAAATACATAAAGGGAATCAACAAGGTAAAAGAGGAAAGAATATTTAAGAGAAGAAAAACTGCTACAAGAGGACATAGTTTTAAATTAGAAGGGCAAAGGTTTAAAAGTAATATCAGGAAGTATTACTTTACTGAGAGAGTAGTGGATGCATGGAATAGCCTTCCTGCAGAAGTGGCAGCTGCAAATACAGTGGAGGAGTTTAAGCATGCATGGGATAGGCATAAGGCCATCCTTCATATAAGATAGGGCCAGGGGCTATCCATAGTATTCAGTATATTGGGCAGACTAGATGGGCCAAATGGTTCTTATCTGCCGACACATTCTATGTTTCTATGTTTCTATCAGTCAGGAAATGGCCACATTTCGCTAATGTGTCGAACATGACATACAGAAAATTAAAGAGAACTATAGGAGTAACAGTAATCTCAATAAACAAGAAATGGAATCGATCAAACAACTGCAAGCAGAAAAACAAATAGTAATGCGCCCCGCGGATAAAGGCAGATCTATTGTACACTTGGGGGCAGATAATTACAGTAGAGAGTGCAGAAGACAATTAACGGATACCACCACATATAAAAAATAAAAAATGATCCAACTAAGGAATACTATACAGAATTAGTTGAATACTGAAACAAAGGTTATCAAAAAGGCATTCTCTCGGAACAAGAACAAAAATTCATCCTTAACACACAACAAAGGTTACCCATCTTTTACTGCATACCCAAACTACATAAGAATCCACAAGACCCTCGAGGTCGCCCAATTATTTCAGGAATAGGTTCCCTCACTGCAAATTTGTCTCAATACATCGACAGACTACTACAACCAACAGCAAAAAAAAAAAAAAAAAACATATATTAAAGATATAACACAAATCATACAGATAATACCCTGGGGAAGGTGCAACTGCCCTGGGGGAAAAAATGGTTAGACGGCTGGAGGAGCTTTTAAACTAGGATCTGGGGGGGGAGGTGTCATACTAATAAGGGGGTAGATAGTGTAGATAGAGAGTGGGTCATAGAAGGGGACAGTGGGGATTTAGTGGGGGCTGGGGTTAGCAAGGAAAATAGGGAGAAGACTGGGCATAACTATACATTTATAAAAATAGAACTGCTGGTAACAAGAACCTGTTACATACAAAAATTAACCAAGGTAACCAAAAAATCCAGGATAATCACTTTACAGGTAATAGTAATTTAAAATGTATTTTCACAAATGCCAGAAGTCTAGCTAGCAAAATGGGGGAGCTGGAAGCTATGGTACTAGAAGAACACATAGATGTAGTTGGTGTGGCTGAGACATGGTTGGACTCTTCACATGACTGGGCTGTAAATATTGAGGGTTTTGCACTATTTAGGAAAGACTGGATCAATAGAAAAGGTGGTGGTGTGTGCCTGTATGTGAGGAGTGATCTGAAGACAAGTGTAAAAGAGGCAATTGTGGGTGAGCATGGTGAGGATGTGGAAACCTTATTTGTGGAAGTTCAAAGGGATATGAAAACTGAAAAAATAATACTTTTTTAAAACCCCTAACATCACAGAAGAGAAAGAAATGCAACTGTATAACCAAATAAAGTGGGTGGCACAGGCTGGTACAGTGGTCATAATGGGAGACTTTAACTTCCCAGACATTGACTGGGGTCATGGTTCTGCCTCAACTGCAAAGGGGGAAAAATTCTTCAACTTGCTCAGGACCACTTTATAGGCAAATTTGTAGAAGCTCCCACTAGGGGCGATGCTCTGTTGGATCTGGTAATTTCTAATGATGCAGAGCTTTTTTGTAATGTTACGGTTTGAGAAACACTAGGTAATAGTGACCACAATATAATTATATTCCCCCTAAACTATAAAAAGAAAACTTTGTCAGGCAGAGCAAAGACACTGAATTTCAAAAAGGCTAATTTCCCTGGGTTGAGGGCAGCATTTCAGGGCATAGACTGTGTGCAGCTACTGTCACATAATAATACTGAGGATAAATGGGAGAGCTTCAAATCCATATTAAGTAATTGCACTAAAAAATGTATCCCTTTAGGTAACAAGTATAAACGGCTAAAATTAAACCCCCCATGGCTTACAGCTACTGTAAAAAGAGCAATAAAAGACAAAAAGAGGGCATTTAAAATATACAAATCTGAGGGGGTCAGCTGTAGCGTTTGAAGATTACAAAGGGCTTAATAAAATCTGCAAAAAGGAGACAAAATTAGCAAAGATACAAAACAAACAGCAGGTAGCAAAAGAAAGCAAAACAAATCCCAAAAAGTTTTTTAACTATATAAATGCTAAAAAACCTAGGTCTGAGCAGGTAGGTAACCTAAATAATGGTAAAGGGGGGTTAGTCACTGAAGATAAGGAAAAGGCAGAGTTCCTAAATAGGTTTTTTAGCTCTGTATATACAAAAGAGAAAGGAGCTGATATCTGTGGCGCGGGGTTGTTAGTACATCGAGTGATATACTCAATTGGCTAACTGTAGATATGGTCCAAGAGAAGTTAAATAGGGTAAATGTGAACAAAACTCTGGGTCCAGATGGATTACACCCAAGAGTGCTTAAAGAGCTCAGTTCGGTCATTGCTGTGCCCCTGTTTATAATTTTTAAGGATTCTCTATGGATTGGTACAGTCCCAAGTGATTGGCGCAAGGCAAACGTGGTGCCCATATTCAAAAAAGGATCAAGGTCCTCCACAGGTAATTATAGACCAGTTAGTTTAACTTCTGTTGTGGGAAAAATGTTTGAAGGACTCTTAATGGACTATACACAGGAGTATGTGACTATAAATAATATTATAAGTGATAACCAGCATGGGTTTACCAAGGACAGAAGTTGTCAGACTAACCTGATTTGTTTTATGAGGAGGTGAGTAGTAGCCTGGACAGAGGCACGGCTGTGGATGTAGTGTTTCTGGATTTTGCAAGGGCTTTTGATACTGTCCCTCATAGACGCTTAATAATTAAAGTAAGGTCTATTGGCTTGGAAAGTATAGTTTGTAAATGGATTGAAAACTGGCTGAAGGACCATGTCCAGAGAGTTGTGGTCAATGATTCCTATTCAGAATGGTCCCAGGTTATAAGTGGTGTACCCCAAGGTTCAGTGCTGGGCCCTTTATTATTTTATTTATTTATTAATGATATTGAAGATGGGATTAATAGCACCATATCTATTTTTGCAGATGACACTAAGCTGTGTAGAGCTGTACGATCTATGGAAGATGTCCACAAACTACAAGCTGACTTGAACACTCTGAGTGATTGGGCAACAACTTGGCAAATGAGGTTCAATGTGGACAAATGTAAAGTTATGTATCTTGGTAGTAATAATCTCTGTGTTTCATATGTCCTAGGCGATGTAGCACTGGGAGAGTCACTTATAGAGAAGGATTTGGGTGTCCTTGTGGATGGTAGATTAAATTACAGCATACAATGTTAATCAGCTGCTTTTAAGGCCACCAGGATATTATCATGCATTAAACGAGGCATGGACTCGTGGGGCAGGGATGTAATATTACCACTTTACAAAGTAATGGTGTGGCCTCATCTGAAATATGCAGTCTAGTTCTGGACACCAGTACATAGAAAGGATGCACTGCAGTTGGAAAAAGTACAAAGGAGAGCGACTAAAATGATAAGGGGCATGGGGGGTGTCTTAGTTATAAAGAAAGATTAAAAGAATAGAATTTATTTAGTCTTGAGAAGAGACATCTAAGGGGGGACATGATTAACTTATACAAGTATATAAATGGGCCATACAAAAAATACAGCAAAAAGCTGTTCCATGTAAAATGTGCTCAAAAGACAAGGGGGCCGTGTCTCTGACAAAAGAAGAAAAAGTTCAGTCTCCAGAAGCGTCAAAGCTTCTTTACTGTGAGAACTGTGAATCTGTGGATCAGACTTCCTCAGGACCTGGTCACAGTAGGAACAGTGGACAGTTTCAAAAAGGGTTTAGATGAATTCTTAAAAGTAAAAAGTAAAAGCAAAAAAAAAATGATGCTTATGAAAACGTGCAGAAATCTGAGACTCACTTCCTTCTGGGATTCGCGTCCCCACCTATCCCTTGGTTGAACTTGATGGACGTTTGTCTTTTTTCAACTGTATTAACTATGTAACTTTGTAACTATGTTATAGAAAATGTAAAATTTCAACCACATTGGATTATTGGTATGCTAGATGTACATTCCCTATATACCATAATCAACAACCAACAAGGGATGGAGGCCATGAAAAAACAATTACTAATAAAAAGTCAATTATCCCTAGAACAGATAGACTATTTGTTAGAGGGGGTAGAATTTATATTAACCCATAATAATTTTTATTTACATATACAGGGTACTGCCATGGGCACAAGGTTTGCCCCCAGTTATGCAAATCTGTTTATGGCAGACTGGGAACATCAATTCATTCTGCCTAGACTGGGGACAGACCTGGTGCTCTGGCAAAGATATATTGACTACATCATATTTATCTGGCAAAAAGATGAAGAAGAACTACAAAAATTTATAGAAGAAATCAATTCCAATTCTTTGAATTTACAATTCATATCTAATATAGGCAAGACGTCAATAGAATTTTTAGATCTCCAAATTACCATAGAAAAATAAAATCTAATTTGCAATACCTATCAGAAATCTGTCACAAAAAACTGTTACATTTTATATACGAACTACCACCTCCCTAGGTGGATCTTAAACATACCTTTAGGACAGTTTCGTAGAATTAAACGCAATTGTACCAGAAAAGAGAAGTTTGAGGAAGAGGCCATAAAAATGAAGGAGCAATTTTTAGATAAAAGATATCCAGCGACCATGATAGAAACATCCTTGAATAAAGTTTGAGATATGTACAGAAGAACATTTTTCAAAAATGATAGTACAACAGTGGACAAACAGAAGGAAGAGGTAGTACGGATAATCCTACCATTTAACACACAATACAGAAAGATACAACAAATCATTAAAAAACATTGGCACTACATTGCAAAGGATAAAGTTATAGGCCCGTTAGTTCCCAATATACCCTAGATTACATTTACTAAGGCCCCTAATTTGGATCTTAAAGTAGCGCCGTCCATTAAGACCAAATAGAGGGACAAATACATGATTCAAAAATGAGCAGGACTAACTGGGTTCTACAGTTGTGGAAAGTGCATCAATTGTAAGACTACTTCATTCCCCAAAAAAAACCTCTGGAAATCACTTCAACTACAAATACCCATACACAAAAAAAGTAAAGAATTTTTGAGATGTAATTCAACCAACGTAATATACATTATTCAGTGCCCTTGTAATAAACAGTACGTAGGGAGGACCAAAAGAACTCTAAAAAAGAGATTTTCGGAACACATCACGAATATTAGGAAAGGTTTTGACAAACACTCTCTATCAAGCCATTTTAAAGCGATTCACAAGCAAGACCCTACGGGGTTGAAATTTGCAACATTAGAAAAGGTAGAGAGACACTGTAGAGGCGGTGATCATACTATTAAAATGTCAAGATTAGAATCAAGGAGAATCTTCGAATTTAATACATTATTACCTGGAGGCTTGAATGCAGAACTTGAATTATTCGGGTTCCTGTAGATTTGGGTGGGTGCCCTCTGCTGACGAGAGATCGGGGTATCCAGTTGGTGTACTTATCCTTCCTTAGCGGTAGGCTCCCACCCGATCGATACGGATGCAGATCGCAGATATACACCTAAAATATTGCATATGAAATAGGAATGATATTTTTATTAAAAACATTGAATTTGATTTTATTTAATTTCATTGTATTTTATAATTTTTTTTAAAAGGTGTTTATCTAAAAAATTCTCTGCTCCTTTGAAAAAAAGGGTATATTATGTATAAAAGTCCGTTGGAGAAGAAGGAAGATGCACCAATAATTAAATGGTTAAAAGGTCCTTGCCTAATATGAATCATTTGTAATAAACTGCATACAAATCACTAGAACACTATATGGTCTGATCATTCAAAGGTACATAAGTAAAATGGGCTTATTGTATATGAATGCTTATGAATTATATACAACAACCGCATGCAAACCGCATATGAACAAAATGCGGTAATTTGCTGATGAACGAACCATTAATCCATCTATACCCAATTATTATAGGTCAGAAATGTTGCAGATGTATTATATTGCAAAATATATTGCAGAAGAGCGATATACACCTGCTGAAATCAATCAACGAACACTAATATAGTGAAAGAGCGATATGGAAGGCACGATCCATGCCATCTTTTCCGGTGTGTTCACCTACGTCACTCCAAAGATATACAGATAAAGGATATATAAGGGTACAAGTAACACATGGATATTAACCACTGAGGAAGGAGCAAGTCCAAAGCTCCGAAACGCGTATGGTTTAGAGAACCACTATGTGTGAGTACCCCCATATGAACTTTTAAAACAATATCCAATGGAACATTCCAGGATTTGAACAGCAGACATCCGATATACACAAGAAAGGACTGCGATCAGTGCAGCCAGCTGTCCGTCCGATAATTACCCTCTTGACACTTGAGACGCCGGCCAGACACTCGGCAAAGGACGGGAAAACAACCAACTAGGTGACGTCTTCCCACTAAACACGTGGGATGCCGACTAGTCCCTCCGAACCACGCAATTGTCGATGCAGGGGAGACACAGGTAAGATTAATTGAGTCCATGCTTCATGTGGGACGCCACAGCCGACTCCTGCCTTGCGCTCCTGAACAGTGAGTAACAGACATTCATGTGGATTTTTAATATGAAAATACATCATTAAAATTGCTCATTATAAACCGGTACCTAAAACAAACCAGTTGCAACCACCAAATAATTACTAAATCCGGAGAAACAACAACAAAATTTGCATAGATATGCACAATTAGCAAATGGCACGGACTGATATCGCTGTTAGATTCATTGTAACCGGGACTAAGAGAATCAAATCCTCAGATACTGTTATTGGAAATAACTACGCATTAGGTACCCAAGATATATACTGTGATATATTGTACTAAAATAATTTTACATTGTGCCAGAATCGCTCTGCAGTGAGACACCCTGTTGGGAAAATATATACAGTAAATTCTTTATTGTGGTAATACTCCAATTGTGGTAATATTACAATTGTGGTGGATTATATTGAGACTGGATTATATCGAGACTGTTCCATAGCCAGGTATTTTAGCTGATTGAGGTCACAACGAGTCAGAGGAGTCCTGAAAATATTGATCCTCCTTCAGGTCTAATATATCACCAAGCAGAGAGTATTAATTGATTTTTAATTAATTGATTTCAATTTCAGATTTTTAAGGGATATTGATAATGTGGTTTTATAACTAAAATGTCGGTTCAGAGTGATCCCAAATGTTGAGTGCCTATCTTTTGAAACAATGTTTTTGAATTTGTCTTTAAAGGGGTTGTCTGCTTTTTACTATTGATGAACTATCCTCAGGATAGGTCATCAAAATCAGATTAGCTGGATCCGACTCCCGACACAATAGTCGATCAGCTGCTAGAAGAGAAGTCAGCATTCACACGAGTGCTGCCTTCTCGGCTCTGTTTACCTGATTGCCGCAGCAATTGCAGCTTTGAGCAGTGTAATTACAAGTATGACATACCCATTCACTTCTGTAGTACAGTATATACCATACTTGTAATTACACTGCTCATCTCTGCAATTGCTGCGGCAAGCAGGTGAACAGAGAAGGCAGCATTATTTTGAGCGTTGCCTTCTCTTCAAACAGCTGATCGGCGGGGGTGCCAGGGGATAGGTCATCAATAGTAAAAAGAGGACAACCCCTTTAACAATAGGACTCGAGGGAAGAAGTTAGGTTGAGAATTTTGCATGGGAGAGGGGGAGTTTCAAGTTTTACCTCAGGCATTAGAAAGACTAGGTGCTCCCTTGCCCCTTGCCACAAAGCACTGGGGAGGGGGCCCAAGCCTAACTCATGTTCCGTCATAGATCTGCAAAAACACTTCTGTTACAATAATACAACCGCATGCATCCGTCATGAACAGATCCGGTTGTATTATGTCTTCTATAGCCATGACGGATCTGTCTTGAACACCATTTAAAGTCAATGGGGGATGGATCTGTTTTCTATTGTGTCAGATTGTGTCAGAGAAAACAGATCTGTCCCTATTGACTTACATTGTGTGTCAGGACAGATCAGTTTGGCTCCGCTGTAGGCCACTCAGCGATGCAGTTATATGTTGTAAAGCCGTTTGTGGAGTGTATTAGTGGGAAAAGAAAAAATATATTTGCCGCTCAGCAGTGCAGTCATCTGTTCTAAAGCAGTTTGTGGAGTGTATTAGTGGAAAAAGAAAATATATATTTGCCGCTCAGCGGTGCAGTTATCTGTTGTAAAGCCTTTTCTGGTGTGTATTAGTGGAAAAAGAAAAAATATATTTGCCACTCAGCGGTGCAGTTAGCTTTTGTAAAGCCTTTTGTGGTGTGTGAAAGAAAGGGCTTATTAGCCGTTGTGTGGTGAAGTGAAAAAATTGCAGACTTTTTTGGGGTGTTTTAATTTCCTTTTTATTTTTTTTATTTGATCTTACAGTACCGTATGCCAGACAGGGGAGTGGCAAAGGCATAAATATTTCTGGCACAGGCGGATGTCGCAGCAGAGTAAGGGGCCGTGGCAGCAGGGGTCACTTAGAAAGGCCTGAGCTCCCAGTGTTAGCTAGTGGTCGTGTCGTGACCAGCAACCCAACGGTTCCTGAGTGGTTGACTCAATCTTCGACTTCGTCGCAAGTGACATCAGACACCTCCAGCCAGGAGTCAGTGGGTTTGTCAGACACAACCCTTAGTTGGCATGGTCCAGGAGCAGGCCCTGTGCCCTCACCTGTCCTCAACCTGCCTTTGTCCTTTTCTGCTCCCAGAACCAGAGAAGTATTGTATGCTGTGGGCTCAGCTCCACTATACAGTGAGGACGAGCTACTAGAAGACAGTCAGCAGCTACTGGCCAGCCAAGATGTGGAGGAGACATCCGCCGCTTCCTCCACTAGGCGGGCAAGTAGTGATAAGGACGGTGGCATGGGAACTGGTGTTGCGAGCGGTCAGGTTCCTGACCCAGAGACGTTTCAGGAGGACATCAGTGAGTGACATGCAGACAGTACTCGATGATGATGATGTAGCTGTTCGCACTTGAGAGCCGGGTGACAAAAGGGCTTAATTTTTTTCTTTATATAATAATGTAATATTATAAAATCTGGTGTCTCCATGATAAATCTGCAGCGTGGGGGCTGCATGTGGCTTCTACACACAAAATAATCTTTCAGTGGGGCAATAGATGTCAGATGACTGGGACGCCCCATGACCTTCCTAGGAGATTTTGTCGGGAGCAGCAGTTCATTTCTGAGACATCCGTATAGTGCGGGGTGTGGGATCCGAAGACCCTCTCCATCTCTGTGCACCACAGGATTTCCTCCTTCCCATCCATGATGACTGGGAACTCGTGATTTTTTCCCTGATGAAGATACCAGGGGCTGGTAGTTATGGTTTGAATCTTGATGAACTTCGCGACTCTTCAGGGCTCCAAGCAATCTTGAAGCTTTGTCTTCTCATAGTCTGTAGCTACTAGAAGCCTGTTCATGCCAGGCAGGTTCCCCCAGAAATATCTGGCTCGATGAGCAGCCAATACCGCACTTGCATAAAACTTGACAGGATTTGTCTCCAGCTGGAATGCTTTCTCCATCGCAACCACATTCTCAAATAACCAGAAAACTGGCCGATTCTCTCTTGTCTTAGGCAAGTCAAGGCTCCACCACCTCAGCCGAAAGGGAGTTCTGCACCTCATTATCTCCACAGACAGGATCCGTTTTTTGGGAAGAGCAAAATAATCAGTGATGTCAACACAAACTTACTGCTGACACCCTCTCCACTCTGTCGGGGGGGCTCTACTTGTATAAGCATTTAATAGAACAGGTTCTGTAGACATCTATGTGGAATCAGCTGACGACGGTGTAAAAGGAGTGCGCTTCTTCTTGGCGCTAACATCGACCTGTAAGGCTGAGTTCATACTTGAGTTATTTGTTCAGTTTTGGCCCCGTGACTGCCCAAATAAGTGAAGTGTGCAGTGATTCTAAGAACGACGCCTGTCATCTGCATGTCATACTGACTCACAGTATTATTTCACTACCAAAGCAGACTCCCTATGTGTGTTACTGCAAGGCACAGTGTTCTACACTACTATAAAGGCTCTCTGCAGAAAGGAAATAGCAGTTTTTTGTCTCGAACCAAATTTTTCCCAAATAATTCGGCAAACCGGCAAATTGAATTTTTTTAAAATTCGCCCATCGCTACTTATAGGGACAGGAACAAGTGGATGGATCCAAATCCAGGTGAACTTTATCTAAAAAGATGTTTTATTATTAAATATAAAATAAAAACTTGGAATAGTAATATCTTGTAAAAACAACACTTCAGGACTCTGGGGCCCTTTTCAAGTTACAGAGGGGTACAGTCTCAGACTGGCCCACAGGGGTACAGGTCCCACTGAGCAAGGTGGGTCCCTATTCCCCCACCCCATTCACAAGTGGCACATGGCACAGTAGATAGGCAGCGGATATCATCTCAACTAGCCTATGTTCATATAAAAACTGTGTACATTATTTACCAAAACCACCTAGTCTATTATTATACATGCATCAGGTTGCTGAGATAACTTGGTATAGAGACAGGCCAGCCGGTGTCCTCATTTCCTAGGGACCCGGCTTTTTCAAGGGACCCCCACAATCAATAATTTAATAGCGTGTTGCTGCTGTCTGCTGCTGTGTAGGTAATATTTGCATGCATCTGTGCAGTGGGACCCAGAATAACTTTTAATGGTGGGCCCTAGGGATTCCAGTCTGACACTGGAAGGGTAAGTATATTATATTATACTTACCCTAGATTTGAATCCATCCACGTGTTCCTGTTACTATAAGGTCCTGCGATGCCTGGGCCATATCAGCCAGTCTTGAGTGGGACTCGCAGACTCCTCCCTCCTCCCATTGCTAGCATGGTTTCATGCTGGAGGAGATCTTCTTCAGGCTTGCAGTTCAAGGGGTGTGCCCTTTCTTAGAGGATGTGTGTTACTGCAGTTTTCTTACTATCATATATTGGGAGCGTGTCCTTTCTCAGGTGGTGTATCCTTTCTTCTGCAGCTCTCTTCATATAACTGCCATAGCTTCTAACATTAGATACAGCTGGTGACAGTTGAGAGGTGGAACTGAGCATGTGTGACCATGTTCATCTAGCTCAGTGGGTGAGTATGCTCAATACAACATAGGTTTAACACCAGGGGGCGCCATTATAAATAAGTAAAGAGAATATCTCACAAATTTGCAAAATAAGCGTAGCATTAGCATTAGAATGTTTTCTATAATCATGGCATTATTGTACTTTATTTGTGTTTGCAGAGTGCTGTTGCATTGTCTTTTTTTCTTCGTATCTCACAACTTGAGCATTTTAGTAACAAAAATTAAATTACCAAAGTAACTCGTTTTTCATGGTGAATTCAATTAAAATAACAGTAAATGGAGGCATCAGGGGCGTAGCTATAGGGGAAGCAGGGGAAACTGCTGCTTTGGGGCCCTGACCCAGAAGGGGGCCCATCCTGGAGGAGGAGGACTAAAAGATTTTGTCACGGCCCCCTCAACAGTATTGCACAATGAAATTATATACAGTGACAGTATATAGACAGTGAAGGAAACGGATGGAACAGCTGCCGGGCCTGGTCCGAGAGGGCGATCTTTACTAGCCACAGGAATGGTGGCGGCATGAAAGGAAGGGGTTGCGAAAAAAAATACTGGTGGAGGGGGCCCCTTTCAAAAATTTTCTGTGGGGCCCAGTCATTTCTAGCTACGCCACTGGGAGGTATACAGTAAGTCCTTTAATTTACCCTGTGGTGGCATTGAAGGGCAGGTGAATATTTGCTGCTAGATTCTCTTGCCTATTACATCTGATTGCTGGGGTTCTAGCACTGGGACCTTCTTCCACCAACTTATCATCATGGGACCATTCTTAACCCCTTCACATGTACATATTAAATAGCTATAAAAATGTATGTTTTTGGAAATCACTTGCAAACTAATAAAAATAGCATTTCTGCTGCTGGGAATGCAAAAGAGTTTGGATGCTAAGGTCACTGGGTGACTTTTAATGGCTTTTTCTTCTCAGAGCTTTCTGAATTCAGCTAAATTTAATCAGCTCATAACATACAATATGATGACCTTCTTTAAATAATAGGTGTGACCTTAGCCATTTTTCTGAATTACCCTCAGCAGAGTATTTCCACTGAAAATGAGTAACAATATAAACTTGCATTATTCCCATATTCAATTTAGTGTTAATTTCCCTGTATTATACACGCTGGAGCCTATTGACATTGTAAATTAGAAGGGGCAAATCCCGGGGTCTAAATTATGCCTTGTAGGAGAAGTTAATTAACTGATTCCAATTTCTTGAAGGCTATAACTGCATTCATTCAGCGCTGTTCTGTTAACATTATGAATGTAGAATATGTTGTGGTCTTTGTAGACATGCACAAAATTCAAGAGAGGATAAAGCAGTTAAATAGAAATAGGAACTTACAAGACATGTAAATTCCAGACACTGGTCTGGTGTTGCATCTTGGATACTTTTCTTATAATGGAGCCAAACTGCCCCTTGAGGGGACGGATGTCAGCCAAAATTAGAAAGAGGCAAAATTAGAAAGAGGCAAGATTTCAACATAGTTGATCGTTTGCTGTCCTGAGAAAAGGTGTCTTTCAGAATCTTATCTACATCTCCCCTTTGTATGAAACATGTAATCTAGGCAATCAGTGTGTTTGTGTTTGCTGCAACCTGGAGGGAGGGGTGAAGAGAGGAGGATAGGAGTGATTTGGGTTGAAGTAGTTGTCACAATACTCACGGTTGTGGAGTCCTTCTTCTTCACACCCGGGATGGCACAGTGAAGAGGGGATAACACTGACGGTGTTAGGAGCAGTAGTTCCCCATGGAGAAAATCCTATTTTGAGTCTCCTGGGTGATGGAATGCGGGAGGTCCATGATGGTGAGGTGCGAAGGATAGGCTGGAGACCAAAGTAAACTTACAACTCTTTACTGAGCAGTACGTTGCAAAATACTTTCACATATGATGGTGTAACACAGTCTTGGCAAAGTTCCAATAAACTTTTGACTTAAAGGGGTTGGCCATTATATATGTACTTTCCACTATATATTGGGAGGTCGGGTAAAAAAGAGTTTTTTTAATATACTTTATTACAAAAATCTGAATGGTAATGTTTTTATAATGAGCCCCGCCCCCTCAGCCCCGCTCTGCGTGCAGCCAGTTCCTCCATGGCTGCACGCGACATGGAGGAGCTTTAGAGAAAGCTCTTCCATGGCTTTATTCTAACTGCACATGTGCTGCTTTTCCTAATAAGAGCAGCGCATGCCCAGTCTGCCCCTGCCACTGGCGCGCTCCCTGCTCTGACTCTGTCTCTACAACCGGTTTATTCCTGTCAGAGTTCGGAGCGGGAAGAAAAGTAAGAGCGCGCCAGTGGCAGGGGCAGACTGGGCATGCGCTGCTCTTGTTAGGAAAAGTAGCGCATGTGCAGTTAGAATAAAGAAAAAGAAGACCTAACCACCGTGTGGGCGCCAATCCACAAATTATACTTGGGTCGAAGTAGTACTCTAGATCCGTGAGTCTACAGTGAACATCAAACATAAAAATTGAAGTAAAAAAAAAAAATGGAGATCTAAAAATAGAGGTATATAATGGAGATATAGGAATAGAAATAAAGACATACTTTATGTCTATTCTTATATTTCACTGTAGACTCACAGATCTAGAGTACCACATTGACCCAAGTATAATTTGTGGATTGGCGCCCACATGGTGGTTAGGTCTTCTTTTTCTTTTTCTTTCATGATGATATGTTTCTGCCTGATGCATATCTAACCACCTCAGGCAGCCTTCCACTACCTTCTAAAAACTACTGGCCATCTCCTCCTTTTTCCAATTTTCTCCCTGTCGGCGCCCGGTAGTTACTCTAAAAACTCCTCTATTGGTTTTTTACAAGGGAATTTTGTGACTAACACTCTTCCTTTTTTGGGACTTTGTCCTCTTTCTCTTCTTGCAGTTAGAATAAAGCCATGGATGAGCTTTCTCTAAAACTCCTCCATGTCGCGTGTAGCCATGGATGAACTGGCTGCACGCAGAGCGGGGCTGAGGGGGCGGGCCTGATTATAAAAACTTTACCATTTGGATTTTTTAAATTAAGTATGTTAAGAAACTCTTTTTTACCCTACCTCCTACTATATAGTGGAAAGTACTTATATAGTGGCCAACCCCTTTAACTGTAGCACAGTTTTCTATTCTCAATATTCACTAAAGTGTAAGTCAAATAGCAATTCCTTGCAATTTCAGCTTAGGGATGCCCAGCAAATCCAAAGTTTTTCCTCTGCCATTCGGTTTTGCGGATAAAAGCAAAACTTCAGGTTCTGATACTCTTTATAGAGAGACTATTAACTGGAACTACACTTCAAATGAAGGTGACAACTACACTTAAAATGAAGGTTAATAATGATTTTATTAAATATAGCAACAATAGTATATACATACAGATATAGGGGACCCTTTATGAAATCAGATATGTTGGTTTTGTGGCACAAAACAAAAGTCATGGCAACTGCAATATTTTCATTGCATTTTGTGACCCTCGCTACTTTTCCAGTGGTCTATTTTTTAGGTGCTAAAATTTAGATCAGACCTGAATTATGGCCCATTTACTGTGTGCAATTTTTGCAAAAGTTGCAAAGAAGTTATAACCCATGCCAGGCAGCCCCCTGATGTACTTTTACACTTAAAGGTACAAAAAGCATTAAACTCATGCCACATATATTATTAAGGTGCACCAGTTCACAAATTTGGTGCAGACAGACAAAGCAAAGCGAGACTTAAATGACCTCCATAATGTCCTTCTTTTTACAAGTTAAGTATATAAGGTTGATAGAGAACATCACTGAGTTAACATCATCTGATAGCAACACATCAGCTGGGAAGCTCCATTACAGCAAAAGCAGTTAGAGTCTCAACACTGATTCCTGGGCAAAGTGTCTTTTCGTAGGTGAGCTTCAACCACTAGCTGAAAAGTTCCAAGTTTTATACTGTTTAACCAAAGAACCTCACCCCTAGTAGAATGTAGCCAACATATGCATTATATAACAGTCATTATGTATATCTTGGTAAAGGGGTTATCCTATGACTAATGTAAAAAATAAAAATCTGACATCATATAGTACATGACAACCTATTTCTAACAAAGCTAGAACCAGCCCTGTACCTCACATGGGTCCAGAGATCTCCCCATTCATTGCTCTGCTAGATTTATATCAAGCTGACAGCTCAAGGGGAGTGTCTTTTCTGCTGCAGCTCAGGGGGCGTGCCCATGCTCTCCCTATCACAGCTCAGGAGGCAGTTGAAGCATGAAACTGAGCATGTGCGGCCATCTCAGTGAGCAGGTCAGAGAAATAATAAAAAATAAAAAAAACAGCAGGTGGCGCTATACAGATACATTTTATTGAATAACTCACTGGCTATGCTACATTTTTAATTCCATGAAATCACAAAAGTATTCAGATCCAGGTGCTAGCTTAAAAACTGCAGAATATTTTTCATGGGACAACCCCTTTAATCTGTTATCATTCCAGATCTTCGATAAACAAACCAGAATCCCAAGATAACCTCTTGCACAAATATTTCCTTGGTCATTTACAGGTCATAATGATTCTATCAAATAATCTGGACAATACCTTGCACACACATTTCAGTGAAGCCTTTGTTCATTCAGATAAACTGGACAACTCCTGAATAAACTTTATATTCCTTCTGTAGAGTAAATTAACAAGAAGCAATGCAAGCTGCAGACAAATATGATAAGGTGACCAGAAGACAAAAACCCATGCAAGTGCTGTGAGGTCTGTATAGAAAGAGTTACCATCACAGATGTCTCCTTGTACCTCATTTCAGCTGCACACAGTCCAATGGAGTTCACTGACTGAAGTTACTGACTGACTGGACTAGCAAACATTTAAGTTACTCCATCAACAGTCAAGACTAAACTGTACTAACTGTAGAGGACAAGGAATGAGAGGCCTACCTTTAGCTCAAACCTTCTTCTAGAAACACATCTCTGAGGATCCTGGTTAACAGCACAGCCAGCAATATACATGTAAAGTTACTTGTATACTTTTTCTCTACGAGCAAACCAAATCAGTCCAAAACTTTATGTAACATTACAAATATGTCAAGACGTACTCATTAGCTGGCAGCAGTGTCTTTGTGGAACAAGGCATGTGTTTATGGGAAGGGTTGTACTGCACGTCTGACAGCTATCTTAGGTGCATGGCCAGTTTTTTTGCTATGCTTATTAAAAGACATGATAACAAGTAAGGTTATTTTATAAGAGCCTGATGCTACATAGAACAGGGTACTTAACTAAGCAGGGAAAGAAGCAGGAGACCTGGAGTAGAGTGATCCAGGAGAGCAGAGGAAGATCCAGAAGGATGGAGAAAAGAAGGAAAAGAGGGCATGTGAATCCAGAGTAGACTGACATCGACCTTAAATGGAAATCTCTCAGTGGGACAATGCCCAGGGGACCTTTCAAGCCCTCATGACTGCCTGTATTACACTGGCCGGTTGTCAGACAGATAATCGCTAGCGAGCGTTCGTAGGTGATGATCTGGTAGTGTAATGCTGCCGTCGTTTCTAAATTGAACTCACAGATTAGAAACATTTATGTTAATTATTGAAATCACAAAACAAACTTTTACAAGTAATTGCTCAGTGTTTACTCTTGAAACAGACAGTTACCCATAAAGAAATGAATATACTGCACATAATTGTTTGTTTTTTGTCTTCCAGCATAAAAGCCACTAAAATCATATTCTTCATTATCCTTCAACCACCTAATTGTACCTTCAGCTATAATTTGATATGAATTAATGAACTTGTGATAAATTGCTCATTATTTTCATTTATATACGAATCAGTTGGATGCAAAACTGGTTTTGTAAACCCAGAAGCAATCATACTGCATTGATTATTAATTAAAATGCTGCGTCTTTATAACCCAGAGGGAAATTCAACCATGGTTTCTATTGACACATTAAATAAATCTGATTACTTAAAATTTTAACATGTTGTATCTGAGCCGTAAAGAGCGCAATAGTCTAGTATTAAATCAATCTGGCTTTTATTGGCCTTGGGGTGCCTTCAAACATGCCATTTATATGCAGTTTTTTTTATTCAAGTTATGAATAGAAGTTGAATATTTTTCTGTATAAGTTGACTCCCTGTAACATTGGCATTAAAAAAAAAAAAAAACTGCATCAGGTTTATAGTTTTTTTTACTGTTCTGTTCAATTGTTGGCCGACTCCCTGTCCCCTACTGGTATATAACATGGGGGACTATAATGTTAGGAGGACTTCAAATAAACAATGTAAAGATACTTTAGCTAGCCACCAAAAAAACTCTTTTACACGGTTAGATGATTGAGGCAATTATTGCTACAAATGTTTTGTATAAAGGCTCATTCCTGATAATCGGCCTCTGTAAACGTACTGTCGAGCTGCTGTCAAACAAGTAAACAGGTCTTTGGATCAGTTATGTAAGCATGAAAATGCTTGTTGCTCAGCAAGACATCTCCCTGTGTATACAAGACATGCTTCACAATGGGGATGAATGATCGTACGATCAATAGTTTCTTCCAACATGCACTGACCTTCGGTCAGTGTAAAGGCCTTTCAAGCTAGTAGAAATTAAACATGCTGTGGCACTTCTTATGGCCTACAGTTGGGTCTTGTAAAAGAACCCCGGGGGTATGGCCACACAGAGTGGATTTTTCTTAAAATCTCATACACATTGCAGATAGAGTAATAAAGCCGCAGACTGTCAACATGCAACAAGTCTGATGCATTATCCGTACTACGTGGATATAGGATAAGTCTCTGATCAGACCTGATTTTTCTATAACATCTGACAATCTGAGACCATGAAATAACTTTTCATAGGAGTTTCTTATCACTATTTTTAAAATGTATGTTAATAAAAGTTGAGAAACATGTAACAGTATATTACAATAAACAGAAGAAGAGCAATAAATAGAGATAGAAAATTGCCTGTGTGCATGTGTTAAGTTCCTGCTGTTTGCATGAGGATCACAGGAAGATGCATCACACAATATTGTGAAAAATGCTATAGAGTAAACCATGGTCACAAGCAGTGATGAGCGGCAGGGGCAATATTCGAATTTGCGATATTTCGCAAATATTTGGGCGAATATTTGCGATCAAAACTAGTCACAAGGATGCAGAAGCTGGGGCTCTGCCTCATTGTATATGTACTTTAGTCACTGGATAAGCTGATATCATCTGAATTGTTTCTATAAAAATGTGTTTTCTTGATCATTTTACCTATTCTTAGCTTCCTGTTGCTCTTGTTACACATTACAACCATTGGACTGTATTACTGTAGTGCAATAAGTGCTGATGTGCTGGGAGAGATTTGAAGAATCTTAAAATTCTCCCTTGGCTAGCAAGAGATACAGTGTATAAAGGTATGAGGAAAGGAAGAAAGAACAACTAAAACAAAACCTGTAACTAAGAATTAGTGATGAGTGGCAGGGGCTATATTCGAATTTGCCATATTTGGGCAAATATTCGTCATATATTCTCGAATTCGAGATTATTATTTTTATTGCGAAAAATCGGCAATGTAATATTGTAATATGCGCACGAAATACAGGCTTGGGTCACTTTTGCTATATTTTCCAAGCTGCAAGAAGTTTCCTGGACTAGGACACTCCATGAATGACTTAAAGGTTTTAATTCTCAAAGGGAACTTTAACCCCTTCCCGACTTCAATCCGTTTATATACGTGATATTTGCACATGCCCCGTGCAGCTATCACGTCTATAAACGTCAAACAAGCTTTGCAGCGCTTGGATTAAAGCTTCTGCCCCTGCACTGCTGCTGTCACGGACAGCATACAGTGCAGTAATGCCAGCAAGGGACCAATCAGAGTAGCCCCTTGCCGACAATCGATTCGATTGGTTAGTCTGTGCAGACTAACCAATCGTATCGCGGCAGTGAAAAAAATGCCGGTTTCAGGCTCTGATCTGCACTCTGCAGATCAGAGCCTGAAATCAGGTAGTGTCTCTGTGGCCCCCAATCTGTGCCCCCCGATCTGTGCGCCTCCAACACCCCCCTGTCCGTGCCTGCCCCTGATGCAGTTCCCCCGCCCGATCCATATTCATGTAGCCCCTGATGCGGTCCGCCCCATGCATTCTCCCCGCCCCTCCTGCCCCAGCCTCCCTCAATGTTGGTGGCCGTACCCACCTCCCCCCCTCCCTTTCCAGTGCTGCCCCCGGTCCCCCTGGTGTGTGTGATGGCGGCGGCTCCATTGCTGACACTCTGCTGTAACCCCATAGATGCCGCGGTTGCGGCATCCATGGGGTTAATAGAGGGAGGGAGCTCCCTCTCTCAACCATCGGGGCTGCAGCGCTGTGATGGCAGCGCCCGATGGTAGCCATGGCAACCGGACGCTTCGCAAAGGCGTCCGGTTGCCATGGCAAAGGCGTCCGGTGCTGCCACCTACAGGGCATCTAATAGTATTATACTTTGCAATGCAAGAGCATTGCAAAGTATAGTACAGCCATCAGCCCCACTGGATCTTCATGATCCAAGAGGGACTTGATAAAAAAAGAAAGTGAAAATAATAAAAATGAAAAAAAATAAAATAAATAAAAATGTAAATTAAAAAAAGAAATTGCCTTTTCCTATAAAAAAAAATAAAAAAAATACACATATTAGGTGTCACCGCATCCGTAACGCCCGTCTCTATTAATATATCACATGATAGACCCCGTCCGATAAACACCATTACAAAAAAAAAAAAAACTGTGCCAAAAAAGCTATTTTTGTCACCTTACATCACAAAAAGTGCAACAGCAAGCGATCAAAAAGGCTTATGACCCCCAAAATAGTACCAATCAAACCGTCACCTCATCCCGCAAAAAATGATACCCTATTTAAGACAATCCCCCAAAAAATATAAAAGCTATGTCTCTCAGACTATGGAGACACTAAAACATCATTTTTTTGGTTTCAGAAATGCTATTATTGTGTAAAACTTAAATAAATAAGAAAAAGTATACATATTAGGTATTTCCACGTCCGTAACGATCTTCTCTATAAAACTATCCCATGACAAAACTCCTCAGATGAACGCTGTAAAAATAAATAAATGAAAACTGTTCCAAAACAGCCAATTTTTTGGTCACCTTGCCTCATAAAGTGTAATAATGAATGATCAAAAAATCCTATGTACCCAAAAATGGTACCAATTAAAACCTCAACACTTTCTGAAAAAACTAGGCCCTGCACAAGACGATCGGCAGAAAAATAAAAAACACATGGTGTTCAGAAAACCAATCCAGCAAAATCTGCCTTCCAAAAACCGTATGGCATTCCTTTCCTTCTGCGCCCTGCCGTGTGCCCGTACAGCAGTTTACGACCACATGTGGGGTGTTTCTGTAAGCCGCGGAATCAGGGTAATAAATATTGAGTTTTGTTTGGCTGTTAACCCTCAATGTGTTAAAGAAATTTTTTTTATAAAATGGAAAATCTGCCAAAAAAGTAAATATTTTGAAATTTCATCTCCATTTTCCTTTAATTCTTGTGGAACACCTAAAGGGTTAACAAAGTTTGTAAAATCAGTTTTGAGTAACTTGAGGGGTGTAGTTTCTACAATGGGGTCATTTATGGGGGTATACACTATGTAGGCCCCACAAAGTGACTTCAGACCTGAACTGGTCCTTATAAAGTGGGTTTTGGAAATTTTCTTAAAAATTTTAAGAATTGCTTCTAAACTTCTAAGCCTTCTAACGTCCCCAAAAAATAAAATTACATTTCCAAAATGATGCCAACTTAAAGTAGACATATGGGGAATGTTAAGTAATAAATATTTTATTAGGTATCACTTTCTGTTTTAGAAGCAAAGAAATAGAAATTTGGAAAATTGTGAATTTTTTTAAAATTTTGGGTACATTTTGGATTTTTTCATAAATAAAGGTGAAATATATTGACTCAAATATATGACTATCATGAAGTACAATGTGTCACGAGAAAATAATCTCAGAATGGCTTGGATAAGTAACAGTGTTCCAAAGATATTACCACATAAATTGACACATGTCAGATTTGTAAATTTTGACCTGGACACTAGGGCATCAATGACCCTTGGTCATGAAAGGGTTAAGAATGATAGAGACAGAAAAACTTGGGAATTTAAAATGATGACTACATTCAAGTCATTAAAGGGATTCTGTCAGCCCGATTTTCGATACTGAGCTTTTCGTATCATCATATTAGTCTCCTTTATCTAATTAAAAATATACTAGTTTTACCCCCACCTGTTGTTTCATTTTTTATAAAAATAGGTTTTATGTATATGGTAATTACATTCTTAAAGTTTCGGGGTTTAGAGAGATGACCCCTTCATCAGTGGCTGTACGTCAAGCGTGCCCGTAATCCATTTTTGATAAAATTCTAATGATTCAATAATTTTCATAATTTGCGTAGTATCCTTGACGTATGACAAGCCACTGATGAAGGGGGTCATCTCTCTAAACCCCGAAACGCGTTTGGTGTTACCCCTTGTTCTGGAGTGGAGACAGACGCACATCGACCTGCTGAGGAGGCGTGGAACCTATTACTGAAGTTATCGAGCCGCGCAGACAACTTTCGCTACACGGAGGAAACCCTCACTCATCGTGGGGTCACGTGTACTTTAAAGGTTGGCGCGGGATTTGAATACAAGTAAAAGCCCTAGAGACCGGAACCCCGATTTCAATAGGAGGCTTACCGTGTCGAGGGCAACGAAGTCCACTGAAATCCTCCCGGTAAGATTGTGACAGTTTGTTCCACTTAGCGATCGCATCCTTTGGATAATACAGCGGGACGCCGCTCTGCTTGTTGCCAGCGCTCGTCTGCGCTTGAGACTAACAACTACCTGGCACATTGATTTGGCTCTTGGAAGACTTTTGTATTGCGAACACTCTATACCATTAGAGGCCTGGTTGATGGTTACCCTTCCAGGGACTGAGATCTCTTGATGAATTGGTGAATCCTTTTATAACATTATTGTGATACAATATATACATATTTATTTATTATTGCTGCCAATCAATTTTAGCATTAGTATTTGGTTTTCACTGACCTATCTATACCCTTGATTGTACCCGTATCATCAGAATTTTATCTATTATCAAATAAAATCCCAATACTATAGAGAGTGCCCCACTATTATCTATTTATTTATTCCCTCTGATGTGGTGTCTGACAGGGGGACGCAATTTGTTTCCAGGTTTTGGAGGGCGTTTTGTTCTCGTCTAAGTATTCAGTTGTCTTTCTCTTCGGCTTTCCATCCTCAGTCGAATGGTCATACTGAGTGCACTAACCAAAACCTGGAGACCTATTTGAGGTGTTTTGTCGCTGAGAATCAGGATGAGTGGTCCTCGTTATTGTCTTTAGCTGAGTTTGCCTTGAACAACCGTAGGCAGGCGTCAACTGATAAGTCACCATTTTTTGGCGCATATGGTTTTTACCCTCAGTTTGGTACTTTTTCTGAAACCAAATCTTCTGGGATACCAGAAAAGGAGAGATTCTCTTCCTCTGTGTCATCTATCTGGCGGAAGATTCAAGTTAATTTTAAAAAAATGGGTGAAAGATATAAACGGATGGCTGACAAGAGACGGTTGACTGGTCCGGACCTGTGTGTGGGTGATTTGGTGTGGTTGTCCACTAAAAACATTAAGCTGAAGGTACCCTCTTGGAAATTGGGTCCAAGATTTATTGGCCTTACAGAATCTAGGCCATTGTCAATCCGGTGGCGTTTCATCTGGAACTTCCGCAGGCCTGGAAGATCCATAATGTGTTTCACAGGTCCATTGAAGAAATATGAGGAACCTGCGGAACCATTTCCTTTGCCTCCTCCTCCTGTTTTGGTTGATGGTAATCTGGAGTTTCAGATCTCTAGAATTCTCAACTCACGTGTTCTTCGGGGTTCAGTTCAGTACCTGGTGCATTGGAGAGGATACGGTCCCAAGGAAAGAATGTGGGTTCCGGCTACCGATGTTAACGCTAGCCGCCTTGTAAATGCCTTTCACAGGGCACACCTGGATAAAGTGGGCCTGGGTGTTCGGAGGTCACCCGTAGAGCGGGATGTACTGTCACGCCCTGCCCTGCGGGTGTTCTGAGACGATCTGTCAGAGTTGCTGCACGTGACTCAATCTGACAGTTTGTTTTGTTTTGGGTTTGAACAGAATCCCAACTCCTATCAGGTGTGGTTCGTTTGGTCATTGGGGAGGCTATTTATTCCTCCCTCTCCATATAGCCTTTGCGGGTTATAGTTCTTCCTTGTTTGAGCGCTGGAAGTTTTGGTGGATCTTCTGCTCCAACTCATCTATAGATAAGTCCTTTTTCCTTTTGTGTCTGTTTTTACTAGGCCCCTAGAGTGACGCTAGCTCCTTCGGTGGTTGAAGGAGCTGGTAGTCTCTTTCCCTTTTCCCTACTGCTGAGGTTTGGTCCAGTGTGTTACAGCTTTAGGTTTGTGGGCATGTGCATATCTACCATTGAGATATGCACATGGGCATAGCAGCGTAGGGAAAGTCTTTTAGGGATTGCTAGGAGGTGACCCCTTTGTTCCCTAGCGTTTGGGGCCTAGTCAGTTGCTTTGTTTGCTTTGCCGTATCCTGTTTCCTTCCCTTATCTTACCTACCGTGACAGTTAGTTTACTTAAGAAAAAAGAGTTACAGTGGATTCATACTTTAAATAGTCTTAGGCCTAATGGCTTAATGTTGATTTTAGGATTGGGAAGATTTAGTAATTAGTGGTGTGCTTTCTTTCCTGATTGCTGTAGTCGTTGTATCTCATTTTTGTAAACCTACTGCGACAAATTCCATTCTGCATCACAACAGTTTTCATCCACATAGCGTCAAACAATCAGTTCCTTATGGGCAATTTATTAGACTTAGAAGAATTAATAATACAGAGGAGGGATTTTTGATACAGGCAGGAGATTTGAAGGAGAAATTGATTAGAAGAGGTTATTTAGCCAGTGAGCTTGATAGAGCGATGCAGAGGGCACATGCATATACACAGGAACAACTACTGCATAAAAGCAGGAAATAGAAATCCAATAGCAACACAGTGAATAGGTTCGTGTTCACATTCAAGTTCAGCCCGGTATCTGACTTGATTAGTCAGGTTATTTGCAACAACTGGGATATATTAAAAAATGAACCCAGTCTGAAAGACGTGGTGATTAAAAGACCTTTGGTAGCGTTTAAAAGGTGTCATACACTAAAAGATACATTGTTTAGGAGCCGATTCACAGAGAATAAGACCATTAACTGGTTAAACAGCAGGAAACCAGTGGGAAACTATAAGTGCGGGGATTGTTCTTTCTGCACCTATAATCACCAACAAAAATATCTCATGTTTGGTGGGGTGAACCAGAAAGTAACGCAATTGATCACCTGTAGGACAGTGTATGTTGTCTATGTTGTTATGTGTCGATGCACAGCTTTTTATGTAGGAACAACTATAAGACCAATGTTTGAAAGATTCAGAGAACATTTGAATTCGGTGAGGACAGGAAAAACTGTCCCCGCCTCATTGAACATGTGCGCACAGCTCATGGAGGTAACAGTAAGAATTTAAATTTTGCGGGCATCGAGGTTGTTCCTCCTTTAGCACAAGGAGGAGATAGGAACCGCCTTTTGCTTCAAAAATAAGCAAGGTGGATAATCCGCTCAGACGTCACTGGTGCGCGGGGCCGGAATGAGAGGAATCACCTCAGTGCCTTCATCTAATAGCTTAGTATTGCTGTCAGATAGTTTAGGGCTCTTTCACACTTGCGTTCTTGTCTTCCGGCATAGAGTTCCGTCGTCGGGGCTCTATGCCGGAAGAATCCTGATCAGGATTATCCTAATGCATTCTGAATGGAGAGAAATCCGTTCAGGATGCATCAGGATGTCTTCAGTTCCGGAACGGAACGTTTTTTGCCCGGAGAAAATACCGCAGCATGCTGCGCTTTTTGCTCCGGCCAAAAATCCGGAACACTTGCCGCAAGGCCGGATCCGGAATTAATGCCCATTGAAAGGCATTGATCCGGATCCGGCCTTAAGCTAAACGTCGTTTCGGCGCATTGCCGGAGCCGACATTTAGCTTTTTCAGAGTGGTTACCATGGCTGCCGGGACGCTAAAGTCCTGGCAGCCATGGTAAAGTGTAGCGGGGAGCGGGGGAGCAGTATACTTACCGTCCGTGCGGCTCCCGGGGCGCTCCAGAGTGACGTCAGGGCGCCCCAAGCGCATGGATCATGTGATCGCATGGACACGTCATCCATGCGCATGGGGCGCTCTGACGTCATTCTGGAGCGCCCCGGGAGCCGCACGGACGGTAAGTATACTGCTCCCCCGCTCCCCGCTCCTACTATGGCAGCCAGGACTTTAATAGCGTCCTGGGTGCCATAGTAACACTGAAAGCATTTGGAAGACGGTTCCGTCTTCAAATGCTTTCAGTACACTTGCGTTTTTCCGGATCCGGAGTGTAATTCCGGCAAGTGGAGTACACGCCGGATCCGGACAACGCAAGTGTGAAAGAGGCCTTAGTTAGGTTTTGTATCTGTTTTTAATTGGTGTCTAAAGGTCACAGGTGCTGCTGTTAATTGCAGGTTGTGAGGCTTATAAAGGGCGCTGATACTGCACCCTAACGTCAGTAGCCGGAAGAAGCGCTTTGTGTGTGAAACGGCTGTCGCTTCTTAACTTTTCGGGAGATGTGAGTCTGCCCCAGCCCCATTTTTGTATGACAAGTTTATTAAGGAATAAAGAAGTTTGAATCATCCAGTAGTGAGTGCCGCCTGTTTATTCTGTTTTCTACAATCAAATTACCTTAAGAAATGTTTTTCTACGGGCTGAGCACCACGTACACTGCATGATACAAGGGTCGCCAGATTGATTTGAAATGGATTACGTACCGAATGGTGCCGCCAGCGATTTCTTTTCTGTGTCGATTTTTGCTAGTCATTGTATCTCCTGTTGACTGGGTAGTATTTTTAGGACTATTATATGTATTTTACATATTTTTAAATCACTTATATTTTCTTTCTCTATTTTTAGTTGACACCTTGGAGGGGAATGAAAATCAGAATGGATCTGTGGACAGCACTGATTAAAAGTGATTGCGATCCTCTATTTATTTTTTATAAGTTCTTTTTTTTTTTTAAACATGCCCGGATTGTGTCATGATAATAAAGAATTGCTGTTTTATTAGAACAGTGTATTTGTTTGAAAAGAATATTATATAAGGAGAACCATCTGGGATTTTGGGATTGGACTCCCTGGGGCGAGCGGGCATGACCCAGCCAGGTGTCCCCTCGTGGCAAGTGATGTCCACTTGACGGTGGACAACATTTCTGCCTGGAGTCCTCCTTTCATGTGTCCGTGATATTAACGCTTTCATGTGTCCGTGATACACGCTGGTGACTGACCGGCAATCAAAGGGGGCATTGCCCTTTTCCAACATGGGCGCGGAAGTGTAGAACGCTCTACAGCGCATGCCCCAGTATTCTGTTTGATCAGATGACTTTGGTTGTCCTGAATACGATCGTGGGCATTGTAATAATAGATACGCCGAATTTGATATTCGGCAGGCACAAGGACGCGGTACTTCTGGTCAGTGTTCACACAGTCTTTACTTGAATTTTCCCCCTCCCCCTATCTAATTTGTTACACAGGGTGTTGCACTTTATCAATTTACTTTTATGTATATTGTTTGATAACACTATGTCCATTTTTGCATGAAATTTGAACATAAAGACTATGCACATTGTTTATTATTCATGTAATTATTATTATAATATAGTTTAATATATGATATTTTATGTTTTTTATGCACGTTTAATGAGATATATCTTATTTACATAATTGTACACACATTGATTGATTAGCACTGCACATGTTTTTTCTATAAATACAGTCAGGTCCATAAATATTGGGACATTGACACAATTCTAACATTTTTGGCTCTATACACCAGCACAATGGATTTGAAATGAAACTAACTAGATGTGCTTTAACTGCAGACTGTCTGCTTTAATGTAAGGGTATTTACATCCAAATCAGGTGAACGGTGTAGGAATTACAACAGTTTGCATATGTGCCTCCCACTTGTTAAAGGACCAAAAGTAATGGGACAATGGCTTCTCAGCTGTTCCATGGCCAGGTGTGTGTTATTCCCTCAATATACCAATTACAATGAGCAGATAAAATGTCCAGAGTTCATTCCAAGTGTGCTATTTGCATTTGGAATCTGTTGCTGTCAACTCTCAAGATGAGATCCAAAGAGCTATCACTATCAGTGAAGCAAGCCATCATTAGGCTCAAAAAACTACACAAACCCATCAGAGAGATAGCAAAAACATTAGGCGTGGCCAAAACAACTGTTTGGAACATTCTTAAAAAGAGGGAACACACCAATGAGCTCAGCAACACCAAAAGACCTGAAAGACCTCGGAAAACAACTGTGGTGCGTGACCAAAGAATTCTTTCCCTGGTGAAGAAAACACCTTTCACAACAGTTGGCCAGATCAAGAACACTCTCCAGGAGGTAGGTGTATGTATGTCAAAGTCAACAATAAAGAAAAGACTTCACCAGAGTGAATAAGAGAGGGTTCACCACAAGATATAAACCATTGGTGAGCCTTAAAAACAGTAAAACCAGATTAGAGTTTGCAAAACGACATCTAAAAAAGCCTTCACAGTTCTGGAACAACATCCCGTGGACAGATGAGACCAAAATCAACTTGTACCAGAGTGATGGGAAGAGAAGAGTGATGGGAAGAGAAGAGTATGGAGAAGGAAAGGAACTGCTAATGATCCGAGGCATACCACCTCATCAGTGAAGCATGGTGGTGGTAGTGTCATGACGTGGGCATGTATGGCTGCCAATGGAACTGGTTCTCTTGTATTTATTGATGATGTGACTCCTGACAAAAACAGCAGGATGAATTCTGAAGTGTTTCGGGCAATATTATCTGCTCATATTCAGAAAAATGCTTCAGAATTCATTGGACGGCGCTTCAAAGTGCAGATGGACAATGACCCAAAGCATACTGAAAAAGCAACCAAAGAGTTTATTAAGGGAAAGAAGTGGAATGTTAGGCAATTGCCAAGTCAATCACCTGACCTGAATCCGATTGAGCATGCATTTCACTTGCTGAAGATAAAACTGAAGGGAAAATGCCCCAAGAACAAGCAGGAACTGAAGACAGTTGCAGTAGAGGCCAGGCAGAGCATCACCAGGGATGAAACCCAGCGTCTGGTGATGTCTAAGCGTTCCAGACTTCAGGCTGTAATTGACTGCAAAGGATTTGAAGTATTAAAAAGTGAAAGTCTGATTTATGATTATTATTATTCCGTCCCATTACTTTTGGGCCCCATAACAAATGGGAAGCACATATACAGTGGGGGAAATAATTATTTGACCCCTCACTGATTTTGTAAGTTTGTCCAATGACAAAGAAATGAAAAGTCTCAGAACAGTATCATTTCAATGGTAGGTTTATTGTAACAGTGGCAGATAGCACATCAAAAGGAAAATCGAAAAAATAACTTTAAATAAAAGATAGCAACTGATTTGCATTTCATTGAGTGAAATAAGTATTTGAACCCCTACCAACCATTAAGAGTTCTGGCTCCCACAGAGTGGTTAGACACTTCTACTCAATTAGTCACCCTCATTAAGGACACCTGTCTTAACTAGTCACCTGTATAAAAGACACCTGTCCACAGAATCAATCAATCAAGCAGACTCCAAACTCTCCAACATGGGAAAGACCAAAGAGCTGTCCAAGGATGTCAGAGACAAAATTGTAGACCTGCACAAGGCTGGAATGGGCTACAAAACCATTAGCAAGAAGCTGGGAGAGAAGGTGACAACTGTTGGTGCGATTGTTCGAAAATGGAAGGAGCACAAAATGACCATCAATCGACCTCGCTCTGGGGCTCCACGCAAGATCTCACCTCGTGGGGTGTCAATGGTTCTGAGAAAGGTGAAAAAGCATCCTAGAACTACACGGGAGGAGTTAGTTAATGACCTCAAATTAGCAGGGACCACAGTCACCAAGAAAACCATTGGAAACACATTACACCGCAATGGATTAAAATCCTGCAGGGCTCGCAAGGTCCCCCTGCTCAGGAAGGCACATGTGCAGGCCCGTCTGAAGTTTGCAAATGAACACCTGAATGATTCAGAGAGTGACTGGGAGAAGGTGCTGTGGTCTGATGAGACCAAAATAGAGCTCTTTGGCATTAACTCAACTCGCTGTGTTTGGAGGAAGAAAAATGCTGCCTATGACCCCCAAAACACCGTCCCCACCGTCAAGCATGGGGGTGGAAACATTTTGCTTTGGGGGTGTTTTTCTGCTAAGGGCACAGGACAACTTATTCGCATAAACGGGAAAATGGACGGAGCCATGTATCGTGAAATCCTGAGCGACAACCTCCTTCCCTCTGCCAGGAAACTGAAAATGGGTCGTGGATGGGTGTTCCAGCACGACAATGACCCAAAACATACAGCAAAGGCAACAAAGGAGTGGCTCAAGAAGAAGCACATTAAGGTCATGGAGTGGCCTAGTCAGTCTCCGGACCTTAATCCAATCGAAAACCTATGGAGGGAGCTCAAGCTCAGAGTTGCACAGAGACAGCCTCGAAACCTTAGGGATTTAGAGATGATCTGCAAAGAGGAGTGGACCAACATTCCTCCTAAAATGTGCGCAAACTTGGTCATCAATTGCAAGAAACGTTTGACCTCTGTGCTTGCAAACAAGGGTTTTTCCACCAAGTATTAAGTCTTTTTTTGTTAGAGGGTTCAAATACTTATTTCACTCAATGAAATGCAAATCAGTTGCTATATTTTATTTAAAGTTATTTTTTCGATTTTCCTTTTGATGTGCTATCTGCCACTGTTACAATAAACCTACCATTGAAATGATACTGTTCTGAGACTTTTCATTTCTTTGTCATTGGACAAACTTACAAAATCAGTGAGGGGTCAAATAATTATTTCCCCCACTGTACAAACTGTTGTAATTCCTACACCGTTCACCTGATTTGGATGTAAATACCCTCAAATTAAAGCTGACAGTCTGCAGTTAACGCACATCTTGTTCTTTTCATTTCAAATCCATTGTGGTGGTGTATAGAGCCAAAAATGTTAGAATTGTGTCAATGTCTCAATATTTATGGACCTGACTGTATGCTGTTCATTTGGTCCTGTTCCTTGCTTGAGAAAGGCTCTGCTACAGAGCCGAAACGTTGCCTTGCCATATGTAACATAGTAACATAGTACATAAGGACGAAAAAAGACATTTGTCCATCCAGTTCGGCCTGTCATCCTGCAAGTTGATCCAGAGGAAGGCAAAAATAAAAACTATGAGGTAGAAGCCAATTTTTCCCACTTTAGGGGAATAAAAAATTCCTTCCCGACTCCAATCAGGCAATCAGAATAACTCCCTGGAACAACGACCCCTCTCTAGTAGCCATATCCTGTAATATTATTACACTCCAGAAATACATCCAGGCCCCTCTTGAATTCCTTCATTGTACTCACCATCACCACCTCCTCAGGCAGAGAGTTCCATAGTCTCACTGCTCTTACCGTAAATAATCCTCTTCTATGTTTGTGTACAAACCTTCTTTCCTCCAGACGCAGAGGATGTCCCCTCGTCACAGTCACAGTCCTGGGGATAAATAGATGATGGGAGAGATCTCTGTACTGACCCCTGATATATTTATACATATTAATTAGATCTCCCCTCAGTCGTCTTTTTTCTAAAGTGAATAACCCTAATTTTGATAATCTTTCAGGGTACTGTAGTTGCCCCATTCCAGTTATTACTTTAGTTGCCCTCTTCTGGACCCTCTCCAGCTCTGCTATGTCTTCCTTGTTCACAGGAGGCCAAAACTGTACACAGTACTCCATGTGTGGTCTGACTAGCGATTTGTAAAGTGGTAAGACTATGTTCCTATCATGGGCATCTATGCCCCTTTTGATGCAACCCATTATTTTATTGGCCTTGGCAGCAGCTGCCTGACACTGTTTTTTGCAGCTTAGTTTTCTGTTTATTAAAATTCCTAGATCCTTTTCCATGTTAGTGTTACCCAGTGTTTTACCATTTAGTATGTACGGGTGACTTGCATTATTCCTTCCCATGTGCATAACTTTACATTTGTCAGTGTTAAACCTCATCTGCCACTTATCTGCCCAAGCCTCCAATCTATTCAGATCCCTCTGTAGTAGTATACTGTCCTCTTCAGTGTTAATTACTTTACACAGCTTAGTGTCATCTGCGAAAATTTATATTTTACTATGCAAGCCTTCTACAAGATCATTAATAAATATATTGAAGATAATAGGGCCCAATACTGACCCCTGAGGTACCCCACTAGTGACAGTGGCCCAATCTGAGTGTGTACCGTTAATAACCACCCTCTGTTTTCTATCACTCAGCCAGTTACTTACCCACATACAGACATTTTCTCCCAGTCCGATCATTCTCATTTTATATTCTAACCTTATGTGGTACAGTGTCAAATGCTTTGGAGAAGTCCAGATATACGACATCCATTGATTCGCCGCTGTCAAGTCTAGAACTTACCTCCTCATAGAAACTGATTAAATTAGTTTGGCATGACTGATCCCTCATTAAGCCATGCTGATATGGCGTTATTTGCTTATTTCCGTCGAGATGGCATCTCTCAGAAAACCTTCAAACAGTTTACCCACAACAGATGTTAAGCTTATCGGCCTATAGTTTCCAGGCTCTGTTTTTGGACCCTTTTTGAATATTGGCACCACATTTGCTATGCGCCAATCGTGTGGGACATTCCCTGTCAGTATGGAGTCCACAAATATCAGAAATAAGGGTCTGGCTATGACATTACTTAATTCCCTTAGGATACGGGAGTGTATGCCATCCGGTCCTGGCGATTTGTCTATTTTAATCTTTTTAAGTCGATGTTGTACTTCTTCCTGGGTCAGACAGGACACTTTTAATGGGGAATTTATTTTTACATTCAGCATTTCATCTGACAGTTTATTTTCCTCAGTGAATACATTGGGGGAAAAAATATTTAATAGCTTTGCTTTCTCCCCGTCGCTCTCTGCGACTCCCCCTCATTACTCTTTAAAGGGCCAACACCTGTAGATTTATACTTTTTAACATTTATATAATTGAAGAGCATTTTAGGGTTAGTTTTACTCTCTTTGGCAATTAATCTCTCGGTCTCTAGTTTGGCCGATTTTATTTGTTTTTTACATTTTTTTCCTTATAGTTTTTCAGTGCTTCCTCGCACCCTCCTATTTTAGTGATTTATATGCTTTCTTTTTGTCATTTATTACTTTCTTTACAGTTCTATTTATCCACATTGGTTTCTTTTTGTTCCTTAACCTTTTATTCCCATAAGGTATGTACATCTCACAATGAGATTTTAGGATGCTTTTAATGATAACCCATTTTGTGGCTGTATTTTTATTTTTGAAACTTTGTCCCAGTTAGTTAGGCCTATGGCCTCTCTTAGTTGGTTAAATTTAGCTTTTTTGAAGTTTGGTATTTTTGTTCCTATTTTTGTTACTCTTTTGAATGATAATTGGAAGGTTATTACTATTTCCCAGGTGTCCCCCAACCTGCATGTCTGTTGTTCTGTAAGGCCTATTGGTTAATACTAAGTCCAGTATGGCCGTCCCTCTAGTCGGGTCCTGAACCAGTTGGGAGAGGTAATTGTCTTTGGTTATTGCCAAAAACCTGTTTCCTTTATGAGATATACAAGTTTCAGTTTCCCAGTCCATATCTGGGTAGTTGAAGTCCCCCATAATAACCACCTCATTATGATTTGCCGCCTTGTCTATCTCGTTTAGTAGTAGATTTTCTGTGGACTCTGGTATATTAGGTGGTTTATAGTAAATTCCTATTAGTAATTTATTATTGTTATATGGGTGAATAAAGTTCCACAATTTTTTCACAAGTCTGGAGTGCTGCCTGCTTTTTTCTGCGTATATATATATATTAGTAATTACACATTTTTTACAATTACAAAAAAAATATTAATATATAAATTTAATTTAGCCTCTATTTCTGAAAAGTTTCTGACTGGATTTGAACTCACAACCTTCTACATTACAGCCCAGAATGTTAACCACTACAGTATAGAGCTGCATGGCCAGGTACAAAAAAATAATAATAAACAGCAGAAGTCTCTTATTTTTTTTTTTTTTTAAGCAACTGGCCATGCAGCTCTATAGTTTAGAGGCTAACATTCTTGGCTATAATGTAGAAGGTTGTGAGTTGGAATCCTGCCAGAAACTTTTCAGAAATAGAGGCTATATTAGATTTAAATACACTGACTCGAGCATCGCGCTCGAGCACATTCGATATTCGCCCGAGCATAGCGAAGCTCGAGCCGAACTAGTGTTCGGTCGAGCATGCTCGCCAAACACTAGTTTCTGTTTCTCAGTCTTTCATATGTAATCCTGCCTGAAGAAGGAGTCTTTGTGCTCTGACAGCTTGCAATATGTTTTTTATGATTAACCTGTAAAGGTATCACTCCCTTAACACTTTTGTATTTATTAACACAAAAGTATTCAACATCGCATTGTTTTGTTACATCTAAATTGACAAAGAAATTTAATTTGGGTACGAATCGATTCTGCCTGAATGAAAAGTACTTTAACAGCTGGGGAAAGTGACTATCTGCATTATATGCCCTAGGGGGAATAGGACTGGAAGACACACTTGTAGAGAACGATTTGGGTGTACTTGCAGACCATAGCCTAAATAACAGCATGCAATGTCAATTAGCTGCTTCTGAGGCCAGCAGGATATTGTCATGTATTAAACAAGGCATGGACTCACAGGACAAGAATGTAATATTACAACTTTACAACGTTTTGGTGCTGCCTCATCTGGAACATGCAGTTCAGTTCTGAGCACCAGTCCATGAAAAGGATGCCCTGGAGCTGGAAAAAGTATAAAGGAGAGCGATTAAAGGGCTTCTGTCACCCCACTAAACTCATTTAGTTTTTTTTGTGTACTTATAATCCCTATCCTGCCATATTGCCATACATTATGTTATTAATAATTTTCGTTCAGTAGATTTAGCAAAAAACGTACTTTTATGATATGCTAATTACCTTTCTACCAGCACTCCGTCAGTGCGCCTGCGCCGATGACGTCTTCTCTTTCGGTGACGTCATCGGCGCAGGCGCACTGAGGGAGTGCTGAGGAGGCGAGCCTCCTTATCTCAGAGCGACTGCGCCGAATCAACACAGGCGCGCGATTTTTTAAATGCTGACAGGGCCAGTCGGAGGAGGAGATCGCGGCTGGCCTTGTCAATCAACAGAAGGAGGGGGCGGTTTTCTGCGGCTGCTACCAGCAAGTAGACGCCCTACTTGCTGGTAGAAAGGTAATTAGCATATCATAAAAGTAAGTTTTTTGCTAAATCTACTGAATGAAAATGATTAATAACATAATGTATGGCAATATGGCAGGATAGGGATTATAAGTACACAAAAAAAAAATAATGAGTTTAGTGGGGTGACAGAAGCCCTTTAAACTGATAAGGTGCATGGAGGGTCTTAGTTATGCAGAAAGATTAAAATAATTAAATTGGTTTAGTCTTCAAAAGAGGTGTCTAAGGTGGGGATATGGTTAACTTATATAAATATATAAATGTCCCATAAAATTTATATAGTGAAAAGCTGTTCTATGTAAAATCTCCTCAAAATACAAGGGAGCACTGCCTCTGCTTGCAGAAGAAAAAGTTTAACCTAAAGTGGTGTCAACACTTTTTCACCATAAGCACTTTAGTAGACCATAGCACGAACAGGTGTCTTACATAAATTCTTAGAATTAAATAAGATTAATACTTATGTAAATGTGTAGAAGTCTGGTTTTCACTCCTCTTTCCTAAAAGCCACACCACACCCATTTCTTAATTGATGGACTTATGTATTTTTTCAACCATACTATGTACAGTAACTATGTAACACTGAAACAGCTGTCTGCAGATGAAATCCAAGTTATGTTTCAAGGCCTGTTAAAAAAAAAAAGGTCAAGCACTTACTTTTCCTTTGGGAAGGAAAGCTAATTTGCCTGGCCTAATAAGCGCTCTCAATAAGTAGGAAATTTCTCTCTTGAAAAATGTAAATATCTGTTGAAAAATTCCACTTAAACAAATCGAAAGTCTGATTCCAGAAAATCAAAAAAAATAAATATGGGTAGAATTTTGATTCTAATGAATCGACTTACTCATCTCTACCTGTAACCTCTCCTGACATATGTGTTTTAGCAACTACATCCCTCTGCAATAGTAATTCTGGAGCATGCATTCTTAGGAATTTATGAAGTGTCATTCCTCTATTATTCCAGTTAGATTTTGGGAATAAATTGCTACCAATTTGCAATGAAGGTTCTGGTAGGTGTTACCAGTTAAGGGGGTGTCCCTGCACAGTCTGATACTATCCAATTCGAAATGTTGGGCAAGCATGCTTGGCTGAACACTAGTTTCGGCTCGAGCATCACTATGCTCGGCCGAATATAGCGCGTGCTTGAGCGTGATGCTCCAGTCAATGTATTTAAATCTAATTTAGCTTCTATTTCTGAAAAGTTTCTGGCAGGATTCAAACTCACAACCTTCTACATTACAGCCAAGAATGTTAACCACTACATTATAATGGGTTGCATCAAAAGGGGCATAGATGCCCGTGATGAGAACATATTCCTACTACTTTACAAATCACTGGTCAGACCACACATGGAGTACTGTGTACAGTTCTGGGCTCCTGTAAACAAGGCAGACATAGCAGAGCTGGAGAGGGTCCAGAGGAGGGCAACTAAAGTAATAACTGGAATGGGGCAACTACAGTACCCTGAAAGATTATCAAAATTAGGGTTATTCACGTTAGAAAAAAGACGACTGAGGGGAGATCTAATTACTATGTATAAATATATCAGGGGGCAGTACAGAGATCTATCCCATCATCTATTTATCCCCAGGACTGTGACTGTGACGAGGGGACATCCTCTGCGTTTGGAGGAAAGAAGGTTTGTACACAAACATAGAAAAGGGTTCTTTACGGTAAGAGCAGTGAGACTATGGAACTCTCTGCCTGAGGAGGTGGTGATGGTGAGTACAATAAAGGAATTCAAGAGGGGCCTGGATGTATTTCTGGAGTGTAATAATATTACAGGCTATAGCTACTAGAGAGGGGTCGTTGATCCAGGGAGTTATTCTGATTGCCTGATTGGAGTCGGGAAGGAATTTTTTATTCCCCTAAAGTGAGGAAAATTGGCTTCTACCTCACAGGGTTTTTTTTGCCTTCCTCTGGATCAACTTGTAGGATGACAGGCCGAACTGGATGGACAAATGTCTTTTTTCGGCCTTATGTACTATGTTACTATGTTACTATTATAGAGCTGCATGGCCAGTTACAAAAAAAAATTATTGTCACGGGTAAGGAAGGTAGAGAGGAAGTGCAGTCTCTGGACTGCCACCCCAACACCCTGTCCCTGCCTACTTGTACCACCTGCCCTAGGTGACGGGGCGCAACTGGGCGACGGTCCCTGACCTACGTAAGTGCAAGTAGAGAGAATAGAGACAGAGAGGAACCGGACAGCTAAGGCAGAGAGCGGTACACGAGACGTAGGCAAATGGATAGACAGGGAGGTAGACAAGACAAAGGTACCCAGTAATGGGAGAGGCAATGGCGGGTCAACTAGACGAGGTCGGTCCGGGAGGTCACGTCAATACAAGGGAAGAAGCAGGAGACAAATCCGAGAACGAGCCGAGATCAAATCCGAGAGATAGCGTCAGTACCAAGGGAGCAGGCAGAAGGGAGGTCAGGAAACGATCAAGGTCAAATACCAGAGGTCAAGTAAGATAATAGTATATAATACACACAGCCCAAGAGACGAAATCACAGGAAACCTGTGGCCAGCAGGTTGCCTGTTTAAATAGTGGAGGAAAGGGATCATATGACGTGGCCAGCTTCACATGACCCATCCTCCCTGACAGTAGCCAAGTGCCGAGTGCCTAGCTTGGGGCTCAGCCCCACCTGGTTCCTATGGTGACGGGGGACGCCGACCGCTCCTGCAGGAGGAGTGCAGCCGGACGTACTGCTTCCCACATCACCATGACAACGGAGACGCCGGGAACTGGGAAGCACAGCCGGACGCAGCTAGCGTCCGGCTGCCGTGAGATCGGGGACCACCGGCAGCGCAAGGGGACAGAAGCCCGCCGCCTGCCTCTCATGACAGTACCCCCACTTCCACGAGGGGCCTCTGGACCCAACAATCGCGGACAGGGCTTCTCAGGGTGTTCCTGGTGAAACTTAGCAATTAATCTGGAAGCATGCATCCTAGACACCGGTACCCAGGACCACTCCTCAGGTCCAAAACCTTTCCAGTGGACCAGGTATTGAATGGGATTTCTAACCTTTCTAACATCCATGATTCTAGAGATGACAAATTGCTCCTGACCTTCAACCTCCACAGGTGGGGGAGATTTTTTAGAAGAAACCACTGGTGACACATATTTCTTGAGTAAAGACTTATAAAACACATCATGTATACAAAGGGAGTCGGGTAGTTTTACTCTAAAAGACACTGGGTTAATAACCTCAATAATATCATATGGTCCTATGAAACGCGGAGAGAATTTCCTAGAACAATGTTTCAAAGAAAGATTCTTAGTCGACAACCACACTTTATCGCCAAATACAAAATTTACTCCCTTGGAACGTTTCTTATTGGCATGTTTACGCGGAATCTTCTGGGCCTTTTCCACAGTCTAGAGGTGAAAGAATCTGTCTGCGGGTTGAGTGAGAACGTGGAGGAATTAGAGCTAAAACGAGGATGAAAACCACTATTCCAAAAAAAAGGAGATACCCCGTGGACGAATTAACCCGATTGTTGATGGCAAACTCTGCCAACGGGAGGTATCTCACCCATAAAAGCTGATTGTGCAATACATAACTCCTCAGAAAAAGCTCCAATGCCTGATTTAACCGTTCCGTCTGCCCATTAGTCTCTGGATGGAAACCAAACAAAAAGGATAAAGAGATGTCCCATCTTTGACAAAAAGCTCTCCAGAATCCAGAAACAAACTGAACGCCCCTAGCCAAGACAATATTTTCAGGGACACCATGCAGGCGTACCACATGTTCAATAAACAAGTATTCTAAGGTTTTCTCATCAGGGAGCTTACTTAAGGGAACAAAATGCACCATCTTGCTAAAATGGTCTACCACTACCCAAACCACTCGGAGGGGGGCAGGTCAGAAATAAAATCCATGGAAATGTGTGACCATGGCTTGCAGGGAATGGGTAGTGGTTGTAGTTCACCGGCGGGATGTGTCCTCAGGGTTTTAGATCTGACACATACCTCACAAGCCAAAACATAAGATCATACATCCTTAGACAAAGTAGGCCACCAGAAAGACCTCAACAGCAATTCCTTAGTGGCAGCGATGCCTGGATGACCACACAGAAAGGAGACACTCACCCAATAGTCGAAAACGAAAATGCTCAGGAACAAACAACTTATCTAAAGGTGTTTGTGGAGGAGCAAGTTGCTGAGCCCGTTGAATCTCAGAGGAAAGATCTGAAGATATCGCTGCCACAAAGATGCTTGCCAGCAAGATGGGTTCAGGAGGGGCGTCAGGAGGTTGGACGGCATTAAAACTCCGGGACAAGGCATCCGCTTTAATATTTTTACTTCCTGGTCTGAAAGTAACAGAGAAGTTAAATCGAGTAAAAAACAGGGCCCACCTGGCTTGCCTAGGATTAAGGCGTTTGGCCGCCTCAAGAAACACTAAATTCTTATGATCAGTGAGGACCGTAACACAGTGTTTAGCCCCTTCTAAAAAATGCCTCCATTCCTTAAATGCCCATTTTATGGCCAGTAACTCGCGGTTTCCAATATCATAATTTCTCTCCGAAGGAGAGAACTTGGGAGAGAAAAACGCACACGGTCTTAAATTTGTGAAGTTGGAAGACCCCTGTGAAAGGATGGCCCCCCGCCATCCTCCGAGGCATCCACCTCCACCACAAAAGGTACCTCAGAATTAGGCTGAACCAAGACTGGGGCCATTTGAAAACAATTTTTCAGAGTCTCAAAGGCCTGACAGGCTTCCAATGACCAGTTGACAAGATCAGACCCTTTCTTAGTTAAATCAGTAAGGGGCTTGGCATTAACAGAATTTTTTTTTATGAATTTATGGTAAAAGTTGGCGAATCCTAAAAAGCGTTGAAGTGCCTTTAAGGAGGATGGTCTTACCCAGTCTTGGATAGCCTGAACCTTACTGGGATCCATTTTATTGAATATGGAGTAAGAATATACCCAAGATAGGGAATCTCTTGAACTCCAAACACACATTTTTCCAATTTAACAGACAGATGATTCTCCCTGAGGATTTTAAGAACCAATCTCATGTGAGACACATGGGTATTCCAGTGAGGTGAAAAGACAAGAATATCATCAAGATAAACAATCATAACTTTGCCGATAAGTTATCTGAAAATGTCATTCATAAAGTTCTGATACACAGCTGGGGCATTGCAGAGACCGAATGGCATAACAAGATACTCAAAGTGTCCCTCTGGGGTATTAAAGGCAGTTTTCCATTCATCACCCTCCTTAATACGAATCAAGTTATAAGCCCCCCTAAAATCGAGTTTAGAAAACCAAGAAGCACCCAAGATCTGGTTGAATAAATCAGGAATCAACGGGATGGAATATTGATTCCTAATAGTGATCTTATTCAAGTTTCTATAATCAATACAGGGTCTGAGACCACCGTCCTTCTTCTTAACGAAAAAGAACCCTGCTCCCAAGGGAGAGGTGGAGGTCCTAATATGCCCCTTCTTAAGACTCTCCTGGATGTAGTCTCTCATGGCAGTGCGTTCAGGCCCGGAAAGATTGTGAATCTGTCCATTAGGAAATTTGGACTCGGGAACCAACTCAATAACAGTCATAATGGGGGGGGAGAGTGTCGGTCTCAGCAGTGGAAAAAACATCATGAAAATCAGCAATAAAGTGAGGAATGGCATCTAAAGAAACCCCAGCTTGAACTACAGTTAAACAAGAACTACAGTTGGAACCCCATTTCTCTAACTCGCCAGAACTCCAGTTTATGACCGGGTTATGTTGCTGAAGCCAGGGCATGCCAAGAACTACCTGAACCGGAAGATTTTCTAAAACAAAGAAAGAACATTTCTCAGAGTGGCAGACCCCTACAGACAGGGTAATCTCGGGAGTACGGAGTTTTACCGTGCCCCCCAGCGGGGGGTAGAGTCAATGGCGACCACCTGGATCGGGGTGGACAATTTTAGTATTGGGATCCCCACCTGTTCTACAAATTTGAGATCAACAAAACTAAATGCTGACCCGGAATCCACAAAAACACTTCCTGACCCCTTTAAGACCCCAAAGGCAATTGAGACAGGCAGCAATAGTTTGCTTCTTACCACCTCCAGGAGTATCTTGTCCTTGGATCCCTCTGACTTAGACGATCTTCCGGAAGAAGAAGCCTTGGAACACTGACGGACCCAGTGGTCGAAATTGCCACAATAGAAACAAGAGCCCAGACGACGGCGTAGTTCTCTTCGCGCCATCCTGAGCTGCATGGGCTCGTCCAACTGAGCCTCCATCTTGGGTTCGGAAGGAGTAGCCTCAGGTTTAAGAAGGGTATGAGGGGAAAACAAATGCTCCCGCTGTCTCTCTCTAATCCGTCTGTCGAATCTGATGGCTAACGTCATGGTCTCTTCTAAAGAGTCAGGACTGGGGTAACAGACCAGCATATCCTTTAACATCTCAGTCAACCCTGCCCTAAACTAGCACTTGAGCGCTGGTTCGTTCCAGCCCGAGGGAATGCACCACTTGCGGAACTGGGTGCAGTAATCTTCCATGGGCCGATCCTCCCAGGTAAGGGCCTTTAGATTAGACTCAGCCACAGATGCTCGGTCAGGCTCATCGTAAAGGACCCCTAGTGCCTGGAAAAAGAGGTCGACAGAATTCAGACAAGGGGAATCAGGCGGCAAGGAAAAGGTCCACTCCTGGGGGTCCCCTTGAAGCAAAGAGATGATTATCCCAACCCTCTGTTGGTCAGGACCAGAGGAGTGAGGTCGTAGTGGGAAATAAAGTTTGCAGCTCTCTTTGAAAGCTAAAAAACTCTGGCGGTCACCCGAGAACCGATCGGGTAATTTAATATGCGGTTCCACCTGAATGGCGGCGGGAGCGAGAATGGGGGGTGTTCGGGCGGTCTCCTGTGTGCCTGTAATCTCTCCCCTAACTCTTGCACAATTTGAGCAAGACCCTGCACATGCTCGGTGAGACTCTGTAGAGGGTCCATGCTAATTAGGCCTGTGATTTTGTCACAGGTAAGGAAGGTAGAGAGGAAGTGCACCCCCTTGACTGCCACCCTCAACCCTGTCCCTGCCTACTTGAACCACCCGCCCTAGGTGACGGGGCGCAATTGGGCGACGGTTACTGACCTACGTAAGTGCAGGGAGGTCAGGAAACGATCAAGGTCGAATACCAGAGGTCAAGTAAGATAATAGTGTATAATACACACAGCCCAAGAGACAAAATCACAGGCAACCTGTGGCCAGCAGGTTGCCTGTTTAAATAGGGGAGGAAAGGGATCATGTGACGTGGCCAGCGTCACATGGCCCATCCTCCCTTACAGTAGCCGAGTGCCGAGTGCCTAGCTCGGCGCTCAGCCCCACCTGGTTCCTATGGTGACGGGGAACGCCGACCGCTCCTGCAGGAGGAGTGCAGCCGGACGTACCGCGTCCCCCGTCACCAGGACAACGGAGACGCCGGGAACTGGGAAGCGCAGCCGGACGCAGCGAGCATCCGGGCTGCCGTGAGATCGGGGACTGCCGTCAGCGCAGGGGGACAGAATTCCGCCGTCTGCCTCTCATGACAATAATTAAAAATATGAGACTTCTGCTGTACAGGAATACTTACTATATTTTTTCTTTTTGTAACTGGCCATGCAGCTCTATAGTGTAGTTGTTAATATTCTGGGCTGTAATGTAGAAGGTTGTGAGTTCGAATCCCGTCAGAAACTTTTCAGAAATAGGGTCTAAATTAAATTTTGATATTTTATATATTTTTTTGTAATTGTAAAAAACACATACCGTATATAGCATCTTATGCTATATGTGTCATCCATAGATCCACCCCATGACAGTGTCATCCCCATTTCCCCCTCCCTTTAACAGTGTCATCCACAGATCCCCCTCCCTATAACAGTGTCATCCACAGATCCCCCATCCCCGCCGCTCACAGGAGTGTACATTTGACATTTCTAAACTGTAATCCATATCCTGCAGTAACTTTAACTTTAAATCAGGATTAAGCGGCCGCTCATCTCTACTAGTACCTTAACCTTACACCACTCGGCTACAGTAGCTTCGGTAACAGGGCCAGGCTACAGCCTACAGGCACTGCCTGTTAGTTGTTACCGCGCAAGTGCTGGTCAGAGGATACGGATTACAGTTTAGAAGAAATGTACACTCCTGTCTGCCGCCACAAAACAATGGTGCTTATAGAACAGACTACACAGTGTAGAGGTATACTGTATATTGTGTGGCACAGTGTATGCTATATGTGTATAACATAAACATATTTCACATAAAAAATTACAATTACTTGGCTTGGCCCTTGGGGATCTCGGCCCCCACTTCAACACTTGGCTGGGGGGCTCGGCGGAGCTGATGTTGTGTTTTATCCTAATGAGAAAGATTTCATAATAATGATTTGGAGAAGGGGCAGAGGCATAGCAGAGCAGGGAGAGGTTGGTGCTGCTACTAGGGGGTCATACCATGGGGGAGTAAGAAAGCCCACCATTATGCCCCCCCAGTAGATATAATTCTCCTTATAATGTGACAATACAAAAAATACCCCCTTGTAATGCCTCCAGTTGAGCTAATGTCCCCATAATGTGCCAATATAAAATAACCCTATATAGTGCCCCCAGTAAATGCCCCCATAGTGCTCCTCTCCCCCCTTCCTCCTAGCGCCCCCATAATGTACCAGTATAAAATGCCCCATATATCGTGCCCCAGTAGATGCCCTCAGTGTCCCCCATAATTTCCAAGTATAAAATACCCCTTCTTAGTGCCCCCCCGTAGATGACCCCATAGTATACCTCCCCCCCTTCCCCATAGTACCCACCATAATGTGTCCCAGTATAAAATGCTACAGTACAGAGCCCCCCATATAAAATATCCCTTGTTTGTTGCCTCAGTAGATGCCCCTATATTGCCCACCAATAATAAGTGCCCCCAATAATGTGCCAGTAATAAGTTCCCCCAATAACGTGCCAGTAACAAGAGCCCCCCATCACGTGCCAGTAACAAGAGCCCCCCCATCATGTGCCAGTAATAAGAGCCCCCATCACGTGCCAGTAATAAGAGCCCCCCAATGTGCCAGTAATAAGAGCCCAGCTCCCATCACGTGCCAGTAATAAGAGCCCCACATCACGTGCCAGTAACAAGAGCCCCCCATCATGTGCCAGTAACAAGAGCCCCCCATGTGCCAGTAATAAGAGCCCCCATCACATGCCAGTAATAAGAGCCCCCCAATGTGCCAGTAATAAGAGCTCATCCCCCATCACGTGCCAGTAATATGAGCCCCCAATGTGCCAGTGACAAGAGCCCCCCATCATGTGCCAGTAATAAGACCCCCATCATGTGCCAGCAATAAGCCCCCCATAATGTGCCAGTAATAAGCCCCCCCATCATGTGCCAGTAATAAGCCCCCCATCATGTGCCAGTAATAAGCCCCCCCATCATGTGCCAGTAATAAGCCCCCCCATCATGTGCCAGTAATAAGCCCCCCATCATGTGCCAGTAATAAGCCTCCCATTATGTGCCAGTAACAAGAGCCCCCTATGTGCCAGTAACAAAAGCCCCCCATGTGCAAGTAACAAGAGCCCCCATGTGCCAGTAATAAGTGCCCCCATGTGCCAGTAATAAGTGCCCCCCATGTGCCAGTAACAAGTGCCCCCCCATGTGCCAGTAACAAGTGCCCCCCCATGTGCCAGTAACAAGAGTCCCCCATGTGCCAGTAAGAGCCCCCCATCATGTGCCAGCCCAGTAACAAGAGCTTAGAGCCCCCCAATGTGCCAGTAACAAGAGCCCCCCCAATGTGCCTATAAAACTATTGTAAAAAAAACAAACACTTATACTTACCTCCATGTCAGCGATGCGATGCAGGCCTCTTCCGGCCTGTGTCCCGCACTGTATGGCTCAGGCGGCGCGATAACGTCATCGCGCCGGCCTCTGATAGGCTGCCGGCCTAGTGCCTGCAGCCTATCAGAGGAAGGGAAAGGGACACGCCTCTTCCTCCCCTGCCCCGCCGCACTAGCACAGGCAGATGACTTTGGAAATGAGCGCAATGAAAGCGCTCATCTCCCTGTGCCCGGCTGCGGCCGCTCAGTTGGGGGGGCATTTTAGTTGGGGGACACATGGGGGGGCACAGCGTGATGTAGGGGGGGCCGTGGCCCCCTCTGGCCCCCCCTTGGCGACGCCACTGCCGTTCATGTCTGTCCAAGTTTCTGTGTGGTATTCCTTGTTATGCAGTGATGTTTCCGTTTGGTTGCTATGTTATGTTTTTGGCTGTTCATGTCTGTATCTGTATCTGTCCATAGCTTAGCAGAGCTATATATGCGTCCGAGTGCTTAGCAGAGCGTATCTGCGTCTGTTTCTGTTATGCCTATTTCTGTTCTTGTTTGTGGCAGTTTACTCTGCTTCTGTTCATGTCTGTCAGCCTGCAGAAGTGGGTCCCTGGCTTCCCTGGAGGGGGAATCGCCATCCGTGTGCTGCTCTGCCTGGGGCCGCTTAGCTCCCACTGCTTGCGGCGCAGGTAACTGCTTCTGGCTCTGTCCTGTCTATTCCTAGTTTCTGTCTTGCCTGTAATTTGGTTCATGCCTGTACTTCTGTAGATACCTTCGTAGGTATCTCCTGGTCCTCCTGACCAGTTGCTACTGTATGGGTGTGGCTCTGGAGTGGCACCTGGCAACTACCCTAATGGAAAAGTATATTCCCACCATCAGGGGCCCTAGTGAAGTCCAGGTAGCTGCTTAGTCACGCCCCTTCTGAGTACATACCGTCAGTAGCACAGTGGGTTTTCACCCACTGATCTGTACATTTCTCTGTGGCACGTCTATCATTGTCATGTGCTTCTGTTACCTTGCATTAAAGTTTCCGTGTTCTGTAGCCTGTTTTGCCCGTGTCCTGCCTTGCCTGATGTCTTGGGGGTTCCCCGTGTGATCCCCGGCACATTACAAGTGGTTGGGCACCAGTGCATTCAATCTCTTCCACTTTTGGGGCAGGGCTAGGTGGATGGCCGATGGAAACCTTTCCAGCAGAGTCATCAAAAAGCATAAGAGACTTCTGCATGACTTGGGGCTCAGACTGCTTGCCTGATTTGCAAGGGGGTGAGGTGAAAGACAGATGCCTATGGGCTACAGGTGCCAACTCTGCACTTTCAGCAAGGGACCGGGTGGGAGACAATGTGAAGGAACTGGAGGCACTGTCAGCCATCCAATCTACTACCGCATCTAGTTGTTCTGGCCTCACCATTCGTACACCAGTATTCGGGCCTACAAAATAACGCTGAACGTTCTGTCGCCTACGTGCACCTGAGGAAGGTGTTTCATTTGGGCGTGTAGCTGGCACAGATCGACCACATTCACGTCCTCTCTCTGCAACAGGAGCTCCACCAACACCAGCAGCACCAGGACCAGGGCCACGTCCCTTATTTGATGCTCTCCTCAATTTTGAGGTCATCCACCTAACTAACAGATGGATTAACTAGATTTATTTCCCTGTCACGTATGCAGTGCAGGTGTACCTCACACAAACAATGGGTATATGTTGCCCACCGAACTAACAGATGGACTATGGTTCCTTGGAGTGGATGGACTATGAGGTACTTCCCAACTCCCCCACTATTGGGACAAGACCTCTCACATTCTCTCTCCCCCTGCACTCCTCTAGAGTGACAAACTACTCTAGGTCTCCCCATCCTGGCAGGAAGTTGGACCAGCCCACTCTACTAGGAGGGATGGAACAGCGTGCTACAGCCAGCCATTGCCAACCAGTACCTCACCTGCTGAATCAAATGACATGTTACAACTCAAATTACAAAGCATTGCATTCAAATACGTATAATGCAGCAATTAAAGAACCCAATAGTTTCCCCCCAGGTCTGGGATACTAAACATAGTGCATTTATATTTAACTATGGGCTGTCATCAAACATCTGCATTATCTGCAACACTACAAAAAGTTCAGTATTTTTCTTAAAAACATTATGGGGGAAATTTATGGCTCATGTACGTAAGAAAAACTGATGTCAAAAGTAGCACCGTTTGGCACTCGCTATGGCCCCGCAAAGTTTTGCATCTTTTTTGGCTGGAGTAGATTTTCCATGGGCTTGAACAGAGGTGCCACAATCATTAAGAGGTATGTGTCTGTTAATAATTGTGGGGTATCTGACTCCAGAGGGTGATAAATTAAGACTGCCGTGTAATGTGTCGGTCTATGTGCAACACATTATGCAAACAATCCTGGTAACCATATCAATGAGTAGAGTCAATGACCTGTCAACATAAGGTACTTTTCATGTCTACTTCTACGGTACATGCAGGCTTTTTAATAACAGACCAGTATAGCAAGTGTATGAATTTACTCAGGTTGGTATAGCTTTACTCATTAAACAATTGACAGTGAATGACTTACAATCATCCAAGATATTAGTTATCCTTTTAAGCTATTCGTGACACATGAAAGAGCCCTGCATACTTTATTTTAAAAAATCTGAGAAATGGAGCCTAATTAAGTTTCCTCATTTACATTCCATTTAAATCCATCATAGCGGTTTAGCCGCCGCTTAAGCTTAGTAAATTTGACATATACTAGAGAACCAGGCATCCTAAAGGCTTTATGAAATCTTCAGGTGAAAGCTATAGACAGAATACAATTAACCTACCCCTTCTGTCCGAATCAAAAGTAAAGTCAAAAGGAGAGGAGGAAAAAAAAAAGTTCCATCCATTATTGTGAGGCCAAGAAGCTGAGAGTGATAGTTCAAAGGAAGGAAGATCAGTTTGCTTATACGCTTTGAATAAATTCCGTATGAAGGTTGATCACAAAAGGTCACTAAATGTGCAGGTTTTTCTTGTAAAATTTTTCGAGTTGCAAGATTGTTCTTGTTTCTGGCACATTTAAAGATAAGGATGTTCTACTTGTTTTAGTGGTTACACATTGCAATTATATAAAGGGGGTTATCCTATAAAAAGTATTACTATGCCATGGCAGTGACATGCTGGTTCACTGCTAAAGGGTAAATGTTCTATTGTACTCTGATTCACTACAAAAAAAGTTAAAAGACTTTACTGTGTATATTATGTCTAGAGATGAGTAAAGTTTTAAAAAATTCTATTTGGCTGCTTCGATGAACTTTGACAAGAAATTAAATTTGTTGGGTGCACGTGGTGATGTCATCAGCCACCATTTTAGGAAAACATGATTTGTTACCACAAAGGAGTAAGGAAATTCAGCTTTGTGACAAATCAAATTTTTCAAATTCAGATCGAAGTCACCTTAGGATACTTTTATTCACTCAAAATTAATTAGGTCCCATAGGCTGTGTATCGGAGAAATAGTTATTTTTCCCTGGCTTGGATTCAGCTGCTAGGAGTGGGCTTGCCCCACCCTTCTGAGCTAGGAGCTGTAGTGTAGGACTTGAGAGTGTGCAGCTAGCATCCAGAAAGTGAGCAACAGTCTGTATAGCTGGTGTCTGGGAGAGAAGCATCAGACAAGGTAATAAGCCTTGAATTTTGCAGAAGGTTGAGTGCCATTACAAAAGGGAGAGTGCATGGACAAGAAAGCCAGTGTACGGTAATGTATGTTTATGGCTGTAAGCTTCACTGCATGTGCTCTGGGTAGTATTGCTTCTGGTGCCCACCACACTGTTGAGATGGGCTGCATATCCATTTGAGGCCTGCACCCAGCATTTGGGTTTTGCAGTTGATCCTCTTTGTGGAGTGCAATTTGGGAAGTTGCTTGGATTAATTAGGAAGAGACTCCTAACTGAACTGTAACACTATTGCATTTTCTTTGCCGATGCTTTGAGGGAGCCCTGCCTTTCACCTTAAGACTTTCTGACATCAAGTGAATCATACCTAACACCAGGCAGGAGCCCCAAAACCAGGGAGTGCTCCAAGGGGAAGAACGGTTCTGCCCCTCCCAGGGAGTGCCAGGGTCAGGATGTCTATTGTGACTGCTACTACTGCTCCTATCATTGCCACTACCACCACTCTCATTCTCTCACTCTCCCATCTCAGGTCTGCTGCAATAAATGGCAGTATTATTGTAATATACATGCAATAAAATATTGCTAGTTTTTTTTTTTTTTATGTACATCACACTTTTATCTGTGGCATCACCCACTGTTGTTTATCCTTTGGTCCATCTTCTCAGAAGTAGACTTATGCTTCTATGCTTTCTTCCCCTCCTCTCACTGCCAGCATAGTGATCTCATAGTGAAGCAGGAGAAGCGGCCTAGACACTCTTCATTCATACCAGTGGTGTACTAAGGGGGGGGGGGGGGGCAGGGGGGCTGTCCACCCCGGGTGTCGGCTCTCAGGGGCGTGCCAGACAGTATTCCCACTAAGCTGCACGGGTGAGCGGCCGCACAGCAATTATTGTGCCCCCGCTCATCCGCTCACCCTGCTTGCAAAATGCTCACACACTTGCCCACACTATTGATGAGTTCTTCCAAACTTCCTCCTTCTGTGTGTGTGGTAAGTGGGGCACCGCCTACAACATATTCCTGTGCTACTGCTGCCTCCTTCTTTTTCTGACTGAAGAGGAAGAACAGCAGTGCACAGGAAGAGGTAACGTGGAGGCGGCGTTGGTGGCGGCGCCATCTTAGAAGCTAGACTCCTTCCTGAGACTGAGAGCTGCCTGCTGCGCCTGCCACATAAGTATGCTGGGAACAGACCTGAAGGGCATGCTGCTGCAGAACACAAGGGGTGAAACCACTGGCAGAAACACACCATCCCATCCCAGTAATAGTCTATCACTGGGATGGTGTGTTCCTGCCAGTGGTTTCACCCCTTGTGTTCTGCAGCAGCATGCCCTCCACGTATATACAGCCCATACCTATGTACAGCCTATACCCATACAGTCTACACCTATGTATAGCCTATACCTATATACAGCCTTTACCTATATACAGCCTACAACTATGTATTGCCTATACCTATATATATATATATATATATATATATATATATACTGCTCAAAAAAATAAAGGGAACACAAAAATAACACATCCTAGATCTGAGTTAATTAAATATTCTTCTGAAATACTTTGTTCTTTACATAGTTGAATGTGCTGACAACAAAATCACACAGAAATTTAAAAATGGGAATCAAATTTTTCAACCCATGGAGGTCTGGATTATGAGTCACACTCAAAATTAAAGTGGAAAAACACACTACAGGCTGATCCAACTTTGATGTAATGTCCTTAAAACAAGTCAAAATGAGGCTCAGTAGTGTGTGTGGCCTCCACGTGCCTGTATGACCTCCCTACAACGCCTGTGCATGCTCCTGATGAGGTGGCGGACGGTCTCCTGAGGGATCTCCTCCCAGACCTGGACTAAAGCATCTGCCAACTCCTGGACAGTCTGTGGAGCAACGTGACGTTGGTGGATAGAGCGAGACGTGATGTCCCAGATGTGCTCAATTGGATTCAGGTCTGGGGAACGGGCGGGCCAGTCCATAGCATCAATGCCTTCGTCTTGCAGGAACTGCTGACACACTCCAGCCACATGAGGTCTAGCATTGTCTTGCATTAGGAGGAACCCAGGGCCAACCGCACCAGCATATGGTCTCACAAGGGGTCTGAGGATCTCATCTCGGTACCTAATGGCAGTCAGGCTACCTCTGGCGAGCACATGGAGGGCTGTGCGGCCCTCCAAAGAAATGCCACCCCACACCATTACTGACCCAATGCCAAACCGGTCATGCTGGAGGATGTTGCAGGCAGCAGAACGTTCTCCACGGCGTCTCCAGACTCTGTCACGTCTGTCACATGTGCTCAGTGTGAACCTGCTTTCATCTGTGAAGAGCACAGGGCGCCAGTGGCCAATTTGCCAATCTTGGTGTTCTCTGGCAAATGCCAAACGTCCTGCACGGTGTTGGGCTGTAAGCACAACCCCCACCTGTGGACGTCGGGCCCTCATATCACCCTCATGGAGTCTGTTTATGACCGTTTGAGCAGACACATGCACATTTGTGGCCTGCTGGAGGTCATTTTGCAGAGTTCTGGCAGTGGTCCTCCTGTTCCTCCTTGCACAAAGGCGGAGGTAGCGGTCCTGCTGCTGGGTTGTTGCCCTCCTACGGCCTCCTCCACGTCTCATGATGTACTGGCCTGTCTCCTGGTAGCGCCTCCATGCTCTGGACACTACTCTGACAGACACAGCAAACCTTCTTGCCACAGCTCGCATTGATGTGCCATCCTGGATAAGCTGCACTACCTGGGCCACTTGTGTGGGTTGCAGACTCCGTCTCATGCTACCACTAGAGTGAAAGCACCGCGAGCATTCAAAAGTGACCAAAACATCAGCCAGGAAGCATAGGAACTGAGAAGTGGTCTGTGGTCACCACCTGCAGAACCACTCCTTTATTGGGGGTGTCGTGCTAATTGCCTATAATTTCCACCTGTTGTCTATCCCATTTGCGCAACAGCATGTGAAATTGATTGTCACTCAGTGTTGCTTCCTAAGTGGACAGTTTGATTTCACAGAAGTGTGATTGACTTGGAGTTACATTGTGTTGTTTAAGTGTTCCCTTTATTTTTTTGAGCAGTGTGTATATATATATATATATATATATATATATACACACACACACATATATTGTGGGGATTCGCTCTGGTAGGCAGCTTAGAGTACGCAGTATACAAGCAATCACAAAGTTCACAGTGTTGAGGTGTATGTTCACACCATGGAAAGTCCACAGAACGAAACGTTCACCTTGTTAGCAGTTTTTCATCAGCCATCCACAGCAGGCTTTAGGGGGCCTATTTTCCAGCAATGCGTCTCTCAGCCCTTTAGCACGGCACACCTCATGCAGATCCCAAAACCACAGAGTCTCCACAGCTTTACTGTGAATTGGAGGATAATCCACAAAGCTGAGACTACTAGCTGGGTTTTTATATCCCTAACCAAAACCCGGCCTGGTACGTGGGGAGTAGCCACCCACCCTGCACTTTGGCTGCTCCCAGTAAGAGCCGGCCCAGATCGGCTCTACAGCCATACTAAATAACAAACAGTGTCAGTCAGCACTAACTGCCGCTGACACTTAAAATTACCGGCTCTTACCTCACCGAGGCCAGGAATCTTGGTGACATATACCTTCCGTCAATGACGGACCATTGCGCCTTCCTACATACCTCCCCCCTTTGTTCAACCCTGAGGGGATGAGCACTTGCCAGACAGTGTATGCGGGACAAAGGTCATCCGCGTTTCCCTGTAACCTGCCTGCCCTATGTTCCACGGAAAACTTAAAGTTTTGTAAAGACAAGAACCACCTGGTGACTCGAGCATTCCTCTCTTTGACTTGGCTCATCCATTTGAGAGGGGAGGGCTCGGTCACCAGACAGAAATTTATTCCCAACAGATAATAGCGGAGAGACTCGAGTGCCCACTTCATGGCCAGGCACTCTCTCTCCACTATACTGTACCTAGTCTCGGCTGGGGTAAGCTTTCGGCTCAGGAAAATGACGGGATGTTCCTCCCCATTGATGTCCTGAGAGAGTACAGCTCCGAGGCCTACTTCAGAGGCATCGGTCTGTGCCACAAACTCCCTCTTGAAGTCGGACGTCATCAATACCGGGGACCCACACAGGGCCGACTTCAAAGTGGAGAAAGCCTTTTCCGCCTGCTCATTCCATTGGACAGACACTGACTTGCTTCCCTTCAAAAGGCCTGTCAATGGTGCGGCGACTGTAGCAAAATTGGGGACAAACCTCATATAGTACCCCACCATACCCAGGAACGTCTTTACTTGCTTAATCGTGACAGGTCGGGGCCAATTCCTAATTGCCTCAATTTCGTTCACCTGAGGTTTGATCATTCTGCGCCCAATTACATACCCCAGGTACTTGGTCTCTTCTAACCCTATCGCGCACTTTTTTTGGTTAGTGGTTAAGCCAGCCTTCCTAAGGGACTCAACTACAGCCTGTACTTTAGGTAGGTGACTTTCCCAGTGGGTGCTATGGACAATAATATTGTCGAGGTACGCTGAAGCGTACCGACGATGTGGACGGAGTACCATGTCCATTAGCCTTTGAAATGTGGCGGGAGCGCCATGTAGACCAAAGGGTAATACCTTGTACTGATACAGCCCCTCTGGCGTAATGAAAGCCATTTTTATCTTGGCAGCCTCCGTCAAGGGTACCTGCCAGTACCCTTTGGTGAGGTCCAACATAGAAAAATACTGGGCTTGGCCTTACTTCTCAATAAGCTCATCCACTCTGGGCATGGGATACGTGTCAAACTTGGACACCTCATTCAGTTTGCGGAAATCGTTACAGAACCGCAATGTCCCGTCCTGCTTGGGTATCAAGACTATCGGACTGGCCAATTTGCTTTTTGATTCCTCGATGACACCTAGCTGGAGCATTAGCTGCACTTCCTCCGTGATGGCTTGTCGCCGAGCTTCAGGTACCCGGTATGGTTTTAACCGGACCTTTGCCTGAAGCTCAGTGACAATGTCATACCGGATAATGGACGTGCATCCAGGGAGAACGAGAACACATAAGTGTTCCGACTAATTAAATCCCTGGCTTCCTGAGCCTGTTCAGAGGAGAGGCTGTCAGCAATTTTCACTGTGGCAGCCGCTTCCCTTGCTTCAGACAGAGGGGCCAAAACCACTTCCCCTAGGAACCCTGGTTGTGGGCTGTCTTCCGTACAGGTTTTCCTATCTTTCCATGGTTTGAGCAGCTTCACATGGTACACCTGCTCCGGCTTTCACCTCCATGGCTAGTGTACCTTGTAATCTACCTCTCTTGTTCCCATGCCTCTTTGGCGACGTCCAACAGACCGTGCGGGTGTCTGCCGTATAGCAGTTCGAAGAGTGAGAACCCAGTAGAGGCCCGGGGCACTTCTCGCACTGCGAACATGAAATAGGGCAGAAGAAGGTCCCAGTCCTTCCCATCCTTAGACACCACTCTATTTAACATATTTTTTAGTGTTTGATTAAACCTCTCTACCAGGCCATCCGTTTGCAGATGATACACGGACGTCCGTAGCTGTTTTATGTGGAGCAACTTACAGAGTTCCCTCATGACCTTGGACATAAATGGGTTCCCTTGGTCAGTCAGAACCTCCTTAGGCAGACCCACTCGAGAAAAAATCTCCATTAACTCCTTAGCTATGAGTTTGGCTGATGTATGATGCAGTGTTACGGCCTCCTGGTACCGAGTGGCGTAGTCGAGGACGACTAAGATTTGTTGGTGCCCTCTAGCAGACTTCGGTACTGGGCCTATGAGATCCATAGCGATCTGCTCGAATGGAACCTCAATAATCAGGAGAGGGACCAGGGGACTACGGAAATGTGGCTGGGGGCTGGTTATCTGACAGGTTAGGCAAGACTTGCAATACTCTTCCACCTCTCTGAACACACTGGGCCAGTAGAACCACTCTAGAATCCGGTCCTGTGTTTTCTGCTGGCCCAGGTGTCCCCCAAGAACATGTTAATGGGCTAACTCCAACACGAGCTTGCGATACGCCTTGGGCACCACCAGCTGTTCAATATGCTCACTCCGTAGTTGATTTACCCGGTACAGCATCTCCTGTTGAACCACAAACCGGAGGAACATAAACTCGGTCCCGGTTGTTGCAGCTCACCCTCAACTACTACCAAATTTTCCCAGGCTTGAGATAGAGTCGGGTCCTGGTGCTGTGCTGTACCAAAGTTATCTCCGGAGACGTTGAGGTCTGCCAACTCCGGATCTGGCGGCAAGTCCTCCAAGTCTCCCACCATTACACTTAGTGGGGTTGTCTCCCCCTCTTCCACCTAAGTGGCGGTCACCCCTACCGCTGACCCTTTGGACTCAGGTTCCCAGGTTCTGGTCTCCCCCCTGAGCTGGGCCACTCTGCTAGGGTCACTTCTGTCTCCCGGGTATCGGTAACTTTCGTATCTGGCCATAGTGCCGGGAAACCGGGGAAGTCTCTACCAATTATTAGTTCATAGTGCAACTTTGTGGCGACGGCCACCTCATGAGTCCATGTGCCGGCCACCGTGAATAGTGACACCAGGGCGGTGGGATAGTCCTTTAAGTCTCCATGGATGCACACTACGCCTACTTTTCGGCCAGTATATTCGGCGGGCCGCACCAGGGCAGCTCTTACCAGGGACACCAGGCTCCCTGAGTTCAGCAGCACCACTGACAGGGTATCTCCGCACACAGACTCCTGGCATACATTGAGGGAAGGTAGCCAAAGTTAGTGTCCAAGGGTTCACCCCGATGGGGACAGTCGGCCCTTATGTGTCCAGGCTTGTGACACTGCAATCAGCTGGTAGGTCAAAAAGCACCTGCTGGGGTCCAGACGCCAGGAATGGAGCGACAACCTCAGCCCACTGGTCTCGGGGTAACTTTTCCCTCACGGCCACCTTTTCAAACACTGCCAGATACGTCTCAACGTCGTCCAAATGGGTCATCTTAGGGATCACCACACGAACAGCTTTCCGGGCATTGTGGACAATCTGGGATGCTCCTGCTGCTTGTAATGCCATCACATGCTGTAAAAGAAGCTGGTTGGTTTCCTGCTGCTGCTTGTTTACCTCCAGCTGCTGCAAGTTAGCCTTCATGAGGGCTTCCACAACCGCCTCCATTTTGTCAGGAGATACGGGTCGTAACCTTGCCGGCTTGATAGAGGACATACACCTGTGCCCGGGGGAAAAAAACAAAAACTTTTAAGCCTTCAGGCCAGCCTCACTGCTTTTGCACGCATCCTCCACCAAATGTGGGGATTCGCTCTGGTAGGCAGCTTAGCGGATGCAGTATAGAGGCAATCACAAAGTCTTTAACTTAAATAGTTCAGTGTTTATTCACACAGAAGGCAAAACAAAATAATAGTTCACAGTGTTGGTGTATGTTCACACCATGGAAAGTCCACAGAACACAAATGTTCACCTTGTTAGCAGTTTTTCATCAGCCATCCACAGCAGGCTTTAGGGGGCCTGTTTTCCAAAAATGCGGCTTTCAGCCCTTTAGCACGGCACACCTCATGCAGATCCAAAACTACAGAGTCTCCACAGCTTCACTGGAGGATAATCCACACAGCTGAGACTGCTGGCTGGGTTTTTCTATCCCTAACCAAAACCCAACCTGGAACGTGGGGAGAAGCCACCCACCCTGCACTTTGGCTGCTCCCAGTAAGAGCTGGCCCGGATCGGCTCTACAGGCATACTAAATAACAAATAGTGTCAGTCAGCACTAACTGCCGCTGACACTTAAAATTACCGGCTCTTACCTCACCGAGGCCAGGAATCTCGGTGACACATACCTTCCATCAATAACGGACCCTTGCACCTTCCTACACTATATACAGCCTATACCTATATACAGTCTCCACCTATGTACAGCCTATACCTATATACAGCCTATACCTATATGCAGCCTATACCTACAGTGAGGAATAAGTATATTATATAATATATCACATTGTATGAATTTTAAAGAATTTATTTGTCTTGCACTGCTGAACATAAGTATTTGAACACCTGAGAAAATCAGTGTTAATATTTGGTACAGAAGTCTTTGTTTGCAATTACAGAGGTCAAACGTTTCCTGTAGTTCTTGACCAGGTCTGCACACACTGCAACAGGGATTTTTGCCCACTCCTCCACACAGATCTCCTCTAGATCTGTTAGGTTTCGGGGCTGTCGCTGAGCAACACAGAGTTTCATCTCCCTCCAAAGATGTTCTATTGGATTTAGGTCTGGAGACTGGCTAGGCCACTCCAGAACCTTGATATGCTTCTTACGGAGCCACTCCTTGGTTATCCTGGCTGTGTGCTTCGGTTCATTGTCATGTTGGAAGACCCAGCCACAACCCATCTTCAATGCTCTGACTCCGAAAAGGAGGCTGTTGCTCAAAATCTCACAATACAGTTGCAAGAAAAAGTATGTGAACCCTTTGGAATGATATGGATTTCTGCACAAATTGGTCATAAAATGTGATCTGATCTTCATCTAAGTCACAACAATAGACAATCACAGTCTGCTTAAACTAATAAACACACAAAGAATTAAATGTTACCATGTTTTTATTGAACACACCATGTAAACATTCACAGTGCAGGTGGAAAAAGTATGTGAACCCCTAGACTAATGACATCTCCAAGAGCTAATTGGAGTGAGGTGTCAGCCAACTGGAGTCCAATTAATGAGATGAGATTGGAGGTGTTGGTTACAGCTGCCCTGCCCTATAAAAAACACACACCAGTTCTGGGTTTGCTTTTCACAAGAAGCATTGCCTGATGTGAATGATGCCTCGCACAAAAGAGCTCTTAGAAGACCTACAATTAAGAATTGTTGCCTTGCATGAAGCTGGAAAGGGTTATAAAAGTATCCAAAAGCCTTGCTGTTCATCAGTCCACGGTAAGACACATTGTCTATAAATGGAGAAAGTTCAGCACTGCTGCTACTCTCCCTAGGAGTGGCCGTCCTGTAAAGATGACTGCAAGAGCACAGCGCAGACTGCTCAATGAGGTGTAGAAGAATCCTAGAGTGTCAGCTAAAGACTTACAAAAGTCTCTGGCATATGCTAACATCCCTGTGAGCGAATCTACGATACGTAAAACACTAAACATGAATGGATTTCATGGGAGGATACCACAGAGGAAGCCACTGCTGTCCAAAAAAAACATTGCTGCATGTTTACAGTTTGCACAAGAGCACCTGGATGTTCCACAGCAGTACTGGCAAAATATTCTGTGGACAGATGAAACCAAAGTTGAGTTGTTTGGAAGAAACACACAACACTATGTGTGGAGAAAAAGAGGCACATCACACCAACATCAAAACTTCATCCCAACTGTGAAGTATGGTGGTGGGGGCATCATGGTTTGGGGCTTCTTTGCTGCGTCAGGGCCTGGACAGATTGCTATCATCGAAGGAAAAATGAATTCCCAGGTTTATCAAGACATTTTGCAGGAGAACTTAAGGCCATCTGTCCACCAGCTGAAGGCTCAACAGAAGATGGGTGTTGCAACAGGACAACGACCCAAAGCATAGAAGTAAATCAACAGAATGGCTTAAACGGAAGAAAATACGCCTTCTGGAGTGGCCCAGTCAGAGTCCTGACCTCAACCCAATTGAGATGCTGTGGCATGACCTCAAGAAATCGATTCACACCACACATTCCAAGAATATTGCTGAACTGAAACAGTTCTGTAAAGAGGAATGGTCAAGAATTACCCCTGACCATTGTGCACGTCTGATCTGAAACTACAGGAAATGTTTGGCTGAAGTTATTGCTGCCAAAGGAGGTTCAACCAGTTATTAAATCCAAGGGTTCACGTACTTTTTCCATCTGCACTGTGAATATTTGCATGGTGTGTTCAATAAAAACATGGTAACATTTAATTCTTTGTGTGTTATTAGTTTAAGCAGACTGTGATTGTATATTGTTGTGACTTAGATGAAGATCAGATCACATTTTATGACCAATTTGTTCATAATTCCATATCATTCCAAAGGGTTCACATACTTTTTCTTGCAACTGTAAATGGCCTCATTCATCCTCTCCTTAATACAGTGCAGTCGTCCTGTCCCCTTCGCAGAAAAGCACCCCCAAAGCATGATGTTACCACCCCCACGCTTCACAATAGGGATGGTGTTCTTGGGATGCAACTCATCCTTCTTTTTCCTCCAAACACGACGAGTGAAGTTTAGACCCAAAAGTTCTACTTTGGTCTCATCTGACTACATGACTTTCTCCCATGCCTCCTCTGGATCATCCAGATGATCATTGGCAAACTTCAGACTGGCCTGGACATGTGATGACTTGAGCAGGGGAACATTGCGTGCAGTGGATGATTTAAAACCATGACGGTGTAGTGTTCTACCGTCAGTGACCTTTGAAACTGTGGTCCCAGCTCTCTTCATGTCATTGACCAGCTCCTTCCTTGTAGTTCTGGGCTGATTCCTCTCCTTTCTTATCATCAGTGATACCCCACGAGGTGAGATCTAGCATGGAGCCCCAGTTTTTTTGTTTACCTGTCTACTAGGTATAGAAGTGGTACATCACACCAACAATTTGGTGAATTTTTACCCGGAAATATAACAGACCAATTATTATTTTTTAGCCTGTCTACTCTCTTTGTAACAGACAAAGTAGTGAATTGACATAAAATAAAATACGTACAAATAAAAAAAAAATTGATTTATGAGGTGGAGTTCCATATGGAGTAGGAGTTTGAGGAGGCTGTGGACGTAGCGGTGTAGGTGGAAGCGGCGGTGGAGGAGGACGAGGTAGGCAACACTGGTTTTTGGTACACTCCGAAAGTGTGAAATATCCAAAATAAAAGAATGAGCAATTGCGCTGCAGTATAACCAGCATCTACCAGCATGCGCTTGTACTCGCGCATCTTATGATCACGCTCCAGTGACGGAATTAAGGGCGGTACATTGTCCTTGTAATGGGGATCCAGCAGCGTAGCCACCCAGTAATCAGCATAAGTTAGAATGTGGGAAACTCGGCGGTCGTTGCGGAGACACTGCAGCATGTAATCGCTCATGTGTGCCAGGCTGCCCAGAGGCAACGAAAAGCTGTCCTCTGTGGGAGGTGTATCGTCTGTGTCCTCTGTATCCCCCCAACCACGCACCCGTGATGGCCATGAGCTGGTCTGGGTGCCACCCTGCTGTGAACATGGTTCCTCCTCCTCCATCTCCTCCTCCTCATCCTCCACCTCATCATCCTCCAGAACTGTGCCCCAGCTGGACAATAGTGTACCTGGCATTTGTGGGTGCAGGAACCCACCCTCTGAGCCACTTGTGAATGACTGGCCGGAAACCCTACGAAATGATCCCTCTTCCTCCTCCTCCTGTGCCACATCCTCTTCCATCATCGCCAGCAGCGTTTTTTCAAGGAGGCATAGAAGTGGGATAGTTACGATGAGAACGGCGTTATCGGCACTGGCCATGTTGGTGGAGTACTCGAAACAGCGCAACAAGATACACAAGTCTCGCATGGAGGCCCAGTCATTGGTGGTGAAGTGGTGCTGTTCCGCAGAGCCACTCACCCGTGAGTGCTGCAGCTGAAACTCCACTATCGCCTGCTGCTGCTCACACAATCTAGACAGCATCTGCAAGGTGGAGTTCCACCTTGTGGGCACGTCGCATATGAGGCAGTGAGCGGGAAGGCTGAAGTTACGCTGCAGCACTGACAGGCGAGCAGCAGCAGGGTGAGAACACCGAAAGCGCGCACAGACGACCTGCACTTTATGCAGCAGCTCTGACATATCGGGGTAATTTTTAAGGAAACTCTGCACCACCAAATTCAGCACATGCGCCAGGCAAGGGATGTGCGTCAAACCGGCTAGTCCCAGAGCTGCTACGAGATTTCGTCCATTATCGCACACCACCAGGCCGAGCTTAAGGCTCACTGGCACCAACCACTCATTGGTCTGTTGTTCAAGGCCCGCCCATAGCTCCTGCGTGATGTGGGGTTTGTACCCCAAACAGATGAAGTTTAAAACTGCCTGCTGTCGTTTACCCCTGGCTGTGCTGAAGTTGGTGGTGAAGGTGTTACGCTGACCGGACGAGGAGCCGGTAGAGGATGAGGAAGCGGAGTAGGAGGAGGAATCAAAAGGAGGCAAACTAAATCACCCTGCTATCCTCGTTGGTGGAAGGACATGCGGCAAACTGCTATCCACCTCAGACCCAGCCGCCACTGCGTTTACCCAGTGTGCTGTTATGGAGCTATAACGTCACTTTGCCACAGATGGTGTTGCGCAGTGCACACCTGATTTTGTCTCTACTTGGTTGTGCAGGGAAGGGATGGCTCGCCTGGAAAAGTAGTGGCGGCTGGGCACGACGTACTGTGGGACAGCCACCGCCATAATGCCTTTAAAACTATCCGTCTCCACCAGACGGAATGATAGCATTTCAAAGGCCAGTAATTTAGAAATGCTGGCATTCAGGGCTAGGGATCGAGGGTGGGTAGGGGGTACTTCCTCTTCCGCTCCAGTGTTTGGGAGACGGAGAGCTGAACGCTTTTGTGGGACATTGTGGAGATGCTCGGTGACCCAGGTGGTGGTGTTGCTGGCAGATCCTCTGTTTGCTGGGTGGCAGGTGGCACTCCAGAGGTGGATGAAGAGGCCGGCTGCAGCAGAAGAGGAAGCAGGAGGAACCAGAGACCTTTCTTGGTTTTTGAGGTGTCTACTCCACTGCAGCTCGTGCTTTGCACTTAAATGCCTGGTCATGCAGGTTGTGCTCAGGTTGAGAACGTTTATGCCTCGCTTCAGGCTCTGATTGCACAGCGTGCAAACCACTCGTGTTTTGTCGTCAGCACATTGTCTGAAGAACTGCCATGCCAGGGAACTCCTTGGAGCTGGCTTTGGTGTGCTCGGTCCCTTGCTGTGGTGGGCAGTAGCAGGCGTACTGTCTAGAGGACGGCCGCTCCGCTTTTGCACCCTGCTCCCTGTTCTGCTGTGCTGGTTGCTCTGTGCGACCACCGCCTCTTCCTCCGAACGACCTGGGCCACGTCCCTTATTTGATGCTCTCCTCAATTATAATACAGAAAACACTATTTTTTTCCCATAATCTATCTACATTTTTGCGGTCAATGGTGTAATCCGTGAATTGTGTGATCTGCGCTTCAATACATTGTGTGGTTGTCAGGTCTAGATATAGGGGAAAAAATTATAATACAGAGAACACTATTTTTTTTCCCATAAACTATCCACATTTTTTCTGTCAACGGTGTAATCTGTGCTTCAATACATTGTGTGGTTGTCAGGCACAGATATAGTGAAAAATATAAATATAAACTACTGTACATCAGAAAACAGTTTCTGTACCGCAGATTTCAATAAGCTGGGCCTAAAATAGTGTCCATATTCTCTGGTGTTCTGTGACATATATAGTACGCCATCCGAATACTGTTTCTTTAGCGTAAATTTAAATAATCAGGGGTCAGTTCTCATCTACTGTCTCTGTAGTGTGTGCGTGTTATACACATCCGTGACATATACAGTACTCCATCCGAAAACTGTTTCTTTACCATAAATTTAAATAATCTGGGCCTAATCTAGTGTCCATAGTGTGTGGCTTTCTGTGACAAATACAGTACGCCCTCCAAAAACTATTTCTTTAGGGCAAATTCCAATAATCTGGGCCCAATCTAGTGTCCATATTCTGTGGGTTTCTGTGATATATGCTGTCCTGCATACGAAAACTGAGTTTGTATTGCAAATTCCCAAAATTTGGGCCTAATCTAGTTAGTGTTCATATTCTGTGGGTTTCTGTGACATATACTGTCCTGCATCCGAAAACAGAGTTTGTATTGCAAATTACAAAAATCTGGGCCTAATCTAGTGTCCATAGTGTGTGGCTTTCTGTGACACATACAGTACTCCATCCAAAAACTGTTTCTTTAGGGCAAATTCCAAAAATCTAGGCCTAATCTAGTGTCCATATTCTGTGTGTTTCTATGACATATACTGTCCTGCATCCGAAAACTGAGTTTGTATTGCAAATTCCAAACATCTGGGCCTAGTCTAGCACGAATTGGACCATGAAGAGGAGGAGGAGGAGCTGGAGAAAGTTGCCTCTGCTACAGAGGGTAGTACCCATGGAGCTTTAATTCCATCTGTTCAGCGTGGATGGGCAGAAGAGGAGGATGAGGAGATGGAGAGTTATTCTGATGTCGACATCGACGTCTTGCCTGTTCGTACTCTGGCACACATGGCTGACTTAATGTCAGGCTGCCTTTCCAGCGACCCTCGCGTTATACGCATTTTTTGATAACATGGATTACTGGGTGTTCACCCTTCTCAACCGCCGCTACAAAGAGAACTTCTCATCTCTCATTCCTCTGGTGAAGAGGACGAGCAAAATGGTGCAATACCAGAAGATCCTTGTTGGAAAATTGCTCCAGAATTTTCCATCTGACAACGCTGGTGGCAGAGTCTGTACTTCCTTAGGCAACCAAGGAAGGGAGACAAGGGGAACACACAGCAGTTCCAACAAAGGCAGGGCAACACTCTCCAAGGCATGGAACACTTTCATGACACCCCACCAGCAATCTCACCCTGAAGCGCGGCCTAGTGGTACAAGGAGGGAAAAGTTTTGGAAGATGGTAAAGGAATACATAGCAGACCGTGTCAGCATCCTAAATGATCCCTCAGTGCCTTACAACTACTGGGTGTCCAAGCTGGACACGTGGCACGAACTTGCGCCCTACGCCTTGGAGGTGCTGGCCTGCCCTGCCGCCAGTGTTTTGTCTGAGTGTATTTAATGCTGCTGGTGGCATTATAACAGATAAGCGTATCCGCTTGTTCACTGGCAATGCTGACAGGTTGACTTAGATAAAAATGAACAAGTCCTGGATTGCCCCTGACTTCTCAACTCCACCAGAGGAGAGCTGAGCTGATGATGAACATAAAGGCAATTTCAATCTATCATTTATAATGTACTCAATCTACTGTAGTAGTGTATTCCCATGCACCTTTTCCACCACAAAAAAGGGTATAATCTTGTTTTCTCATCCTCCTCCTCCTCATCAAGATTGTTTATATTCCCTCCACTCAAATTTTTTTAATAGGGTCAGCTCAACTGCAGGCCCTCTCCCCTAATGTTTTAGAGGGTCAGCTCAGCAGCAGGCTCTCGCCCCTAATGTTTTGGAGGGTCAGATCAGCAGCAACTCAATGTGAATGAGGGCCTCCTTTATGTGATATACAGGTTGTATCGGAGTGCCTCTTCATTGTAATTTTTGGCAGGACTTTCACTTTATATACAAGTAAATATATTGGAAAGAATGTTTTCAATCAATTTTTCCTATAAAATCGATTTTTTACTTTTGTTTTGTGTGTAAAACCTTAATTAGATTGTGGGCCTGGTGATCACTTTAAGCCCTTTTAAGCTATATCAGCAGCAGCATGGTGATAAAAATGAGTGGCAAGGTGACATGGTGTGGAGATGGCAGCATGAGGAGACCACATGGTGGCACAATGACTGAGTTTGGATAAAAGACTGAGGCCACAGATAGCTTAGAAAGATGCAGATGGAATCAATCTGTGGAGCTGTATCACAGTCACCTGCAGATTATTGCAGACCAGTGCCGTAGCTATAAGGGAAGCAGGGGAAGCTGCAGCTTTGGGGCCCTGACCCAGAAGGGGCCCATCCAGGAGGAGGAGGACTAAAGGATTTGGTCAGGGCCCCCTCAACAGTATTACACAATGAAATCAGATACAGTGACAGTATAGACAGTGTATAAGGCTACTTTCACACTTGCGTTCAGAACGGATCCGTCTGCATTATAGTTCAGAAAAAATTCTAAGCGTGAAAGTTAGTCAGACGGATCAGTCCAGACTTTACATTGAAAGTCAATGGGGGACGAATCCGTTTGAAATTGCACCATATTGTGTCAACTTCAAACGGATCCGTCCCCATTGACTTGCATTGTACGTCTGGACGGATCCGTTTGTCTCTGCACGGACAGGCGGACACCCGAACGCTGCAAGTTGCGTTCGGATGTCCGCCTGCTGAGCGGAACGGAGGCTAAGCGGAGCCAGACTTATGCATTCTGAGCATATCCGCATCCACTCAGAATGCATTGGGGCTCTACGGATCCGTTCGGGGCCGCTTGTGAGAGCCTTCAAACGGAGCTTACAAGCCACAGGAATGGGGGCGGCATGAAAGGAAGCGGTCGCTAAAACAATTACTGTGGGATACAGCCCCATTCAAAAATTTGCTGTGGGGCCCAGTCAATTCTAGCTACGCCACTGATGCAGCCCACAAAAGCAAGTTGGGTTTATCGATTCCAAAACCCTAATTAAATTGTGTGCCTGGTGATCAGTTTAAGGCCTTTTAAGCAGCATCAGCAGCATGGTGATTAAAATGAGAGGCAAGGTGACATGGTGTGGAGAGGGCAACATGAGGAGGCCACATAGTGGCACAATGACTGAGTCTGGATAAAAGACTAAGGCCACAGATTGCTTAGAAAGATGCAGATGGAAACAAATCTGTGGAGCTGTATCACCGTCACCTGCAGATTAATGCAGCCATCAAATTCAAGTTTGCAGCTTATCAGGCTCCCTCTCCGAAATCGAACAATGATTCCCCGTTATCAGTGGTCACCATGTTAGGCGCATAAAAGAACATCGAAAGTTGATAGGGAAGATATCCAAATGGATCGTGGACGTCACGGGGACGTGCAATCAGGCAGAAGTTATCTAGAGTCAACAAAGCGGCAGCAGGGCCTCTCCTATATAACGTTTCCTCATCCAAAATATTGCAGTGACATTCTCTGTAATTTTTTATTACTCATTCCAATAACAGGGCATCTTAAGAGACCTGTATTGTTGTTTATCATCACTACCTTCCCGAGTTGGGAGTGGGTAATTGCCGCACGCCTGCTGCCTTCCTTGGATGTTTCTGCTTTAATAACTTGACCCACTCTCTCCACCCAATCAGATTTCAGCCATTGACCTCCCTTGTATGTGGTATCCCTTTCTCAAGCTACCTCTCCAGCATCGAACCCTGATTCCCCTTTACCCGTGATCACCATGGTATGCGCAGAAAAGCTGATAGGGCAGACATCAAAATGGATCGTCGCTGTCACGGGGACGTGCAATCGGACAGAGGTTATCTAGAGTCACCAATGCGGCAGCAGGCCCTCGCCCCTAAGGTTTTAGATGGTCAGATAAGGTTTGGAAGATGGTGAAGGAATACGTAGCAGACCGTGTCAGCGTCCTCAGTGATTCCTCTGTGGCTTACAACTATTGGGTGTCCAAACTGGACACGTGGCACGAACTGGCGCTCTATGCCTTGGAGGTACTGGCCTGCCCTTCCGCCATCGTTTTGTCAGAGCGGGTATTTAGTGCTGCTGGGGGCAAATAACTCATAAGCGCATCCACCTGTCAACTGAAAATGCCGACGGTCGACTCTTATCAAAATGAACAAGGCCTGGATTGCCCCTGACTTCTCTACTCCACCAGAGGAAAGCGGCTGAACATAAAGGCTCTCTAAATGTGGCTTTTATGGTGTATTAAATACACTGTATTCTCATTTATCCCTTTCACCACTAAAATGGGTATATGGTTCAATCTCACTTTTCTCGTTCTCCTCCTCCATCATATCAACATGCTTTTTAGGCTGCCCTCGCTCCTAATGTTTTAGAGGGTCAGCTCAGCAGTGGGCCCTCACCCATAATGTTTTAGAGGGTCACCAGCAGGCCCTCACCCATAATGTTTTAGAGGGTCACCAGCAGGCTCTCGTCCATAATGTTTTAGAGGGTCACCAATAGGCCCTTGTTCTTAATGTGTAAGAGGGTTACCAGCAAGCCCTCGCCCATAATGTTTTTGAGGGTCACCAGCAGGCCCTTGCCCCTAATGTTTTAGATGGTCAGATCAGCAGCAGGCACTCGCTTCTAATGTTTTAGAGGGTCAGCTCAGCAGCAGATCCTCACGCCTAATGTTTTAGATGGTCAGATCTGCGGGCCCTTGCTCCAATAGTTTTTGAGGGTCACCAGCAGGCCATCAATCATAATTTTTCAAGGGTGTGTAGGATGCCCTCCTTTATGTGATATACAGGTTGTTTCGGAGTGCCTCTTCCTTGTAATTTTTGGCAGCCCTTGCACTTTATATACAATTGAATATACAGGTAAGAATGTTTCCTAAAAAATTTTCCCTCTAAAATCGATTTTATCTTTGGTTTTGTGCGTATTAGTGTCAGCTGTAAAAGTGGCGTACTACTCGGACAACATCGTTCCCAACAGCGACCTGGGAGTCCAAGATGCATCCAGACATCCTCCCCATGCTGTTCCCGAACCATTTCAGTGGTGTTTCCATCAATTTCTTACCTTTTCCTATGAACCGGGCACCCTCCCCTCTTCAGAGCAGGGGGTGCCTGGTTTAATGCTCTGGTTCTCCCATTGACTGCCATTGTGCTCGGGTGCTCTCGGGAGCATCTCAAGGTGTTCTACTCGAGCACCCGAGCACTTTGGTGCTCAACCAACACTATTAATGTTGTGTTTGCATCAAAGAGCTTGAAAGGAGACAGAGAGAGACATCTGGAAACAAAGAAAGGAGAGAAAAACAATATTTTAGGACAACTTTCGATCTATGTCGAATTTTCACTACAATTGGACCAGAAGCAAATTTCAAGAAATTCGCTCATCTCTACTTTTCCACTATCCTGGCAAAAGGGGATAATATGTTACAACCAGAATACCCCTTTAAACATATATCCATTAGCTGCACGTTATTTCCTTCAAGGGGTTGTCTCACTTCAGCAAAAGATGTTTATGATGTAGACAAAGTTAACACAAGGCACTTACTAATGTATTGTGATTGTCCATCTTGCTTCCTTTGCTGGCTTGTTTCATCTTTCCATCACATTATACACTGCTCATTTCTGGGGTTTATGGCCACGGTTGCAGCGCAAATATGTGGTGGATGGGATGGGAGGGGTTGCTGCGCATGTATGCCTTTGTGCACTCCCATGGTTCCAGCCACCAGAGAGGCCAGCACTTTTTCCTATATTGTGCAAGCACGGCCAGCACTGCCGGATTGCAGGGTGGTCATAACCTGTCACTGTGGGGAGTGGGGGAAACCTCCCACCGTGCGGTGTCTAAGGGTAAAAAGGGGATCAGCCTGGCCAAAAGGAGTAATAAGGGAGCAGGTCACCTCCTACAGTGTCCCTAATCCTCTCCCTGACTCCTCACCATATGAGCGGACCCCGATGGTAAGACGACTCATACTCAGGATTCCTAGAGACCCTAAGTCTCCCCGGTAATCCCTCACTTAGGAGCAGGGGAGAGACAACCTGTTCATCCCAGTCATGGAGGAACAGGAGTCTCTATCTGAGGCCAGGCTGCAAGGAGGGGGGAACACATACAGCTATAGAGGTGGCAGGTAAGTGAAACCAGTAACACACTTACCTGCCAAAGACACAACGACTGGAACCCGTGCACTAGTGCTGCTGTCCACACCAACATTAAAGGACACAGCACACACCACAAACCACACAGAAACCCAGGATACCCATAGCTGCAATAAACATAAAACAGGGGAATGTCTAGTAAACATGCTGGACACCAAACAAGTAACACCAAACTAGACATACAAACACCCTGAACATAACCCACTCCATACAAATAGGGACAGGAAGGGAAGGAGACACCGGGATAACATTGGATGGCCCTCAGATTACAAAGAGCTAGGAGCAAGGTCCTAATCCAACAAAGGCAGTAGAACCACTCTCCCCAGGCTGGGGGTGTTATACTCTGATGTAGTTTCAGCATTGTCACATTGCCCAACTTCTCCTGAGTAAGCCACAGGTTTATATCAAGCTTGCGGCCACACCCAGGAAACACCTTAATCCTCACTAGCCAGAAGATTAACCCCTGGCTGACCAAACAGCAGGGAGGCACACCTTAAAGGGGAAGTGCATGTGCAAACCACAAACTACATGTTGCCCCTGGCAACCAGTCTGCACAGCAACCGCGTCACTGTCAAACACCAATATGACCGTGACATAACCCCTGTAAACAAGCAGTGCACAATGTGATGGGAAAATGAATCCAGCCAGCAAAGGAGGCAATATGGACAACCACAATACATTAGTAAGTGACTTGTATTAACTTTATACATGATAAATGCCATTTGCTGATATGAGACAACCCCTTTAAGCTCCTCTCTGAATGCCCAGAAAGCAGATTGTGTAAATTATTTGTTTTTATCGCACCAAATCAGAAGTTAATTAATAGGCCTCATTTAAGTGAAATCGTGTAATTTTCCAGGAGTGAAACTACAGTAGAAGAGGGCTGGAGGATACCTCTCTGTTAGGCCTCATGCACACAACAGTATTTTTTCACGGTCCGCAAAACGGGGTTTCGTTGTTCCGTGATCCGTCTCCCTTTTTTTTGTTCCCGTGTGTCTTCCTTGATTTTTGGAGGATCACCAGACAAGAAAAGTGAAAAAAAAATCAAAGTCAAGTTTGCCTTGAAAATGATAGGAAAAAAACAGATCACGGACACGGATGACAATCTTGTGTGCCTCCGTGTTTTTTCACGGACCCATTGACTTGAATGGGTCCGAAAACCGTTGTCCGTCAAAAAAATAGGACAGGTCCTATTTTTTTGACGGACTGGAAACACGGATCATGGACGCTGAAGACAAACGGTGCATTTTCCGAGTTTTCCACGGACCCATTGAAAATCAATGGGTCTGCAGAAAATCACGGAAAACGGAACAACGGACACGGATGCACACAACGGTCGTGTGCATGAGGCCTATAATACAGGAATAAGGATAGTTACAGGCTGCTTATATAAATATTTCAAGTCACCTATATTTTTGGTATGTTGCACTGTTATAATGTAAAGATCACAGGCGTTATGTATTCAATTACTGCAAGGATACATTGGGGGCTTTGATAACTCAGGGCACTGCTTGATGGCTAGGTATTAAGGATGAGTTAACTGGTTCTACTGGTTCAGTCAAAATTTTTCAAACAGTTTGGATTCAAACAAAATCAAATTTGAAAGAGAGACAAAGAAAGAGAGAGCCTTTGTGTCTAAGGGGTACTCTTTCTCATTATGTAAAACCTCTAGTATTCCGAGTACATGTGTGCAATATTGTAGGTGCGGCGATGCCCCTATGGGTTTCTGGGAAAAATAGATAAAGGGCTTTTGTCCTGAAAGACCTACTTGCAGATGTGAGGCTGGCTTTTCTAGTTGCAAGACCTTAGTGGAAACTCTGGGTGGGTACTATTTCTGTTGTGGAGATCAATTGATATATTTGATGACTATTGTAGGCTAGACAATGCTCCTCTTGATTTCTGGGGAAAATATATGCAAATTATAATTTCTAACATCTACTGGCATCAAATAGGTTTAGGAAAGCTAATTTGACTATCTTTCTAAGAAATTCATAGGGGTGTCGCTTGGCCAACAATACAGTGCAAATGTATTTGGCATACTAGGGGCTCTCCATAATGAGAAAGAGTACATCTCTCTCTCTCTCTCTCTTCCTTGTTTTTTTTATTTATATATATATTTTTTTATTCAACGAACTTGAAATTAACTGAATCTTGCCACGTTCGCTTATCTCTACTACAGTAGATATGCAAAACAATGTACACAATTCATTTATGGGGACATCCTAAATGACAATTTCATAGGATTCATTATTTAGGCTTCATTTTCCTTCACCATCAATCACTGGTAAGATATTGTGATGCTTGGTTTATATAAGTAAAGAGCATCGTTCTGCAGGCTCTCCTCCGTCTTTTATGTCATGGCGAGTGAGTCGTTAATAAGGGATTAGATGAATCTGCTACACATAAATATTTTTGATGTAATCACTTGGGTCTATGTAATTAAGCAGTAATATATAAACCCATCAAGTAGAAGCATGAAGTGGATTATACGGAGAGTTCTGTCGATTATTTCTGTACTGAACTTATGTAAAATATTTGATCCTTGACCGCATTTATATTTTATATCCATACTACAGTAGACCCAAAGTTTATGCAAATCTTACCAACCACTTTGCTTTTGATGTTTAGTTTCTATAATATTATATTTTTTAACATTTTCTTTTTTTAGTTTAGTGGGATCACAATAAATCTGCTCCAAGTTTGTACAACCAGTCTTTCTCAATCATACCAACCTCATTATTAGTTACGATTGCTTCATATTTAAGCAATTAACAAGTATTTTGTTCATAAATTCCTATGTGATTGTTTAAAGGGGTTTTCCGGGACCCCCGCCGATCAGCTGTTTAAGAAGGCAGCGGCGCCTTCTCTGTGCTTACTAAACACAGAACTATACATTGTATAGCGGCTGTGCTTGGTATTGTGCTCAGCCCCAGCACGGACAAGACAGCAGCATTTACAGGAGCGCTGCTGCCTTCTCGAACAGCCCACTGGTCAGATACTGATGTCCTTTCCTGAGGATCCTCACTTTATTTCAAGAGCTACCAAAGCAAATGTTTTGTTATTTGTCTATTGTGGCACATAAGGATGTTTTCACACCATTTTCCATAATAATGTAATGTATATTCTATGACTTTTTTTATTTTATCACATTCACAGTTGAAGGGGTTTTCCCACACCAACAATTATGGTGTATCACTTAGGATATGCCATAACTTTCTGATAGGTGCTGATCACTTCTGGTGTACTTGCACTGCTTGCTTTCCATTCAGTGATATGAAACATTGGAAAAATGCTGAGCACACTCCCTAGGCTTTTTTGATTAGTCCAATGGCAGTGAATGCATTTGTGAAGTGCTGTCTATTCACTTCAGGGGCCCTGGTCTGAAGATAGGAGTAGGTTCTAGAGATGAGACAAGCAGGGATGAGCCAGAGCACACCCAGAAGCTCACGCCTCCTGGTTTGCACGCACTCAGATGCCGTGGTCAGGATTGACCATGGCATCAGAAGTGTTAAATGTCCGAGACCGGCATTATTGCTAGTGGTGGACATTAGCCATCGGTGCCTGCTGTTTGAAACAGCAGGTACCCCACGGCTATGGCACCCGCTCCGCTCAGGAGCTGGCACCATCTTTAAAGTCCCAACCATTGATGTATATAGCTGTATGGCAGTCGGGAAGGGGTTAAGATGCTGGTTCTTGGCAACCAAATCTGTTTAGCACATAAATGTCACACTTCTGAAATCAGCAGGTCTGTCGCTTCTTTATGTTGACATTAGTGAGGGCATCCTGCCCCTTCTCTTGAATGTTAACTATGTTCCCCATAATACCATTTTATTCACCCTCAAACTAAATTTACCCATACATCTGAAAGTAAATGCAGTTTGTTCTTAAAATTTTAATCCAGTGCAGTTCAAAAGAAGTCTGAATTTTCAGGAAATAAGTTAAAGGGAATAATTTGAATCCTTCTTTATGGTCGCCTATTAAGACACAACTGTGCTCACATCTGTTTTGCAATGTAAATCTCAAATGACTACAAAAACACATTTCGGTAGAACCTGACTTATCGTTTTTGCATTTATAGCAAATTCTCTTTTTATACTTCCCATTTGTCCTTTACTTCTCCAGCAGTATCTGTAATTGTGTACATAAAATATAGTGAACGGTATATTAGGAACCTTATTGAAACCTAGTTCAGATTTGCATTTTCTAAGCTATGAGAGATTTGTTGTATTTTAGGGCTGTCTTACCCATTACAAAAAAAATGCAACCAGAATACTTTGGGCACCCAACACATGACTTTTAAGAGAACAACCTTAAAAGGGCTGTTCAGGCCTTTTATATTAATGACCAATCCCCAAGATAAGTCAATACCTGATCAATGGGGGTCTGGCATCCAACAACAAAAAGTTGGTCCCAAAATTAAACAGCTCTGTCAATTGTGTAGTAGATGAAGCTGCCCTCATTCAATTCTATAGGAACTTGACACTCTCCCCCCCCACACTTGATTAAAAGGACTAGGCGTCCAGGTAGAGGGAGGAGTGTCCAGAGAAGCAGAGAGCTATGGTGCATCAAGTGACAAGTGCACCACTCAGTGAATTTAAGCAGAGCAGGTGCCATAGCCGTGGGGTGCCTGATTTTTCTTATAGCAGACACCCGCGCTAATGTCCGCAACCAGCTGTAATTCTGATAGCTATAGATATTTGTAGAATACAAATTTCAAATTGCAGCGCGCAAGGTGTGAGTTAGAGCAAGAAGCGTCCCAATAGATCTACACAGCGCTTCTTGGAACAAACGGGATCACACCACATCACCGAAGGAAGAGACTTTATAATTAGTGTCCTGTGTACATGTATTAATTTTCACTCTTCCCTACCTTCTCTGTGCCAGCGCCGGTATTCTACAAATATCTATAGCTATCAGCCATTCATTATCGGTGAGAGTATGTTGGACACTCACTCCTAATACCAGGCAGCAGCAAACTAGGTGAATAGATTAATACCTGATGGTAGCGCAAGTGTCCCTGTTCTCACAGATTCAGCTGTAATACTGATCGTGGACATTTAACCCCTCAATCCTGACCACGGCATCTCAGCGCATGAAACACTGGAAGCGCGCGCTTCCAGTGATGCTTTGGCTTTCCCGTGCGGCTATCGGAGGAGCCGGAGCTTGTGTGCAGCAGCCCCTGTCTTTGTGAATGACAGGAGGCTGCTGCATAGTATTTCCTATAGAGCCCTTGCCTGTAATAGGGCTCCATAGGAAACAAGCAATTTTCTTATAGACTCCAATGCTAGTGCATTGGAGTCTATGAGAATAGCAATCTAATGATTGCTTGTTATAGATTCCAATGGGAACTATAATTATTATTATTTTTTTAAACATAAAAATGCTAATGAACCCCCTTTCCCCCCCAAAAAATTATAAAAAAATAAAAAATATCATGTGCGAAAATGACCATAGTATAAAAATATAAAAATATCTTACCCATACGGCAAACAGTGAAACGGGAAAAAAAAACTTAAAAATGGCCGATTCACGATTTTTGGTCGCTTCATTTTCTACAAAATTTTTTAATAAAAAGTGATCAAAAAGTCATACACATCCCAGAATGTTATTAAAGTTCTGAAAAGTTCAGATCTCCCCGCAAAAAACATTAGTCCCCATACACCTCCGTACACATAACTACAAAAAAGTTATAGGAGTCAAAATATGGCGACGAAAAAATAAAACAGATTTTTTTCCAACTTTTTTATTTTATCACTATCAAAATGCCAGAAAAGCTATACATATAAGGTATTTCCGAATTCGTACTGACCTGCTTCCCACTACATCATATGCAATAATAAATGGTGGCGTTGGAAAGTGCAACTTCTTCTGCAAAAAACAAGCCCTCATAAGTAGAGTTGAGAGGACACCTGGATGTTCGGTTTCGGCCGAACTTCACATAAAAGTTCGAGTTCGGGACCCGAACTTGACCCTGAACCCGAACCCCATTGAAGTCAATGGGGACCCGAACTTTTGAGCACTAAAATGGCTCTAAAAATGTCATGGAAAGGGCTAGAGGGCTGCAAATGCCAGCAAAATGTGGTTAAGAGCATGACAAGTGCTCTGCAAACAAATGTGGATAGGGAAATGACTTCAAATAACATAAAATACGTAAAAATAAAAAATTATCTTGATCTAGGTGGACGAGGTTCATATGAAGTAGGAGGTTAAAGAGGCAGTTGATGTGGCGGTGTAGGTGGAAGCGGCGGTGGAGGAGGAAGAGGTAGCCTTCACTGGTTTTTTGTTTAATTTTATTTTTTTTATTTTTTTTAAATTAGGTTACACCCCAAAACATTAGGAAATATAACCTGTGATAACCCCCTCCAGCGGTGCTAAACAAATGTTCAGACAATACACTGGCTGCAAGGCAGGCCAGCACCTCCAAGGCGTAAAGGGCAAGCTCAGGTCATGTGCCCAATTTGGAGACCCAGAAGTTGAAAGGGGCAGACCCATAAGTCAGTACGTGTAGGCGTATGAACACATACTGCTCCACCATCTCGCACGTCCTCGTGATGTTCACGATCCAATTGGATATCTGCTCTATCAACTTTCGATGTTCTTTTCTGCACCTACAATGTTGATCACGGTTAGCGGCGAATCGGGGTTCCACGCCGGAGAAAGAGAGACCACAAATCCAAGGGAGGTTAATTGTTTGAAACAAAATATGATCGAGCGGAAAAGTGGGACAAGTAGTTAAAGTTTAAGCATTGAATGAAAGGAGGGGGCGCGCATCAATTAAAGAAGAATTTTTGAAAATTAATTCCCTGTCACCTATGCAGAGCAGGGGTTTGTATACGGCAAAATTGGTAAAATGTCACCCAAGAATGTAACAGACAAATTAGTGAAATGACTTCAAATAACATAAAATACGTAAAAACTGAGGAAGGGGTGTAGACGCCCCGAAACGTGTCTAGCGAAAGAAGGAAAAGCGCCCACTTAACCAACTGGACCTCCACTAAAATATTGCATGGCCATGCAATAAAGATTTTCAGCCAAATCATCGATACAGTTTGTAGCAACGGACGCCGCTGACAAGGTATCACTCCTGTCTGTATAATCCCACAATACTGCGACGTCATCTACCCGAGGCGTGCGACGCGAGATGCTGAGTGCTGCAGGCACCGCTCGCCCCTCGTGCAACGAGAGCAACACATGTCTCAGTGGAACGGTTCGACAGGAGACAGGTAGGAACCTGGAACTATCATTCTAACATCGAGTGATTTATAATTTATTTACCTTAGCGGCAAGGCTAAACAGCTGAAAAAGTAAATATAACGGCAAACTCTGGACAGACTTTTTGTATTTGCCTTCTTGCATTCTGACTATTATTTGCCTGCATCCATTGAGGATAAATCACTTTCTCAAATGACCCATTATAGAAATTTACAGGACCCTCTCTTCTATTTGCGGTCTGCGGTACTTAACAGGGACTATCTACTGCAACCAATTAGTTGCTTAAAGAGACTTCCTGAACGTATTGAATTATCCCTGCATACTACGTTACTACTATTGTGGGAATAGGGGCAACACCCCTTTACCAGTATTCTTTATTATTTTTTAACCTTTGGTACCAATTGTATTTTATTGTATGATATATGAACTTTGTGCAATTTATGTATTTTATATAGTAGGTTTTTATTGTATAAGCAATTCCCTTATCAATTAATAAATATATCCTTTATGGTCCAAATGTTGTGAGTGCTCACTCACTCCTTTACCGTTTTTTCTATTAACATAAAATACGTAAAAATAAAAAATAATCTTGATCTAGGAGGACGAGGTTCATATGGAGTAGGAGGTTGAGGAGGCAGTGGATGTGGTGGTGTAGGTGGAAGCGGCGGTGGAGGAGGAGGTAGCCTACACTAGTTTTTGATTACATTTTTTTAATTTTTTTTATTAGGTTACAAAACATTGGATGAAAGGAGGGGGCACGCATCAATTAAAGAAGATTTTTTTACATTTAATTCCCTGTCACCTATGCAGAGCAGGGGTTTGAATATGACAAAATTGGTAAAATGTCACCCAAGAATGTAACAGACAAATTAGTGAAATGTTTTTACCTTTCTACTAGGTATAGCAGGGGTATATCACAGCCAAAAATTTGTGAATTTCACCCAAATATGTAACAGACAAATTAGTGAAATTACATTAAATAAAATACGTACAAATAAAAAATAAATAAACTTGATTTATGAGGTGGGGGTCCATATGGAGTAGGAGTTTGAGGAGGCGGTGGACGTAGCAGTGTAGGTAGAAGCGGCGGTGGAGGAGGACGAGGTAGCCAACACTGGATTTTGGTTTATATTTTTTTAATTCGGGTACACTCCAAAAGAGTGGGAAATATCCAAAATACAACAATGAGCAATTGCGCTGTAGTATAACAATGGCTGGTTAAGGCCAGTATACATGTCTATTCTGCACACGGTACGGACAAGTCCTGTGGGATCCATGTCTGGTTCATTTTAATGAACGTGAGCTTGTCCACATTGGCTGTGGACCGGCGGCTGCGCTTGTCTGTGATAATGCCCCCTGCCGTGCTAAACAAACGTTCAGACAATACACTGGCTGCAGGGCAGGCCAGCACCTCCAAGGCGTAAAGGGCAAGCTCAGGCCATGTGCCCAATTTGGAGACCCAGAAGTTGAAGGGGGCAGACCCGTCATTCTGTACGTGTAGGCGTGTGCTCACATACTGCTCCACCATGTTGGTGAAATGCTGCCTCCTGCTAAGACGTTCCATATCAGCTGGTGGTGCTCGTTGTGGCATGCTGACAAAGCTTTTCCACATTTCGGCCATGCTAACCCTGCCTTCTGAGGTTCTGGTGGTGCCCCAGCTGCGTTGGCGACCTCTTTCTCCTCCTTTGCCTTCGCCTGGTGCTTCCACTGTGCCCCCGCTGTCAGGTGGGAATGCCACCAGCAGCGCGTCTACCAGCATGCGCTTGTACTCGCACATCTTACGATCATGCTCCAGTGACGGAATTAAGGACGGTACGTTGTCCTTGTAACGAGGATCCAGCAGCGTGGCCACTGAGTAATCAGCACAAGTTAGAATGTGGGCAACTCGGCAGTCGTTGCGGAGACACTGCAGCATGTAATCGCTCATGTGTGCCAGGCTGACCAGAGGCAACAACAAGCTGTCCTCTGTGGGAGGTGTATCGTCTGTGTCCTCTGTATCCCCCCAGCCACGCACCAGTGATGGCCATGAGCTGGTTTGGGTGCCACCCTGCTGTGAACACGGCTCCTCCTCCTCCATCTCCTTCTTCTCCACCTCGTCATCCTCCAGAACTGTGCCCTGGCTGGACAATTGTGTACCTGGCGTTTTTGGGTGCAGGAACCCACCCTCGGAGCCACTTGTAAATGACTGGCCGGAAACCTTATGAAATGATCCCTCTTCCTCCTCCTCCTGTGCCACATCCTCTTCCATCATCGCCAGAAGCGTTTTTTCAAGGAGGCATAGAAGTGGGATAGTAACGCTGAGAACGGCGTTATCAGCACTGGCCATGTTGGTGGAGTATTCAAAACAGCGCAACAAGGAACACAGGTCTCGCAGGGAGGCCCAGTCATTGGTGGTGAAGTGGTGCTGTTCCGCAGAGCGACTCACCCGTGCATGCTGCAGCTGAAACTCCACTATCGCCTGCTGCTGCTCGCACATTCTGGCCAGCATATGCAAGGTGGAGTTCCACCTTGTGGGCACATCGAATATGAGGCGGTGAGCGGGAAGGCCGAAGTAACGCTGCAGCACTAACAGGCGAGCAGCAGCAGGGTGAGAACGCAGGAAGCGTGCACAGAAGGCCCACACTTTCTGCAGCAGCTCTGACATATCGGGGTAATTTTTAAGGAACCTCTGCACCACCAAATTCAGTACATGCGCCAGGCAAGGGATGTGCGTCAAACCGGCTAGTCCCAGAGCTGCTACGAGATTTCGCCCATTATCGCACACCACTAGGCTAGGCTTGAGACTCACTGGCACGGAATGACAGCATTTCAAAGGTAAGTAATTTTGAAATGCTGGCATTCAGGGTCAGGGATCGCGGGTGGGTAGGGCATACTTCCGTAACGGGGTGCCGAAGGCGCACTCAGTCTCCCATCAGCCGCAGGCCTGCTGCTTAGATTCGGGAGCGAGGATCTGTGCTTGACCTTGTTCCCAGGGCAGCTTTGCTAGCTTGGAGGCTCCCTGCTCCTAGGTCTGCCTTGAGCGCCAAGCTGATCACTTGGTGCTCGACTGGTCGGTCTGTTGGTCATGTGATGCTGGCCACGTCACATGACCCTCACTCCCCACTATAAATACAGGCAGCCTGCTGGCCACAGGTTGCCTGTTAATTTTAGGTATCTGGTGATTGTTTTGTTCCTGCATACTTACCTGATTCTGTGTTCCCTGACGATTCTCTGCCTGCTCCTCCTTTACTGCGCATCTCTCCTGGTATCCTGACCACGGCTTCCACCTGACGATTCTTTGCGGACTCCTGTTGTACTTCGTTTCTCTCCTAGTATTTGAATATATACTGGAACACCTTCCCAATTAAAATATACCTTTTAATAATTATTAATTAAAATCTGGCCTACAGCCGGACTACACCTACAAGGAAGGTCAACATACAAAACAATTACTGTCATATAATGGCAGGAAGGTATATTGGATGTAACTACAGTTACGACTATAAAAGATTTAAGATAGACGTATATGCAGTACTGGTGAGCAAACCGAGGGATTAAGATTACCCCCACATGAGTGACTTTATATGTGGGAAACAGCTGAGAACAAAAACATAGAGAACAATATATTACAGTTCACTAATGACCTTATTACGTGGGTTCACAAAATACATGTTCCGTGAAAATTCACGGTTAGCTGAAGTACTAGATATGTATATCGTGAAAATTCACACATTGTTGAACCACTATAAACAGGTTATTTGGTTACTCACGGTTTGCTGAGATACCAGTAGGAATGGAAAAGGATGGTTAGCTCAGAAATGGGTGTAACGCTCTATAGCTAAATGGAGGTCTAATGCTGGTAGAAAAGAGCGTTCAGATGGTTACTTGATCCTAATAATAGCCGTGGTGGTCTGAAGGTCGAAATAACAATAATACAACTCGCAGATATAATATATCATAGTAAGAGAGACCATCCTATCCTACAGAAATCCCTTAATGACCCTAAAAAACTCAGCCCAGGGACACCCCTTGAAGGTAGAGGTTCCCTGTCCTCGTGCCTAAACTGACTCTCCCTATATCGCCCTATCCTGCTTAAACAAAAATTATATATGACATAACAGACACACTGGAAAAACACATACAGATACAAAAACACAAATTCCAACGTTACGTTTCCCCAGTCAGTATAACTTCTGACTGGTTCGTCAGGGGAAGTGGAGATCAATACTCCAACAGCAGTGTCTCATAATAGAGATTTTTCAAATTTGGCGTCCCTCAATCAGGACCCTCCAGGAGTAGAAGCCCAGATGTAGGCAATAGATGACCGGTGTCCCCAAGTCCTGATCAAAATCAGAGCCTTAAAAAGTGTCCACCCCCCATTTGGTCCCTCCCCTCTCAAACAATTTAGTTCACAAAATAGATGAAAAAATGATATTAAAAGTAATTTCTCACGAACTATTTAGTGTCCCCCATCGATATGGTGATACCACTTTTAAGAAAATACATTGTAGGATCATAAAATACCTCACAGATAATAATTCCATTGAGACAGCATGTGAACGCCGATTTGGAACGCATATGTGATGTACTAAACCGGAAGTGACACATATAATGCTGTCCCGCAAACCGGAAGTCGCTCTGGAACGCAAATTGCGTTCCACCGTGCCATTTAGGAGATTCAATGAGGCTGTACAGTTAATTGATAATCATAATACTGTTTGAATACCAGGAAATAATATGTTTATCATGTGCTATTCCATTCCGTATGTACTATTTTAATCGAAACTAGTCATTAGATGGACAATATGATTTTAACACTTGACAAGAATTAGTAAAGAGGGGGAAGGGACACATAGGGGAGATCTGAGGACATATTTAATCAAACCAGACACCAGGGGAGTTATAATTCTTTATATATTGACAAGGTAACACCGGACCAGCCATTAGCATACTATCAGGGGGAAAACAACTTGTTTACAAAATACACCCCCTTCCGGCACCATAATAATTACTATAGGACCAATTCTGATCCGATATTTTTAATTTATGGCAGAGCACATGATACCAATTGAGTACACCATTGGTAGTTGGTTTGTTTGGAGAAGGAGGGGGGGCCACCCCAGGAGAGAGAACCCCACACAATCGGACATTATAAATTTAATAGTCGTGCCCAAGTGGGCACATGAAGAAGGCCGGAATGGTGATTCAGGATCCGGAGAAGAACGATGATTCTGGACCAAGCCTAGAAAGAATTATATAGAGGCCCGAAACAGACGATAATTAAAGGGAAATTAGTAGTCGTGGTTAAGTGGACGCTGTGGGATGTAAAAACCCACTTAATAGTCGTGTTCAAGTGCGCAGTACAGAGTAGGTGGATATGAGCGGGGGAGCAACCATCTTAAAAAAAACAGCCAAATGATAATTGTTCATTAAGGCCATGTGGACTATATGTTTTTAATCTATATATCCACTGGCATTCCTTCTGTAAGATCTTTTTATCCCAATCTCCCTTCCGTAGAGATGGAGGGATGATGTCAATGATTTGGAATCCCAGGGGTCTGGGATCACCCCCATGGAACTCAAGTACATGATTCGCCATGGGTTTGTCTCGTTTATGTCGGATGTCTCTCCTAGTATTTGACCTCGGCTTTTCCTGACTATTCTCTGCTCATTCCTTAGTACTGCGTAGCTCTCTAGGTATTGACCCGGTCCGTTCACGTTCCGTTATTTGTCTTGTCTGTCTTCCCAGCACGTATCCTAAGTTAGGGACTGCCGTCTAGTTGTCCCCTGTCATTAGGACTTGCGAGGCAATAGGCAGGGCCAGGGGTGAGGGTGGAGCGCAGTGGTCACTATCCTCCCCCCTGTGTGTAGTGTATGTTACCGTCACAACTTCCTCCGCATGGCTGTGATGGCTTCTAAGGGCACAAGAGTAAAACGCTTGTTGATTGGCTACTCTGAAGCAGTAGTGAAGGCTACACAGAGATAAAATAAAATGGAAGGACCTGCAACTGCTCTTTGTTTTTGACTTGCACCAAGTTTTGGCTCACAATATCTGGTGGAAATAACTGATCGAAAAACTGAAGTGTGAACTTAGCCTAACTGATGTTTAGATTCAACAAGTCTATCAATATTCATGCCTGGGTATGGCTAGTGAAACTGAACCCAGATGTCAATGGACTATGATTAAATCTGCTGCCTTTTCACGGCTGCCCGGTCTAAACTCTGCACGGGTCTGCACAGCAGAGAGCAGGGGCTCAACTCTCACATGAGAGCTGCGCTTCTGCTCTAACAGCCCGGATCGTCAGGAGCAACAATGATAAATGCCATTTGCTGAAATGAAACAACCCCTTTAAGGTTAGATCTTGGTGAAGCCATACTTTTGGTGTTTATAATAGGCTAATTTTCTACATTTTGTATCCTGATAACTCTCTGTTTCACGTCATCTACTAATTTTAATCCAAGAAAAAGATAACACAAGTAAACACAAAATGCATTTTTAAATTATGATTATTTAGATTATTCGGATTTCAGGGTCGTTGTAACCATGGAACAGTGTATAATTAGTATACTGTGTAAGGGATCGCTCTCTCTCAGGGGGTCGCAATCACAGACTTCTTTGCAGACAGCCGGATTTAATGTCCAAACTGGTGCTTTTTTGTGGCACTTCAGCACCCGCACAAACATAAGCATCAAATAAACACCTGCCTGTCTGGGCTCTAACTAATACAGAGTAGTTTTTCCCTGACTCACCTCTAAGTACAGGGTCTCAGGCTCAAAGCCTTATCAGATCTGCTCATCAGACACAAGTCCATATAGGGAAGAGATCCGGCTTCACATAGCATCATGGCCCCTCAGCCACATACAGTCCTGCAGCCTCCAGGCTGTGACCACACAAGCATCCTTGGGGGAAGATGGTCCAGAAGTCCTCCCGACTCTGACTGTGTGACCCTTTTTCTGTAGGCGTTGCTAGGCCTTCCAAAGTTCAGGCTTTACAAAGCCTTGTGGCCCCTCAGCCCTCCTGGCTGAGACTACACAGAGCCTCTGTAGGCCTCTGTTTCCAAGTTTTTTCTCTCCAGACTGACACACAGAGGGTTGTTTTTTCCCTCCTTTATTACAGCAGGCCTCACCTGCGATGACTTCAGGTAAAAGACAATACCCGGACTGGAAGGGTGTGGACTGGCAGATCACACTACCAAACCTATTCACCCGTCCAAATGAAATCCAGCCCAGAACAAGATTTAAACAAAACTGTCTCAGCAAACTATGCTTTGCTGAAACCCCTGCATCTTTCTGGATTTTATTTATCTCACCCAGCTGAGGTATCTGGGTGGCATATACATGCCCCCCAGCACTTATACTGTGCACATCACCACAACTGTGCTGGAAAAAGGAATCAAGCCAGCAAAGGAGCCAATATGGACAATCATAATACATTAGTAAGTACCTTGTAATAACTTTCTCTACATGATAAATGCTACTTGCTGAAGTGAGACAACCCCTTTAACTTAAAGGTGGTAACAACCACAGGCTTCCTCAAAAAATTGAGTGCCCATACATTTTCAATAGCTGTGGGCTCACACAACTGATAGCTCTCCTGACTGCCCCATATATTTTTCAATGGGAGCAGAGGAGAAATCAGTTGCCAGACAACTCTGGTGGTGGCTTGTCTCTGGGAAGAAGAAAAGGTTTAGGTGTTGAAACTCAACTTCTGTCAATTCTTCCATGCATCCCAGAGTTGGGTAATCCTCATAAATATTAGAGTTGGTTGGTTACAAAAACAGTAGGTTCAGCCAACAAAAACATACTGTAAATCATATTATGGTCTTCATGTATTGCCTATTTGTTTCTCTATATCTTGTTACTATACATTTTTATTCTTTATATTCTTTTGATGACATCTTTTAAATCATGTACATGTTTTCTTTGTCATTAGTTCCCTTAATGGTTAGTATAAACATTTTTATTCACAAAATACTTGAATCCACTTATCAAAACACCTGTATCTTCTGAATACACATTCTCAATCTTCTCTATAGCTTCCTTATTTTTAAAATTCTGTTTCTTAAATATCATTTTATCTGATAAATGTGAGGTTTAATACACTGGTTGGCCTAGAGGTTCTGATCATCAGTAAAACTCAGATTTGCTTTAAGCTTACTTTATTTATGCAGTAAACAGATCAATTGTACGCTTGAATTCCCTTTGTTCTATATTTCCCAAAATCTTGGGAGCAATGCTAAATTAATGATTTATATTTCCAGTCATTTATCAAGCTTGTCTTGTACCTCTTGTGGCTGAAGCTTCAACTTTGCTCACAGTTTGAAACTAACCTTCATAAAGTACTACAAATTGTCAATATGTAGCCAATGTAGTTGTGCCTATTTACTTCTAGATGCTTGTAATTCTCACTGGTGTCTGTGTCAAGGAATGATGGATGAAAAGTGATATTGTTGTTAATGCTTGCACATGGGTGAGTTTTTAGTGAGCTTTCCTAGAGATTCAAACAGCAACCAAACAGAAGCAGTTCATGTATCATTGCAAAAAATGAAGATTTTTACCAAGGATCCTCAATTCCCACATAATCAACGGGTGAGCAGTACTGGTGACCAGATTGATGCAGATTTTATAGAAAATTGGGCCCTGGACCACGCTGCAACAATGATGGTATGTATCAGTGCTGTCCAGCTCTCTATTCACTTACTTTTTTTCTCTTCTCTAGCCATCTAGAGTCGCTGGCCTTTCCCTGCTGCTTTGAAACACAATCGGCTACAGGAATTGCTTCTGTCCTGCTTTTCTGCAGGCCAAGCCTACTTCCTGCTGGCAAGGCCCCTTCTCTTTGCACATACAATTTTGTACCAGACTAATAGGTTATCTAACTTGCTAGTTCCCGCAAAGGTGTGCTGTACCTGTTTTTCTGTCCGTGTACTGCTTCATTCATGGATTATGGATCTCTTCTAAGAGACTTGACCTGCACCTGACCTCTATATTGACACTGCCCTTAGACTGTTTATTGGATTGCTTTTATTGGTCTGTTCTTAACTAAAAAAAAATATTCCTTACACCTCAATGGCCCACACTGGTGTATCTGACTCCCATGGGTCAGCTGTCAACCACACAGAGACTACTCTAGGAATTAGAGGCCTGTGCAGACACCGGGCCACAAGGGCATGTGAGTGGGGCATATGTTGTGAATGTGGATCGAGGAATAGTCTCTAATCTCGGTTAGCAGCTCCCTGTGTCAGTTTACATTGCGTGGAAGGATAGCACTGGATTCCTTCGGGGGCACTCTTATGGTTACAGGGGTTCTCATGCTCAATGGTAGTCAAGGTGGCCTTGGTGGTATGGGTTTTAGAGGCAGGGAAGGCATGGTTCATGACTCCAGCACCCTTGGGTGCAAATGTAGGATAGAAATAATGAGTAAACAGCAAACAATTCTTTACTAAAGCTTCAGATGCAGTCAATTCAGGACGGGTCTCACTTGTTATGGACTGGCTGATGTTACACAGAAATGCAATCTCCTCAGATGGTACAGGTCTCACAGCAGCACAAATAACCATAGGCCAAATCTCCTCAAATGGTACAGGTCTCACAGCAGCACAAATAACCATAGGCCAAACCAGTGTCTTTTTAGATGTTTTAGGCAATCTCCCTTATTCTGCAGTTCTCTAGCTGACAATACACACAAGCATCCAGGCACAGGATGTACACTTTACTTAAGGCAATACAATGCAATCAACAGGGTGGTTCTCCATAATGGCAGGCAAACTCCTCTGCTCCATTCTTTGACAGGTTGCTTATCCACATTTCTGCCTTGGGATGTGGAGATGCATACAGGTGGGCCAAACTTTATTTGGTGTGTGCTTAGGCACTGGAGGTAACTGCTAAACATGGATGCCCTAGAGTTAGATAAGTCCTTTGTAGACTACTCATCTCTACATGTCTTGCTTTACACCTCTCTATTATGTGGTACCCTTTTGGTAGTTGTGCCTTTCCCCTGTAGGCCTCCCATTGGCTGATACCCGAGTCCAGGGGTGGCTAGGGTGTCAGCTTCACATCTTCATGCTTGCTTTAACACTGCGTTGTCCCTGACTGAACTGGTTTAGACTCAGACGGGTTCAAACTGGACTCACTCACTGACTCTGCACTAGGCTGACTCAATCCTCTCCTTATATAGATGGTGACACCAGCCCCATCGAGTGGTGGCTGTGAGATATGGCCTTTAATTATCAGTACTTTGAAGTATGCGCAACTTTTTGGAGCAGGATGCTGCACATGGTGACTCCCCTGCAGCAAAGTTCAGATTGCTGTATAGGGATTAAAAGGTGAATGCCAGGGAACTGCCAGGATCATGCAACAATCAAGTAATTTTCCATATGGTAGGTAAATAATACTTCTACATACTGTCCAGTTAATACTGCCAATTTTGATAAGTTCAGATTAGAAGACAGAGGACTGCGTAGCTATGACTGAACAACTTCACAGTTTCCTTTATTGTTGGGCAGAGCGCTTGGTGGTAAACTAATGTTCTTCAAACTACTCAAAGTGAAAACAGAGCGAGCTGCTTTTCATTAGTTGGATAAAAGGCAAATTGACCAGAAAATAGAGTGCAATTGCCACTACAGTAGGCAGGAATACACAGACAGTGAACCCCACCCATTTTCCATGGCTCCTTGTAGTGCAAGGCCTGGGTGGCAAGTCTGCAACACAGAGACAGAACAACTTAGAGATGGAATCATACGAAAATGGGTTGGAACCAAGCGGACAATACAGTACCAAATCACTAGACAGGGGGTAGTCAAATGTCCAAGCCAAAGTCAGAACAAGATGAGAACACAGTACCGAAACACAAGATAGAGAGTGGTCAAAGGCGAGCCAATAATAGAAGCAATCCAGCCGCACATAGAACCAGAACTAGGAGCAAAGCTAGGGAGTCAATCACTATCACTGGCACAAGGCCAGGAAGGGGTTTAAATAGAGCACCGAGTCCCAGGATCAGAACCTGTTAAGCACTCCATTAGTCAGAAAATTAGCACGCGGGAATAGATCAGCTAATTTCCTCCTGCACACACCCACTGTGGGGAGAAAGTGCATTGCATCCAATTGCTAATGACTCTGTTGTGTCATCAGGGGACGTGGCTAAGCAGTGTCTCTCTCGACCTAGTCGCACTGAAGTTGGAGATTTTGCTGCTGGAGCCTGGACAGGTGAGTTTGTGACAGCAACTGTATGGTGGTTCTTGTTAAAGGTTTTCTAAATCGAAAAATCAGATGCCATTTTTTGTTTCCTATAAATATTTGCATAAGATTCCTGAGTAAGAGATATGCACAACTATATTCAGCAAAAATAAAATAACAACCATAACATTATTAGAGCTCATGTACACAAACATATTTTTTGTCCACATCCGATCTGCATATTTTGTGGCTCGGATGCGGACCCATTTACTTCAGTGGGGCCGAAAAAGATGTCGACAGCACACCAGTGTGCTGCCCGTATCCGTATGTTTGTCCCACAGTCCCGCAAAAAAATAGAACATGTCCTTTCTTGTCTGTTTCACAGACAAGGATAGGACTATTCTATTAAGGGCTGGCCATTCCGTTCCGCCAAATGTGGAATGCACATGACTGCTATCCGTGTTTTGAGCCCTTAACAGAGAGGTCACTGGAAGCAATGCAGCTTTGGTTCCATGATGTGCCGATAATGGTAACACCTTGCACACAATTCCTGCTCTAAAATTTATCATAATGAAGACATCCTTTGTGTGATTAGTGATGAGCGGCATAGGCAATATTCAAATTTGCGATATTTCATGAAGTTTTGGCCGAATATTCGCCATAAATTTGCAAATTTGAGCATTCGTGATCTCGTCATTATTTTCTTGATTACGAAAATCGGCAATGTAATATATTTGAAATAAAAAATTAGCAATTAGAATATTCGCAATCAACACTAATGGGTAGGCAACTTTCCTATTGGTTGCTAGGGATGTTGCTAAGTGCTGATATTCGCGCTAAATTCACAATAAATTTGCGATAAACTTGTGATTCGAATATTCACTATAAACACTATTCGCGAATACGAATATATAGCACTATATTCAAAATGTAGTAATAGAGTAATGAGCGAGCACTCATACACTTGGCAACCAAATTGACATGTGCAGAAAATATTTATTATATCCCCATAAAATGCAAGTAATAAAATTTATAAGAACAATGTAGCAATAATATACAACATTACAATCACATATATTGTGGTAGATATAATCAACACTATATTCATATGACTCAATAGTGTCGATAAATTCAATAATATATATCACACCAAGAAACTTCAAGTATATGCTGTTATTTGGGAAAGAGGGGGTATTATCTTCTAGCGCTCTATCCCAATTTGGGAAACTGAATGTCACTGAAAATGTTGTAGGTGTATTCACTGGGAGCGCAATATGTTCATAAAGTGTCCACAGAAATCCTGATAATGTGAAAAGTCTCTTATAGCATATCCTTTTAAGCTCGATATGAGCTTTGGATTGGAGAAAACTTTAAATCGATATTTGGCTTACCGTCTAGCGTCTGCTGTCTCCCTATTGCTTCAATAGAGCTTTAAATATTTGCCGGCTTATTCAGTCGCTCCATACAGCAAGCTGGTTTAAATTTCGCAGGAGTTCCAAAGATCGCAGGAGTTGCCACTCTGTTCCGCAATTTCCTTTGGAGCAGCTTTCGACGATAAGTGGAAGGGAGAGTGAATCTACCCGTAACGCGTATGGTGAAAAAAGTGATGTACCTGCATTGAAAAGCCTCCGATAATATTGTATGGCCATACAGAAGAAAATCTCTACAGTAAAGGATTAACTATTCTTATCGTCGAAAGCTGCACCAAAGGAAATTGCGGAACAGAGTGGCAACTCCTGCGATCTTTGGAACTCCTGCGAAATTTAAACCAGCTTGCTGTATGGAGCGACTGAATAAGCCGGCAAATATTTAAAGCTCCATTGAAGCAATAGGGAGACAGCAGACGCTAGACGGTAAGCCAAACATCGATTTAAAGTTTTCTCCAATCCAAAGCTCATATCGAGCTTAAAAGGATATGCTATAAGAGACTTTTCACATTATCAGGATTTCTGTGGACACTTTATGAACATATTGCGCTCCCAGTGAATACACCTACAACATTTTCAGTGACATTCAGTTTCCCAAATTGGGATAGAGCGCTAGAAGATAATACCCCCTCTTTCCCAAATAACAGCATATACTTGAAGTTTCTTGGTGTGATATATATTATTGAATTTATCGACACTATTGAGTCATATGAATATAGTGTTGATTATATCTACCACAATATATGTGATTGTAATGTTGTATATTATTGCTACATTGTTCTTATAAATTTTATTACTTGTATTTTATGGGGATATAATAAATATTTTCTGCACATGTCAATTTGGTTGCCAAGTGTATGAGTGCTCGCTCATTACTCTATTACTACATTTGCCTTTAAGAGAGGGTGGGGTGATTCCCTCTATATGAGCTTGCAGCACCATACCTTAACTACTTGCTAGTGAGCCACCACAACCTACCACTATATTCAAAATATTCACAAATTCTCGAAGTGGCTATAATCGTGATTAAAATTCGCGATTCGAATATTCGCGCTCAACACTATGTGTGATATGCTGTGAGCCTGACAGGAACACACGACTGTACTGCAGATACTGAAGCTAGTATACTGAATCAAGACCCAACCCACTTTCTCCTATCCAGCTTGGCAGCTGAATGCAACCAATCCTATTCACATTCTTTGATGGGTTGCCAGAAGACATATTAAATAATTCCCAGAGAATCTATCACTAGTTTTAGCTCCTAAGCCAGCACCAGCGCATATTAATAAGTCCTCATATTCATCCGCTTTTAGCTCTCACCACTGTGGGGTTTTGCTCTGGTAGATAGGGTAAGCGGACACAGTACAGAGGCAAAAGACAAATTCTTAACGCAAAACTTCAGTGTTTATTCACCGTCTACAGAAAAAGTCATGGATGTCACTGATATTTTAGGGATGCGCACACTTTAAACAGTAGATGTGACGAGGATAATTTAACTGTCCGCAGCGGACACCGTCTATGGAAAAAGTGCACTGGATTTCACTGATATTTTAGGGATGCTCACAATTTACACAGGAGATGTGGCGCAAATAATTTAACTGTCCGCAGAGACCGATTACACGGTATTTTGCGCAGAATGCGCTAAAAATTTATATTGCTACTGTCACACACAATAGTCCTCAAAATCTTCCTATTACACTCCCTACACTGTCTGTCACTTCCTATGCACAGCTCTCCCTAACACTGAGCAATTTATCGCAGGTTGCGCTACAAACATATATTGCTGCTGTCACACACAATAGTCCTTACAAGGACTTTTGGGTCTCTGAAATGTTTTTGTACAGAAATAATATGCAATTACACTCCCTACACTGTCTGTCCCTTCCTATGCTCAGCTCTCCCTGACTTCGAATGAGCTGAACACGCGTCATTGGGTGCTATATAGCACCCGATGACGCGATTCGGCCAGCCAATCACTGTAATGCCAGTACCCAACATAGCTACTGGCTTTACAGTGAAGGCAGTAGTTACCTGCACGTTTATTGGCTGCTTAGCAGCGGCAAAACGTGCAGGGAGGAGACTCGAGCATTGCACTCGAGCACATGCGGTTGTCACTGCCTGCCCTCTGAGACATCTGAGAAGATCGGATAGACTTGCAGCACGTGAGTCTATCTGACAGGTCTTTCTGTGTTTCCTTTCTGTTTGTTGTTGTGGGCAGGATCCCACCTCTCCACAGGTTCTGCTCGTTAGCTGTTTAAGAGATTCTATTTAAGTCCGCCTCTTACTGCTGACTTTGCGGTTGATATTTCTATATTGGCTGTTTGTGGATCCTCTACTTCCCGCTCGTCTCAAGCTAAGTCATCCTGTTTTCTCCTTTGTGCGTGTGTTGCTTCTAGGTCTCAGGGAGACGTTGGTCCCTTCACGGTGGAAGGTACCGGCTGTCTCGTTCCCCGCTCCCAAAGTTAGGGTTTGCGACAGTGTCAGCAGGGCTTAGGTTCCAGCGTATGAGTTCGTTCACCATCAGGACTTGCTCATACTCTCAGCAGTCAGTCAGAGGCTCAGGGATTGTTAGGAGGTTACCATTCCATCCTCCCTAGCTTTGAGGCTTAGTCTGTTTTCCTGTTGCTGTTTGTTTACTTGGTGTTCCTCTTATCCCCACTTACCATGACAGCACTACTCAACCGAGTACCACCATGTGCCGAGCATAGCGATGCTCGAGTCGAACTGGTATTCGGCCGAGCATGCTCGCTCAACACTACTCAGCATCTGATATACATAACACGGTGTAAAACTAAAAAATTAATTAATAAATCATACCTGATCCATTTGCTGGTGACGGGTCAGCTGCCGCCTTCTTGCTTGAAGATCTAGCACAAAATCTTGTGCGGCCTGAGATGTTGTCATCATCCCAGCCGGTGTGGTGACAACATACGTCACCAAGCACGAGATTTCACCGGAGTTCTTCAAGCAAGATGCCGGCGGACTGTCAGTCGCAAGCAAATGGAGCAGGTAAGTATGATTGGTTTTTTTGCACTATTTCAGGTTAAATCGATTAGCTATCACAAAGCATGAGGAAATTTGGCTTTGCAGCAAATCAAATTTATCCTGAAATTCGTGGATTTCGATTGTTTATAAGTAGTATTTAGACAATCATACACAATTCTCACATAACACTGCATAGCTGAAAAACAAGACAATTCATGATGAGATTTTCAGAAAAATTAAGAGTAATACCAGCTGGTTCTTAGCAAATCATTTCCTCTCTGTTGCATAATGCAAAGAAGCAGGATACCAGCTGGAAGAAAGGAATCTGAATCGCTTTTTGTATATTATACATGTTACTTCTGGGCATGTACTTCCCCTTGATGCACATATTCATTAATGTCAAGTTTCACAGTCCAGAACAATGCCCGGTGACATGATATTCTTGTTTAAGATTCCTAGTAATTAGGATAAGACTTGGCAATCTGAGACTCTAAACAAAGAAAAGAGAAAAATAAAGTATATAAAATACAGTGCCTTGCAAAAGTATTCACCCTCCTTGACTTTTTTTGTGTTTTGTTACATTACAGCCTAAAGTTCAATGTTTTGTTAATCTGAATTTTATGTGATGGATCAAAACACAATAGTCTAAGTTGGTGATGTGAAATGAGAATATATATAAATAAAACTACTGTTTAGAAATAGAAAACAGAAAATTGGCATGTGTGTGTGTATTCACCCCCTTTGTTAGGAAGCCCATAAAAAGCTCTGGTGCAACCAATTGCCTTAAGAAGTCACATAGTTAGTGAACTGATGTCCACCTGTGTGCAATCTAAGTGTCACATGGTCTGTCATTACATATACACACCTTTTTTGAAAGGCCCCAGAGGCTGCAACACCTAAGCAAGAGGCATCACAAACCAAACACTGCCATGAAGACCAAGGAACTCTTCAAACAAGTAAGGGACAATGTTGTTGAGAAGTATAAGTCAGGGTTAGAGTATAAAAAAAATATCCAAATCTTTGATAATCCGAGGAGCACCATCAAATCTATCATAACCAAATGGAAAAAACATGGCACAACAGCAAACCTGCCAAGAGACGGCCACCCACCAAAACTCACGGACTGGGCGAGGAGCGTATTAATCAGAGAGGCAGCACAGAGACCTAAGGTAACCCTGGAGGAGCTGCAGAGATCCACAGCAGAGACTGAAGTATCTGTACATAGGACGACAATAAGCTGTACGCTCCATAGAGTTGGGCTTTATGGCAGAGTGGCCAGAAGAAAACCATTACTTTCAGCAAAAAACAAAAAGGCACGTTGTGAGTTTGTGAAAAGGCATGTGGGGGACTCCCAAAATGTATGGAGGAAGGTGCTCTGGTCTGATAAGACTAAAATTAAACTTTTTGGGTATCAAAGAAAACGATAGGACTGGTGCAAACCTAACACATCACATCACCCAAAGAACACCATCCCCACAGTGAAACATGGTGGTGGCAGCATCATGCTGTGGGGATGTTTTTCAGCAGCCAGGACTGGGAAACTGGTCAGAGTTGAGGGAAAGGAGGATGGTGCTAAATACAGGGATATTCTTGAGCAAAACCTGTACCACTCTGTGTATGATTTGAGGCTAGAACGGAGGTTAACCTACCAGCAGGACAATGACCCCAAACACACTGCTAAAGCAAAACTTGAGTGGTTTAAGGGGAAACATGTAAATGTGTTGGAATGGCCTAGTCAAAGCCGAGATTTCAATCCAATAGAAAATCTGTGGTCAGACTTAAAGATTGCTGTTCATAAGCGCAAACCATCCAACTTGAAGGAGCTGGAGCAGTTTCGTAAGGAGGAATGGGTAAAAATCCCAGTAGTAAGATGTGGCAAGCTCATAGAGACTTATCCAAAGCAACTTGGAGCTGTGATTGCTGCAAAAGGCGGCTCTACAAAGTATTGACTTTAGGTGGTGAATAGTTATGCACATTAACTTATTCTATTATTTTGTCCTATTTGTTGTTTGCTTCACAATAAAAAAAGAAATAAAAATAAAAAACATCTTCAAAGTTGTCGGCATGTTCTGTAAATTAAATGATGCAAATCCTCAAACGACACATGTTAATTCCAGGTTGTGAGGCACCAAAACACAAAAAAAGTCAATGGGAAGGGGGGGGGGGGGTTTGGCCACTGTATATAGGACAAATATTTTCATCTTGTTTTTTTTTACATATTACAGTATCTTCCATTATTTTGGTTAAGCTTTTTTTCCTTTTCTTTTTTAGTAACTGGCAGAAATGCGCTAATTGATTCTAAACAAATTGAATTCATTTCGAATTTCCCAGGCTTTTAGGGCTTGTCCTGCATGCATTGCACTATGCTTCTATTTTACAGTTCAGAAGACAAAGAAGAAGGTTTCTGCCCCATAAATGGATAGTTTTTGTACCTTTTTTTCATTTAATAAAATCAGACAGTGCAATCTGATATTAAACAGGTTGTTTTTACCACTGGCTGCCATCCCCTTACCGATAGCTATATATGTAATTGTCACTTTGTCATTATTAATAGGGATGAGCGAATCAACTTCGGATACTTCATCCAAAGTCGATTCGCAAAAAAACTTCGCAGGAGCTCCATGCAGTATTAGAATGTATTGGCTCCGATGAGCTGAAGTTATTCCTTCGCGAAGTCTCGCAAGACTTTGTGTAATAACTTTGTAAATTAATTATTACTGTAAAAAAAACTTGATACCAAATTCTGGTTCGGTTTCAAGGTAACACTTGGAACCAAACCTGAGTTTTTTTTATAGTAATTATTAATTGATGTCACATTCATCAGTCCCTAATTATTAATGCTGTCTTGACGTTAAAAAGCTTGAAAAAAGTTGGGTTCAGTTCTAGGAGACCCCAGAGTGTCATACATAACTTTAGAGGGCAATTGGGGCACTTTCGATTCAGACTTAATTAATTCAGACCTAATAGAATCTGACAGCCGATTCAACTGAATCAAGCCCAAAATTTAATTTGGGATATTTGCTCAACTCTAGAAACAGGACTGCAACATTTTCAGCAGTATTTAAGTCGTGATCATGAGAGCAGGCATTTTATTCCTGTTAATCATCTTATTGAAGAACACTACGATAAGCTTCTTCTTGGCTGCTTATGGGGGACAAAGGATTCAATAAATATGCACAGAAAGTGCACTTAGAACAGGGTTTAGATTTAGGCTAGGACTCCATGGTGACACAGTATTAACCATGAGCTACTGTGAAATTGCACCACTACTGTTACTGATGTCCCAACTTCATTTTTCATGAGTGTCAATAATTTCATATAACGGTACTCCAACTTTAGGGTGACCCTATGTCTTGTTGAGCCATAGCCATATTGTTCTTCAACATGGTTCTAAATGTGTTTTGTACCTTGTTGTCCCATTGACATGATATACAATTTGCATATTCATTTTCGCAAATAAATGTAATCTACTGCATTTTTTATAGGCATCCTTTGTTATTGAAATTAGAATTCAGACTAAAAATATAAAGGGTTTTATATTTTCTTTTTGCCTTTTTGAGCCAAGTTTGCTTTGTTATGAGGTGAAAGGAGTTTTAAAAACTGTTCTGGCTTTGTCACTTGTTTAATCAAAGGAATCACATTTCCTATCACTCCAAAGCTGCACTTTAAATGATGGAATATAATTGTGCTTGTCAATACATTGGATGTATGATTCGGCTTCAAAGAAAAAGGCTCTTGAATGTGTAATGCAGAGCGTTGGCAAGAAAAGGAATTGATCTAACAAACGCTGTACACTGAGAAGTAGCTACAAAGTACTGTTTGAATAAAGCAGATGATTCTAAATGAATTATAAGTTAATTAGATCACCACAGAGGGGTCAGGAAAGATAATGAAAGGGTATTAGTCACTTAACTCATTAGGCTAACTAAACAAAAAAAATTATAGGCACATGTCCAGTCAATCCTGTAGATCTAGTGTAGATCTGATTTGCTTTCTCAACAACCGTATAGATAGCGTACAAGTGGCCCTTACCACACAGCCCTTTGCTATCTCTATTTTGAAAATCACTTTTTATGGAATAGAAAAGAATAAAAGTTAAAATGGTTAGAACTTAGTAAAGTATACATACAAATTTCATAGGTTGAGAAAAAGCAGAGGTCAGACCACCTAGCATCAGGCAAGATATTTGTTAGGTATTCAGAAAATAAAGCAAAGTATAACAAACTATAACAAAAAGGATAATCAGTGCTGGTGTCAAGGTACCAAATTGAAGAACCAAATTGAAGATAACTGAGGGAAATTTTTCTGTCTGAGTTTATATTTATGAGGCCTTTGGGACTTAGCCTTTTTACAGCTGATCCAGGGACCCCATAGCTACAAAATCTGTCAGGAATTCCCGCTTTTCAACTTACGAGTTCCTTAAAGAGTCTTTCCGAGATCCTGATATTGATGTCCTATCCATAGGATGTGTCATCAATATCAGATTAGCAGGGATTCAACACCTCCCGAAAAGCTGTTTGAGGAGGCTTCGGCCTTCTCACAGCTTACCAAGCACAGTGCAGTGCTTGGTATTGTGGCTCAGCTCTATTTACTTGAATGGGACCGAGCTGCACCTAGGCCACGAGACTGATGAACGTGACATCACTGGCCTAGAAAAGGGCTGCAGAGCTCACTGGAACACAGTGGACTCTTCAAACAGCTGATCAATGGGAATGCTGGAAGTCAGACCCCCACCAATCTGATATTGATGACCTATCACGAGGATAGCTCATCAATATCAAAATCTCAGACAACCCCTTTAAGTCTACATAATCGGTTTGCTTTATCCAACCACATGAATAGAGTTGGTAACATGTTAAAGTTAGTTAGATAACAATTTGGCAAGCATTAAAAGATAATAAAATTTCTAGCCTCCATACTTCACAACAATTTCCAGAAGTCTCTTTCTTCTATTCATTTAAAAAACCTTAAAGATATTTGAAGAAAAAAAATCAGATGCTCATTTCCAATCTAAGCCTGACCGCTCTTAGCTTGACTCATTTTGGTCACGCTAATAAACCATCCTTGCAAAGTTTTGCCTACAATTTAACATTGTTACTTTATAACAAATGTGAGGCTTATGAACACAAATTAAAGACGTGTTTTCTGTTTGCTCAATTGCATTGAGGTTAACTAGCCCTAACCCTAACCCTCCTATGGACCAACACATTTTTTATCCATGTTATGTATGTGAAAAGAACTATGTGACCACCAAATCTCGTAAATATGGTTGGAGGAAAAAAGGTACATACATGAAGAAAGGGGTTGTGGCCATCTTGAGCCCTCTAGTAGCTACAGGTTTTTAAAGGTAGAACTAGAAGATGTCCTTATATCATTTTCATCTATGCTAAATCACTGCAATAAATCTTTACATAGAGGCACTTTACATTAGGAAAACCTACCAAGGTATGTCAGAAAGAAGAAAGGGACAAAAGAAAGGGAGTATAATCAGACTACACATGAAGTGTTTGTAGTCTGTATCCATAGCAACAAATAGGTCTGCATATGAGCTGTAGACACACAATGATTTCCTTTATTTTTAATTTTAAATGCAATAGAGCAACAAAGAAAAATGATTGTAAAGTTAGATCTCTTTAATTTTTTTGTTTTTTCATCAATGTAACTTTATGAGGGCTTATTTTTTGCAGGACAAGTTATAGTTTGTAATGCACCATTTTGGGTACATATAATCAGTGGTCTAGCCTACTTCAGTAAAAAGGCGTATTGGTGGTCACTAAGGAGTTAATAGAAGAGAATTCGATTTTTGTACCCCACACAGAAAGGGAATAACATGGAAGATATTAGACCATATGAAATATGTTACCCAAACAGTGAATATGATATAATATATCTACACAGAGTTGTATATAAGTAAGCAACATGCATAAATATAAATTTGCAGATACATATAGTATATATCAACCATGGCATCTGTATGCACCTTGTACCAAGAAGGGTTGAATGCAGACACTTAGATGTGCTGAACCATAGCTGATATAATGGCGGACACAAAGGACATATTCCTGCATAATTTGACCACCTGATCCTAGCAGCCGCTATTCTAGTCTCACATTATTCATGAGTTATTGTTCCCGGTGTATAATAATGAATAATGAATAAATACTTTGGAAACAAAATCAAATTATCATTGCACAATTATGTAGACTTATGTATTTCTTTTTTACAAGCAGAATATGATTAATATGAGCCGTCTGTTCAATTTATCATCTAACCGAAGGATTGTAAACACAATATACCTAATGTGAATGATCACAGTAAACTCAAGATAAGAGATTCTTAAAGAAGGGGATTAATATGACTTAAACAACAAATGAAGGATGCAGAACACTTTACAATGACTGATATTGGGATAATTTACATCAAGGTTGAGATTATATGTAACATTTAAAAATTCTTCTTAATGTGCTCCATTAATGGAGTTGGCCCATCTCAGACATTGATGGCATATCACTAAGATGTCAGATAGTTACGGGTCCCACCTCTGGCACCTGCTTCTATCCCCAGAATAGGACCCCTGAAGTTAAGAGTGCACTGCACATGTGCAGAGTGCTCTCCATTCATCGCTATGGGAATTCTAAAAATAGCTAAGTGAGAGTACTTAGCTGTCTTCGGAAGTCCAGCCTCATAGCGACGAATAGAGAGCACACAACACAAGCTCGGCCACCATTCCACATGGGCGGCTGCTCTCCAGTCACTTTGAGGGTCTCCATCTGACATTGATGTCATATCCTAGAGAGATGGGTCAACCCCTTTAATATAGAACAGTTCTATAGCTAAAGTGACACCACTCCTGTTGTCCCCAGTGGTCCTGCAATGATGACATCACATGTCATGTACATCATGCATTTGACTATTAAAGCCAAACAATGGCTTCACTGGTGATGCCGACATGTATGGCAGGTGATGCCAGTGATTGGTTGCAGCAGTTATGTAAATGATGTATGTGACGTCATCACTGGAAGACTAAGGGGTACCATTGGAGCTGTGGTATAACATGACGGGGGACTTAACTGGTAAATTTATTTTATACCATTTCCTACTGTCAGGTAAAATGCTCAGGAACAACAAAACTAGTCAAAATGATAAGCAGCCAGGACTAGACATAAATGTTAAGCAGTAGAGGCCATGGTCAAAATCCCAAGGGTCTATTAGACGTCAGATTTGTTTTTAAATTAAAAAGCAGCAAGCAACATTTGCGAGTCATTTGCATTCAGAAGACGTTCAATTACAGAAAACAATAATAAGTGTTCAGTGAATCGTAGTTCACGAAGTGGACTTTGATCCGAATTTTAGGGAAAATTTGATTCGCTGCAAAGCCGAACTGCCTTGTGCTTTGTGGTATCAAATCAATTTTCCCTAAAATTGTGGTAAAACACAAAAAAATCATACCTCATCCATTTGCGAGCAAAGAGTCCTCCGCGGCCATCTTGATTGAAGATCCCGCGCAAAATCTCCAGCCCTAATAAGAGATGTGACATTTTGAGCCAAAATTGTTCCACATTTCTGGAGTAAAATTCTGTTATAACTTAAAGAGGACCTTTCATTACAATAAAAAAATCTAAACTAAGCATACAGACATGGAGAGCGGCGCCCAGGGATCTCCCTGCACTTACTATTATCCCTGGGCTGCCGCTCCGTTCTCCCGGTATAGGCTCCAGTATCAGATTTTTGGCTCAACTGGGAGGAGCCTGCCGGCGTCTCCTTCTCCCAGGCTGTAGCGCTGGCCAATCGCAGCGCTCAGCTCATAGCCTGAGAGTTTTTTTTTCTCCCAGGCTATGAGCTGATTGGCCAGCACTCCAGCCTGGGAGGAGGAGACGCTGGCAGGCTCCTCCCAGTTGAGCCGAAAATCGGAAGATACCGGAGCCTATACCAGGAGAACGGAATCTAATATGTAAAAAAAATATTTTTAATCAGTTTTACACAATGAAAGCATTTTTGAAAAAAATGTAATGTTTTAGTGTATCCTTTTTCTGAAAGACATATTTTATATTTTTTGGGAGATTGTCCTATATAGGGGCTCATTTTTTTCAGGATGAGATGATGGTTTTATTGGTACTATTTTGGGGTACATATGAATTTTTGATCGCTTAATATTTCGCTTTTTGTTAGGCAAGGTAACCAAAAATGGCTGTTCTGGCAGTTTTTATTTTTATTTTTTTACAATGTTCATCTGACAAGTTAGATCATGTGCTATTTTTATAGAGCAGGTTGTTACGGACACGATGATAAGAATAAAGCATTTTTGAAAAAAAATCATGTTTTTTTGTCTTCATTTTCTGAAAGACATATTTTTTCAATTTTTCTGCCGATCGTCTTGTGCAGGGGCTAATTTTTTGCAGGAAGAGTTGATATTTTCATTGGTCCCAATTTTAAGTACATAATATTTTTTGATCATTCAATATTACACTTTATTTGGCAAATAGAGCAATAAAATTTGTTGTTTTGGCATACTTTTTATTAATTTTTTTTATGGCATTTACCTTTTGCCGGAAGAGTATGTGATTTTTTAAAGAGCAAGTCGTTACGTACGCAGTGATACCTAATTTGTATATTTTTTATTTATTTTGACTTTAAACAATAAAAGCATTTTAGAAAAAAAAATGTTTTAGTCTCTCCATTTTCTGAAGGCCGTATATTTTTCATTTTTTGGGCGATTGACTCATAGTAACATAGTAACATAGTACATAAGGGCAAAAAAAGACATTTGTCCATCCAGTTCGGCCTGTCATCCTGCAAGTTGATCCAGAGGAAGGCAAAAAAACCCTGTGAGGTAGAAGCCAATTTTCCTCACTTTAGGGGAATAAAAAATTCCTTCCCGACTCCAATCAGGCAATCAGAATATCTCCCTGGATCAATGATCCCTCTCTAGTAGCCATAGCCTGTAATATTATTACGCTCCAGAAATACATCCAGGCCCCTCTTGAATTCCTTTATTGTACTCACCATCACCACCTCCTCAGGCAGAGAGTTCCATAGTCTCACTACTCTTACCGTAAAGAATCCTTTTCTATGTTTGTGTACAAACCTTCTTTCCTCCAAACGCAGAGGATGTCCCCTCGTCACAGTCACAGTCCTGGGGATAAATAGATGATGGGATAGATCTCTGTACTGACCCCTGATATACAGTACAGACCAAAAGTTTGGACACACCTTTTCATTCAAAGAGTTTTCTTTATTTTCATGACTATGAAAATTGTAGATTCACACTGAAGGCATCAAAACTATGAAATAACACATGTGGAATTATATACATAACAAACAAGTGTGAAACAACTGAAAATATGTCATATTCTAGGTTCTTCAAAGTAGCCACCTTTTGCTTTGATTACTGCTTTACACAGTCTTGGCGTTCTCTTGATGAGCTTCAAGAGGTAGTCCCCTGAAATGGTTTTCACTTCATAGGTGTGCCCTATCAGGTTTAATAAGTGGGATTTCTTGCCTTATAAATGGGGTTGGGACCATCAGTGGCGTTGAGGAGAAGTCAGGTGGATACACAGCTGATAGTCCTACTGAATAGACTGTTAGAATTTGTATTATGGCAAGAAAAAAGCAGCTAAGTAAAGAAAAACGAGTGGCCATCATTACTTTAAGAAATGAATGTCAGTCAGTCAGCCGAAAAATTGGGAAAACGTTGAAAGTAAGGGCTATTTGACCATGAAGGAGAGTGATGGGGTGCTGCGCCAGATGACCTGGCCTCCACAGTCACCGGACCTGAACCCAATCGAGATGGTTTGGGGTGAGCTGGACCGCAGAGTGAAGGCAAAAGGGCCAACAAGTGCTAAGCATCTCTGGGAACTCCTTCAAGACTGTTGGAAGACCATTTCAGGGGACTACCTCTTGAAGCTCATCAAGAGAACGCCAAAAGTGTGCAAAGCAGTAATCAAAGCAAAAGGTGGCTACTTTGAAGAACCTAGAATATGACATATTTTCAGTTGTTTCACACTTGTTTGTTATGTATATAATTCCACATGTGTTAATTCATAGTTTTGATGCCTTCATAGTCATGAAAATAAAGAAAACTCTTTGAATGAGAAGGTGTGTCCAAACTTTTGGTCTGTACTGTATTTATACATAGTAATTAGATCTCCCCTCAGTCTTCTTTTTTCTAACGTGAATAACCCTAATTTTGATAATCTTTCAGGGTACTGTAGTTGCCCCATTCCAGTTATTACTTTAGTTGCCCTCCTCTGGACCCTCTCCAGCTCTGCTATGTCTGCCTTGTTCACTGGAGCCCAGAACTGTACACAGTACTCCATGTGTGGTCTGACTAATGATTTGTAAAGTAGTAGGAATATGTTCTCATCACGGGCATCTATGCCCCTTTTGATGCAACCCATTATCTTATTGGCCTTGGCAGCAGCTGCCTGACACTGGTTTTTGCAGCTTAGTTTGCTGTTTATTAAAATTCCTAGATCCTTTTCCATGTCATTGTTAGGCTACTTTCACACTAGCGTTCGGGTGTCCGCTCGTGCGCCCCGTTTGAAGGGGCTCACGAGCGGCCCCGAACGCATCCGTCTGGCCCCAATGCATTCTCAGTGGAGGCGGATCCGCTCAGAATGCATCCGCCTGCCAGCGTTCAGCCTCCGCTCCGCTCAGTGAGCGGACACCTGAACGCTGCTTGCAGCGTTCGGGTGTCCGCCTGGCCGTGCGGAGGCGAGCGGATCCGTCCAGACTTACAATGTAAGTCAATGGGGACGGATCCGCTTGAAGATGACACAATAAGGCTCAATCTTCAAGCGGATCCGTTCCCCATTGACTTTCAATGTAAAGTCTGAACGGATCCGCTCAGACAACTTTCACACTTAGAAAATTTTCTAAGTTTTAATGCAGACGCATCCGTTCTGAACGGATGCGAACGTCTGCATTATCGGAGCGGATCCGTCTGATGAAACATCAGACGGATCCGCTCCGAACGCTAGTGTGAAAGTAGCCTTACCGAGTGTTTGACCATTTAGTATGTACAGGTGACTTGCATTATTCCTTCCCATGTGTATAACTTTACATTTGTCAGTGTTAAACCTCATCTGCCACTTATCTGCCCAAGCCTCCAATCTATCCAGATCCCTCTGTAGTAGTATACTGTCCTCATCAGTGTAAATTACTTTACACAGTTTAGTGTCATCTGCGAAAATTGATACTTTACTATGCAAGCCTTCTACAAGATCATTAATAAATATATTGAAGAGAATAGGGCCCAATACTGACCCCTGAGGTACTCCGCTAGTGACAGTGACCCAATCTGAGTGTGTACCACTAATAACCACCCTCTGTTTTCTATCATTGAGCCAGTTACTTACCCACTTACAGATGTTTTCTCCCAGTCCGAGCATTCTCATTTTTCATACTAACCTTTTATGTGGTACAGTGTCAAATGCTTTGGAGAAGTCCAGATATACGACATCCATTGATTCGCCGCTGTCAAGTCTAGAACTTACCTCCTCATAGAAACTGATTAAATTAGTTTCACATGACCGATCCCTTATGAAGCCATGCTGATATGGCGTTATTTGCTTATTTCCGTTAAGATGCTCTAATATAGCATCTCTGAGAAAACCTTCAAACAGTTTACCCACAACAGATGTTAAACTTACCGGCCTATAGTTTCCAGACTCATGTAGGAATAAAACAAAAAGAGGTTGTGGCGCTCACCAGGCTTGTTTCACACGGGAACCATGGATTGCGCTGAGAACCAAGCGCCAATATCCAGACTATGGCAAAATAAAATTCGTGCAGACCTCCATCTTCCATACAGTGACAGCCTTTATTCTTTATGTTGCAGATGGGGGAGGGAGCTCCCTCCCTCCCTCTGTTAACTCAGGCACAGAAGCAGCCCAATGGGAGAGGAGGGGAGCTCCCTCCATCTCTTAACCCCTTCCATACAGCATAGAAGGGGTTAAACGGCCGACATCGGTGCCAACACCGATGTCAGCCATTTCAAGCAGAGTGTGAGCTGTATATTATAGCTGACACTCTGCTAACCGCTCGACCATCCTGAAATTACGGGGGCACAATGGGGTCTGGGGCCCACAAGTGGGGAGATATTATATATACAAACATATTAGAAGGTTCTGATCCCCACAGTCATGGACTGTGGGGATCAGAACCTTTCAGCCGGCATTAGGATTGTGTGATTGACTAGTCTGTACAGACTAGCCACTTAGAGCGATCGCCGGGGGGCAGATTGGGCATGTGCTGCTCTTAGGCAGATTTGGAAAAGCAGCACATGTGCAGTTACAATAAAGGCATGGACAAGCTTTCTCCTTGTCGCGTGCAGCCATGGATGAACTGGCTGCATGGCAGAGCTTGTCTCAGGAGGCGTGGCTTGCTATAAATTGATTACCAGACAGATTTTTTAAATAAAGTATATTTGGAATATCTTTTTTACCCTGCCTCCAACAATGTTGTGTAAAGTACTGATATAGTGGCCATCCCCTTTAAGTCAACCAACAGTTGGCATACAGTTATACAAAAGTTCCTGTCCTTGCACCACATTTATCACCCAGATTGTGCCCCTGTGTTAACTCAGGTCTAGACAGCCTGTCCAGGTTTAAAGAGGTTGTACGGGTTCAGAGCTGAACCTGGATCATACCATTTTTACCCCTGATATGAGCATCGGAGCATTTCATGCTTCGATGCTCTCTTTTGCCCTGTGCTGAAGCGCACAGGGCAAAGGGCAAAGGCTTTTTTTTGGAGATCTGATGACGTACGGGGCTCTCCATGGGGAAAGCTAGGTGGAAGCTAGTTCATATGTGCTCGCATTACTGAGCGCCAGGCAGTGAAAACATCATCACGGCTGCATGGCCCTGACGTCTTCTAAAGTGGAGAGGGCATTGCAGTTGCAGAATGAGCAAAGCCTCTTGTAACGGCAACGCCGCCGTTGCTTCTAGAGACTAATTTGAATATATTAAAAAAACATTTATCTCAGCAACGAGGGCACATATGAACATGGGACCAACACAGATGCCTTCAGCTGCCAAGTGCATGTGTAACAGGTCAGTCTGTTTGATAGGTACAAATCTGCTGACAGATGCCCTTTAATTATGGGACTGGAGGATCACCTTAACCCAAATCTCAGGTCCTAGTCAATGGTCGTCGTGACCTGCCCAGAACCTATACAGGGAACACTGTTATTTACACTGCTATACAGGTTCAGCAGAAATGGATAAATCACAACCACAACTCTGCTACATATTTTAGCTATTATTATAAAAGATTAGTTGAAATTAGGGGAATAAAATGAACTGAATAAATCTACTCTGTTCAGCACTATATACTGTATAATCACATACATGAGAGTTTGACACACTGTTATTAGCTATACTGTATTACTTCCTGCATCACCTAATATGAGGCGAGATGACTCACTTCCTCTGTTAACCGCCTTTCTAATCTCTTTAGGAGCGAGAGTACCTTCTGTATATAAGATAAACAGGCATGTTATATAATGTAATGGAAATGTCATCCCACTCCACAGGATATAAATGGCTTTTGTTGCCTAGTAACCTGATGTGTAGGAAACGGCAATATCATGCCGAAAAGCCCAAAAGTTTTGCCACTGAGGATTTGTCAGTGTTCTGGATTCAATTTTGGCAAATCTTATTCAGAAAATATCATTGTGGAAAATTAGCTGCTCTGTGGATTCTAAATCTTCAGCATGTCAATTTATGTTGTGGATTTTCACAGTGGATTCCTCGGTCACGAGGGTGTCACGACAAGAGATGAGCGAATTTTTCAGAAAAATTAGCTTCGTTCCGAATTTTTTTGCGCGCGAAACGTGTAAAAAAAACAGCTATTTCCGGGCTGCAGAGAGCCTTTATAGTGGTGTAGAACACTGTGCTTTGCAGTAACACACATAGGGAGTCTGCTGTGGCAGTGAAGTTATACTGTGAGTCAGTAATGACATGCAGCTGACAGGCGTCGCTCTTAGAATCACTGCAGACTTCACTTATTTGGGCAGTCACAGGGCCAAAACTGACCAAATAACTCAAGTACTGTATCAACTCAGCCTTACAGGTAGATGTTAGCGTCAAGAAGAAGCACACTCCTTTTACATCCTCGTCAGCTGATTCCACATAGATGTCTACAGAACCTGTTCTATTAAACGCTTATAAAAGTAGAGCCCCCCCTGACAGAGTGGAGAGGGTGTCAGCAATAAGTTTGTGTTGACGTCACTGACTATTTTGCCTTTCCTCTGATCCGTTAGAACAATAACCCCTTAAGAAACGGATCCTGTCTGTGGAGCATTTGCCTTCACTCGGTCAACATTTGGTCAGTAATTCATCAGTATTGCTAATGCCAAAAAAAAAACAGGAGTGGATCTAAAACAGAGATGACACGTGAACTGAATATTTGCATGTCTTCTGTGTTTTATACCCACTCCTGCTTTTGGCTACCAAATCATAAGCCAATTCTAATGGGACTATACAGGCCTTAAAGCAGCTACACAGACAGGATCAGTTGTGCATTTAATTTTTCATTCCTTCTGACAGATCAGAAGAAGTGTCAAATAAATGATGAAGTCAGCCAGGCCGAAAGCTAAAATAGTGGACCAGTCATGAAGTGGGGAAGGGTGGGAACAGCATGAGAAGTCCACAGAGTGGCCCTATGAAATAGTGGTGAGGTGGAAGCAGCATGAGGAAACCACAGAATGGCCCAATAACAGGGTCTGGAGGTGGAAGCAGCATGAATTGGCTACAGAGTGGCACAACGACAGAGTCTAGAGGTGGCAGCAGCAGCATCAGGAGGAGGCCACAGAGTGGCACAGTGGAAGCAGCATGTGGAAGCTACAGAATGGCACGACGACAGAGTCTGGAGGTGGCAGCAGCATCAGTAGACCACAGAGTGGCACAATGACAGAGTTTGGAGGTGGCAGCAGCATCAGGAGGAGGCCACAGAGTGGCACAATGACTGAGTCTGGAGGTAGCAGCAGCCTGTGGAAGCCACAGAATTGCACAACAACAGAGTCTGGAGGTGGCAGCAGCATGAGTAGGCCACAGAATGGCACAACAACAGAGTCTGGAGGTGGCAGCAGCATGAGTAGGCCACAGAGTGGCACAATGACTGAGTCTGGAGGTGTCGGCAGCAGCAGCATCAGGAGGAGGCCACAGAGTGGCACAATGACCGAGTCTGGAGGTGGCAACGCTGAATGCTGATTACAATTTGTTTCTCCACCAAAATAAGTCACAAAAGATTTTACCGCATAAAACTGCAACGCTGAATGCTAAATAAGATTAGTTTTTTCCCCGAAATACATCACAAAAGATTTTACTACATATAACTGCAGCGCTGAATGCTAAATAAGATTAGTTTTTCGACCGAAATATGTCACAAAAGAATTTACCGCATATAACTGCAGCGCTGAACACTGAATGAAATTAGTTTTTCCACCAAAATAAGTCACAAAAGATTTTACCGCATATAGCGGAGTACGGAGATGGAGCGGGTCTTCGGATTTCCCCTGCAGTATACGAACGTCTTAGAAATTACCCGCTGCTCCCAACAGTAGCTCCTGGGTAGGTCATGGAGCGTCCCGGTCATCCGGCATCTATTCGCTCCACTGAAGGATTATTTTGAAAGTGTGTTGAAGCCACAAGGGGCCCCCATGCTGCAGATTTTTCATGGAGACATCATGGAGATTTTACCGCATATAACTACAGCGCGGAACGCTGAATAAAATTTGTTAAAATATTTTACCACATATAACTGCATCGCTGAATGCTGATTACAATTTGTATTTCCACTGAAATAAGTCACAAAAGATTTTACCGCATATAACTGCAGCGCTGAACTCTGAATAAGATTTGTTTACCACCGAAATACATCACAAAAGATTTTACCGCATATTACTACAGAGCTGTAGGCTGAATATATTTAGTTTTTCGACCGAAATACAGCACTAAAGGTTTTACCACATATAACTGAAAAAGTGAACGCTGAATATATTTTGTTTTTTAACTGAAATACGGTAATAATAACTGTAGAAGTGAAATGCGTATATATTTTTCTTTTTGTACTGAAAAAGGCCAGTAAACGCCTTTAGCAGAAATAAATACACCAGTGAAGTGCGTATATTTTTTCTTTCTAAAATGAAATAGGCCACTAAACGCTTTTGCCACAAATTAGTGCTCCAGTGAAGTGCTTTTTTTTTTATATAATGAAATAGGCCACTAAACCCTTTTACCACAAATAAGTGCACCAGTGAAGTGTGTATATTTTTTTCTTTCTATAATGAAACAGGCCACTAAAAGCTTTTGCCACAAATAAGTGCACCAGTGAAGAGCATATATTTTTTTCTTTCTGTACACTTTCAACACATATAACCGCCGACGTGAACTGAGAATATATTTTTCTTTTTATACTGAAATAGGCCAGTAAAGAGTTTCACCAGAATTAACTGCAGAAATGCACTGAGAGAATATATTTTTCTTGTTGTACTGAAACACGACCCTATACGATTTGACCAGAAAAAATTGCAACAGTGCAGTGCGTATATATTTTCACTTTTGTTACTGATATGCACCACTATACGCTTTCGACAGAAATAACTGCAGAAGTGAACTAAGAATATATTTTTCTTGTTGGACTGAAATACGTCCCTATACGCTTTGACCAGAAATAACTGCAACAGTGCAGTGCGTATATATTTTCGCTTTTGTTACTGATATGCACCACTATACGCTTTCAAAAGAAATAACTGCAGAAGTGAACTAAGAATATATTTTTCTTGTTGGACTGAAATAGGCTACTATACGCTTTGACCAGAAATAACTGCAACAGTGCAGTCAAATTCAACTTCATCAGCTTCGATTCTCTCATCTCTAGTCACGACCCATCGCTGACCCTGTTGTGCCTGGGGTCAGAAGGTTGCTGCGTGTGGCTACGCGCTCAGTTTCTCAAGGGATCACTCCATGACCTAATGGTGAGAATGGATTCCGATCCTGGTTTTCCTGCTTAGGTTTGCGATCCTTTTTGTCCCATTTAGGAATCTGTAGTTTTTCCTTTCAGCTGTTCTCTGTCAGCCACTTCCAGCTACTATATATTCTCCCTTTCTGCTTCCCTTTTTGCCAAATATAGACCTTCCTTCCAGATCTTCTATTCTGATCTCAGGTGGACAACTGTTGCTGTTGAGCCGTTGGAACTAGAGCTGTGGGATCTCTGGTTTACTCCTGTTGTTGTTGTCTCCCTTTGGGGATTGCTGATGGTGTTTGTGTTGTTTGTCCTTTCCCTGTGGGTGGAATCCACGCGCACGGTGGGACTCCATCAGACCTCAGATCAGCGTTAGCGCTCCCTCTGCTGGCGGGAGTGCTGGAACGGGAGCAGGTTCGGCCGCTCCCCTGGCATTCCACGTTAGGAGAGATGATGAGGCGGCTGTTTCCCCCTGGAGTTGTGGGGGGGGGCAGGCTGGAGCACATGTGCGGGCGGCAGGACGCTGGCCCCATCCCCTTCTGTGCCGGCACTAGCAAAGTATTGGATCTCGGAAACGGGCAGCAGGACGCTGGCTCTGCGATGTCAGCAAGCAGCAGCAGCGCTTGTACTCCTCCCCCTCTTGGATTGGCATCGTTAGTCGGCACCGGCTTGCAACTGATGGCTACCGGATTCGTGGATGGACTGACCGCAGGATCTGCGACTGGAAGGGATGTGTAGATATCACCTATAACACCATGTAGAAAAGCCAAAAAGGGGCGTCACGGTGGCCATACGCTCCCAGACTAATTCTTACAAAAACCTTGACGCGTTTTCCCTATTTCTAGGTTCATCAGGGGGTAAAAGAACAGTCATGGGTGAACCGTCATAATGAAATAAAGATAATTTTTTGATATACTCATGATACAGATGGAGGACACAGGACCAGAAACGCAGACAATAATGTGTGTAGGACCAAGGGGACCATTGGATAAATCCCACCTGTAGATGGAAGGTAGAGAAATATCAGGGTAAGAGCTTGATTCAAATTTACTTATACTACCACCCCCTAGGTATCTGAGGCACTTACTTACTATCCTGGACGATCAGATACACCAGAAGCCCATAAAGATAAGGGCCAACACAGTGTCCAAGAAGCTGTAAAAAATATAGTATAAGGCCTCATGCACACGACCGTATTTTTTCACGGTCCGCAAAACGGGGTTCCGTTGGTCCGTGATCCGTGACCGTTTTTTCGTCTGTGGGCCTTCTTTGATTTTTGGAGGATCCACAGACATGAAAAAAAAAGTCGTTTTGGTGTCCGCCTGGCCGTGCGGAGCCAAACGGATCCGTCCTGAATTACAATGCAAGTCAATGGGGACGGACCCGTTTGACGTTGACACAATATGGTGCAATTTGAAACGGATCCGTCCCCCATTGACTTTCAATGTAAAGTCAGGAGTTAATATACCATAGGATCAGAGTTTTCTCCAATCCGATGGTATATTTTAACTTGAAGCGTCCCCATCACCATGGGAACGCCTCTGTTAGAATATACCATTGGATTTGAGTTACATCGTGAAACTCAGATCTGACAGTATATTCTAACACAGAGGCGTTCCCATAGTGATGGGGACGCTTCTAGTTAGAATATACTACGAACTGTGTACATGACTGCCTCCTGCTGCCTGGCAGCACCCGATCTTTTACAGAGGGCTGTGATCAGCACAATTAACCCCTCAGGTGCTGCACCTGAAGGGGTTAATTGTGCGTATCTCAGCCCTCTGTAAGAGATCAGGGGCTGCCAGGCAGCAGGGGGCAGACCCCCCTCCCTCCCCAGTTTGAATATCAATGGTGGCCAGTGTGCGCCCCCCCCCCCTCTATTGTAATATCATTGGTGGCCAGTGTGCGCCCCCAGCCCCCCCTCTATTGTTATATCATTGGTGGCCAGTGTGCGGCCTCCGTCGGCCCCCCTCTATTGTAATTTCATAAACCGGATGTGACATCGCCATGTAATTTCATAAACCGGATGTGACATCGCCAGTATGACCACAATGGCTCCTCACGTGGCGTTTTACCTTCGAAAGAGGGTGCAGCATGTATTGGCAGTCGTTTTCGGCGTACATGTGCGTTCTCCGGAGGGAGAGCGTTTTTGGGGGTTTCGCCGCTGACTGCGCGGTGAGTGGCTTTTCCCCGCCATTCCTTCACCGTTGTCTGTCTTGGTGTCCCCTTACTTTTATTCCCTCACCGTTGTTTATTTGGTGTGCGGTTGCACACCTTCGAAAGAGGGTGCAGCATGCATCGCTATCTCCTTTTGAGGTGCATGCGCGTTCTCCGGAGGGAGAGCGTTTTGGGGATCACCGTTAACGGCGTGGTTGGTGGCTTATTCCCCGCCACCTTACCTTCCGTGTCCGTGTTGGTGATCCCTCGTCCCTCTCTATGTTCCTATCTCTGGTCGTCTGCTGGCAGCATTCCGTTAGTGTTTCGGCTGTGTGCTGGGTAGGAGTGTCTGTTGGCAGCGACTGGAGTGGGGACGTTAATAGAGAGTGGACCCAGTGTCAATGCGGTCTCCCCGGGCTGTTTCTTTGCTGGTCTCCGGTTCCTGTGTGTTGCTCCGGAGCCTGGCAGTCGGCTCCTAGTTCCTGTGTGTTGCTCCAGGGGCCGGCAGCAGTCCTGGGGAGACTCGCATGTTTTGATGCTGTTTCCCCTTCTCCTATCCCCTTGTTTGGTCCCTCACTAGTTTTCCCTTTTTTTTTGGTAGGGGGGCTTTGAGGGGTGGGAGTGTCACGACCATGGTATGGCCGTGACTCTTGAACCGCATGCAGTTTCCTGTGGTCTGGGGTTGTTGTCAATCACAGGTGAGGGCTGGAGTATGTTGCCTCACCTGTGGTTGCCGCTGGCAACATTAGGTATGTGGCAGTCGAGCAGCTGGAGCTGGTTGCTAGGCTGCTCGCTGTCATTGCATGCGGTTGCACCTGGCAACCTGTCTATTAGGTGTGCCTTGTGTTTTGTTGTGCACGAGGTTTTTGTATGTGTGCACGTCCCCTTTAAGTGGCTGTCTTCCCTTCCCTGGTGTGGGAAGGGTTAATTCCCTTCCTAGTGTGTGTGCACTGGGTGTGTCTGTGTGGGTGTGGCTACATGGGCTATTTAGCCTCAGTTGAGAGCAGAAGTCTGAGGGGTACTTCAGCCATGGTTAGCTGGAGTCTTCCTCCTGGTTTATATTCCATCTGCCAGTGAGGGCCACCCTTGTGGTCATAAGTTATGTTACATGGTGTTATGAAGGTGTGTGTTTGGTCTCCTTGTTATTGCAGCTTATGGTCCTGAGTTCCTGTGTGAGGTGTGGTGTGTGCTGTGTCCGTTTGAGTTCTTGTGGACAGCAGCACTTACACATAGGTTCCAGGCTCTGTGTCTGTGGCAGGTAGGTGTTGTGTTGTTGCATTTACTTGCCATTGCCATAAGCTGTTCATGTTCCCCTTTCTTTGTAGCTTGACCAGTGAGACTCCTGTTCCTCCGTATCCAGGAGGAACAGGTCGTCTTACCCTGCTCCTAGTCCAGGGCCACCCTGAGAGCTAGAAGGGACTTCAAGGTTCCGGAGTATGAGCCCTCCCACCATCAGGGTCGGCTCATACGGCTAGGAGACAGGGTCAGAATTAGAGATTGATAGGAGGTGATCTGCTCCCTGATTCCTGTCCTGGCCTTGCATCGACCATCCATCTTCTGGCATCGCACAGCTGAGGGTTTTCCCCATCCTCAGCCGTGACAGAAGTACTAGATAGACATGAATGAGATGTATTATAATATACACCAGTAACTACCATTGAGGGGCAATTTTGGGAGGTATAGTACGAGATCTGGTTGCTGACATATATATGGCTATAATCTCAGAACCATATGGTGTAAAAATATACCATATGTCTGAACATATGGATAACAGCTATTACATCATAGAATCGACACAGTGCGCCGGAGTGTCGATACTCCTGCTCTAGGTATTACATCGAGATGGGAGATGACGGATGTTTAATCCAGATGCCCCCACACTATATATTAGACCCACAGAGGCGACACACTGTTGGGCCAGCAGAGGCAACGCTACATTAGTCATATAGCAAGGGGGATAGGGTATATATAGGGAAGATAGGTGTGAACCATAGAAAATGGAAGAAAACATGTTACGCAAAATTTCACCTAAGTGCGTGCCCTAGATGATGGGCAGCACCAAACGTATACTTGATAATTGACGCTATACAGTCAGTATTTGGATACTTCACGTATACAGTTATTTTTATCCTGGCTTAATTATTCTACCGGGCAGGCCTATTCATTATCAGAGAGATCAAGCTAAGCACATCCTCCCCTACAGATCATAAGAAGCAAGAGAAAGTAAGTCTCTCATTAATACCAAGGGGTGTCTGGGATTTGAACCGGTGGATCCAGACGCATTCCTTCTGGAGGATTTTACGATCCCAGTCGCCCCCCCCTTGGGGATAGGGGAATGCTCTCCAGGATCGAAAACCTCAGACAGTTAGGGTTACCACCGTGGACATCGTTGACATGTGACGCGACCGGAGTGATGTTCTTTTTGGCCACGTCATTCACATGCTCGCATATCCGCCGCCTGACTTCTCTGATTGTTTTTCCTATGTAATCCATAGGACATGGACATCGACATATGTATATCACACCTTTGCTCCTGCAATTATAGAAGTCCCTGATTTTGAAGGTATGCCCAGTAACCGAGCATGTGATCGATTTCGCAGTAGAGATGAACGAGCATGCCTTGCAAGAACCGCATCTAAACATGCCGCATGGTTTGCGATCAAGCCACGTCCCCACTCCACTTGGTGTTGTATAGTGGCTATGGACCAGATGATCTTTAAGACTCCTCCCCCGTCTGTAAGTGACACTTGGTTGTGCAGTGAGCACGTCCCTAAGGTCAGGGTCCATATGTAGGATGGGCCAATATCTTTTAAGTATCGAGACCACCTGTGTATTTGCTGAGTCAAAGGTCGAAATAAGGCGTACTGGCTGTTGTCCACTTTGTGTTCTTGGTCTAGGAATGAGAAGTTCAGTGTGCTCTCAGTCCAGAGCATTCTGAAAAGCGCCCCCGAGAACCGTTTGGGGGTAGCCCCTCTCTTTAAATCTCGTCTGGAGTTTTTTAGCTTCACCGTAGAACGCCTCATTCTCTGAACAATTTCTCCGAGTGCGGAGGTATTGGCCTCTGGGTATGCCACGCTTAAGTGGTGTGGGATGATGACTTTCCCAGTATAACAACAAATTGGTTGCGGTTTCCTTCCTGTACATGCCCGCAGTGAGTCTCTCTCCCTCTTTTGTTATGTGGACATCGAGGAAGGGGATGGTGTATAGATCAAACTCAAATGTAAACCGCAAACCAATATCGTTGCTATTCAAGGCCGTTACAAAATCTCGAAGTTCCTCTGACCCACCCTTCCAGACCACAAAAATATCATCAATATAACGTGGAAACGCGTAAACATCCTCCCACCAGCCCAGGAAGAGATTGATGTAAGTGGGGGCACAAGGGCTCCCCATCGCCACCCCCCTGAGCTGGTGGTAGAAGCAAGAATTAAAAAGGAAGAAGTTGTGGGTCAGAGTGAACTCGAGAAGTCTGAGAATGAAGGCATTGTGGGTAGGGATGAGCGAACCCGAATTTTGGGGTGTCCGTGACACGGACCCGAACCCGAACATTTTTGTAAAAGTCCGGGTTCGGGTTCGGTGTTCAGCGCTTTCTTGGTGCTTTTTGAAAGGCTGCAAAGCAGCCAATCAACAAGCGTCATACTACTTGCCCCAAGAGGCCATCACAGCCATGCCTACTATTGGCATGGCTGTGATTGGCCAGTGCAGCATGTGACCCAGCCTCTATTTAAGCTGGAGTCACGTAGCGCCGCACGTCACTCTGCTATGATCAGTATAGGGAGAGGTTGCAGCTGCGACGTTAGGGCGAGATTAGGCAGATTAACTCCTCCAAAAGACTTCATTCTGTGATCTATCTGCAGCTGTGGATCATTGAAGTGCTATTATTGACTTGCTCACTTTTTTGAGGCTGCCCAGAGCGTTTATAGATCACTTTTTTTCTGGGGTGATCGGCGGCCATTTTGTGACTTGTGGTGCGCCAGCACAAGCTATCACCAAGTGTATTTAACCATCGATAGTGTGGTTATTTTGTGCTATATCCTACATCAGCTGCAGGCTGAGCCTGTGTCACCGAAGTGCATTTAACCATCAACAGTCTGGTTATTTTTTAACCATATACTACATCAGCTGTAGGCTGAGCCTGTGTCACCGAAGTGCATTTAACCATCGACAGTCTGATTATTTTTTGGCCATATACTACATCTGGTGCAGGCTGAGCCTGTGTCACCCAAGTGCATTTAACCATCAACAGTGTGGTTATTTTTTGGCCATATATTACATCAGGGGCAAGTTGAGCCTGTCACCCAGAGCCTAAAAAATAGACCTGACATTTCTATTCAACCAAATCTGTACTGTTTTAGCTGGTCAAGTTATTTGTAGTGACCGTAAAAGCATACTTTTTTTTCTGGGTTGAAAAACCATTCCCAAATTTGCCATTATCAAAATAACTAGTTTCTGGTATTTGAGGCCTACTTGAAATCTATCCCAAAAAGAATATCTTACATTGAAGCTAGTGATAGTGTCATTCAGAAAAACCTAAGACACACGCTAGCGTGCTGATAGAAATCTGATTCTGTGATTAAACCTATACCTGTCACACAGCGCAAAAAAAAACAGGCCTCACATCTCTATTTAACCAAATCTGTACTGTTTTAGCTGGTCAAGTTATTTGTAGTGACCGTAAAAGCACACTTTTTTTTCTGGGTTGAAAGACCATTCCCAAATTTGCCATTCTCAAAATAACTAGTTTCTGGTATTTGAGGCCTACTTGAAATCTATCCCAAAAAGAATATCTTACATTGAAGCTAGTGATAGTGTCATTCAGAAAAACCTAAGACACACGCTAGCGTGCTGATAGAAGTCTGATTCTATGATTAAACCTATACCTGTCACACAGCGCAAAAAAAAAACAGGCCTCACATCTCTATTTAACCAAATCTGTACTGTTTTAGCTGGTCAAGTTATTTGTAGTGACCGTAAAAGCACACTTTTTTTTCTGGGTTGAAAAACCATTCCCAAATTTGCCGATCTCAAAATTGTGGTGAACGGGAACAATGAGGAAAACATCTAATAAGGGACGCGGACGTGGACATGGTCGTGGTGGTGTTAGTGGACCCTCTGGTGCTGGGAGAGGACGTGGCCGTTCTGCCATAGCCATACGTCCTAGTGAACCAACTACCTCAGGTCCCAGTAGCCAGCAGAATTTACAGCGATATTTGGTGGGGCCCAATGCCGTTCTAAGGATGGTAAGGCCTGAGCAGGTGCAGGCATTAGTCAATTGGGTGGCCGACAGTGGATCCAGCACGTTCACATTATCTCCCACCCAGTCTTCTGCAGAAAGCGCACAGATGGCGCATGAAAACCAAGCCCATCGGTCTGTCACATCACCCCCATGCATATCAGGGAAACTGTCTGAGCCTCAAGTTATGCAGCAGTCTCTTATGCTGTTTGAAGACTCTGCTGGCAGGGTTTCCCAAGGGCATCTACCTAGCCCTTCCCCAGGGGTGGAAAAGATAGAATGCACTAACGCACAACCACTTATTTTTCCTGATGATGAGGACATGGGAATACCACCTCAGCACGTCTCTGATGATGACGAAAGACAGGTGCCAACTGCTGCGTCTTTCTGCAGTGTGCAGACTGAACAGGAGGTCAGGGATCAAGACTGGGTGGAAGACGATGCAGGGGACGATGAGGTCCTAGACCCCACATGGAATGAAGGTCGTGCCACTGACTTTCACAGTTCGGAGGAAGAGGCAGTGGTGAGACCGAGCCAACAGCGTAGCAAAAGAGGGAGCAGTGGGCAAAATCAGAACACCTGCCGACAAAAGACTCCGCCTGCTACTGACCGCCGCCATCTGGGACCGAGCACCCCAAAGGCAGCTTCAAGGAGTTCCCTGGCATGGCACTTCTTCAAACAATGTGCTGACGACAAGACCCGAGTGGTTTGCACGCTGTGCCATCAGAGCCTGAAGCGAGGCATTAACTTTCTGAACCTTAGCACAACCTGCATGACCAGGCACCTGCATGCAAAGCATGAACTGCAGTGGAGTAAACACCTTAAAAACAAGGAACTCACTCAGGCTCCCCCTGCTACCTCTTCTGCTGCTGCCGCCGCCTCGGCCTCTTCTGCTGCTGCCGCCGCCTCGGCCTCTTCCTCCGCCTCTGGAGGAACGTTGGCACCTGCCGCCCAGCAAACATGGGATGTACCACCAACACCACCACCTGCGTCACCAAGCATCTCAACCATGTCACACGGCAGCGTTCAGCTCTCCATCTCACAAACATTTGAGAGAAAGCGTAAATTCCCACCTAGCCACCCTCGATCCCTGGCCCTGAATGCCAGCATTTCTAAACTACTGGCCTATGAAATGCTGTCATTTAGGCTGGTGGACACACACAGCTTCAAACAGCTCATGTCACTTGCTCTCCCACAGTATGTTGTTCCCAGCCGCCACTACTTCTCCAAGAGAGCCGTGCCTTCCCTGCACAAACAAGTGTCCGATAAAATCAAGTGTGCACTGCGCAACGCCATCTGTGGCAAGGTCGACCTAACCACAGATACGTGGACCAGTAAGCACGGCCAGGGACGCTATATCTCCCTAACTGCACACTGGGTAAATGTAGTGGCGGCTGGGCCCCAGGCGGAGAGCTGTTTGGCGCACGTCCTTCCGCCGCCAAGGATCGCAGGGCAACATTCTTTGCCTCCTGTCTCCTCCTCCTTCTACTCAGCTTCCTCCTCCTCTTCTTCCACCTGCTCATCCAGTCAGCCACACACCTTCACCACCAACTTCAGCACAGCACGGGGTAAACGTCAGCAGGCCATTCAGAAACTCATATGTTTGGGGGACAGGCCCCACACCGCACAGGAGTTGTGGCGAGGTATAGAACAACAGACCGACGAGTGGTTGCTGCCGGTGAGCCTCAAGCCCGGCCTGGTGGTGTGCGATAATGGGCGAAATCTCGTTGCAGCTCTGGGACTAGCCGGTTTGACGCACATCCCTTGCCTGGCGCATGTGCTGAATTTGGTGGTGCAGAAGTTCATTCGCAACTACCCCGACATGTCAGAGCTGCTGCATAAAGTGCGGGCCGTCTGTTCGCGCTTCCGGCCTTCACACCCTGCCGCTGCTCGCCTGTCTGCGCTACAGCGTAACTTCGGCCTTCCCGCTCACCGCCTCATATGCGACGTACCCACCAGGTGAAACTCCACCTTGCATATGCTGGACAGACTGTGCGAGCAGCAGCAGGCCATAGTGGAGTTTCAGCTGCAGCACGCATGGGTCAGTCGCACTGCGGATCAGACACACTTCACCACCAATGACTGGGCCTCCATGCGAGACCTGTGTGCCCTGTTGCGCTGTTTCGAGTACTCCACCAACATGGCCAGTGGCGATGACGCCGTTATCAGCGTTACAATACCACTTATATGTCTCCTTGAGAAAACACTTAGGGCGATGATGGAAGAGGAGATGGCCCAGGAGGAAGAGGAGGAAGAGGGGTCATTTTTAGCACTTTCAGGCCAGTCTCTTCAAAGTGACTCAGAGGGAGGTTTTTTGCAACACCAGAGGCCAGGTACAAATGTGGCCAGACAGGGCCCACTACTGGAGGACGAGGAAGACGAGGATGAGGAGGAGGTGGAGGAGGAGGAGGATGAAGCATTTTCACAGCGGGGTGGCACCCAAAGCAGCTCGGGCCCATCACTGGTGCGTGGCTGGGGGGAAACACAGGACGATGACGATACGCCTCCCACAGAGGACAGCTTGTCGTTACCTCTGGGCAGCCTGGCACACATGAGCGACTACATGCTGCAGTGCCTGCGCAACGACAGCAGAGTTGCCCACATTTTAACGTGTGCTGGATCCCCGGTACAAAGACAATGTGCCCACCTTACTTCCTACACTGGAGCGTGATAGGAAGATGCGCGAGTACAAGCGCACGTTGGTAGACGCGCTACTGAGAGCATTCCCAAATGTCACGGGGGAACCAGTGAAAGCCCAAGGCGAAGGCAGAGGAGGAGCAAGAGGTCGCCAACGCAGCTGTGTCACGGCCAGCTCCTCTGAGGGCAGGGTTAGCATGGCAGAGATGTAGAAAAGTTTTGTCACCACGCCACAGCTAACTGCACCACCACCTGATACGGAACGTGTTAGCAGGAGGCAACATTTCACTAACATGGTGGAACAGTACCTGTGCACACCCCTCCACGTACTGACTGATGGTTCGGCCCCATTCAACTTCTGGGTCTCCAAATTGTCCACGTGGCCAGAGCTAGCCTTTTATGCCTTGGAGGTGCTGGCCTGCCCGGCGGCCAGCGTTTTGTCTGAACGTGTATTCAGCATGGCAGGGGGCGTCATTACAGACAAACGCAGCCGCCTGTCTACAGCCAATGTGGACAAGCTGACGTTCATAAAAATGAACCAGGCATGGATCCCACAGGACCTGTCCATCCCTTGTGCAGATTAGATATTAACTACCTCCCCTTAACAATAAATTATTCTACTCCAGGCACTTCCTCATTCAATACTATTTTTAATTTCATTTTACCATTATATTGCGGGGCAACCCAAAGTTGAATGAACCTCTCCTCTGTCTGGGTGCCGGGGCCTAAATGTGTGACAGTGGCCTGTTCCAGTGGTGGGTGACGTGAAGCCTGATTCTCTGCTATGACATGAAGACTTATTCTGTGCTGACATGAAGCCAAATTCTCTGTTACGCGACCTCTCTCCTCTGCCTGGGTGCCTGGGCCTAAATATGTGACAGTGGCCTGTTCCAGTGGTGGGTGACGTGAAGCCTGATTCTCTGCTATGACATGAATACAGATTCTGCGCTGACATAAGGCCAGATTCTCTGTTACGGGACCTCTCTCCTCTGCCTGGGTGCCGGAGCCTAAATGTGTGACTGTGGCCTGTTCCAGTGGTGGGTGACGTGAAGCCTGATTCTTTGCTATGACATGAATACAGATTCTGCGCTGACATAAGGCCAGATTCTCTGTTACGGGACCGCTCTCCTCTGTCTGGGTGCCGGGGCCTAAATGTGTGACAGTGGCCTGTTCCAGTGGTGGGTGACGTGAAGCCTGATTCTCTGCTATGACATGAAGACAGATTCTGTGCTGACATCAGGCCAGATTCTCTGTTACGGGACCTCTCTCCTCTGCCTGGGTGCCGGGGCCTAAATGTGTGACAGTGGCCTGTTCCAGTGGTGGGTGACGTGAAGCCTGATTCTCTGCTATGACATGAAGACTGATTCTGCGCTGACATGAAGCCAGATTCACTGCTATGGCATGAAGAGACTGATTCTCTGCTGACATGAAGCCAGATTCTTTGCTATGGCATGAAGAGACTGATTCTCTGCTGACGTGAAGCCAGATTCTCTGCTATGGGACCTCTGTCCAATTGATATTGGTTCATTTTAATTTTTTTAATTTTAATTTTAATTCATTTCCCTATCCACATTTGTTTGCAGGGGATTTATCTACATGTTGCCCTCTAGCTCTTTCCTGGGCTGTTTTACAGCCTTTTTAGTGCCCAAAAGTTCGGGTCCCCATTGACTTCAATGGGGTTCGGGTTCGGGACGAAGTACTCCACAGCATACAGACCCCTGTTGTGTGGGATTGAGCTGTAGAGGGATTCAACATCCACACTGGCCAATAGGCAGCCTGGGTCCACATTGATCATCTCCATTGTGTCCCTCGTGTATGATGGTAGGGACATAACGAACTGCCTCAGCACCTGGTCGATGTATTCACCGCAGTTTTGGGTCAATGAGTTAACCCCAGAGACCATCGGGCGGCCTTTAAGTAGTATGATGCCCTTATGGACCTTGGGCAGTCCATAGAAGGTAGCTATGGTGGGATGGGCCGGGGAGGAGGAAATCATACGCCGTGGAAATTACCTTCTCTAGTAGGGCTCCAGTCAGAATGTCTTTAAGTTCATCAGAAAATTAGATTGAGGGGTTCGCAGGCAACACCCTGTAGCCTTCTTTGTCCTTAAGGAGGTCAAGACGCATAACCTGGTAAGCCGCATGATCAAGGATCACCAGGTTGCCACCCTTGTCTGATGGTTTAATTATGATTGATTTGTCATTTTCAAGGGAGATAAGTGCTTGCATCTCCGCCTGAGACAGATTAAAATGGCGAGGAGAAACGTATTCAAGTTGTTCCAGGTCATTGATCACCATCTGTAGAAAAATGTCCACACATTCATAGTTCATGGGTGGGGGCATCTTTCTACTTTTAGGTTTGAGGTTAGTATATGGACCCTGTCCTGGCCGGCGACTAACTTCCACCCCCAGGCTGCGGAGTCCCCCTCACTGAGGCCAAGTCTTTCACATGTTTGTCTATCACTGTCCTTGAAAAACAGGCGCCTGCTAAACAGGTTAAGGTCCTTCGTCCAAGTAAATAGACAGAAGTTTGTGGTGGGTACAAATGATAGCCCTTTGCTCAATACATTAAGTTCTAATGTGCTCAGTGCACGTGATGTTAGATTCATAATCTGGAGACCTCCCTTCAAGCCTTGTCGGTCCTGACCCTGTCTCGTAGCTGGTATGGGACCTGGCTTTTTTTCTAAAAAAGATGGTTGTGGTGAGGAGAGACTGTTGGAGGAAGTAGCAGCAGAGTAAGATGATGGACCAGTAGAGTAACCCATTCCCCTTGTCCGGCCCCTCCCGCCACCCCCACCTCCCTGCCATCGTTTACCACGTCTCTTGGTTTGTGCGGTACCTCTACCTCTATATGTTCCAGTTGATGGTTCAGCATCAGAGGAATCCACCTCTGATGTGGACACCTCAGATGCTGCTGGTATATTATTGGCAGATTGTTGAGTGTAAGCCCGATTCTCTCTGAACTCGGCCAGATCCCGAGTAAATTGTCTATGTTTTCTCTCTTTTATTAGACTCTGGAATCTCTCAACGGACGCTTGAAGGGAGGTCTCTCGTCTCGCAAAGTCGGGGTCGTCCTTAAGTGTAAGGGCGAGCTCGATCTGTTCTTGTAGACTCACAGCTGTTTTATCAAACATCAATCTCTCCTCTTCCAGAAGAATTTTCATCAAATTTAGTGAACTACAGTCTAATTGCTCCTCCCACCTACTTGTCAGGGATGGTGACGCTATACGTTCTGCTGGTCTCACTAGAAGGCTCCCAGACTTACCAGCACCCGATCAATGGGAAAGGCAACGTACTCCAATAACCTACAAGAACAAGAGAGATGTCTCGAATTCTACCCACAGAAGATTGCCCATGGGAGAGTGAGATAGACTTAAGCTTATGTCCCTCCATATACGATACTCTCAGAGACAGCCTAGGTCTACTTATGTCTCCTAACTCCTTATTCGTCCTAATCTATACTTTAAACATCATTTCCTAGTGCCTTATATTGATATCTTTCCTACACATTTTAACCCTCCTATTGCTCTACCTGGATCACTATCCTGTCATAGGTTGAAAATTACATGTCACTAACATTCCCCTGCCACTCACATCTCTGAAGTATTGCGCACTTGCGCTATTGATATTTCCCATACCTATGTTAAATTGTTGTTTTTGTTTGTACTGCAAAACACTCTCGTGGATGTCCTCTTAGACGCTCAAACATACCCCTTTTGTTAGAGGATCTAGCGATCACGTTTAGGAAAATGTCTTATGTACATAATGGTATACCACCTCAGATGTTTAACTCACACCTTTTGACACTAAACATGACGTGGCCCACTGCTCAAACTGAAGCGAGATGACAGATCTGGTAGTAACCTAATTTCATGTTAAAGGCTTCAATGCCCCCTCCAAAAGATGCCAAATTTTTCTTTCTTAAAAAAGAAAAACTGCTCTATTCTCTTCCTACAGGAAACACACTTCAAGACCTTTCTCGCTCCAGTTTCCCTATGTAGTTCCACTGCGGATCAAATTCCTCTGCTTCTAGAGGGGTCAGTATAGGATTTAGCAGAAATACGTCATTCCAATATTGCTCTCATATTCAAGACGCTAAGGGAAGATATATAATGTTAAAAGGCTCCATAGCCAATAATATGTATACATTTATCAACATATATGCTCCTAATATCAACCAAGTTACGTGGTTTAACAATCTTTTTACGATTATAGAATCCTTCAAAGAGGGCATCGTCCTCATGGGTGGTGACTTTAATGTTACACTAGACCCCCTTTTGGACTCCTCATCTCAAAAGTCTGCTTTGTCACAGAGAGCCCTTAGCTCCCTTTGAAAAAAGCTCCATAACTTACACTTGGTTGATATCTGGAGAATCCTAAACCCCACCGAAAGGGACTACTCTTTTTTCTCAAATGTCCACAGTTCATACCCGAGACTAGACTATCTGCTAATATCTAGAGAACATCTCCAATTATGCTCTAGATCCCGTATAGATTCTACTCATCTGTTAGATCACTCCCCAATATTTGTATCTATCGCCACACCTCAAGTATCCCCAAAAATATTCAAATGGAGACTCAACGAGCAACTAATCTCCTCGACTGAACTCATGGCTAAAGTCCAGAAATCCCTTGATGATTTATTTTCTTTAAACTCTCTCCCATACACCTCCCCTCACATTCTATGGGATGCTTACAAGGCGTACATGCGTGGTCAATTCATTAGCCTCGGGTCTCACCTTAAACAGAAAATGGCCCGAATTGATGCTCTCCTGTCAGAAATATAGAAACTAGAAGCATTACACAGAAAATCCCTCTCTGAACAGCACCTTTCCATGCTTAACACACTACGTGCCAAACTGAAATATCACTTGAACACAGCTTCGGCCAAATATTTCCTCCATTCACAATATAAATATTTTGCCCATGGGAACAAGGCTTCAAAATTTATGATGAGTAGGATTAAGCAAAGGAAGGCACAAAACTATATCTGCAAAATGTATAAAAATGTAGGAGACATAGCTATGATAACTAAAAACATAGCAATACAGTTTCAAGCCTTCTACCAATCGCTATATAACATTACCCGGACAACAACGAAAGAAGGTGCCCCATCAAATATAGAAGCCATAAATCTATTTCTTCAATCAGTAACACTCCCCAAACTAGATCATTCCCAGAGTGACACATTGAGAGCCCCTTTTACACCTGATGAATTAAATGAAGCTATCAAACAGCTTCCTAATGGCAAGGCGCCGGGCCCGATGGCCTTCCAGCCCAATATTACAGTACATTCAGTAAATACCTTCTCCCCCATCTATTACCTGTTTGTAACCAATCTCTCCGAGGTCTTCCCCTAACCCTTGACCCAGACAAAGTTTGGACACACCTTCTCATTCAAAGAGTTTTCTTTATTTTCATGACTATGAAGGCATCAAAACTATGAATTAACACATGTGAAATTATATACATAACAAACAAGTGTGAAACAACTGAAAATATGTCATATTCTAGGTTCTTCAAAGTAGCCACCTTTTGCTTTGATTACTGCTTTGCACACTCTTGGCATTCTCTTGATGAGCTTCAAGAGGTAGTCACCTGAAATGGTCTTCCAACAGTCTTGAAGGAGTTCCCAGAGATGCTTAGAACTTGTTGGCCCTTTTGCCTTCACTCTGTGGTCCAGCTCACCCCAAACCATCTCGATTGGGTTCAGGTCCGGTGACTGTGGAGGCCAGGTCATCTGGCGCAGCACCCCATCACTCTCCTTCATGGTCAAATAGCCCTTAATTTCAAAGTTTTCGGCTGACTGACTGACCTTCATTTCTTAAAGTAATGATGGCCACTCGTTTTTCTTTACTTAGCTGCTTTTTTCTTGCCATAATACAAATTCTAACAGTCTATTCAGTAGGACTATCAGCTGTGTATCCACCTGACTTCTCCTCCACGCAACTGATGGTCCCAACCCCATTTATAAGGCAAGAAATCACACTTATTAAACCTGACAGGGCACACCTTTGAAGTGAAAACCATTTCAGGGGACTACCTCTTGAAGCTCAACAAGAGAATGCCAAGAGTGTGCAAAGCAGTAATCAAAGCAAAAGGTGGCTACTTTGAAGAACCTAGAATATGACATATTTTCAGTTGTTTCACACTTGTTTGTTATGTATATAATTCCATATGTGTTAATTCATAGTTTTGATGCCTTCAGTGTGAATCTACAATTTTCATAGTCATGAAAATAAAGAAAACTCTTTGAATGAGAAGGTGTGTCCAAACTTTTGGTCTGTACTGTATATCCATCATTCCTAAAGAAGGAAAGGACTTGGCCCACTGTGCAAATTACCACCCAATTTCCTTATTGAATTTAGACTTGAAGCTCCTCGCTAAAATGCTGGCTAATCGTCTTTCCCCAATCTTGCCTTCATTGATTCATAGAGACCAGACGGTATTCATTTTAGGCAGAGAAGGTAAAGACAACTCGGCAAGGATTCTCAATGCCATATACCATGTTAAAAAATATTCACACCCCTTAGTCCTTCTCAGCACCGATGCCGAAAAGGCCTTTGATAGGATTAGTTGGGATTTCTTACGCCTTACCCTATAAAAATTTGGCCTTCCTGATCCCTTTATCCAAGCTATTTTTTCCATGTATATAAATTCTTCAGCATCGGTGCTTGTGAATGAGTCTATCTAGCCTTCCTTTCCTATCAGGAATGGAACACGCCAAGGATGCCCACTCTCCCCTCTGGTCTTTGTGATGATTATGGAACCACTTCTCCAATCTATCTGTCAGGACAACAAAATGAAAGGTATTAAACTGGAGATCGACGAGCACAAAGTCGCAGCATTTGCCGACGACCTCTTAATACTAACCACTAACCCAACAATCTCCTTACCTACAGTCCATGCAAAATCGACTGACTAACTTACAACTCCCAACACTCCCATGGTTTGGCCGTAAAAATCTGTCTACCTCTTTAGTTCTACTCAGATTAAATTATTTACAAGTACTGCCCCTCCCTATCCCCAAATCCTATTTACAAACCCTCACTAAGCAAATCCGAGCCTTTATATGGAACTGAAAGAAAGCCCTTTCTGTCCTTCAAAGACCAAAGTCTTTTGGAGGCATAAACCTCCCAGACCCATCACTTTACAATAAAGCTACAATAAAGATGTGGTCAGAATACAGGAGAATGGGTATAAAATTCTCACGAGGTGGTATAAAATTCCTGACATTATTTGTAGGTTTGACGTAATGAGGTCGGATACCTGCTGGCGGTGTGGGAAGGGGAGAGAAAACTTTGACCATATCTGGTGGACATGTCCACCAATCCACAAGTGATGGACAGAGATTTTTAGACACAGCAATCTGGTGTGCAAAACATCGATTTTGCCTTCGCCTCAATTAGCCCCTTTCCCCTTTCTGCACTGACACCAGAGTTCAATTATTGTTTAAAAAATTACTGATGGCAGCTCGCCTATTAGTTCCTCAAAATTGGTTGACATCTGACCTCCCATCAATAGACCATTTGATAAACAAGGACGATACCATTTACAGATTTGAGGAAATAGCCGGGAGAATTGTACTCACAATAGATTTTGTGTTCAGTGGAAATGTTGGGAAGAATTTAGACAGTTCAATAGAGGTCATTGACCGTCCTTTGACTGTGCTTTGATCCTTGTACTTAGATCCATGAGATATGATGACTATGAACATGTATTGCGCTCAGAGATGACATCTACTTTTTTTTATTTTTTATTCACTCATCTCTATTCATAATGTTTTTCATAAATCGTTTTTCAAAAAGTATGTTTCACCTCCGGAACCATCACCTTTACCTCTCCCTCCAATCACTGTTGATGGCAATTTGGAATTTGAGGTGGCAAGAATTGTAGATTCTCTTTTCGTCCATCACTCCCTTCAATATCTGGTGCATTGGAGGGGTTAAGGTGCGGAAGAAAGAATGTGGGTGCCAGCTTCAGAAGTAAACGCCAGAAGGTTAATTTGTTCTTTCCACATTTCTCACCCGGAGAAAACTGGTCATGAGTGTTGTCACCTGTTATTGTTGTCTCGCTTCGGGGATTATTGATTGTGTTTGTGTCCTTTCCCTGTTGTTACCTTAGGTGTCAGTGGTGAGGACTAGTGCTCCCACCACCCTATTCACTACCTAGGGCTTATTTCAGGGTAAGCCAGGAACGAGGCACGTGATCGGCATACGGGTGAGCAGCCTGTCTAGGGACTTCAGGTAAGTCAGGTGCCAGTGCCAGGTGAGCTAGGGTCACCACTCCTCCCTCTCCCTAGTGGAAGGGTACTCCTCTTCCCTCCCCTCTGTAGCGCATGTCTGTTACCTGCCATCTCAGATGTGATATCCACCTTTTACAATGCTTAGTGTTTAATCCGCAGCAAATCCACAACTAATCTGTAAATAATCCAGTTGGATGTTGAAGCAAATACGCTGCAAAATCTGCATCTGGTTTTTCCAGCTCATTTAGAATGAAGACAAACATTCAACTTTCTAGTTTGCCATTTGTTCAATTCCACACCATGTTTAAAATCTCTGCTTGCTGATAGCCAATAGAAACTTTCTTCCTTACGTCCAATGTAAAAGAGTGAATCAATTCTACCAAAAAGTTCAGGTTCTAACTTCTAAAAACTTTTTGTGATATATATGTGAGATAGAAAAAAGGCACCTAGTATGTTACTCTGGGTTTCTGGGCAAAGATATGCATTGCCTGGGGGGGGGGGGGGGGGGGGTACTGTGTTTCACTATAGAGACCACCTAGTATGCATAGTATGTGTGTGAAGTATTTTAGGCCAGGTAATGTCATTTTTTGGGATAGATATTTAAATTAGCTTTCCTGAGCCTATCTAATGCAGGCAGATAAAAGATGTACTAATTTTTATATATTTTTTAAAAAAGCCCAGAGGAACGTTGACTGGCTTACAATACTCCTCATGCTTACTTGGTGCCCTCCATATGGAGAAATAGTACCCCAACCAAGGCCTCTCAGGCAGGCAAACAAATTTTCTTTGTTCAGCTCTGCTAAAGGGTAGTTACCCAGAAAGAGCTGGGGTTTATGGCATGAGACAGAATATTTTCCTTTCTTTTGGGAAAGGAGATTCACTTGCATGTCTGTTTTCCAGAGAAGCATTATGTGGGCACAATAGATGGACAATCTTATTATGAAAAAACACTGTTTGAATAGTTTGAGGCTACTATGAGGGAAACGTCTTATTAGAAAAGGGAATGAGCAGTTTGAGGCTATCACGAGGGATACATCTTATCATGACACAACACTGATTGAACAGTTTGAGGCTACACCAAAAGCTTTAAAAAAATCTATGTATAAGAAATAAGGGAACACTGATCTATAAAAATACAAATAGATAACTATAAATATACTATAAATACTAGAGTTAAGCAAATCAATTCTTGTAAATTCTGTTTATTTTAAATATATGCAAGCAATCAGTAGCATCCTAAATCAAAATATAGCACTCAAATTTATGCAAAAATAACATTGTAATAAAAACAAAAATCCCTATATATGATGTAGCTTCATATGTGGCATATATTCAAATAATAACAAATGTAAAAAGGACAATAAAACAAGGAAGGAAGGGAAGGGTGAGGGGCGAGTGAAAAAGGGAAAGTAGGGGAATAGGAGATCAGTCAGATATCACTTCACCCTAATCAGGCTAACATTCAAGTGGACCATTAATTCAGCAATAAAGAAGAAAAAAAGGCTGGAATTAAAACAAGAACTGTGCAATCTTGTGAGATGTAAGATAAGCTGTCCATCTGTTCCAGATAGTATTATATTTCTCTAGATCAAATTCCAAAGTCCATCTCATCTTCTCAAAGCTTTGGATTCTTTTCATCTCTATGTACCACTCTTTCAGGTAGGCAAATCTGTTTCCAGCCAGTTCCTGGGAATCAAGATCTTAGCAGCGTTAAGGAAAAACAGGCACAAGGCAGATTTTATGGGTGCATGTTGTACATCAAACAACTGAAATAAAACCAGTTTTATTGTAATCTTAACCTTAAATTGAAAAACCTCATTTATCACCTTATTTATTGCTGCCCAGAATGTTACAATACGGTTACAATTAAACCAAATATGAGCATATGTCCCTGTCTCACCACTGCACCCCCAGCACTGACCAGTAATCTCTGGATTAATTCTGTGTAGCAGAGCCGATGTTTTGTACCACCTAGAGGTAAGTTTGTATTGCATCTCTTGGAAATTGTAGCAAATGGAGTGTGAATGAGCACATTTTAATAGATGTACCTCGTTAAATGGAGAATAGAGGTGCCAGAGATGTATTTACCAGCTTATAACATTTTCATAATAACCGTTTAGTGATCGTACGGGAATATAGGAGAGACAGCACTAGATCTGCCTCAGGTGATGCTGCATGTTGGATACTAATACCCTTAAATACTCATATTGCTTTTTTGGAATATTCACTAGACCATGTAAGTTCTTAAACTCCTTGTGGGGTATAAGAGTATTATTTTATAGACAGTCTTCAATGGCGCAGCACGTAGTTACCTATTATGTCATAGTAATTTCCTCAATACTCGATATTTACTGGGAATAATGCATATTAATGGGGTATCAGTGCCTAAGTTTGGCAAGAATCCCTGTGATTTATTAATAGATAATTAAGAGCGGCAGGGGCAAAATATTTGTTTCTAAAAAACTAATATATAGCACTATATTGAATATAGTGCTATATATTCGTTTTTTTAGAATATTCGTCATTTTTTTCCATCTGAAGTGAACACTTAACACTGTTCACTTCAGATGGAAAAAAATGACAAATATTCTAAAAATAAAATAATATATAGCACTATATTCAATATAGTGCTATATATTTTTTAGAATATTCGTCATTTTATTCCATCTGAAGTCATGATTCCTCCCTGCTTAAGTTGCTTGTGGGTCAAAAAACGAATATATAGCACTATATTCTAAATATTCCTGAATTCTCAAAGTTGCGATATTCAAGATAAAAATTAGCTTTTCAAATTTTCACACTCAACACTATTAATAGAATGCCATTTTTTCAGAGAGCTACTGGTAATGGGGTTCTTAATCTTCTTTAGTTTATCTGCGTAGGGGGATGTTTTCCAAAGTAGAGTATATAAGTCGATATCTGAGATGTCATTCTCTATGTCTACCCATAGTTTTTTAGCTGGGGAAACTCCCATGGAAGCATTGCGATACCCTTCAATGTCAGGCAGGCCTACCTCTCCTCTTCTCCTACCCCTGATCATTGTGTGGTAAGCAATCCTATTATGTTTCTTTTGCCATATATATTTCAGCATAATTTTCTTAAATGATTTAAAAAACTCCTGGGGAACATCGATAGGAAGGGTTTGGAATAGATATAAGACTTTAGGCAATATTAACATCTTGATTTATATTTATTCTCCCGAATCAAGAGAGGGCAATTGAGTCCCAGCCATTTAGGTCTTTCTCTATATTTTTTAATAGAGGGGCATAATTAAGTTTGTACAAGTCAGCTATTTCTAGGCAGATATTAACACCGAGATATTTAAACGCTTTAGGCGCAGGTTTTAACGTACTTAACTATTTCACCTCGTCCCACACTGAAGCGCGCAATGAAAAGTTAAAGATTTCAGATTTATTCAGGTTAATCTTAAAATCTGAAACTTTGTTGAAGGCCTCAAATTCACTTACTAATGCTGGTAAGGATCTCAAAGGATCTGATATCGCAAATAATGTGTCATCAGCATATACAGCTATTTTTTAGGTCATCTTTAATATTCTCATTGTTTCTGATTCTGGACAGGAATGGTTCTAAGGACAAAACAAAGAAGAGGGGATAGGGGGCAACCCTGCCTTGTGCCGTTGTGGTTATCAAATGCATATGATAAGAGACCATCCACTTCATCAGTGCTGATGGTAAACAGTATAAAGCCATTACTTTTCCATTAAACAAAGCCGGAAATGAAATTTGTGTAACATTGCTTTCAAGTATATCCAACTCAGTCTATTGAAAGCCTTTTCGGCATCCAATGCAATCAACATCAAATGAGCTTATCTCAGTTTTGCATGTTGAATCATCTGGTGTACTTTAATAGTGTTGTCCTAGGCCTCTCTACCTGGAATTTCCCCAACCTGCTCTTCCCGAACAAAAAAACTCATAAGTCTCTGGAGTCTGGCCGCAAGGAACTTTGCAAAATTTTTTAGGTCATTATTGAGCAGTGATATAGGCCTGTAGTTTGAGCAAAGTGTATTGTCCCTACCATTAGGGAGTACAGTAAAATGGGCTAATAGTGATTCCTTTCTGAATGGTATTTCAGCAAAAATCTTATTAAAATAATTAGAAAGGTGAGGGGCGAGAATCTTTTTAAATTGTTTGTAGTAACAGATGGCAAGTCCAGCTGGTCCTGGGCTCTTGCCATTGGCCAATGAATCAATTGTTTTTATAACTTCCTCCTTTTACAATGTAAGAAGTTATAAAAACTATTGATTCATTGGCCAATGGCAAGAGTCCAGGACCAGCTGGACTTGCCATCTGTTACTACAAACAATTTAAAAAGATTCTCACCCCTCACCTTTCTAATTATTTTAATAAGATTTTTTGCTGAAATACCATTAAGAAAGGAATGTCATGGTCTTACCTGCTTGCTGCTCTCCTTCGTTTGACATGTGCTGGCGGCCATCTTGGTTTCTGGGTTTCTTGTAGCCTTCCACCCTGCGGCTCCTCCTTCCCCTGGGAGGAGCTGGATGCCTAGCTCATATATATAGGAGGTCTGTGGCTTCAGTTCCTTGCTTGGTCCTCTTGTGTTCACATGCTTCTAAGACTGCTGCTGCTTCTGGTTCCTGATCCTGGCTTCGTCTGACTACCCTTCTGGTTCCTGATCCTGGCTTCGTCTGACTACCCTGCTGGTTCCTGATCCTGGCTTCGTCTGACTACCCTGCTGGTTCCTGATCCTGGCTTCGTCTGACTACCCTGCTGGTTCCTGATCCTGGCTTCGTCTGACTACCCTTCTGGTTCCTGACCTCTGGCTTCGCAAAGACTCTGCTCGGTTTCACCATCCGTTTGGACTTTTGCTTTACAGCTTTATTTTCAATAAAGCCTTCTTATTTTCACTTATCTCTTGTTGTACGTCTGGTTCATGGTTCCGTGACATTAGGACCAAGCCATGAATTCTGACGGTACAGGGCCATTCTCGCTACCCACGCTGGTTGCCAGACTTGATCAGCAGGATCACCTGTTGGGTCGGTTCGCTGTGGCGTTGCAAACCCTGCTTGAACGCACGGCTCATTTCGCTCCCGTTGCCGATGGGTCGGTTGTCGCTCCTGGGCTCGCTCCTACTGCCGCTCCGGTTGTTGCGCCAGAGTCTACCCCGACACCTGTTGTTGCGCCTGCGGTGTTTCGGGGTATGACCGGTTCTGCCCCTCTTCCACAGCGCTTTGGGGGAGAGCCAACTCAGTGCCGAGGTTTCCTTAACCAGGTGGGCATTTATTTCGAGTTGCTGCCACATGCCTTTCCTACTGAGAGATAAAAGGTGGGCTTCTTGATCTCGCTGCTCTCGGACAAGGCCTTGGCCTGGGCCAGCCCTTTATGGGAGAACAACAATCCGGTGGTTGCCGAGTTTTCCGGTTTTGTTGCTTCTCTTCGGAAGGTATTCGATGTGCCGGCTCGTGCTGCCTCTGCTGCGAAGCTCCTTATGTCCATCAGACAGGGTTCACGATCCGTAGCTGAATACGCCATTGAGTTTCGTACCCTGGCAGCAGAGGTGGGCTGGAATAATGAGGCTCTGGTCGCTGCTTTCTCTCATGGTCTCTCGGATGCCTTGAAGGATGAGGTTGCAGCTAAGGACCTACCAGTTGAGCTCGAGTCTCTTATTTCTTTCCTGATTTTGATTGACACCAGACTCAGGGAGAGACCTTCCTTTAAGGAGAACCTGCGGAGGTCTTCTAACAGATTGGTGCCTACGTTTGCTGTCCCACCCGTGCCTCCCTCTCCTCCCACGCCTCCTGGGGATGACTTGTCTGGGGGTGAACCCATGCAGCTGGGGTTTGCTCGCCTGTCCGAGGGGGAGAGGGCACTCCGGAGACGTGAGGGCCGATGCATGTACTGTGGTCTCGGTGGGCATTTTCGGTTGGCATGTCCGAACCGTCCGGGAAACGCTCGTACCCTGAGATCCTGTCGGAGGCAGATCTTGGGTGGAGTCTCCTCGTCCCCGGTTTCCCGTGTTGACAAACCACTGATCACTGTTGTCCTCTCCTGGGTCGGGGGCTCGGTGACGACCCAGGCGTTGGTGGACTCTGGTGCTGGTGGTTTGTTCATTGATAGTGTGTTCGCTGCCGCCAATTCCATTCCTCTGCAGGCTCGAGGTTCCCCACTGGCTCTTGAGGCGATAGACGGCAGACCCCTTCTGCCGCCACACGTGACTCATGAGACCCTTCCAGTGGGGATAGCCATTGGTGCCGTTCACAGAGAGTCGGTCTGCCTCCAGGTTATTTCGTCTCCACACTACTCGGTGGTCTTGACTTTCGATTGGAGATCGGTCGAGATCCTCTCGTGGTCACCGCAGTGTGGGGCTAGTTGCATCCATGGGTCTGTCAAGTTGCTGTGTACTTCCTCGGACTCTCTGTTGCCTCCTGAATATGAGGAGTACCGGGATGTATTCGATAAGGTGCGCGCGGTTGCCCTACCTCCGCACCGCCCATATGATTGTGCCATAGAGTTACAATCTGGTGCCGTTCCTCCTCGTGGCAAAGTCTATCCACTGTCGGTAGCGGAGAATGAGGCCATGGAGGAGTACGTGAGGGAGGCGCTTTCACGCGGACACATTCGCAAATCTTCGTCCCCGGCAGGGGCTGGATTTTTCTTTGTGAAAAAGAAGGGCGGTGAGTTGAGGCCTTGCATCGATTACAGGGGTCTCAATCGCATCACGATCAAGAACGCTTACCCGATACCCTTGATTTCCGAGCTGTTCGATCGCCTTAAAGGGGCCACGGTCTTTACCAAACTCGACCTGAGGGCGGCATATAACCTGGTAAGGATCAAGGCGGGCGATGAGTGGAAGACCGCGTTTAACACCAGGACCGGTCATTACGAATCCTTGGTTATGCCCTTTGGGTTGTGCAATGCGCCCGCAGTCTTTCAGGAATTCATCAACGATGTTTTCCGTGACCTGTTGCAGCAGTGTGTGGTAGTCTATTTGGATGACATCTTGGTATATTCTGAATCCATGGAGGCCCACATTCTGGATGTCAGACGAGTGTTGCAACGGTTACGAGAGAACAAGCTGTTCGGTAAGCTTGAGAAATGCGAATTTCACCGATCCCAGGTAACCTTCTTAGGTTACATAATTTCCGCTGAGGGGTTCTCCATGGATCCTGAGAAGGTTTCGGCTGTCTTACAGTGGCCCCAGCCCAGTGGTCTTCGTTCCCTGCAGCGCTTTTTGGGCTTCGCCAATTATTATCGGAAGTTCATCAGGGACTTTTCCACGCTGGCCAAGCCTCTCACGGATCTGACCAGGAGGGGCAGTAATTCCCAGGTCTGGCCGCTCGAGGCCATCCGAGCTTTTGAGGCCCTAAAGTCCGCCTTTGTGTCGGCTCCGATTCTGTCGCATCCCAACCCTGGGTTGCCCTTTGTCCTCGAGGTGGACGCGTCTGAGACGGGAGTAGGCGCCCTTCTGTCTCAGCGTAGAACACCAGAGGGTCCTCTGCTTCCTTGTGGGTTTTACTCCCTGAAAATGTCTTCCGCGGAGTGCAACTATCAGATTGGTGACAGGGAGTTATTGGCCATCGTGCAGGCCCTTAAAGAATGGAGGCACTTGCTCGAGGGTTCGGTGGTTCCGGTTCTCATCCTGACGGACCACAAGAATCTGACCTACCTTTCTGAGGCCAAGAGATTGACACCACGTCAGGCCAGATGGGCTCTGTTCTTGTCACGTTTTAATTACGTGGTCTCCTACCTACCCGGTTCCAAGAACATCAGGGCGGATGCCTTATCACGGCAGTACTCCGAGCTGTCCAGGGAGGAGTCGATTCCGACTTCGGTCATACCTCCGAATCAGATCCTGGCCGCCATTCGCACCAGCCTGACCTCTCCCCTGGGTGAGCAGATTTTGGCGGCTCAATCTGGTGCTCCCTCTGGGAGACCCAACGGCAGATGTTTTGTGCCTGAGGAGTTGCGCACTCGGTTGTTGCGAACCTACCATAACTCCAAGACCGCGGGGCATCCTGGAAAGAATCAGCTGTCCTGGGCTGTTTCACGTCTGTTCTGGTGGCCTTCCCTACGTTCCGACATCGCCGCATATGTAGCGGCATGCTCCGTTTGTGCCCAGAGTAAGTCCCCTCGGCACCTTCCGTTGGGCCTTCTGCAACCCATAGCCACCGGGGAGCGTCCATGGTCACACCTGGGGATGGATTTCATTGTGGACCTCCCTGCATCCCGAGGCCATACGGTCATTCTCATGATTGTGGATCGGTTTTCCAAAATGTGCCACTGTGTTCCTCTCAAGAAGTTTCCCTCTGCACAAGAGTTGGCCACGATTTTTGCCAGGGAGGTCTTCCGGTTGCACGGTTTGCCTAAGGAGATTGTGTCGGATCGGGGGAGTCAGTTTGTGTCCAGGTTCTGGCGCGCCTTTTGCTCCCAGTTGGGGATTCATCTCTCCTTCTCCTCGGCCTACCACCCTCAGTCCAATGGGGCCGCAGAACGATCCAATCAGGCCTTGGAGCAATTCCTTCGTTGCTATGTCTCCGATCACCAAGACAATTGGGTTGACCTCCTGCCTTGGGCTGAGTTTGCCAGGAACACGGCGGTGAACTCTTCCTCTGGGACGTCTCCCTTCATGGCCAATTATGGGTTCCAACCTGCCGTGTTACCGGAGGTATTCTCTCCCCAGGATATTCCGGCTGTGGAGGATCACCTTTCCGTCCTACGTGCTTCTTGGGTACAGATCCAGAAGTCCCTTGAGGTCTCTGCGCAGCGCCAGAGACTCCAGGCTGATCGCAGACGAGCGCCTGCTCCTTCCTACCAGGTCGGAGACCGTGTATGGTTGTCCACCCGCAACCTCAACCTTCGAGTGCCCACTCCCAAGCTGGCGCCTCGCTTTGTTGGTCCCTTCCGAGTGCTTCGCAGGGTAAACCCGGTAGCCTATGCCCTTGCGCTTCCTCCTGGCATGCGGATCTCCAACGTGTTTCATGTCTCCCTGTTGAAGCCACTGGTGTGTAATCGTTTCACTTCCTCGGTTCCTCTGCCTCGTCCGGTCCAAGTGGGCAATCGTGAGGAATATGAGGTGAGCAATATCCTGGACTCACGCCTGGTCCGCGGTCGGTTGCAGTTTTTGGTCCATTGGCGTGGTTATGGTCCAGAGGAGCGTTCCTGGGTTCCCTCCGCAGATGTCCATGCTCCTGCCTTGCTCCGAGCCTTCCACGCACGCTTCCCTCAGAAACCGTTTTGTGCTCCGCGGAGGAGGGGCCCTTGAGGGGGAGGTACTGTCATGGTCTTACCTGCTTGCTGCTCTCCTTCGTTTGACATGTGCTGGCGGCCATCTTGGTTTCTGGGTTTCTTGTAGCCTTCCACCCTGCGGCTCCTCCTTCCCCTGGGAGGAGCTGGATGCCTAGCTCATATATATAGGAGGTCTGTGGCTTCAGTTCCTTGCTTGGTCCTCTTGTGTTCACATGCTTCTAAGACTGCTGCTGCTTCTGGTTCCTGATCCTGGCTTCGTCTGACTACCCTTCTGGTTCCTGATCCTGGCTTCGTCTGACTACCCTGCTGGTTCCTGATCCTGGCTTCGTCTGACTACCCTGCTGGTTCCTGATCCTGGCTTCGTCTGACTACCCTGCTGGTTCCTGATCCTGGCTTCGTCTGACTACCCTTCTGGTTCCTGACCTCTGGCTTCGCAAAGACTCTGCTCGGTTTCACCATCTGTTTGGACTTTTGCTTTACAGCTTTATTTTCAATAAAGCCTTCTTATTTTCACTTATCTCTTGTTGTACGTCTGGTTCATGGTTCCGTGACAAGGAATCACTATTAGCCCATTTTACTGTACTCCCTGAGGGTAGGGACAATACACTTTGCTCAAACTACAGGCCTATATCACTGCTCAATTATGACCTAAAAAAATTTGCGAAGCTCCTTGCGGCCAGACTCCAGACACTTATGAGTCACTTATAAAACGTACATTAAGATTCTCAATTTGTTCAGTGGAAAGTTTGGGCACCTCAACATGTTCCAGATATTCATCTACATATTTCCTCAGAGGTGTTTCATTTGTACTGCAAGGGTGCAAATTGTATAATCTCGAATAAAAGTCCTTGAAGGTATCAGCAATTTCTTTTGACTCATATGCTTCAGTGTTCATTTCTTTCTTAGTTTTTGCTATATAGGATTTAGCTCTGTCTTTGCGTACTATATTAGCAAGTGATTTGCCACATTTATTTGCTTCGACGTAGAATTAAAATTTAGACATGAATACTGTTCTGCTTCGCGTTATTGAACTGTTGTATAACACTAGTCAGACAGCTTAACAATAATTTAGAAGTCAAGAAACGTGAGACATCAGATCTGTATGTATTCTCTTTTCTGAATAACTTTGTAAAACTACAATATAAACATAAACAAAACATATGTGTCAGTACATTACATATAGTGCAGCAGCCTCACTCCATCAGTGAGAGTACTCACAGACAATTCCATCATTAGTCCAGGAATAGATCAAGAGCTCCTCTGCATGCAGCCTGCAAGATCCAGGAGCATTGATGAAATGGAGGAAATACAGTTCCAGGTTAAAGGTTACTGCCTCTGACAATACACTTCCTGTAAAGTTCTGGCGAAGTAGAAACTAACTTTGACCACTAGATGGCAGCAACGTCAAACATAACATTTCAATATAATCTTTACAGTACATTACATCCATTTATTATGCACAAAATGAGCAGAACACTCCCTGTCTGGCATAATTATTATGTCACTACCTAAATAACTACTGCTATGCAGGAAAAACATATAAACAGGAAATGGAATCCTAGCTAATCGGAAACTATAATGTCAGTTATAGGTCTAAGATAGATTTTGGAAGTCCCATTCTTTGCAATCTTGACCTCCACCTTCCTAACCTTGCCATCCGTGCTTGGTAGAGCATTGACAATAAGTCCTACAGGCCACTCGTTCCTGCTCTCTTGGCTGTCTTTCAACAGAACAACATCACCCACTTTTACATTTGGGCGATCCTCAGTCCATTTCCTACGGCGTTGCAGATTGGACAGATACTCCCTCTTCCATCTTTTCCAAAAGGTGTCTGCCAAACATTGTACTTGCTTCCATTGTTTTGCATGAACTTGTGTTGTACTTATGGTTCCGGATGGAGCAGACAAAGAGTTCACCTTTTGAGTCAACAACATTGCTGGGGTAAGGACCATAGGTGTATCTGGGTCTGAGGACACAGGAACTATAGGCCTGGCATTCATAATTGCTGTAACCTCTGCCATAAAGGTGCTTAAAGTCTCATGGGTCAAGTGAGCAGTTTTAGTTTGTAGCAACATAGCGTCCAAGATTCGCCTGGCAATACCTATGAGCCTCTCCCAGACACCACCCATGTGTGAAGAGTGTGGAGGATTAAAGACCCATGTACATCCTCTGTCTTGGAGAAAGTCTTGCATTTGTGATTCGCTGGCACAAATGTTAAGTTCCTTGCAGGCTCCTACAAAGTTTGTTCCTCTGTCAGAACGAAGCAGTTTTGCTGGGCCACGAATTGAGAAGAATCGCCTTAAGGCATTAATAAAGCTTGATGTTGACATGGTTTCAAGTAGCTCTATGTGTACAGACAAGTGAAAAGGACTGCCCATCGTTTACTGTCTGCGCTGCCTCCTCTAGTGCGGCGAGTTAAAACAGACCACGGACCAAATACATCTAAGCCCACATTGGTGAAAGGTGGTTGAGCAATTACTCTGTCCTCTGGTAGCTCTGCCATCTTTTGACTTAGTAACCTTCCTCGCAGCTTGCGACAGATGACACATTTGTGTATGACAGCTGATACCAAGCGTTTGCCACCAAGAATCCAGAAACCTGCGGATCTAATTGCACCCTCTGTGATGTGTCTCCCTTGGTGAACTACTTGTTCATGATAGTACCTAACAAGCAGTGTCGCAATATGGTGATCATAAGGTATAATGACAGGCTGTTTCTCTTCCTCTGTAAGTTCTGCAAGAGACAAACGTCCACCTACTCTCAACAACCCATTTTTGTCTAAAAAGGGGCTAAGCTTCCTAAGACGGCTTAGTTTTAGGAATGTCTTTTGTTTTTTGATGCAGTCAATTTCCTTCTGGAAATGTTTGTTTTGAACAGAAGAGATTATAACAGACTTTGCCTGAGTAAGTTCTTCTAGATTGACCTGTTCATGGAAACTTTCCCACCTTCTGACCTGATTGCTGCTGGTTCCCCTCTGGAAGGTTCTAGCGACATGGATGAGTCTGGCTAGGGTCTTAACTAATATCTTCCAGCAAGAAAATCTATCAAAGCAATGTGAGTGAAGTGTGGCTTCAGAAGCTCTTGTGCTGAAGCTTGTAATTTCAAATCTGATTTCAGGGTCAGCTTCAGGCTCTATGAGTGGAAAAACATTAGCAGTGTCTATCTGCTCACAGTGTGGTTGGTACAGAAAGGATGGGCCTGAGAACCATATAGAGTTCTGAAGGTATGCTGCTTGAGTAGGCCTAGTAGCATAATCTGCAGGGTTTTGATCCTCTGTAGAGAGGGCCTGTTTATCATCATCTTTAGTTTTCTGAAATACTGTTATCCCTAGATTGTCTATCTCAATGTTGGAATTGACTTCTTCTTTACCATATAGTGTAGGAGAGTCACAGTGTTGTGTTGACCTGCCAAAGCTTTCCTTGACAATGAAGTTGTTGTGACAGGGACTGAGAAGGGATGTGCGTCCATTTGTTAACACAGACGTCTTCAAAGTGCTAATGTTGTCAGGCTGGTGCACTGTCCCCTGGCAAACTTCTCCTACAATGACCCACCCCAGGTCCAGTCTCTGTGCATAGGGGGCGTTATAAGGTCCATTGATTTTCTGGCGTACCTTGTGTACTTGCAGGATATCTCTTCCAAGAAGTAGAAGGATAGGAACATCTGGCTCAACAACTGGGATAAGGTGAGCAATTGAGCGGAGGTGAGGGTGGTGATGAGCCACTTCTGGAGATGGAATCTCAGTTTTGTCGTCAGGTATCATGCCACACTCTATTAGGGTAGGAAGTGGGAACTGCACTTTCTTATTGAAGGATTCAATGGTAAAGTCAGTAGCTCTTCTCCCTGTGGTTTCAATTGTCCCTGCACATGTCCTTAGAGTGTATGGAACTGCACTTGCCTTAAGGTTAAAGATATCAAAGAAATCTGACTTTGCAAGGGATCTGTTGCTCTGTTCATCTAGCACTGCATACATTTTCACTGCCCTTTCTCTCTTGCCAGTGGGATACACAGTCACTAAACAGATTTTAGAGCATGATCGTGCACTCTTGCCTTGTCCACATACTTCTGTGCAATTAGACATTACAGAGGAGAGTGGGGTCTCTTGTGGCTCCCTGCCCTGATCTTTCCTGGGTTCTACAGTCTCTAGTGGGGCAGGAGCAGGGCCAGGGTGCAAAGCTGCAATATGTCTCTCACTGCCACATTCTGTACATTCTACTGGTATTTTGCAGTCTTTGGCAATGTGATAAGTAGATCCGCAGCACTTGAAACAGATGCCGTTTTGTTTAAGGAAGAACATCCGCTCTGCAATGGATTTGCTTCTAAAGCCTTTGCATTTCTTTAGTGGATGTGTTTTTTTGTGTATTGGACAATGTCTGTCAGGGTTTTCTATGGTGTGTACCTTGTGTGTGCTTTGGTAGTCAGTGACTTCTGAAGGTACAGCTGTTTTGTGTGTGGATACATAGGTCCTACCGTGAGGTCTGTGAGGTCTCTCAGGTCTGTGTGATTGATTGCCGCTGGTGGTGAAGGCGAAACTGGGATCACTTCGGATTTTCGCTTGCTGTCGGACAAACCTAGAAAACACAGAGAAAGGGGGAAAGGCAACTCCATAATCTTCTTTGAATTTACCTCCCACAGACATCCACTTGTCTTGCAGATTTGAGGGTAGTTTCTCTACTATGGGATTAGTGCCTCTAGCTGTATCTAGATACGAAAGTCCTTGCAAGTAGCCATCCTCTTTGGCATATTCTATCTCTAGTAGAAGATCACTTAGTTCTTGTAGCCGCACGTTGTCTCTGTAGCCCACCTTGGGAAAGACTTCAAGTTTTTTCAACAGTGCTCCTTCTATTACCTCTGGGGATCCATACGTTTCTTCTAGTCTTCTCCAGGTCATGTTGAGTCCTGCTGCAGGGTTGAACAGGTTTGCTCTTCTCATCCTCTTAGCATGCTCTGCTGACTCAGTACCAAGCCATTTTATCATTAAATAAGGCATTTCTGCTGGTGATAAGTTCAGACCTTCAGTGGCATTCAGAAAGGAAGATTTCCATGCCCAATAGTTTTCAGGACAGTCATCAAATTGGATAAACCCTGAGCTAACCATTTCTTTGCGGATGAGATATTTGGTGACATCCACTGCACATTGTTGTTTGCACATGTAATCTATAGGTTGAGGTGATGGGAACACTTGTTTTTTGTTCTATGGGGTTTCTGGTGCTTCCTTCTTGGTTTGCTGGCAGCCGCTGACCTCATGAGGTTGATTGGGCCTGCTCAGGGGGTATGTTAATCTCGGCCTGAATTCCTTTGCTTCAGGTTTGAGAGACTGTTCCTTTGTATGCGCATCAGTAAGGTTCTGGACGTATTCACTTGTACGATCTGCAGAGAATAGAGGTTTTTCTGGAACCTCTGAGTCTTTATATGATTTTTCACTTCCTGACCGACTTGTTGCCCCGTAGGCAGCGGCCTCTGCTTCAGCAGCTGCAACTGCAGTCTGTCGCTGCAGGATGAGCAATTTTAATTCTAAAACCGCTTCTTCTTGTGCTATGGCAGCTTCCCTAGCTGCTTCCTTAGCTGCTTCCTTAGCTCTTTCTTGTGCTATGGCGGCTTTCTTTGCTGCTAACTCCTGCATCATCATGGCTTCTTTTTCTGCGTACTATAGCTGGACACGGGCAGCTTCTGCCTTGGCACGAGCTCTAACTGCTGAGGAACTTGCTGAGGACATCTTGCTAGCCCGTGAAGTTCTGGACACATGTGACTTTGCATCGTCTTGCTGGGCACTGGGAATGTTCTCCCTGCCTTGCTGTGTCGGCGGTAGCGTGGCATCAGCCTGGTACTTTGTTCCTGATCTTAGACTCATGCTGCAGTAATGGCGTCTCAGTTTATTCCAGACCGCCACGTGGGTTGTCTTTTTACTGGCTATTCCAGACCGCCACGTGGGTTGTCTTTTTACTGGCTATTCCAGACCGCCAAGTGGATTGTCTTTCTACTGGCTATTCCAGACCGCCAAGTGGATTGTCTTTTTACTGGCTATTCCAGACCGCCAAGTGGATTGTCTTTTTACTGTTCTGCTTCGCGTTATTGAACTGTTGTATAACACTAGTCAGACAGCTTAACAATAATTCAGAAGTCAAGAAACGTGAGACATCAGATCTGTATGTATTCTCTTTTCTGAATAACTTTGTAAAACTACAATATAAACATAAACAAAACATATGTGTCAGTACATTACATATAGTGCAGCAGCCTCACTCCATCAGTGAGAGTACTCACAGACAATTCCATCATTAGTCCAGGAATAGATCAAGAGCTCCTCTGCATGCAGCCTGCAAGATCCAGGAGCATTGATGAAATGGAGGAAATACAGTTCCAGGTTAAAGGTTACTGCCTCTGACAATACACTTCCTGTAAAGTTCTGGCGAAGTAGAAACTAACTTTGACCACTAGATGGCAGCAACGTCAAACATAACATTTCAGTATAATCTTTACAGTACATTACATCCATTTATTATGCACAAAATGAGCAGAACAAATACGTTTTTCTGGGAGTGTCTCAAGTAACTCTTTCAGTTTTAATCTAAGTTCTAGGAGTTCTCCCTCTACTTTTTTACAAAAGGAAGCTTTATGTAGCCTCTCAAGTTTCCTGATTTTACCAAGCACCTCATCCACCTCCTTGTTCCTAGTCTTTTTCCATGGAGCTTAGCTGGATGATAACCCCCCTAAGAACTGCTTTGCGTGCCTCCCAAGTCAGAGGGTTGCATTCTCCCTCTGTCAAGGTCTCCTCAAAGTAATATTGAAGGTGTTTAGGTTATTGCACTCCTGGGGGGAGGTGCCATTAGAAATGGGTATTTCTAATGAGCACTATTTAATACACAGTTGTGAGCCTATTTATTAGTAGTATTACATAACATAAAATTTAAAACAATAATAACAGAACTAAAATAGTAAGTAAGTAAATAGGTAGGCGGTGTCAGAGCTAATTGATTTGACCTCTGGCCTATCCTATTGGTATAACCGATTCTGTTGATTTCACATAGGACTTCAGATGCCCCAATCTGAACCAACACAAACAACTTAGTAAAAATGTGGGGGATTGAGTCAGCACAACCTGTATGTAGGTGCACATCACTATGGCGAAATACATATACAAATGGAAAATACAAATGTGATCGCACTCTGCATCCAGCATTCTGCCCTGCCTCCATGCTGGATGAGGCATTGGTGTACATTTTGGCCAAAGCGTAATAAGCCACTCACCATGTCAAGGTCGCCTCTATTGAGTGGTCCCTAACACTAGTTCCTACCTGTTTATGGGCCATGATAGCCACACAAAGTCCAGGGAATGCAGGTCAGCATACACGCCAAGCACACTCTGCTTTTAACCCCGTCCGGTGCCATTACAGCTTTCATCGGATCCAGGGATGCAAGTACCAACATGCACGCTGAGCCCACCATATACTTCTCCTGGAGCCAAATGGCTACTGGTAGGTTCTATATAAGCAGACTCAGTTTTATACTGACTTTAAAACCAGCCTCCAGGACAGATTGACTGGTCAGGTGTACATGACTCCAAGGAGATCGCCACGCCTCCAATATATACTACAAAGAAAAAATGTGGGGGATTGAGTCAGCACAACCTGTATGTAGGTGCACATCACTATGGCGAAATACATATACAAACGGAAAATACAAATGTGATAGCACTCTGCATCCAGCATTCTGCCCTGCCTCCATGCTGGATGAGGCATTGGTGTACATTTTGGCCAAAGCGTAATAAGCCACTCACCACGTCAAGGTCACCTCTATTGAGTGGTCCCTAACACTAGCTCCTACCTGTTTATGGGCCATGATAGCCACACAAAGTCCAGGGAATGCAGGTCAGCTTACACGCCAAACAACTTAGTAATCACATGAAAAAGGATATGGAGCAAGATCAGTAGGGCGGAAAGCCTCTCAGGCTTTTACGAGGTGCCTTGGGGACCAGTGGGTCCTGAATTTTCAGTTTTTTCTGTCTGGGGGTGGTGACACATTCCCATTTATCCACCTGCAGGAGATTAGGGAAAACATCTGTAGGATTGCTCATTGTCCAGTCAGGAATCTTGATCTGAGCAAGATTTAGCTTTGGAAGGACAACTCTCAGATCCTCAGGTGCTCTGATAGTAAAAGTCCTGTTGTTGTGCGTCACCAATAATCCAAAAGGGTAAAGCCATCGGTACTTCATATTTTGGTCACTCAGTGCTTTTGTTAGTGGAGTGAGCTGCCTTCTCAGGTCTAATGTGTACTTAGAGATACGTATCTTGGAAGAAAGTTACAGAGTCGATAGCGTCCCTCGTGTTGCCTAGGACGCGGGGGGGGGGGGGCGTGGTTCGCGCGTCTGGTGGATGACGTCAGCGGTCCCGTGATCGCGGACTTTTCAGAGTTTGTACTCCGTATTCCTCCTGCTCTGTTTCAAGTGAATGATCCAATAATCCTCAGCTGCTTAAACGCGTTTCGAGACGCTGGTCCCTTCATCAGTAAGTCTGGAACTCTGAAAAGTCCGCGATCACGGGACCGCTGACTCTGAACAGGACTGAACCAACACAGCCTTCCAGGAACCGCCGATCACTGCCGGAGGATTACACACAAGCAGCGCTAGGAAGGGTAAGTGACCTCTGCAGCCAGAGACAGTCCGGGACGCCGCACTCAGGCTCAGAGCTCCTTTTTCCCTCCACAGCTCGGCATATGAAATTCAAAGTACATATTGTCTAAAGTATTGAAGTGCAACTACATATACATGCCTGCTGCTTTATTAGAAATATATTGAACCAGTGCAATATTTATCCCGGACTGTGCGGCAACTGACAGAGCCATCATCCTCTGCTCAGCGTTTCTTCATCTTCATAAAGGACTACGCTATCTTATAAGATATCTTTTATTCAATTTTACCTCTAAAACAGTGGCCACCATCATATGCATATCAGTATATGAAAGACTTTAAGATCTTCTTTTTTCCAGATTTTTCTTCATATATATTTTTTCCAGATATTTTACAGGGTATTCATTACCCAGTGGTGATCACCCACTACCCATATTTTTCTACTCAGATTTTTCTACTCAGATTTTTCTACCAAAAGACTACCTTTTTATATATTTTTCTACTAAAAGACTATCTTTTTATATATTTTTATCTCCACCATCTCTATATTTACTAATTTTATATCTCGACCCATCTTATTTTACTACAAATAAAATACTTGCTTGTACCCAGATTAGAGTGTGCCTGCTTACCCTTGTTTTTCTGTGAAGTAGCACAATATGTCTCTTGGATTGTCTGAAGAGATGTTTCTGGGATGGAATATTCAATGGGCTCTTTCAATTCCCAGATCTTGGGGTCCCTATTTGCCCAGTAGCTCTAGAAAAATCTGGATCAGTACCTGTGGGATTTCCCTATTCTCCACTGGTTTTGAAAGGCCTTTTTTTCTAAGATTGTTCCTCCTAGATGTATTTTCAAGGTCATGAATATGGAGGCGCAAATCATAGATCTCTTTTTGTTGTATTTTGAGTTTATCTTCCAAGTGACTAGCATGTTGAACTACCTTCTCTGAGGCCTCTTCTATACAGTTCAGCCTAGAAAACACTTGCTTGATATTGGATTTAATCTCCAATAGCTCTGTTTTAATGGTTAAATTGAAAAAATTGGATTGCCTCACCCTCCAAAAAATTATGGAATGGGTGCTCCCCCTAAAAAAGATATCCCCAATCTTTTAATGGTATATCAATTAGCTGAATAAATGAGAGGGGTACACCTATATCTAAGTCACATGGAGCTGCAGCCAATACGTTTATAAAACTATTTATTTGCACCAAAAATAATTAATTCAAAACAAGTGGGGTACCTCAATATATTACATTAAAAATAAATTTGCTTAAAATCATAAAATTAAATAACCATCTGTAGGGAATAAATATATTTATTCCCTACAGATGGTTATTTAATTTTATGATTTTAAGCAAATGTATTTTTAATGTAATATATTGAGGTACCCCACTTGTTTTGAATTAATTATTTTTGGTGCAAATAAATAGTTTTATAAACGTATTGGCTGCAGCTCCATGTGACTTAGATGTAGGTGTGCCCCTCTCATTTATTCAGCTCTGTTTTAATGGTGTTGGAGAGATCTTGAAACCTATTTCTTATGCTCTCTGAAGTAGGTAAGGCTTTAATGTATGTTCTTAAGTCATCACATTCTTGAACAGAGTCTTCGTCTTCGCTATCGGAACCTGATCCTTGAGCTGCAAAGAACTTACTTGAGCTTTTCATATTAGTAGAGCGTTCTGACGCAGCGGTAATATTCTTTTGCAGTTTGTTCAGTTTAACTTGCTTTTTAGGCTGGGTTCACACGAGCGTGTCCGGGTTAGTTCCGGATGCGTCCCGGTGTGTTGCGGCAAACCCGCGCGAGTAGGAATGCAATTGCAGTCAGTTTTGACTGCGATTGCGTTCCGATGTTCAGTTTTTATCGCGCGGGTGCAATGTGTTTTGCACGCGCGTGATAAAAAACCGACTGTGGTACCCAGACCCGAACTTCTTCACAGAAGTTCAGGTTTGGGATCGGGGTTGTGTAGATGTTATTATTTTCCCTTATAACATGGTGATGGACCATGTGATTGGAGCATGTGATCTGACGTCACCAAAGGTCCTTTAGCCCATAGTTTATCTTTTAATGAACTAAAGACCGGGAGAACTACGCGAACAAGAGGAGAAGGTGAGTTAATTTTTTTTATTATTTTTAACCCTCAATTGACCTTGTACTAAGCATTCTGTTTTCAGAATGCTATTATTTTCCCTTAAACCATGTTATAAGGGAAAATAATACAGTGAATAGACTGTCACCTAGCAACCATGCGTGAAAATCGCACCGCATCCGCACTTGCTTGCGGATGCTTGCGATTTTCACGCAACCCCATTCACTTCTATGGGGCCTGTGTTGCGTGAAAAACGCAGAATATAGAGCATGCTGCGATTTTCACGCAACGCACAAGTGATGCGTGAAAATCACCACTCCTCCGAACAGCCCCATAGAAATGAATGGGTCAGGATTCAGTGCGGGTGCAATGCGTTCACCTACCGCATTGCACCCGCGCGGAATACTCGCCCGTGTGAACGCAGCCTTAGGTGTTTGTAGAGGTATTCCTTCATCTGGGATCAGTTTCGGTTTCCCCATGTTTTATACAGCATGTCCTGCAGAAGAGACTCAGATCAAATGTATATGAGATGTCCTTTAAATCATAAAGAGCCACAAAGACCAAGCAAATTAAGAGAGAGAAGGGAAGAAATAAGAGACAGTACACTTAAAAATGGAAGCACACTATATGAGAGGTTAGGCTGTCATTAGGGCTAGAGGTTAAGCATAATGTCCTGGAGATATAGATTGTTAGCAAATTATTGTAGAGATTGAAGCTTCTATCACTTTAATAGGCAAATGGTGTGTGTGAGAAGCCATGACGCAGCAATAAAATAAAAAGTTGTTTAAAATTCACAAAAAGAGAAGTAAACAATAGTGTTGAGCGCGAATATTCGAATATCGAATTTTTTTCGCGAATATCGGCACTTCGCTAATTCGCGAATATTTTGAATATAGTGATATAAATTCGATATTTCGAATATTCGTTTTTTTTTTATTGTTATATTTTTTTCTTTCCCACTTCCCTAAAGTTGTTCTTACCTGTCCTTTGGATTCCTGGCTTCCTGGCTGCTCCAGTCAGTGCCCGTTGCCGCTTCTGCCGACTTCCGTGCTCATGGAGCGTCCCCATCACCAGGGGAACGTCTCCATATACTAGAATGTACTGTCGGATTTGAGAATTACGTGAAAAATCGCAATTTGAATATTTCAAGTTATAATAATCGAATTTCGATTTTAACTTAGCACTGCTATATTTAATTCTAGCCTAATATGGAATATAGCAGTGCTAAGTTAAAATCGAAATTCGATTATTATAACTTTAATTATTATTATTTTTTTTATTGTTATATTTTTTTCTTTCCCACTTCCCTAAAGTTGTTCTTACCTGTCCTTTGGATTCCTGGCTTCCTGGCTGCTCCAGTCAGTGCCCGTTGCCGCTTCTGCCGACTTCGGTGCTCATGGAGCGTCCCCATCACCATGGGAACGTCTCCATATACTAGAATGTACTGTCGGATTTGAGAATTACATGAAAAATCGCAATTCGATTATTTCAAGTTATAATAATCGAATTTCGATTTTAACTTAGCACTGCTATATTTAATTCTAGCCTAATATGGAATATAGCAGTGCTAAGTTAAAATCGAAATTCGATTATTATAACTTGAATTTTTATTTTTATTTTTTATTTTTTTATTGTTATATTTTTTTTTTTCCCACTTCCCTAAAGTTGTTCTTACCTGTCCTTTGGATTCCTGGCTTCCTGGCTGCTCCAGCCAGTGCCCGTTGCCGCTTCTGCCGACTTCCGTGCTCATGGAGCGTCCCCATCACCATGGGAACGTCTCCATATACTAGAATGTACTGTCGGATTTGAGAATTACGTGAAAAATCGCAATTCGATTATTTCAAGTTATAATAATCGAATTTCGATTTTAACTTAGCACTGCTATATTTAATTCTAGCCTAATATGGAATATAGCAGTGCTAAGTTAAAATCGAAATTCGATTATTATAACTTGAATTAATCGAATTGCGATTTCAACTTGGACCTGGTTTACTATGGTTGGCTTGGTAGAATTAGCGAATATGACGAATGCATTCGTCATATTCCACAAAACGAAGAGTAGCCTTTAAGAGTAGCCTTTAAGTTAAAATCGCAATACGCGATTATTTAAATCGCATATTAATCGCGATAACAAGAATAATGACGAATATTCGATTTCGACGAATATAAAACGAATATTCTATCGAATATTCGCGAATTTCGTCGAAATCGAATATGGCACCTGCCGCTCATCACTAGTAAACAATTCCTCACTGTTGGATATCTATAGGTATTTCTTGTATGATGAGACTCACTGTGAAAAAGAATCTATTTCCCAGTTCCGGTATTGCCAATATAAATGTACTCCCCGACTTCTCCCTGCTGTAGGCCTCTTATTGCTACGCACTGGTTATGACTGAAAAATAGCCTAAGAAGTATAAATATAAGTCCGAAAAGGGAGAGACGGAGAGCCCTTAGCAGTAGTTATGAGGTTCCTGGAGCAGAGGAAAAAAAAGGGTTCTTCCCGGGTTTACTGTGCCCCCTACCCAGCACTTTAGTCCCCGGTTTCTCCTTCAGTCTAGGCGGCAATATAGGATGTGTCCGTGAGATCCCAAAAAGGGAATGGGCTGATAGCTTGGAGTCTCCTTGTTCTTAATATACAGTTTTTTACTCACAGATCCTCTATAAAAGCTGTGTAAAAGCATTGAAAAGATGATCCATGCAGGTGCTCAGGCACGATGCGTTCTCTCTGTTAGGCAGTTGGCTCCGCCCCCTCTAAGCAAATCAATTCTATCAATTAGAATTTCAGAATTTTTGCAATTTGTTTAGGCAAATCAAGAAATATCTGCATGTGAAAAATATGTGCAATTCAGATTTCTAAAATTAAAAGAAAATTGAATGTTTCACACCTGCATATACAGCGTAGCCATCCAATCATTGCTTAGCTTACTAATCTCTCTCTTACTCTCTAAAATTCAAGGAATTTGAATGGAAATTCACTCATCTCTAGTCCATATGCTCAAGCCTGTTTTTTGTTTTGTTTTTTAAACACATCCACATGGTTTACTATGTGTTTTACAGCTCTGGTCTTCTCAAAGAAGTGGGACAATATATGCATCATCCATGCAGCTCTGCATCCTCTGCTTCCCTTCACACTGACCCCGTAGCAGTGACGATAGATAGATAGATAGATAGATAGATAGATAGATAGATAGATAGATAGATAGATAAGCCACATTCTAGAATTCTGGCTTTCAAAAAATTTCAAATAGGGCTTTTGAGACATTTTTAACTTAGTTGAGTAAAAAATTTTGATTTATTTCAATTTTACAGCACTCACCCCAGTTTTCAAAAGTGGATGAGGATTTATCACTATTAGGCCTCTTTCACACGGGCGTCGCGTGTGAGGGCCGGATAGGATGTGGGTGCGTTGCGGGAAAATGCGTGATTTTTCAGCGTGAATGCAAAGTGTTTTAAGGAGTTTTCCATGTGATGGACCATGTGATGAGCGCAAAGGTCATTTTCCTCCCAGGTCATCAAAGAAGAAGAAAGAAGAGACGCCAGGCTGCGCGAACAAGTGGATGAGGTGAGTTTAATTTAAATTTTTTAACCCCTCCCTATTTTACTTAGCATTCTGTATTAAGAATGCTATTATTTTCCCTTATAACCATGTTATAAGGGAAAATAATAATGATTGGGTCCCCATCCCGATTGCCACCTAGAAACCATGCGTGAAAATCGCACCGCATCCGCACTTTCTTGCGTATGCTTGCGATTTTCACGCAGCCCCATTCACTTCTATGGGGCTTGCTTTGCGTGAAAATTGCACAATATAGAGCATGCTATGATTGCGTGAAAATCACCGCTCATGTGCACAGCCCCATAGAAATGAATGGGTCTGGATTCAGTGGGGGTGCAATGCATTCACCTCACGCATTGCAGCCGCACTGAAAACTCGCCCATGTGAAAAAGGCATAACTTTTTTTTTTTAAAGTGACAAAAAGTCACAACCTCACTCTAATGAGGGGGTGGTGTAAAAAATGGAGTAGCATTTGTAGGCAAGTGTTTGGTTTAAAAAGGCTCCAAATTTAACAACCAATGTGAAAAATTTGTTGCATAGTATGTCAAGCAAAACTGACTTTGAATATTACCCTCATGATAAATCCCCCCCATAGTCTTTAGGAGAGGTTTAGGACTCATGCACATGAACGTATTTTCTTTACGCTTCCCTTCATTTTTTTTTTTGCGGACCATATGCGGAACCATTTACTTCAATGGGGCTGTAAAAAATACAGAAGTTACTCCGTGTGCATTCCGTTTCCGTTTGTCCGCATGGCCAAAGTAGTGCATGTCCTATTATTATCCGCAAATCACGGTCCGAGGCCCCATTTTAAGTCAATGGGTCCGCAAAAAAATGGAACGTACATGGAACACATGTATATGTCATCAGATACTGAACAACAAATCTGTGAAAAATGGACGCAAAACAACAACGGTCGTGTGCATGAGCCCTTAACTCGTATATTGGCCTATGTCTTCAAGAAGACAGAGGACATTCAAACATTTGATCATCAGTAGATTATCCGCTTTGCGTTGATATATTTCTATGATACTTAGATAACTGCAGCTTCCACCTTAAAATTGAAGGAGATTTTTCATAGTGTGTCCTTTCTTTAGTCTTTTCGTTTTTCATTTCTTACGCCTGTGGTCTTCTTGATAAATCCCCCTTTCCCATAAACTTCATTTACTGGAAATGTAATATCTCGGTGACAGACAACTCTGGGTTATTAATTTTAAAATGCATAATGATACACTTTTAAAATTCTGCACACATGACTGCAAAATGTCATATTTCATCCCAAAGTTCTACCATTTGCATAGCCCGCGCAGCCCGTGCTTTTTTTTTTTAATTACCTATTTCTGCTTTAAATACAAGCCTACGCCAATTACATTTAAAGGAATACACCCCAGACAACCATTTCCTGGTTTAGTATGTACAAACTCAGCATGACAAAATAAGTCTAACTTATTTAAAAGCTGGAATTGGCAAACATGCTGAACACCAAGCAATGAACACAATACAACACTTTAACAGCCCCTGCAGGAGATGTGGATTTTCGCAAAGACGCTTCACTTAGAGGCAACTCAGCAAAACATTGGGACCAATTTGTAGAGTTTATGAATGTGTCAAACTATCTACCTATAAAACCTACCGCTACAAAGGTGCTTTGGAATGTGCTGTTACTGAAGTACATTATGTGGAAGAAGTATAAAGCTCAATGCATCCTCAGCACTTTTCTTCAACATTTTATTGAAAAGCCTTGAAAAATTTGCATACTTTTTACAGCCCGCAATAATACATGTATAGATGGAGAATGCAAAGTTTTACATAGCATAGCATGCAATTTTCTATTTGCTTTTTTAGAGAACCTTAGAGAACCCTGTGCTATGAATTTTTAAAGTGAAAAATTGTCAATCTGATTAACTAACTCTCACTAATCACTAGAATAGGGGTCCCTAGACCCACTTTATAACGCAATGCTAGACCGCAGTGAGGAGTTCGAATGTAGTAGTTATCTATGCAGAAAGAATGGGGGCTCAGGATCCCTGTTCTAAGAATAGAAGGGAGTCCTAGTGGTGGGGTCCACAGCGATTATCCATTTGTCACCTATCCACACATGTTTTTTGTAAAATCACTACATAACACATAGAATGTGTCATCAGAAAATTAGCTTTTGATTAACCCTTTCAGGACCAGGCCATTTTCGTGTTTTTTTTGTTGTTTGTTTGTTTGTTTTTGTTCTTTCTTTTTTTTACTCCTTATTTTTCCAGAGCCAAACTTTTTTATTTTTCCATTTACAAAGCCATGGGAGGGCTTGTTTTTTGAAGAACAAGTTGTATGTTTTAATGTCCTAATTTATTATTGCATACAATGTAGTGAAAAGCTGGAAAAAAAATTCCACTTTGTTTTAATACTGAAAAAAAAACTATATAAAAAAAGTTAAAATATATTTTTTATTTTCATTGCCATATTCTGACATTTTTTTTACTTTTTTGTAGTTATGTGTACAGAGCTGTGTGAGGGCTAATTTTTTTGCAGGGTAATCTTTCATTGATACCATTTTGGTTTGAGAATGACTCTTTGATCACTTTTTATTACATTTTTTTGAGGCGGTGAAGGGACAAAAAAAAGTGAATCGGCCATTTAGATTTGTTTTCCATTCCCATATGGGATAAATATTTAATATTTTAATAGTCATATTTTATCTATTTTGATTTTGAGGAAAGAGGGGTGATTAGAATTTTTTATATTTTTAATTTTTTTGAATTTTTTTTTCCATAGGGAACTTCAACATACAATCATTAGATTGCTTTTCTAATATACTCCAATGCATTAGCAATAGAGTCTATTAGAATTATGCTTTGTCCCTGTGGAGCCCTGCCACAGGCAGGGTCTCCGCGGGAACCTATCTTTGGCAGCCTCAGATTATTCAGGAGGACTAAGGCTCCATTCACACGTCCGCAAAATGGGTCCGCATCCTTTCCGCAATTTTGCGGAAAGTGTGCGGACCCATTCATTCTCTATGGGGACGGAATGGATGCGGACAGCACACAGTGTGCTGTCTGCAGCCGCAATTGCGGAGCGCGCCCCCGATTTTGGGTACGCAGCTCCGCAAAAAGATAGAGCATGTCCTATTCTTGTCCGCAGCTTGCGGACAAGAATAGGCATTTCAATGGGGGTGACGGGCTGGTGTGTTGCGGACCCGCAATTTGCGGGTCCGCAACACATCACGGACGTGTGAATAGAGCCTAAGGCTGCCACAAACACTATTCGGCTCCCCCGATCCCTGCTAGGAGGAGAAGTTGCATGCCTGGAAGATTGCTCTTGTTTTTTTTAGCTCCCAGATGCTGTGGTGACATTTGAAATTACCTTTTGTTTAAATCACATTTTATGTGAAACATATTTTTCATAAATTTTTGGCAATGTTATATTTTCCATGTCAATATCTTCATTAAAAAAATCCTGCATATTCTGCACTGAGCCTAGTAAATGCCACTTCTTGGTCTGTACAGATCACTTTTCATCATTATCATCATAGGCAGGATTACAATGACAGATATCACCTCTGTGTATACAAGTAATAGAGGACCTACCATTCACAATAAGCGATTGTCAGAACTTATCTATGGTATTATTTCATTGAACAATACAATGACCTCTGCACATGTCACAGAGCGTGCCTAGAAAACCTTCCCATAGAATTTCCTCCAGACTATTGTGTCTATGGCCCGTGGCGGCTGCTGTAAAGCAAATCTCTAAATGAAGTTAACAATACCGTAGCTCAGGCAAGATGGCATCCCCCATAATCTCCAAAATATTTCAGAAAATAGAATTTAAAAAATCTACAATAAGAAAATAAAAAGAAAATAAGAAAAAAGGATATGGGTCACTATCTGGTTTTCACTGGTGGAAAAAAAAATTGTAGGTGACACATTCCCTTTAAGATTGTTATATTTCATAGTTGTTCACTCCAATATTTTGTATTAGTAATCCTGCACTTTAAGGGCATTAAACAAGAATAGGGCACATAGAAATAGTGCCAAAGAAATAAGGACATTAACTAAATATGAATGGGTGCTTAGGGCAAGTTCACATTACCATTTATTTTTCCGTTCTTCTGATGCTCAGGATCCTTTTTTTTTACAGTATCTTTTTATTTTCCGTGATGAGAACTCAGTCAGACAGCATGTAGTCATTTACAGCAGTTGCTCTGAATTTCTGCTCTGATAATGTTTGTTACCAGCACCTGCAGGAATGTATTTTATGTTCTAAAATTCTGTGACTGGTTTATTTTTAATGCTCCAGCAATTTCTTACAAAAATAGTTTTGTAAATCGGCTGGTGATTAGTGTGTGAAGTCACCAGTCACATACTGTACCAACTATCCCTAAAAGGCAAAAAATCGCTAATTTTAACCCTTATAGCAGGTAGTTTACCTGTTAAAACGATCCCCTCTATGACAGGGATATTTGGCTTTAGGGTAAAATTTATGGAAAATGTAAAAAGTTCCTGCTACAGTGATGTTATATCATGAAAGTAGGGCATTTAAGTTGAAACATGCAATGGTGATTTTCTCATTTTAAACTATTTATTGAAACAAAAGCCAACAACAGTGGTTGGTATTAGAGATGGCCTTGCGGTTCGCCCAGCCGTCATTTCGCGTCCAACTTTGCGATTCGCCGAACATGCGAACATATGGCGATATTTGCACACGCCATATTTTTTTGCATAGCGCAGAACTTTGACCCATGACACATCCATCAGGTGGGATAGGACAGTCAATTGAGAAGTTTCAGTACATGGACACACCACCTACCCTATAAATAAACACGATCTGGCAGCCATTTTACAGTAGGGTAGGCAGTGTGTAGGGAGAGGTTGCTGTGTGGAGCAGGGACAGACTGTTAATGACACCAAACGCTAGCTAATAGGGCCACAAAAGTCCTTTTAAGGACTGGTATAGGTGTGCTATCGATAGGTGTGACATAGTGAGGGGTCTGATATACTTACGATATACTTTCTAACATAAAAAGTATATTATAGTGCATTTGTATTGTGCAGCAGTTGTGTGAGGTTCTGCTGTAATACTGCAGCTAGATAGAGGGACAAATGCTATTGGAATAACTAATTGCAACTGGTGTGATATACCTGTTGCCCCCCAAAAAAATAACTGATTAAGGGGTGTGACATGCCTATAATATACCTTCTAACATAGAAAGTATATTGTAATGCATTTGTATTGTGCAGCAGTTGTGTGCGGTTCTGCTGAGATACCGCAGCTAGATAGAGGGACAAACGCTATTATAATAACTAATTGCAACAGGTGTGATATACCTGTTGCCCCCCCAAAAAAACTGATAGAGGGGTGTGCTATACCTATAATATACCTTCTAACATAGAAAGTATATTATAGTGCATTTGTATTGTGCATCAGTTGTGTGCGGTTCTGCTGAGATACCGCAGCTATATAGAGGGACAAACGCTATTCAAATAACTAATTGCAACTGGTGTGATATACCTGTTGCCTCCAAAAAAACTGATTAAGGGGTGTGATATATCTGCTACCACAAAATACTGATTGAGGGGTGTGATACATCGGCTTCCACCAAATAAAGATTGAGGCCTGCGATACACCAGCTTCCAACAAATATTGATTAAGGGGTTTGATATACCAGCTTCCAGCAAATACTCATTATATGGTTCTATATACCTGTTTCCACAAAATACCGATACAGGGTATTGATATACCGGCTTCCACCAAATATTGATTGAGGCCTGCGAAACACCAGCTTCCACAAAATATTCATTTAGGGGTTTGATTTACTGGCTTCCAGCAAATACTCATAATTGGGTTCTAAATACCTATTTCCACAAAATATTGATAAATTGTATTGATATAACGGCTTCCACCAAATATTGATTAAGGGGTTTGATTTACCAGCTTCCAGCAAATGCTCATTCTTGGGTTCTATATACTTGTTTCCACAAAATACTGATAGAGGGGATTGATATACAGGCTTCCAGAAAATATTGATTGAGGCCTGCGATATACCTGCTTCCACAAATACTGCTCTTCTATAGGGACTTTGTCACAGGGTCATTTTGAAAATGACAGGCAAAGGCAGAGACAGGCCATTCCGCAGGGGTGGTAGGGGTCGAGCAGGTGCACCAGGCTGGAGCATAAGTAGGAAGTTGAAGAAGGTGCCTTCCGCTTCTGCACCCTCCGCATCCTCTGTATCAGCACCCTCTTCACTCTCTGCTGTGTGCACCCCCAAAGACCCCAACACCACCATAGCCCCTCCACTCAAGTCAGAGGAATTATTTTCCCATACATTCCCAGACCTTACCAAAGCAAAGCCATTCTTGGCATCGGATGAGGAAGAGGAAGTTGCAACAGCCGCCACCCAGCGGTCTGACGACAGATCAGCCCAAGGAGGGTGGTCCCCGCTGTTGCTGCCTACTTCCAGATCTCTAATGCCAGTGGTGATGAAGGCAATGATGATGATGTGTTGATGGTCGTCACGTGGGTGCCCACAAGAGAGTAAGAGGAGGGGAGTTCAGAGGGAGAGAGACAGAGCAGCAGATAGGGAGGAGAAGGAGGAGAAGCAGGCAGAACTCGCAGTGCACAGGAGGCAAAAAGCAGACTGGAAATGTATCTGGAGCGAGACATCCACCATGCACTGTCACATCTGGGGCTTCCAAGACGCTGGCACATGGCTGCGCAGTGTGGGCTTTTTTAAGTGTGTCAGCTGCTGACAATACCGTTTCCATCTGCAGCCTGTGCTGTCAACGCATAAGTCGCGGTAAGCCCAACACTCACCTAGGGACGACCGCCTTAAGAAGGCACCTGGCCTCCCATCACCGAGCCCAGTGGGAGCAACACCATCAGAGTGGATTTGGTGTTACAGCCACCTATTACATGCAGGCCTGCCTCTTCTTCTCCTCCTCCTACTCATCCTCCGTCTCCTCCTTGGCTGACTCCTCCTTTTCCAATGTTTTTGCCTCTTCCGCTACACCCTACCAGCTCCCCAGAACCTATTCGACGTGCCAGGTGAGACGCTGCCGTGCTATGATGCAGCTGTTGTGCCTGGAAGCCAAGAGCCACACCGGTCCTGCACTCCTTTCAGCTTTGCGGTCACAGGCCCATCAGTGGTTAACCCCGCTCAATTTGACAGTTGGTAAAGTGGTGTGCGACAGCGGTGCCAATCTGCTGAAACAAGGCAAAAAGACACATGTGCCGTGCATGGCACATGTCCTGAACTTAGTAATGCAGCGATTTGTTGCCAAATACCCCGGGGTCCAGGACGTTTTGTGGCAGGCCAGGAAAATCTCTGGCCATTTTAGAAGATCTTACACAGCCATGGCTCGCCTTGCTGATGTTCAGTGGCGACACCACTTGCCCGTCAGACTTCTCATTTGTGACTGCCCTGGAACTCCACTATGTATATGCTTGATAGGCTGCTCCAGCAAAAACGTGCCATTAACAACTACCTGTACGAACTCTGCGGCAGGACAGGTTCTGGGGAGCTTGTTTTTTTTTACCGCACCAGTGGCTGCTCATGCGCGACACATGCAGACTTCTGCGGCCATTTGATGAGATCACCAAACTGGTCAGTCGCAGCCAGGGAGCCATCAGTAACATCGTACCTTACGCCTTCTTTCTGGAGCGTGCATTGCGTCTGCAGGAGTCTGAAGAGTAGTCAGAGGAGGATTGTGCCTAGGGGAGGAGGAGGAGCAAGAAAAGCAGGGTTTAAACTTTTCTGGGATCCCTGGTGTTGTCCATGGTTGCGGGGGAGGAGACCAATGACGACATTATCCTGGGCGATGAGCAGGAGCCAGGCTCCACCATCGCTTCCAATTTGCGCAAATGGGGGCCTTTATGCTCCAGTGTTTGAAGAGGGACCCCCGTATAAAAAGCATAAAGGGCAAGGATCAGTTCTGGGTGGCAATGTACTTAGACCCCTGGTACATACACAAAATGACGAACATGTTACCAGCGTCACAGAGGGTTGTCAGAATGCAGCATTTCCAGGCCTTGCTTCGAGAGATGCTGCAATTTGCTGTTGCGGGCGCTGGCAGAGGAATTTCCACCCACAGAGAAACAGTTGCAGGTACCAATCCTACAGCGCATGCAAGAAGAGGGCAGTTTGAAGATGTGTTGGTCACTTCAGATATGAGATCATTCTTGCAGTTAAACCCATCGACAGCCGCCCTCCAGATCCAGCCTCACAGAACGCCTAGACCGACAGGTGTCCGACTACATTGGGTTAACAGCTGATGTGTATGCTCTGAGAAGTGAGGAACCACTTGACTACTAGGTGTGCAGGCTTGACCTGTGGCCAGAGCTGGCACAATTTGCCATGGAACTCTTGGCCTGCCCCTCGTCGAGTGTCCTGTCCGAAAGGAAGTTCAGTGCAGCAGGGGGGATCATGACCGATAAGCGAACTCGCCTAGCTCACGACAGTGTGGACTACCTCACATTTCTAAAAATGAATGAGGCATGGATCTCGGAGGAATTCAACACCTGTGATGACCATGTTTAATTGAATTTCCTCATGCCAGCCCACACATATTCGCCACCAAAAGAACAAATAATGGTCCCTGTCTTATGTAAATACAGCGGCATAAAAGTCCTTTTCTGTCCGGTGAATGCCTAATGTTTGGGGTCACGGAGGAATTCAACACCTGTGACGACCACTTGTTTTCGAATTTCAACTATTATCAGTAGTTTTTTTTTCAAGAGGGGGGATTTTGTTAGCTATGTTTCTAATCCAATTTTACATTTTTAGTTCTTTTAAACATATGTATTTGACATGTATTTGTTCTGGCCTGCAGTAAAATTTATATCCAATGACCGTCTAATATACCTTTAGCCACATAATGATCACTTGATGTTTTCTGTACGGTGAATGCCTAATGTTTGGGGCCTATACTCCAATGGCCTGCAGTAAAATTGAAATTCAATGACCATCTAATATACCTCCAGCCACATAATCACTTGATGTTTTCTGTCCGGTGAATGAATAATTTTTGGGGCCTGTAGTCCACAGGCCTGCAGTAAAATTGATTACCATTGACCATCTAATATACCTCCAGCCACATAATCACTTGATCTTTTCTGTCCGGTGAATGCCTAATGTTTGGGTCCTGTACTCCACTGGCCTGCAGTAAAATTGATATCCAATGACCATCTAATATACCTCCAGCCACATAATCACTTGATCTTTTCTGTCCGGTGAATGCCTAATGCTTGGGGCCTGTACTCCACTGGCCTGCAGTGAAATTGATATCCATTGACCGTCAAATATACCTCCAGCCACATAATCACTTGTACTTTTCTGTACGGTGAATACCTAATTGTTAGGGCCTCGCAGGAATTCAACACCTCTGACGACCACATGTTATCGAATTTCACTTATTATCATTTAGGGTTTATTCAAGAGGGGGGATTTCGTTAGCCATGTTTTTAATCCAATTTTATATTTTTAGTTCTTTTAAACATATGTATTTGACATGTATTTGTACTGGCCTGCAGTAAAATTGCTATCCAATGACCGTCTAATATACCTCCAGCCACATAATCACTTGATGTTTTCTGTCCAGTGAATGCCTAATATTTGGGGCCTGTACTCCACTGGCCTGCAGCAAAATTGATATCCAATGACTGTCTAATATACCTCCACCCACATAATCACTTGATGTTTTCTGTCCGGTGAATAACATTTTTTTGGGGCCTGTTGTCCGATGGCCTGCAGTAACATTGATATCCATTGACCGTCTAATATACCTCCAGCCACATAATCACTTGATCTTTTCTGTATGGTGAATGCAAAATTTTTGGGGCCTGTAATCTAACTGGCCAACAATAAAATTGTTATACGGTGACCGCCTAATGTACCTCCAGCCACATTATCAATTGTTCTTTTTTGTACAGTGAATGAATAATTTTTGGGGCCTGTTGTTTACTGGCCTGCAGTAAATTTGATATCCATTGACGATTTGCGCACTTCTAGTAAGTATTTTGTGGCTGCAAATATGAGCTGAAGGTTTTTCAGGTTCGCCTTCCATTAAATTGAATGGGGCCCGTCTCGGACTTGCGGTTCGCGAACATTTGATCGCATTCGTAAATCGTCCCGGCTGATGTTTGTCCATCACTAGTGGCTATACCCCCACAAAAATGTCAGTATCTCAATAACTTGTCATGTGGCCTCGATGCGCTGGCGCATTGTCATCCATGAAGATGAAATTAGGCCTGTGTTGTTCATGCAGAGGCACAATGGCTGGATTAATGATGTTATTCAAATAGTATGGGCTCATCACTGTGCCATTCACAAAGTGTAGGGAAGTTCTGTATTGACTAGACACACCTGCCCACACTGTAACACCATCACTACCAAAGGCTCGTCTGGTGACAACAGTGGCTGATGCATAGCTCTTTCCTTGACGTCGCCAACTTTGTTGGTGTTCATAATTTCTGCTCAGCGTGAATCGACTTTTATCAGTGAACAGCACGGAGGCCCACTGGTCCCTTGTCTAGCGTAGATGCTCCCTGCCCCATGCAAGACAATGACGCCTTTGCCTGGTGGTGTGGTAAGGTACCCTTGCAGGTCATCTAGCATGCAGACCACGCTGATGTAAATGGTTTCGAATGGTCTGACGTGACACTTGGGTGCCTTTCACCTCCCTTAAATATGCCTGGAGTTGTGTGACATTCATCATCCGGTTCCACAGGGCATTGTTCACAAGGAAGCAGTAATCAGTGTGGGATGTGGCCAAACGGCAATGCATTTCTGTGACTCTTCCAGTGTCTCTGTATCTCTGTTGAAACCTGCTGATGACACTCTAAGCCACTTCTGACTGATAACATCCTGCTTGAAGCCTCGCAATCGTGAGGTACTGTTGATCAACTGTTAGGTTTCATTTTGGTCTCATGATTTCAAAATGTGAACAGCATGAGGAGGAGGACTGTTAAAATACCAATTATTTATTGGCCGATTAATGGATCAAATTTTGCCCTTAAGCTGCTTGTTAGAGAACAACAAGTTGTGCAAAAAGTACTGAAACATTGAACAGTTGGACATGTGCATTCAAAAGTTTAGAGAAGGTTACATTAAGTTCACTTGTAAAAGTTAGAGTGCCTTTTAGATTCATCCTGAAATTTCACCAACAAGCCAAATATCCCTAACCTTTTGTGAGTAGTGTATATTTGCAGTGTGCCAGCGCTGACTTCATAAGGAGTTAAGATTGTATATGACATGTACTGGCATCTTACAGCTGGTGTATAGGGTTAACATCAGCCCATGAGAACAGTTGCTAGGTTGGGCCTTTTGCCCCCACCCCCTCCATTTATTGAGGTTAGTGAGTGTGTGTAAGACAGAGACTAAAGAAGCTGCTGAGCAGTCCTGGAAAGTGACACCAGCTAGCTAAAAGGAATTGAGTAAACCAGAACCCAAAAAGACCCCCTTCTGAGGACGCATTGTGAATTGTAGAGTGGCCTTTTCAAGGGTGGTGCTGGAAAACAATAGTGATGAGCGGCAGGGGTCATATTCGAATTTGCGATATTTTGCAAATATTTTGTAGAATATTCATTGAATATTCGCGAATTCGAATATTCGTTATATTCTGCAATTTTTTTTACTCGAAAAATCGGCAAGGTAATGATTTTTTTCCATCTGACGTCATGATTCCTCCCTGCTTAAGTAACTTAAGCAGGGAGGAATCATGACTTCAGATGGAAAAAAAGACAAATATTCTAAAAAACAAAGATATTCGATATAGTGCTATATGTTTGTTTTTTAGAATACTTGTAATATTCTAAAACAAGAATATATAGCAATATAGCGAATATTTGAAAAAAAAACTAATGTAGAGCAATTTAGCTAATATAGTGCTATAATCATTTTTTTTATTGTTGTAATTTTTTCCAATCTGAACTTCAGATGAGAAAAAAATTACAACTATTAGACAAAGAAGATTATAGCACTATATTAGCTAAATTGCTCTATATTCGTTTTTTTGAATATTCACTATTTTTGCTATATATTCTTGTTTTTGAATATTACGAATATTCTAAAAAACTAATATATTCAATATAGTGCCATATATTAGTTTTTTTTAAATATTCGTCATATTTCCCATCTAAAGTTCCTCCCTGCTTAAGTTGCCTGTGAGCCAATGACTCATTGGCCCACAAGCAAGAAGCAGGGAGGAATCATGTTTTTAGATGTTAAAAAATGACAAATATTCGATATAGCGAATATATAGCACTATATTCAAAATATTCGAGAATTCTCGAAGTTGCGATATTCGAGATAAATATTCGTAATTTGAATATTAGCGCTCAACACTAGAAAACAACTGTGGAGATGAAGTCTGTCTAAGGCATTGGGCTCCACAGCATATTTGCCTGGGGAATAGAGAGCTTCAGGTACCCAGGCATACTGGAGAGGCAGATTGCAGGTCTGCTACAGGACTACACCTTATAGCTGGGCATTTTAGTACTGCAGGAACCCCCTTAGAAGTGTTGTATCACAGTTTACTCCCTCAGACCATTCCCTGGGGATCAGTGCAATGGAGTTATAGTACTGAAGAAGGAGGCTAGAGTTGAACATAACAAAGTTTTTTTCTAAATGCAACAAAAAAATGAATCCAGCCAACAAACGAGGTAATATGGACAATCACAATACTTTAGTAAGTGCCTTGCATTAGCTTTGTCTACATCAGTGGTCAGCAACCTTCGGCACTCCAGCTGTTGTGAAACTACAATTCCCGATATGCTCCATTCATTTCTATGAGAGTTCTGAGAAGAGTAGAACAAGTATGCATGCTGGGAGCTGTAGTTTCACGACAGCTGGAGTGCCGGTGGTTGCCTACCCCTGGTCTACATGATAAATGCCATTTGTTGAGCTTAGACAAACTTTTTAAATGGGTTGTTCAGCCACTTACATGTTAAAAAAAAAAGGGAAATAATACTCACCTTACTATTACCTTGTGCTCCCGTTCTGATGCTTCCTGGTTCCCCTAAGGGAGCTCTATACTCCCTGGTCTCTTTCAACACAGTGATTGGCTGCAGCATATGTATGCCCAAAGGGACCAGCATGCACAGAGACAGGCGGGGAACCCGGGAACCCATGGAATGGGAGCAGTGGGGGATCGGTAAGTTAATTATTACTTGTTTTACTATTCTACACCAGTCTTTATTAGTTTTATGCTGTTTGACAACCCTTTAAGAACAAATGTGAGCTCTCCAAGTGTTGAATATATGTTTATAGTTAATTATATTCCTAGTTTCATACAGTATGTAGCCACAGCTTTTTTTTAAATCACTTTATGATTGAGAAAACTAGATTTAATATGCTAGGCCTCCCATGTCGATTATCACAGATACCAGTAGAGAAATATTCTTTGAGCTGACACCCTTCAGCTGTTTATATTGTGCATGTAGGTTTCATAAATTATGAAGGGTCATTATGCAGAGATATAATTTTAAACTAATATTGTTCATTTTCTTTTTTCTATTGCCACCTGCCAGTCTTAAAATTATCGTAGATTGAAATAATATTAACTATTCATTATGCTAACAGAAGGAGAGGCACAAGGAGGAAAAATTTACTTTTGCATATTGACATGTAATAAAGATGATGCTTTGTGATTTCAATAACGTGACATTACATCATTACCTTTTATCAGGTACTGTGAACAAATAAGTATATACAGTGCCTCACAACCTGGAATTAACATGGATTGTTTGAGGATTTGCATAATTTAATTTACAGAACATGTTCACAACTTTGAAGATGTTTTTTTATTGTGAAGCAAACAGCAAATAGGACAAAATAACAAAAAAAGTCAATGTGCATAACTATTCACCTCCCTAAAGTCAATACTTTGTAGAGCCACTTTTAGCGGCAATCACAGCTCCAAGTCGCTTTGGATAAGTCTCTATGAGCTTGCCACATCTTACCACTGGGATTTTTGCCCATTCCTCCTTGCAAAACTGCTCCAGCTCCTTCAAGTTGGATGGTTTGCGCTTGTGAACATCAATCTTTAAGTATGACCACAGATTTTCTATTGGATTGAGACCTGGGCTTTGACTAGGCCATTCCAACACATTTACATGTTTCTCCTTAAACCACCCAAGTGTTGCTTTAGCAGTGTGTTTGGGGTCATTGTCCTGCTGGAAGGTGAACCTTCGTCCTAGCCTCAAATCACGCACAGAGTGGTACAGGTTTTGCTCAAGAATATCCCTGTATTTAGCACCTTCCATATTTCCCTAAACTCTGACCAGTTTTCCACTCTCGGCTGCTGAAAAACATCCCCACAGCATGATGCTGCCACCACCATGTTTCACTGTGGGGATGGTGTTCTTTGGGTGATGTGTTTGGTTTGCGCCAGCCATAGCGTTTTCTTTGATGGCCGAAAAGTTCAATTTTAGTCTCTTCAGACCAGAGAACCTTCCTCCTAACATTTTGGGAGTCTCCCACATGCCTTTTTGCAAACTCACATGCCTTATTGTTTTTATCTGAAAGGAATGGCTTTCTTCTGGTCACTCTGCCATAAAGCCCAACTCTATAGAGCGTACGGCTTATTGTCGTCCTATGTACAGATACTCCAGTCTCTGCTGTGGAACTCTGAAGCTCCTCCAGGGTTACCTTAGGTCTCTGTGCTGCCTCTCTGAATAATGTCCTTCTTGCCCGGTCCGTGAGTTTTGGTGGGTGGCCGTCTCTTGGCAGGTTTTCTGTTGTGCCATGTTCTTTCCATTTGGTTATGATAGATTTGATGGTGCTCCTGGGGATCATCAAAGATTTGGATATTTTTTTATAACCTAACCCTGACTTGTACTTCTCAACAACATTGTCCCTTACTTGTTTGGAGAGTTCCTTGGTCTTCATGGCAGTGTTTGGTAAGTGATCCCTCTTGCTTAGGTGTTGCAGCCCCTGGGGCCTTTAAAAAAAGGTGTGTATATGTAATGACAGATCATGTGACACTTAGATTGCACACAGGTAAAAATCATTTCACTAATTATGTGACTTCTGAAGGTAATTGGTTGCACCAGAGCTTTTTATGGGCTTCCTAACAAAGGGGGTGAATACATACGCACATGCCAATTTTCTGTTTTCTATTTCTAAACAATAGTTTTATTTATATACTGTATTTTTCTAATTTCATTTCACCAACTTAGACTATTGTGTTCTGATCCATCACATAAAATTCAGATTAACAAAACATTGAACTTAAGGCTGTAATGTAACAAAACACAAAAAGGGGGTGAATACTTTTGTAAGGCACTGTATATATATATATATATATATATATATATATAATGTAGAAAAATGGACAGCACTTCTGGAAATATAAAAAAATTAGAAAAATGTATTTACCCATGTGGTACAATGCAGCAACGTTTCGGCTAATCCATAGAGCCTTTCTCTTTGCTTGAGAAATCTCTATGGATGAGCCAAAACGTTGCTGCATTGTACCACATGGGTAAATACATTTTTCAAGCTTTTTTTATTTCCGCAAGTGCTGTCCATTTTTCTACATTATGTTTGTGTCACTAGCCAGTACCCTGGGACATAGCACCCATTTGTGAATTGGATAGTCGGTGCTGCCATTTTTTTCATATACAGTACAGACCAAAAGTTTGGACACACCTTCTCATTCAAAGAGTTTTCTTTATTTTCATGACTATGAAGGCATCAAAACTATGAATTAACACATGTGGAATTATATACATAACAAACAAGTGTGAAACAACTGAAAATATTTCATATTCTAGGTTCTTCAAAGTAGCCACCTTTTGCTTTGATTACTGCTTTGCACACTCTTGGCATTCTCTTGATGAGCTTCAAGAGGTAGTCCCCTGAAATGGTCTTCCAACAGTCTTGAAGGAGTTCCCAGATATGCTTAGCACTTGTTGGCCCTTTTGCCTTAACTCTGCGGTCCAGCTCACCCCAAACCATCTCGATTGGGTTCAGGTCCGGTGACTGTGGAGGCCAGGTCATCTGGCGCAGTACCCCATCACTCTCCTTCATGGTCAAATAGCCCTTACTTTCAAAGTTTTCCCAATTTTTCGGCTTACTGACTGACCTTCATTTCCTAAAGTAATGATGGCCACTCGTTTTTCTTTACTTAGCTGCTTTTTTCTTGCCATAATACAAATTCTAACAGTCTATCCAGTAGGACTATCAGCTGTGTATCCACCTGACTTCTCCTCAACGCCACTGATGGTCCCAACCCCATTTATAAGGCAAGAAATCCCACTTATTAAACCTGACAGGGCACAGCTGTGAAGTGAAAACCATTTCAGGGGACTACCTCTTGAAGCTCATCAAGAGAATGCCAAGAGTGTGCAAAGCAGTAATCAAAGCAAAAGGTGGCTACTTTGAAGAACCTAGAATATGACATACTTTCAGTTTTTTTACACTTGTTTGTTGTGTATATAATTCCACATGTATTAATTAATAGTTTTGATGCCTTCAGTGTGAATCTACAATTTTCATAGTCATGAAAATAAAGAAAACTCTTTGAATGAGAAGGTGTGTCTAAACTTTTGGTCTGTACTGTATATATAAATGTATGGTATGCAATGGCTATTACACCGTGGCACACCTTAGTTTTGAAGTCAATTCCATAAAGGTATATACAGAATAAGTGACCTTTTCTATATAATTTATCAACCCTATTCATTAAAGAATACTGCCCCTTATTGTTTAACAGGAAACCACCTTGGCACCACTGGGCTTGTAAGAAAAACAAAAAACTCTATGTAGATTGTGGCGCAGCTGACCGTTGTGCCGCAATCTGTGCCTGAAATATGCCTAATATAGGCATATTTTAGGATAATAAATGACCCCCTCTGCTCCAAAACTGTTTTCTGCTCTCCTGGCCCCTCCTAGCCCCACCTAAAGGTTAATACCTCCTACTGCAGAAATCTTGCCAGGTGTAAATATAACTAAATAACTTCATGAAGTTAAAGGGGAAGAACCAATTAAAAAATCTTTGCTTTATATAGGGGACGTGAAGAACAAATGACAAATCAACCATTTTTTCCCTCATAACACTGTTCACCGTATGGGAATCATATTTTTATATTTTAATAGTAAAAGTGTTTATGGACATGGAGATGCCCACAATGTTTATTCTTTATTGTTTATCAATTTTTTTTTATTCTAGAAAAAGGGGGTTATTAGAATTTTTATATATTTTTTTATTTTTAATATTTTTTCCCCCCTTTTTAAGTTACCCTAGAGGACTAAAACAAGCAATCATTAGATTGCTGCATGTATTCTGTAGTGCATATCTATCCATTACAGAATACAGGATTCAGTATATTCCAAAGCAGTGCTGCCACCTTCAGGCCTGCATTGGAATATACTAGTAATCAGCCTGAAAGCCTTAAGCAGGCTCAGGCCTGTTATTAGTAGAGGACGCCATCCAGGATCTCCACCAGAAGAAGGACCAGGGCCAGAAAGCTTGCGGCATCCAGCTTTAGCATTCTCGGATGCTGTGGTCACAATTGACTACAGGATCTGAGGCGTTAAATGTCTGCAATCGGCATTACCGCCTATCGTAGACATTAGCCCAAGGTCTCTGCTGTTTAAAACAGCATGAACCTGGAAGTTGTAGCGCTCACGAGCAGACTGTTAGGGACACCAAACGCTAGCTAATAGGGCCACAAAAGTCCTTTTAAGGACTGGTATAGGTGTGATATCGATAGGTGTGATATACTGAGGGGTGTGATATACTTATAATATACTTTCTAACATAGAAAGTATAACATAGTGCTTTTGTATTGTGCAGCAATTGTGTGCGGTTCTGCTGTGATACCTCAGCTATATAGAGGGACAAACTCTATTGTGAAAAAAAAAAACGTATTAATGGGTGTGATATACCTATGATATACTTTCTAACATAGAAAGTATATTATAGTGCATTTGTATTGTGCAGCAGGTTGGTGCCGTTCTTCTGGGATACCACAGGTATATTGAGGGACAAGTGTTAAGGTAATAACTATTTGCAAAGGGTGTGATATACCTGTTGCCCCCCCCCAAAAAAAAATTATTGAAGGGTATACCTGTTTCCACAAAATACAGCTTGAGGGGTGTGATATACCTGCTTCCAGCAAATATTGATGTAATGGGTGGGATATACATGCTTCTAAAAAATACTGATTAAGGGGTTTGATATACCTTCTTCCACAAAATACTGATTGAGGGGTGTGATACACCTGCTTCCACAAAATACTAATTGAGGGGTGCGATATACCTTCTTCCACCAAATATTGATTAAGCGGTTCTATATACCTGTTTCCACAAAATACAGATTAAGGAGTGCGATATACCTGCTTCCACAAAATATTGATTCAGGTATTCCATATAACTGTTTCCACAAAATATTAATTGAGGGGTGGGATATACATGCTTCTACAAAATACTGATTAAGGGGTTTGATATACCTACTTCCACAAAATACAGATTAATGGTTGCGATATACCTGCTTCCACAAAATACTGATTAAGGGGTTTGATATACCTGCTTCCACAAAATACAGATTGAGGGGTGCAATAAACCTGCTTCCAACAAATATTTATTTAGGTGTTCTATATACCTGCTTCTGAAAAATTTTGATTAATGGGTTCTATATACCTGCTTCCACAAAATACTGATTTAGGGGAGCGATATAGCTGCTTCCACCAAATATTGATTGAGGCCTGCGATGCACCAGCTTCCACAAAATACTGATTGAGGGGTGGGATATACCTGTAACTACAAAATACTGATAATGGGGTACTAAATACCTGCTTCCACAAAATACTGATTAAGGGGTGCGATATACCTGCTTCCACCAAATATTGATTAAGGCCTGCGATTAGGGATGAGCGAACCCGAACTATATAGTTCGGGTTCGTACCGAATTTTGGGGTGTCCGTGACACGGACCCGAACCCGAACATTTTCGTAAAAGTCCGTGTTCGGGTTCGGTGTTCGGCGCTTTCTTGGCGCTTTTTGAAAGGATGCAAAGCAGCCAATAAACAAGCGTCATACTACTTGCCCCAAGAGGCCATCACAGCCTTGCCTACTATTGGCATGGCTGTGATTGGCCAGTGCAGCATGTGACCCAGCCTCTATATAAGCTTGGGTCACGTTGCGCTGCACGTCACTCTGCTGATTGAAGCATAGGGAGAGGTTGCAGCTGCGACGTTAGGGCGAGATTAGGCAGTGATTAACTCCTCCAAAAGACTTCATTCTGTGATCGATCTGCAGCTGTGAATTATTGAAGTGCTATATTGACTTGCTCACTTTTTTGAGGCTGCCCAGAGCGTTTTTAGATCACTTTTTTTCTGGGGTGATTGGCGGCCATTTTGTGACTTGTGGTGCGCCAGCACAAGCTATCACCAAGTGTATTTAACCATCAATAGTGTGGTTATTTTGTGCTATATCCTACATCAGCTGCAGGCTGAGCCTGTGTCACCGAAGTGCATTTAACCATCAACAGTCTGATTATTTTTTGGCCATATACTAAATCAGCTGCAGGCTGAGCCTGTGTCACCGAAGTGCATTTAACCATCAACAGTCTGATTATTTTTTGGCCATATACTACATCTGGTGCAGGCTGAGCCTATGTCACCCAAGTGCATTTAACCATCAACAGTGTGGTTATTTTTTGGCCATATACTACATCAGGGGCAAGTTGAGCCTGTCACCCAGCGCCTAAAAAATAGACCTGACATTTCTATTCAACCAAATCTGTACTGTTTTAGCTGGTCAAGTTATTTGTAGTTACCGTAAAAGCACACTTTTTGTTCTGGGTTTAAAAACTATTCCCAAATTTGCCATTCTCAAAATAACTAGTTTCTGGTATATAAAGGCCTACTTGAAATCTATCCCAAAAAGGATATCTTACATTAAAGGTACTGATAGTGTCATTCAGAAAAACCTAAGACACACGCTACCGTGCAGATAGAAGTCTGATTCTGAGATTAAACCTTAACCTGTCACACAGTGCAAAAAAAAAACAGGTCTCACATTTCTATTCAAGCAAATCTGTACTGTTTTAGCTGGTCAAGTTATTTGTAGCGACCGTAAAAGCACATTTTTTTTTCTGGGTTGGAAAACTATTCCCAAATTTGCCATTCTCAAAATAACTAGTTTCTGGTATTTGAGGCCTACTTGAAATCTATCCCAAAAAGGATATCTTACATTGAAGGTACTGATAGTGTCATTCAGAAAAATCTATGACACACGCTACCGTGCAAATAGAAGTCTGATTCTGAGATTAAACCTTAACCTGTCACACAGTGCAAAAAAAAACAGGTCTCACATTTCTATTCAAGCAAATCTGTACTGTTTTAGCTGGTCAAGTTATTTGTAGCGACCGTAAAAGCTCTTTTTTTTTTCTGGGTTAAAAAACAATTCCCAAATTTGCCATTCTCAAAATAACTAGTTTCTGGTATTTGAGGCCTACTTGAAATCTATCCCAAAAAGGATATCTTACATTGAAGGTACTGATAGTGTCATTCAGAAAAACCTAAGACACACGCTACCGTGCAGATAGAAGTCTGATTCTGAGATTAAACCTTAACCTGTCACACAGTGCAAAAAAAAACAGGTCTCACATTTCTATTCAAGCAAATCTGTACTGTTTTAGCTGGTCAAGTTATTTGTAGCGACCGTAAAAGCCGTTTTTTTTTTCTGGGTTGAAAAACTATTCCCAAATTTGCCATTCTCAAAATAACTAGTTTCTGGTATTTGAGGCCTACTTGAAATCTATCCCAAAAAGGATATCTTACATTGAAGGTACTGATAGTGTCATTCAGAAAAACCTAAGACACACGCTACCGTGCAGATAGAAGTCTGATTCTGTGATTAAACCTTAACCTGTCACACAGTGCAAAAAAAAAAAACAGGTCTCACATTTCTATTCAAGCAAATCTGTACTGTTTTAGCTGGTCAAGTTATTTGTAGCGACCGTAAAAGCACACTTTTTTTTCTGGGTTGAAAAACTATACCCAAATTTGCCATTCTCAAAATAACTAGTTTCTGGTATTTGAGGCCTAATTGAAATCTATCCCAAAAAGGATATCTTACATTGAAGGTACTGATAGTGTCATTCAGAAAACCTAAGACACACGCTACCGTGCAGATAGAAGTCTGATTCTGTGATTAAACCTTAACCTGTCACACAGTGCAAAAAAAAAACAGGTCTCACATTTCTATTCAAGCAAATCTGTACTGTTTTAGCTGGTCAAGTTATTTGTAGCGACCGTAAAAGCACACTTTTTTTTCTGGGTTAAAAAAACTATACCCAAATTTGCCATTCTCAAAATAACTAGTTTCTGGTATTTGAGGCCTACTTGAAATCTATCCCAAAAAGAAAATCTTACATTGAAGGTACTGATAGTGTCATTCAGAAAAACCTAAGACACACGCTACCGTGCAGATAGAAGTCTGATTCTGTGATTAAACCTTAACCTGTCGATAGGGGCGTGGCTAGCCAGGCATGTGAGCGGCAGCAAGTTCGCTGAGCTCCTGCACTGAAACCGGCAATTTATCCTGTGGACGCATCTGTACCTGCACAAACTGCACCCTCCTGAGCCGCTGATATCGCCCGTCAGCTACGGAGTGAAATCCTGCTCCTTAGAATCACCGATCCTGCCGCCATGTCCAGAAAGAGAGACGGACGGGGCGCAGCCAGGGAGATCCAAGATGGCGCCGGGCCCGACACGCCGAGCCGCCGAGAGCGTGCAGGCACAATACAGAAAGAGGCTGCAGTGAGACTCGGCAAGTTTGCACGCGACGCCGCTCTCTCACAGGCTACAAGGGACAGAAATAAACGGGCTTCATCTGCCAGTAGGCAATTTATCGAGGAGGAAGAGGCTGGAGCGGACATAAGTGAAGCCTGCAGCCCAAATAGATATGATCCTCTGCTGGCCTGCGATGCAGACACTGGGACGGATGCTCCTGATTCTGACACTGAAGAGCCCACACTTAAGGAAGTTATGAGAGCCATTGCAAAATGTGGTAAATCATTAACTGCTCTCAATATGCAGGTGGGGACTATAAAAGAAGATATCTCCATTGTGCGGCACGATCTGAAACGATTGGCGGAACGTACCACTGCCCTGGAAGATCGTATGGGGGATGTGGAAGATGCCATAACACCCATTAAGAGAGAGTCAGCTAACCAAGCACGCCAGTTGGATTCCCTTATGGCTAAGCAAGACGACTTGGAAAATCGCCTGCGCAGAAATAATGTCAGACTGGTGGGGGTTCCGGAAAAAGTGGAAGGGGCGAATCCTACGGAATTCTTTGAGAAATGGGTGAAGGATCAGTTTGGACCCGAAACTCTGACTCCTTTATTTGCGATAGAGAGAACCCACAGGGTCCCTACCCGCCCTTTACCCCCAGGTGCTCCGCCAAGGCCTGTACTCATGAAAGTTCTCCACTACAGGGATCGTGACATCATCCTCAGAAAAGCTAGAGAACTTCCGGAAATATCTATTGATGGGCACAAGATATCCTTCTTTCCTGATTATTCTATGAAGGTCCAAAAGAAAAGGGCGAGATTCCTTGATATTAAAAGACGGCTGAGAGGACTGAACGTCTCCTACTCCATGATCTATCCAGCAAAGCTGAGAGTTGCGGCGTTGGGAAATACATCCTTCTTTGAAGACCCCAAGGAAGCTCTGCGGTGGTTGGACCGTCATGAACGCCAGTTAAGAGAAGCAAGACAGAATGTGGATGGAGTCTGAGCTGCTGTGATCCTTAAAGTCCCCGGCTGTATAAGTATTTCTGGGCAGGGTGTATGACTGAATGTGTGTTTGCGATATACCTCAGAGAGTCTTATTGCAATGTAATCATAAGTGATATCAGTTTATTTCTCTGCTATGATCTAATCCAGTCTTTGATGTCCATGACAAAATGGTTCTAAAATGCATACTGTCCGGGAATCGGGCGGGAGCTCGGATACTAATGGTTTAACTGTTTAAGCTTGGTTATATACAGCTTTATTGAGCACGGTAGTGCAGTTAACTATGCGCTTGTCACCCCTCCACTGGGTAATATTTGTTACCCAAGGGCCTGATGACGCCGATGGGTTCTGTTGTTCTTCACGCCTCCAGTCCCGGTATGGGAATCCCAGGAGGGAACTAGTTGGCGAACTCAGTAACCCGCCTACGAGGGTTTATGTTGAGCTTGTAAGGTTTTGGGGAATTTGTTTAATTTTTGCAGCCATGAGAATGTTATTTAAGAGGTATCCTATTAGAAATTTTATATTGTCTTCTAAAAATAACACTGTGAGGGAGAGGTCCTTGACTGAGCTGGCGAAATATTCACCATATGTAAATATCGAATATGGCTAACTCAGTTAAATTCCTAAGTTGGAACGTTAGGGGCATCAAAGACGCAATCAAAAGAAGGGCGGTCATAGATAGTCTGAAGCAATACCAGCCATTAATATGGTGCCTTCAAGAAACTCACTTAACGTCAGATCAAACACGTTTGCTTACTCCTCATTGGGCCGGGCAATGTTTTCATGCCACGTATTCTACGTATGCCAGGGGTGTGAGCATTCTTATACACAGAGCCATCCCACTTGAATGCAAGACAAAACGTGTGGATACAGAAGGGCGCTTTATATTTTTACATGGTAAATTATATAACACTGAATGCATTATTATTGGTGTGCATATACCCCCACCCTATTCACCAATAGTCCTTAAAAAGTTGATATCACTTATTATAGACCTCCCGAGTATTCCTGTGGTCTTATTGGGAGATTTCAACAATATGATTAACCCTGTACTAGATAAATTTAATGATAACACACTAACAGTTAATAGGGAAATAACCCCCTTTGGACGGATGTTACAGGAAGCTTCCCTGCTTGACTTCTGGAGACTTAGGAACCCGGAAGCTAGAGTATATTCGTGTTACTCAAGTACATATAAATCATTGTCTAGGATAGATATGATCCTTGGTAATGAGGAAATGGGCCAGCTACTCCAAGATATCGTATATCTCCCTAGGCGACTATCCGATCACTCCCCTATCCTACTTACTGTCTGTTTAGTATCCCCTTTAATTCGGGGAGATAGGTGCTGGAAATTTAACCCATACTGGTTAACTGTCCTGGCTGACACATCTCAGGTTAAGGAGGAGTTGGTTGAGTTTTTCCAATTCAACACACATACTTCCTCCCGACTTGTTGTATGGGATGCCATGAAGGCTTTTTTAAGGGGCATATTGATTGCCAAAGTTAATGGGAGGAGAAGTGAAAGTAGGGCTAAAGTACAGGAATTGCTTCTAAGGGTTAAAAATGCTGAGACTAATTACGTAATGACCCCCTCTGTAGAACATGAAGGCCAATGGAAAGAGGCTCAGCAAAAGTTAAATGAAAGACTATTATTAAATGCACAGAACAGGAGATTCTTTCAGAAACAGAAATATTATGAGGAAGGAGAAAGAGCAGGGAGATTACTTGCCTTACTGACCAAGGCTCAACACCAGACTAACTATATAGCAGCGCTGCGAGATTGTAGTGGAGTGTTACATACCTCACCTGAGCAAGTAGCACAGATCATGTATACGTTCTATGCCTCCCTGTATACATCCAAATCTACAGCCATTGAATCGGAGATAGAAGGTTTCCTCCACCCACTAGGCCTTCCCACTCTCACAGCTGAGCAACAAGCCATATTGGATGCTCCTGTTTCCCTGCGGGAATTAGAAATGGCTGTGGGTGATATGACTAATAATAAATCACCAGGGGGCGATGGTCTACCTGTTGAGGTTTATAGAACTTTCTCATCTGTGCTATTACCTCAGCTACTAGAGGTGCTGAAAGAAGCCCAACAACTAGGCGAACTCCCAGCAACTATGAACGAAGCGATCATAGCGGTGATCCCAAAACCGGGAAAAGATGTCCTAGAAGCAGAGTCTTACCGTCCTATTTCCCTATTGCAGGTTGACGTAAAAATTTTGGCAAAAGTCCTGGCCAAACGCCTCAACTCAGTAATTACTTCATTGATACATACACTGCGTGCAGAATTATTAGGCAAATGAGTATTTTGACCACATCATCCTCTTTATGCATGTTGTCTTACTCCAAGCTGTATAGGCTCGAAAGCCTACTACCAATTAAGCATATTAGGTAATGTGCATCTCTGTAATGAGAAGGGGTGTGGTCTAATGACATCAACACCCTATATTAGGTGTGCATAATTATTAGGCAACTTCCTTTCCTTTGGCAAAATAGGTCAAAAGAAGGACTTGACAGGCTCAGAAAAGTCAAAAATAGTGAGATATCTTGCAGAGGGATGCAGCACTCTTAAAATTGCAAAGCTTCTGAAGCGTGATCATCGAACAATCCAGCGTTTCATTCAAAATAGTAAACAGGGTTGCAAGAAGCGTTTGGAAAAACCAAGGCGCAAAATAACTGCCCATGAACTGAGAAAAGTCAAGCGTGCAGCTGCCAAGATGCCACTTGCCACCAGTTTGGCCATATTTCAGAGCTGCAACATCACTGGAGTGCCCAAAAGCACAAGGTGTGCAATACTCAGAGACATGGCCAAGGTAAGAAAGGCTGAAAGACGACCACCACTGAACAAGACACACAAGCTGAAACGTCAAGACTGGGCCAAGAACTATCTCAAGACTGATTTTTCTAAGGTTTTATGGACTGATGAAATGAGAGTGAGTCTTGATGGGCCAGATGGATGGGCCCGTGGCCGGATTGGTAAAGGGCAGAGAGCTCCAGTCCGACTCAGACGCCAGCAAGGTGGAGGTGGAGTACTGGTTTGGGCTGGTATCATCAAAGATGAGTGTGGCGAAACCAACCTCGCCACTGGGCTTTGGAGAGGACTGGCTGCTGGCCTCTTGCCCCAGGATTATGGGCCCTATCATCAGCCCATGCAAAACTTAAGCTCCATGGCAATTGAACTGTATGTGTGTGGTCTGAGCGCCATTCAATAATATGCGCTCAGACCTAAGCTATCTGGGGATATGTTGCATGTCTTTATTTTATGTAGTAAATGTAACCTTGTGTATTTTATTGTATTTTATGTCTTTTTGCAACCATGTGCTCAATGGAGTCTGCCTCTATCCCTGGATATAATTTGATTATTTCCCATTGTCTCCAGGAAAGAGGGCTCTGTAAAACTGGTTTGAGCCAGATAGCCATGTGCCAGCCAGGGCCCAAAAGATATTTTACTAACTTTTGAACCCCTGGTCTGATTCATGCTATTTTTTAATATGTTGTTCCCCTGAATGGATTGATTGTGAATATGTAATTTTTATGTGAATGTGATGTATGGTTTTAGAGTTATGAAAGTTGGGTAGAAAGTATGTTTAACTGTATGTATAATTGAGTCTCCTCTCAGGATAAGGGGAGGGAATATGCTGGGTGTGTTTCTATTGTCCCATTGTGTGTTTAAAATGGTGATGTCTGTTCTGTTGTCCTCACATGTGTATTGGTGATCTCCTTTTGTCCTCAGAGATAATTGGATTTCTCTTCAGGTTGTCTGGACAGAGAGGAGGAAACCATGATGCATTGTGGGGATATGTTGTCCTATGTTACAGTCTTCATTCTGGTCCTCTGGGGGCGTGAACGATTGGTTGCTGTAGTTACATTGTATGTCTTGTTAATTACTGATTGGTTGTATTTCAAACCCCTGTGGGCAGTACTATGTTTGTTTTTTGTGAATAAAAGAGGCTGTACTTCAAGTACAGTCAGACCACTGCTTGACCCTCAAAACGGAGCCTTGTCTCGTTATTGGGGGGATTCACTGTATGCTGTTAGAAGACCGATTGCCAGGATTGTATGCTTTTCCTGTTCGTCTGCTAGCAGCTATTCGTGAGGTTCCAGTTTGGAGTGCTACTTTGTATCCAGTTCGGGAGGTTGGTGTCCTGCAGTAGCTGTGCCTGTCTCTCAGAAAGGGGCTTATCGCCTAAACGGATTTTAACCCCTTGTCTGCTGAAACGGTCCGTTACAATGAGCTTGTGGGGCCTTTTCGGGTTGAGGATGGAGTCAAGCTCAACTCCCAGTCCTACTGCCAGTTTCTGGAAGACACCTTCTTCAAGCAGTGGTACAGGAAGAAGTCTGCATCCTTCAAGAAAAACATGATTTTCATGCAGGACAATGCTCCATCACACGCGTCCAAGTACTCCACAGCGTGGCTGGCAAGAAAGGGTATAAAAGAAGAAAATCTAATGACATGGCCTCCTTGTTCACCTGATCTGAACCCCATTGAGAACCTGTGGTCCATCATCAAATGTGAGATTTACAAGGAGGGAAAACAGTACACCTCTCTGAACAGTGTCTGGGAGGCTGTGGTTGCTGCTGCACGCAATGTTGATGGTGAACAGATCAAAACACTGACAGAATCCATGGATGGCAGGCTTTTGAGTGTCCTTGCAAAGAAAGGTGGCTATATTGGTCACTGATTTGTTTTTGTTTTGTTTTTGAATGTCAGAAATGTATATTTGTGAATGTTGAGATGTTATATTGGTTTCACTGGTAAAAATAAATAATTGAAATGGGTATATATTTGTTTTTTGTTAAGTTGCCTAATAATTATGCACAGTAATAGTCACCTGCACACACAGATATCCCCCTAAAATAGCTAAAACTAAAAACAAACTAAAAACTACATCCAAAAATATTCAGCTTTGATATTAATGAGTTTTTTGGGTTCATTGAGAACATGGTTGTTGTTCAATAATAAAATTAATCCTCAAAAATACAACTTGCCTAATAATTCTGCACTCCCTGTACTGATCAGGCTGGATTTATGCCCAATATGTCAACAGCAGTGAATATTAGAAGGTTATACCTTAATATTCAGGCAGGCCAGGTCCGCACCTCGGATGCAGTGGTCGCATCTCTAGATGCGGCCAAGGCATTTGACAGTGTGGAATGGCTCTACTTAATATTGGTGCTTAAGGCTATGGGGGTAGGGGCAGGATTCATACAATGGATTAGGCTACTGTACGCTTGTCCTACTGCCAGGATTCAGGTGAATGGAAAACTATCGGCCTCCTTTAGATTATATAGGGGGACTAGGCAGGGATGTCCCCTATCACCATTGCTATTTGCAGTGGCAGTGGAACCGTTAGCTGCTGCCCTGAGAAAGGCAAGTGAGGTGAAAGGTATGGTCTATGGCACACTGACTGAAAAGGTCGCTCTATATGCCGACGATTTATTATTGTTTTTGGAGAGCTGGCGTTCATCCCTTCCTAAGGCCATGTCGATCATTAATGATTTTGGGAAATTATCAGGCTTATCCATTAATTGCTCCAAGTCGGTGATTATGGCACTGTCTCCAAATCTAGAGATTGACCCCTGTCATACCGCAGGTTTGCAGGTAGTATCAGCATTTAAATACTTAGGCATTCAAGTGTCAGCACAAATTAACGAGTTTGCTAACCTTAATATACTGCCAATCCTAGATAAGTTTAGGAAAAAGGTTCAGGTGTGGTCTAAATTACCCTTGACATTAATTGGTCGCACTAATCTTTTAAAAATGATACTCATGCCGCAACTTTTGTATATCCTTCATAATGCACCGACATGGATACCACTTAAAATCTTCCACACTGTTAATGCGATATTCCGTGACCTTATTTGGAAGAAAGGGATTCCACGTATAAAGCTTGCGACTCTATGTAGATCCAAGACCCAGGGAGGGTTGGGTGTCCCAGACCCCTGGGTGTATTACTTAGCGGCCCAATTACAACATATCAGAGGTTGGGGAGAAAATGACACTGTTAACACAGTAGGAAGGATTGTGCAACATCTTATTGGTGGTAGATGTATAATGGCAGCCCTAGAAGACGGTACTTTTGACAAAATGGGAGGACAATATAGCCTTCTGCGTGTTATACATAAGGTATGGTGGAAAGCTAGGAATATAGCAGGAATTCATGGATACACAAACTTTACTCCGATATGGCCGAATTTTAATTATAAGGAATTGGATAAGATCCCGTTTGCCAAGACCTGGGAACGATATAGTCTTGACCGAATGTATAAGCTATACACAGAAAGGTCCCTTAAGAGTTTTGCAGTACTACAACAGGAATATGAGTTACCTAAATCTCTCTTTTACGTTTACCTGCAAGTTAGACATGCTATTCAGGCGCAGGGGAAGCAGGAGGAAATAATTCCTGCTGGAAAGCATGTCATACTAGATCTTGCTTCTACTAGAGGGGCGACAAAAGGAGTAATTTCACTTCATTATCTGACCCTCTTGGAAGCAATTCAGAAATCTCAACCGTTAAAATTATATGACAAATGGAAGCAAGATATTCCCGGTTTGTCAGTAGAGCAGTGGGAAGAGGTAGTAGAAAGCTTTCCAAATGTGGCAGTAAGTGAGGCCCATAGAGTCTCTCAACTCTTTCTATTACATAGGGTGTATAGGACACCGGCTTTGCTGTTTAGAATGGGTTATCGGTCAGATGATACCTGTCAGCGATGTGGAGCTCATAACGGAGACCTGGTTCACATGATATGGAATTGCCCGAGACTTCGGCGCTACTGGATAGATGTTCGGGAATTAATTAACACTGTATATCATGTGCAGATTGATTTATCTCCTCTGGTATATCTACTAGGTCATATGGGAGATATCCCAGTCTCTAGTGAATTGAAACTGGCTATCCTGAGAATATTATACCAAGCCAGGAAGCTGATAGCTTTCTATTGGATTGCCCCTGATCCTCCACTCTTATCGCAACTGATAAACAAAATACATATACTAGTCAAACTAGAAAGTTACGTGTACCAGAAAAGAGGGAACAATAAAAAATTTAATAAAATATGGTCTTTGTGGATAGATCATTACAATGTTTTAGTCTAGTGTCCTAAATGTTACAATGTAGCGGGAAAGTAGATCTTTGAAAATTGAATATTACCCTGCATAGTATTGCTATAGTAAGCTGTAGTGAATGTATGTGAGAGTAATGAATGCTGTGATGGTGAGACGTGGGGAACCTAGTGAAGGACTTTACTCTGCTTTCATGGACGTTCTGTGACCAATAAGAAGACATTAAAAAATGGACCTTTGAACTTTAATCTATATTGTTTACTATATTGGCTGCAAGAATGGGCTGGGGAGGGTGGATATGGGTGGGATTGTGGGAGGGATTTTTCCTATTTTGTTGTACTGTTCACTATAAAATGTTATAAAATCAATAAAAAATATTTGATTTAAAAAAAAAAACCTTAACCTGTCACACAGTGCAAAAAATAACAGGTCTCACATTTCTATTCAAGCAAATCTGTACTGTTTTAGCTGGTCAAGTTATTTGTAGCGATCGTAAAAGCACACTTTTTTTTCTGGGTTGAAAAACTATTCCCAAATTTGCCATTCTCAAAATAACTAGTTTCTGGTATTTGAGGCCTACTTGAAATCTATCCCAAAAAGGATATCTTACATTGAAGGTACTGATAGTGTCATTCAGAAAAACCTAAGACACACGCTACCGTGCAGATAGAAGTCTGATTCTGTGATTAAACCTTAACCTGTCACACAGTGCAAAAAAAAAACAGGTCTCACATTTCTATTCAAGCAAATCTGTACTGTTTTAGCTGGTCAAGTTATTTGTAGCGACCGTAAAAGCACACTTTTTTTTCTGGGTTGAAAAACTATTCCCAAATTTGCCATTCTCAAAATAACTAGTTTCTGGTATTTGAGGCCTACTTGAAATCTATCCCAAAAAGGATATCTTACATTGAAGGTACTGATAGTGTCATTCAGAAAAACCTAAGACACACGCTACCGTGCAGATAGAAGTCTGATTCTGTGATTAAACCTTAACCTGTCACACAGTGCAAAAAAAAAACAGGTCTCACATTTCTATTCAAGCAAATCTGTACTGTTTTAGCTGGTCAAGTTATTTGTAGCGACCGTAAAAGACCTTTTTTTTTTCTGGGTTGAAAAACTATTCCCAAATTTGCCATTCTCAAAATAACTAGTTTCTGGTATTTGAGGCCTACTTGAAATCTATCCCAAAAAGGATATCTTACATTGAAGGTACTGATAGTGTCATTCAGAAAAACCTAAGACACACGCTACCGTGCAGATAGAAGTCTGATTCTGTGATTAAACCTTAACCTGTCTCACAGTGCAAAAAAAAAAACAGGTCTCACATTTCTATTCAATGGTCTGCCGGGTGTTCACTCCAAGGTCATGGAACTCACGCCTGCGGCCACCCCGTTCTCCGAGGGATATGTCCTGAAATCCAGCTGAAAGCTGCAGAACAACAGTCGGAGGTCTCTCCACTACTGGCGGCTTGGCTGGTGGCTGCTGGGGTCTTTCAATGCGTCTAGGTTCTTGAGCCTCTTGCTCCTGTCCAGGCTGTCCTTGGCTGGGCTGCCCCCTGGCACGTGCTCTTCCGCGGGCTCTGGCTCGTCCACTCATCTTCTATTCCTGAGAGGATATAAACCGCTAATAAGGTCAATCTGCCGCCTAGCAGCTCCGCCGTGGCACAATCACCTCAGAACTCGCACAATGGTGACTTTAGGTATCTTCACTGGTCACTTTGAGCAGAATGATGACATCCGAGTCACGGCACCAAATGTAACCCTCTTTTAATTGCACCATCTGCGACACCTCCAGCTTTCACACTCACTCGGTCACCAGCTCCTCCAGGCATAAACTCTAAGTGGACTCTAAGGGACGACACTCAGGTCTTCTGTGGTTTAAAGCTTTATTGAGGTGGAGTGCACTTGGCTGGAGCCTGTAATACAACAGGGAAACACTGCCACTTTGTGGTATACAGCCAGGTCACCAGCCCACCTATATCATAACAGGCAGTCATTATATTACATTCCCACATACATGTTACAGGATATAACAAAGCATACAGAAAAATGAACAAGAGAAAATCATTTACAAAGATATTGCAGCAGGGTGACCTGGAATACAGCATGTCTTGCAGCCATTTTAGGAAGAACACATGGTTCTCTAACTGTACATCATCTACTCAGCCTAGCATGTGCTGCAGGGTTTAAAGGCTGCTAAAAAGCATACAGTCACCTCTTTACATTCTACAGAACTATTATGGGTATATATTATAACTTTTTACAATAGATAAATTAACTTTAGCTTTCGAGAACTTAGACAGAGATCCTACCTCCTTCACAGTAAATGTCTGCACTGAGGAGACCAAACCAAGTAGCAGAATACACAGGGGGCTTTCTGGAAGAGTCCACTGTAAAGACTCTGTCTGTTAAAACTTTCCTCAGTTATCTAATAGCACATTTGAAGAGGTTTATTTAGCATGTCCTGACTCTCTGCTAACAGCTTATGAATATATGGAACTATATTTAACAAGTGATCATTGCTGCAGCTCCTGTATATTGGTATGACCCTATTGCAAACCTGCAGACTGGATATTTGGTGAAACTTCATGTGGTTCATGCTAATAAAAGTTAAGTTAGATGCACAGGGAGGTTGATGCACCAAGTAGGGTGCTCTCAGTTTTAGCAGCGTCACCCCGCTGCTAGAGTGGGAAAAATGTAGAAAAGAGATAACTGGGCACACCTAGGATATTGGTAATTGGTATTTAATAGTTAGTTATATAAGTTATTAAAAGTTTATTAAAGGTACTTGCGATAGTTTAGAATGTAAAATCACTGACACACTGTTACGTAACATACAAAATATCAATTCTGCGTCCCAGTGGCTGGAGTGGAGCCGCAACAGTCACTGCCGGCAATTGAGCAGCCTCACTCCAATCCCTGCGCAAGCAGAACGAATATGGAACATATAGGCTACATGCGCCAAAATAACATTAAGTTGGCGGATTACTGTAGTAATGACATATAGAGGTGATAAAAGTGATAAGATAAATGCAATCTAAAAGGAATAATGTCCCGGTAACGTTATAAATAGAAATTCGTTTCTCCTGAAGGTTAGCAAAAATGTCCAAATGTGCCAGAGGTACCAACAGGTGGTGGTGTGTAGTCTATTCACAATGGTGCGATAGTTTGGTTCATTCAATCATTAGGCCAGCGGCGTCCCGCTTATGGTCTAGAATTAATCCGACAGTTGGACAAAAGGACATAGAGGAACAGTCTTACCGGTGATGGAGGGTTCTCACAATAAGGAGAAACCTCTGCCGTCTAACGAAACTTAATCCTGGTTTTTGTGCAGTCGGGTAGGGCTCGCGGTAGATGCTGTAAATCACCTGTTCGCAGTCAAATCACTGCACGAGGTCCCGCTTGTTTGAGTCCTAATAGAATATCCCAACCTTTCAGTTGGATGTTTCAGATCGGCTGTGCGTGACGAGTCGGCTCAAGATTGTTCCTTTCTCCAGTCGATGCGGTGCACTCGCATATGCTTGAATTTGGGGGGTCAGACCAGACGCGTTTCGGGGTTAAAGTATCCCCTTCATCAGTGGCTATCCGACCTCCCCAAGAGACCTTTCTTTTATGCTCTGGCAAAGAGCTTTACAAAACCCGGTTCCGAATTCAGTTCCGGAAGTCCTGAAAAAAACTTTATATCTCATCGGCGAATATTTTCCTTGTGAGTGTAACAATTCCGCTTTACTTATTCTACTTATTTAGGAAACCATTGTTATGTTTGCACATTTATAAAGTAGTAATCACTTATAGACTGCATCATTTGTTGCAATGTGAAACAACTAGATGACAAAGCTGCGGTTCACTAGCGTCTTTGCTGTCGCCTACCGCCGTCCAGATGATACAATATAAAATGGTACGTTTATAAATATATATATATGTGATATACAACACATATGTAGAACATTTCAGGAGATTTTTCGACAAATATCTCACCATTCCACCATTATATATAGAAAATATCTGTAAGAGTGTCTATAAGAACAGGAATGTGGAGACGTATAAAAGGTATTATGTTATATAAAATGAGGGAGATGAGTATTAAAAAAGCACCATGGTGCTATATTCACAATACAATATATAAATTCTAACTCCAAAGGGTCATATATTAATGCCTCTATGGAGTCGGATATCCATATGGCTAGAGGGAGGAAATCGATATGGGTATTGGTGTACACTCATATAGTAAAAAAAATTTTATAAACATTTTGATTTTTTAATGTTTTTGATTTTTTCTTATATGTTATTAGTTTTTTCTGAGATGAGGGACCAAATCTCAATGGTTAATTGTATTCTTGCCCAAAAATTGGACGGATTACATGAGTCCCATGGGCATAATGTTCATAATGTTAAACATAATATAGAGTCTTGTACAGCCCAAAATATATATATATATGTGTATACACACTAATACCCATAAAATGTTTCTATGGGAATATTAAAATATATAATAGAATATATAATACAAAAATATATATAATAAAAAATTACATATAATAAAACTGACCGACTGTTCATGGCTTGTTCTGTTTTACCTATAAAGCTTCCCTTGTGTGGGTCAACCCTTGTGCAAACAGACAATCATTATTTTTATCGATCATTAATTTTTAATTTAATTTTTATTGACTTTTACCATTTTTTATTCTCCATTTTTTATTCTCCATTTTTATTCTCCAATTTTAACATATATACATATATACATTTTGAGATATGTATTTACATCAACACAACCTTTTGGACTTATATGGGATTTCTATTGAAGGGAAAGAGATTTTTTTTATGGAAAAGGATTCTTTGTAAAAAAAATTTTATGAAGGATTTTTTTATGGAAAAAATTTCTATGAAGGGATTTTTGTTAAAAAAATGTATTATAAATTTTTTTTTATTATATGTAATTTTTTATTATATATATTTTTGTATTATATATTCTATTATATATTTTAATATTCCCATAGAAACATTTTATGGGTATTAGTGTGTATACACATATATATATATATTTTGGGCTGTACAAGACTCTATATTATGTTTAACATTATGAACATTATGCCCATGGGACTCATGTAATCAGTCCAATTTTTGGGCAAGAATACAATTAACCATTGAGATTTGGTCCCTCATCTCAGAAAAAACTAATAACATATAAGAAAAAATCAAAAACATTAAAAATTCAAAATGTTTATAAATTTTCTTTTTACTATATGAGTGTACACCAATACCCATATCGATTTCCTCCCTCTAGCCATATGGATATCCGACTCCATAGAGGCATTAATATATGACCCTTTGGAGTTAGAATTTATATATTGTATTGTGAATATAGCACCATGGTGCTTTTTTAATACTCATCTCCCTCATTTTATATAACATAATACCTTTTATACGTCTCCACATTCCTGTTCTTATAGACACTCTTACAGATATTTTCTATATATAATGGTGGAATGGTGAGATATTTGTCGAAAAATCTCCTGAAATGTTCTACATATGTGTTGTATATCACATATATATATATTTATAAACGTACCATTTTATATTGTATCATCTGGACGGCGGTAGGCGACAGCAAAGACGCTAGTGAACCGCAGCTTTGTCATCTAGTTGTTTCACATTGCAACAAATGATGCAGTCTATAAGTGATTACTACTTTATAAATGTGCAAACATAACAATGGTTTCCTAAATAAGTAGAATAAGTAAAGCGGAATTGTTACACTCACAAGGAAAATATTCGCCGATGAGATATAAAGTTTTTTTCAGGACTTCCGGAACTGAATTCGGAACCGGGTTTTGTAAAGCTCTTTGCCAGAGCATAAAAGAAAGGTCTCTTGGGGAGGTCGGATAGCCACTGATGAAGGGGATACTTTAACCCCGAAACGCGTCTGGTCTGACCCCCCAAATTCAAGCATATGCGAGTGCACCGCATCGACTGGAGAAAGGAACAATCTTGAGCCGACTCGTCACGCACAGCCGATCTGAAACATCCATCTGAAAGGTTGGGATATTCTATTAGGACTCAAACAAGCGGGACCTCGTGCAGTGATTTGACTGCGAACAGGTGATTTACAGCATCTACCGCGAGCCCTACCCGACTGCACAAAAACCAGGATTAAGTTTCGTTAGACGGCAGAGGTTTCTCCTTATTGTGAGAACCCTCCATCACCGGTAAGACTGTTCCTCTATGTCCTTTTGTCCAACTGTCGGATTAATTCTAGACCATAAGCGGGACGCCGCTGGCCTAATGATTGAATGAACCAAACTATCGCACCATTGTGAATAGACTACACACCACCACCTGTTGGTACCTCTGGCACATTTGGACATTTTTGCTAACCTTCAGGAGAAACAAATTTCTATTTATAACGTTACCGGGACATTATTCCTTTTAGATTGCATTTATCTTATCACTTTTATCACCTCTATATGTCATTACTACAGTAATCCGCCAACTTAATGTTATTTTGGCGCATGTAGCCTATATGTTCCATATTCGTTCTGCTTGCGCAGGGATTGGAGTGAGGCTGCTCAATTGCCGGCAGTGACTGTTGCGGCTCCACTCCAGCCACTGGGACGCAGAATTGATATTTTGTATGTTAAGTAACAGTGTGTCAGTGATTTTACATTCTAAACTATCGCAAGTACCTTTAATAAACTTTTAATAACTTATATAACTAACTATTAAATACCAATTACCAATATCCTAGGTGTGCCCAGTTATCTCTTTTCTACATTCATGTGGTTCATATCGACTGTACTACATCACTGACTTTCAGAGTTTGGAGGAAGAGGCAGTGGTGAGACCGAGCCAACAGCGTAGCAAAAGAGGGAGCAGTGGGCAAAATCAGAACACCCGCCGCCAAGAGACTCCGCCTGCTACTGACCGCCGCCATCTGGAACCGAGCACCCCAAAGGCAGCTTCAAGGAGTTCCCTGGAATGGCACTTCTTCAAACAATGTGCTGACGACAAGACCCGAGTGGTTTGCACGCTGTGCCATCAGAGCCTGAAGCGAGGCATTAACGTTCTGAACCTTAGCACAACCTGCATGACCAGGAACCTGCATGCAAAGCATGAACTGCAGTGGAGTAAACACCTTAAAAACAAGGAAGTCACTCAGGCTCCCCCTGCTGCCTCTTCTGCTGCTGCCGCCTCGGCCTCTTCTGCTGCTGCCGCCGCCTCGGCCTCTTCTGCTGCTGCTGCCGCCGCCTCGGCCTCTTCCTCTGCCTCTGGAGGAACGTTGGCACCTGCCGCCCAGCAAACATGGGATGTACCACCAACACCACCACCTGCGTCACCAAGCATCTCAACCATGTCACATAGCAGCGTTCAGCTCTCCATCTCACAAACATTTGAGAGAAAGCGTAAATTCCCACCTAGCCACCCTCGATCCCTGGCCCTGAATGCCAGCATTTCTAAACTACTGGCCTATGAAATGCTGTCATTTAGGCTGGTGGACACACACAGCTTCAAACAGCTCATGTCGCTTGCTGTCCCACAGTATGTTGTTCCCAGCCGCCACTTCTTCTCCAAGAGAGCCGTGCCTTCCCTGCACAAACAAGTGTCCGATAAAATCAAGTGTGCACTGCGCAACGCTATCTGTGGCAAGGTCGACCTAACCACAGATACGTGGACCAGTAAGCACGGCCAGGGACGCTATATCTCCCTAACTGCACACTGGGTAAATGTAGTGGCGGCTGGGCCCCAGGCGGAGAGCTGTTTGGCGCACGTCCTTCCGCCGCCAAGGATCGCAGGGCAACATTCTTTGCCTCCTGTCTCCTCCTCCTCCTACTCAGCTTCCTCCTCCTCTTCTTCCACCTGCTCATCCAGTCAGCCACACACCTTCACCACCAACTTCAGCACAGCCCGGGGTAAACGTCAGCAGGCCATTCTGAAACTCATATGTTTGGGGGACAGGCCCCACACCGCACAGGAGTTGTGGCGGGGTATAGAACAACAGACCGACGAGTGGTTGCTGCCGGTGAGCCTCAAGCCCGGCCTGGTGGTGTGCGATAATGGGCGAAATCTCGTTGCAGCTCTGGGACTAGCCGGTTTGACGCACATCCCTTGCCTGGCGCATGTGCTGAATTTGGTGGTGCAGAAGTTCATTCGCAACTACCCCGACATGTCAGAGCTGCTGCATAAAGTGCGGGCCGTCTGTTCGCGCTTCCGGCGTTCACACCCTGCCGCTGCTCGCCTGTCTGCGCTACAGCGTAACTTCGGCCTTCCCGCTCACCGCCTCATATGCAACGTACCCACCAGGTGGAACTCCACCTTGCATATGCTGGACAGACTGTGCGAGCAGCAGCAGGCCATAGTGGAGTTTCAGCTGCAGCACGCACGGGTCAGTCGCACTGTGGATCAGACACACTTCACCACCAATGACTGGGCCTCCATGCGAGACCTGTGTGCCCTGTTGCGTTGTTTCGAGTACTCCACCAACATGGCCAGTGGCGATGACGCCGTTATCAGCGTTACAATACCACTTCTATGTCTCCTTGAGAAAACACTTAGGGCGATGATGGAAGAGGAGGTGGCCCAGGAGGAAGAGGAGGAAGAGGGGTCATTTTAAGCACTTTCAGGCCAGTCTCTTCGAAGTGACTCAGAGGGAGGTTTTTTGCAACACCAGAGGCCAGGTACAAATGTGGCCAGACAGGGCCCACTACTGGAGGACGAGGAGGACGAGGATGAGGAGGAGGTGGAGGAGGATGAGGATAAAGCATGTTCACAGCGGGGTGGCACCCAAAGCAGCTCGGGCCCATCACTGGTGCGTGGCTAGGGGGAAACACAGGACGATGACGATACGCCTCCCACAGAGGACAGCTTGTCCTTACCTCTGGGCAGCCTGGCACACATAAGCGACTACATGCTGCAGTGCCTGCGCAACAACAGCAGAGTTAACGTGTGCGGACACATTTTAACGTGTGCGGACTACTGGGTTGCCACCCTGCTGGATCCCCGGTACAAAGACAATGTGCCCACCTTACTTCCTACACTGGAGCGTGATAGGAAGATGCGCGAGTACAAGCGCACGTTGGTAGACGCGCTACTGAGAGCATTCCCAAATGTCACAGGGGAACCAGTGGAAGCCCAAGGCGAAGGCAGAGGAGGAGCAAGAGGTCGCCAACGCAGCTGTGTCACGGCCAGCTCCTCTGACGGCAGGGTTAGCATGGCAGAGATGTGGAAAAGTTTTGTCACCACGCCACAGCTAACTGCACCACCACCTGATACGGAACGTGTTAGCAGGAGGCAACATTTCACTAACATGGTGGAACAGTACCTGTGCACACCCGTCCACGTACTGACTGATGGTTCGGCTCCATTCAACTTCTGGGTCTCCAAATTGTCCACGTGGCCAGAGCTAGCCTTTTATGCCTTGGAGGTGCTGGCCTGCCCAGCGGCCAGCGTTTTGTCTGAACGTGTATTCAGCACGGCAGGGGGCGTCATTACAGACAAACGCAGCCGCCTGTCTACAGCCAATGTGGACAAGCTGACGTTCATAAAAATGAACCAGGCATGGATCCCACAGGACCTGTCCATCCCTTGTGCAGATTAGATATTAACTACCTCCCCTTAACAATATATTATTCTACTCCAGGGCACTTCCTCATTCAATACTATTTTTATTTTCATTTTACCATTATATTGCGGGGCAACCCAAAGTTGAATGAACCTCTCCTCTGTCTGGGTGCCGGGGCCTAAATGTGTGACAGTGGCCTGTTCCAGTGGTGGGTGACGTGAAGCCTGATTCTCTGCTATGACATGAAGACTTATTCTGTGCTGACATGAAGCCAGATTCTCTGTTACGCGACCTCTCTCCTCTGCCTGGGTGCCTGGGCCTAAATATGTGACAGTGGCCTGTTCCAGTGGTGGGTGACGTGAAGCCTGATTCTCTGCTATGACATGAAGACAGATTCTGCGCTGACCTAAGGCCAGATTCTCTGTTACGGGACCGCTCTCCTCTGTCTGGGTGCCTGGGCCTAAATATGTGACAGTGGCCTGTTCCAGTGGTGGGTGACGTGAAGCCTGATTCTCTGCTATGACATCAAGACAGATTCTGCGCTGACATAAGGCCAGATTCTCTGTTACGGGACCGCTTTCCTCTGTCTGGGTGCCGGGGCCTAAATGTGTGACAGTGGCCTGTTCCAGTGGTGGGTGACGTGAAGCCTGATTCTCTGCTATGACATGAAGACAGATTCTGTGCTGACATAAGGCCAGATTCTCTGTTACGCGACCTCTCTCCTCTGCCTGGGTGCCTGGGCCTAAATGTGTGACAGTGGCCTGTTCCAGTGGTGGGTGACGTGAAGCCTGATTCTCTGCTATGACATGAAGACAGATTCTGTGCTGACATCAGGCCAGATTCTCTGTTACGCGACCTCTCTCCTCTGCCTGGGTGCCTGGGCCTAAATGTGTGACAGTGGCCTGTTCCAGTGGTGGGTGACGTGAAGCTTGATTCTCTGCTATGACATGAAGACAGATTCTGCGCTGACATAAGTCCAGATTCTCTGTTACGGGACCGCTCTCCTCTGTCTGGGTGCCTGGGCCTAAATATGTGACAGTGGCCTGTTCCAGTGGTGGGTGACGTGAAGCCTGATTTTCTGCTATGACATGAAGACAGATTCTGCACTGACATAAGGCCAGATTCTCTGTTACGGGACCGCTCTCCTCTGTCTGGGTGCCGGGGCCTAAATGTGTGACAGTGGCCTGTTCCAGTGGTGGGTGACGTGAAGCCTGATTCTCTGCTATGACATGAAGACAGATTCTGTGCTGACATAAGGCCAGATTCTCTGTTACGCGACCTCTCTCCTCTGCCTGGGTGCCTGGGCCTAAATGTGTGACAGTGGCCTGTTCCAGTGGTGGGTGACGTGAAGCCTGATTCTCTGCTATGACATGAAGACAGATTCTGAGCTGACATAAGGCCAGATTCTCTGTTACGCGACCTCTCTCCTCTGCCTGGGTGCCGGGGCCTAAATGTGTGACAGTGGCCTGTTCCAGTGGTGGGTGACGTGAAGCTTGATTCTCTGCTATGACATGAAGACAGATTCTGTGCTGACATCAGGCCAGATTCTTTGTTACGGGACCTCTCTCCTCTGCCTGGGTGCCTGGGCCTAAATGTGTGACAGTGGCCTGTTCCAGTGGTGGGTGACGTGAAGCCTGATTCTCTGCTATGACATGAAGACAGATTCTCTGCTGACATGAAGCCAGATTCTCTGTTACGGGACCTCTCTCCTCTGCCTGGGTGCCTGGGCCTAAATATGTGACAGTGGCCTGTTCCAGTGGTGGGTGACGTGAAGTCTGATTCTCTGCTATGACATGAAGACAGATTCTGTGCTGACATGAAGCCAGATTCTCTGCTATGGCAAGAAGAGACTGATTCTGTGCTGACATGAAGCCAGATTCTTTGCTATGGCATGAAGAGACTGATTCTCTGCTGACGTGAAGCCAGATTCTCTGCTATGGGACCTCTGTCCAATTGATATTGGGTCATTTTTATTTTTTTTATTTTAATTCATTTCCCTATCCACATTTGTTTGCAGTGGATTTACCTACATGTTGCTGCCTTTTGCAGCCCTCTAGCTCTTTCCTGGGCTGTTTTACAGCCTTTTTAGTGCCCAAAAGTTTGGGTCCCCATTGACTTCAATGGGGTTCGGGTTCGGGACGAAGTTCGGGTCGGGACGAAGTTCGAACATTTCCGGGAACTTCGGCCGAACTTCTCGAACCCGAACATCCAGGTGTTCGCTCAACTCTACCTGCGATACATCGGCTTCCACAAAATACTGATTGAAGGGTGCGATATACCTGCTTCAACCAAATATTCATTAAGGCCTGCGATACATCGGCTTCCACAAAATACAGTTTGAGGGGTGTGATATACCTGCTTCCATGAAAAACGGATTAAAAGGTTTGATGTATCTGCTCCCACAAAATACTGATTAAGGGGTTTGATATACAGCACCTGCGTCCACAAAATACAGATTGAGGGATGTGATATACCTGCTTTCATGAAAAACTGATTATAGGGTTTGATGTATCTGCTTCCACAAAATACAGATTTAGGGGTGCGATATATCTGCTTCCACAAAATACTGATTAAGGGGATTAATATGCCTGATTGCACAAAATACTGATTGAGGGGTGCAATATACCTGCTTCCACCAAATATTGATTCAGGTATTCTATATACCTGTTTCTACAAAATACGGATTGAGGGGTGGGATATAACTGCTTCCACAAAATACTGATTAAGGGGTTTGATATACCTGCTTCCACAAAATACAGATTGAGTGGTGCGATATACCTGCTTCAACCAAATATTGATTCAGGTGTTCTATAGGGTTGAGCAAACTTTAGGATTTTTGAACCCCGAAACCAAACTTTTCAGTAAAAGTTCGAGTTCGGTGTTCGTGATTTAATGGCGCTTTTTGGAAAGGCTGCAGGGCAGCAAATTAACAAGTGTTTAACTAGTGTGCCCTTAGAAGCCATCACAGCCATGGCATGGTTGTGATTGGCCAGTGCAGCATGTGACCCAGCCTCTATATAAGCTGGAGTCACAAAGCGCTGCACTTCACTCTGCTCTTACTAGTGTAGGGATAGGATGCTGCTGCTGTGAGGGAAAGAATAGGAAAAAATCTATCTGTTATCAGAACTTGTTTTTTTGTGTCGATGCAATGCAACACTTTTGTACCCTGCCCTGAGCCTAGTGACACAGAAAAATAAGTTTTATCCGTCTGTTAGTTAGGTGGGTGTCGGCAGCCATTTTGTGCAAGTTCCGTGCACAAGCACTGCATATGTGCCAGGGACAATAATTTAATCCTGTTCTTTTAGTTCAGTGGGCAACATATACCCATTTTTTAAGTGCAGCTGCACTGCGTATGTGCCAGGCGTCTGTGAGTTCAGGGACCCATGGGGTGACAAATTCTCATTTTTTTCTGTGATGTACAATCCAAGTAAATCCATCTGTTAGATTCTGTGGGAACAATTTATTATTTTCTTTGCTAAAAAGTACATTTTCGCCCTACACTGTATTTGTGATAGTGAAAGAAAATCTGTTAAATCCATCTGTTTAATTGTGGGTGAAAAAAATCTTTTTTTTTTTGCCATAAAGTACCTTTGCGGCCTTTGCAGCAGGCGTCTTCTCTTCCGGGTGTATGCGATGACGTCATCGACGCAGGCGCATTGAGGATGGAGCGGTCGAGCAGAGCGGCCGCCTCTCAGTGCGCCTGCGCCGATTGAAGCCAGGTACGGCGCAGGCGCGAGATTTCAAATTCTAACAGCGCCAGCAGAGAAGGATTACCTTCCCTGGCCCTGTCAATCAGCATGCCGAGGGGGCGTCATTACCATCGGAGGATGCGGCTGCTACCAGCAAGTAGCCGCCCTACTTGCTGGTAGCAAGGTAATTAGCATATTTTAAAAATCGTTTTTTTAGCAAAATCTACTGAACCAAAATTATTAATTTGATTATGTATCATGAGATCGCACTATAGGGATTATTATTAAAGAAAAAAAAAAAAAAACGGTTTAATGGGGTGAAAGAAACCCTTTAAATACTGCTGTTATAGTCTGGTTTAAAAAAAACACCAATTTTGTGCAAGATAATACATTTGTGGCCTTTGCTGCATTTCTGACAGTCCAATACAAGCGTTAGATACTGCTGTTATATTCTGGTTTTAAAAAAACACCCATTTTGTGCAAGATACTACATTTGCGGCCTTTGCTGCATTTCTCACAGTCCAATACAAGCATTAGATACTGCTGTTATATTCTGGTTAAAAAAAAAACACCAATTTTGTGCAAGATACTACATTTGCGGCCTTTGCTGCATTTCCGACAGTCCGATACAAGCGTTAGATACTGCTGTTATATTCTGGTTTTGAAAAAACACCCATTTTGTGCAAAATACTACATTTGCAGCCTGTGCTGCATTTTTGAAATGCCTATACAAGTGTTAAATACTGCAGTAATATTCTGGTTTTAAATAAACACCCATTTTGTGCTAGATACTACATTTGCTGCCTTTGCTGCATTTCTGACAGTCCAATACAACCAGTCAATACTGCTGTTACATTGTTGGTTGACAAACTAACATTTTTTGGGAACGTGAAGTAATTGTATAACAATCGCTTGGCACACTATTGTGTGACCTCAAGAAATTTTTCCTCTTTATGACACCAACACTGCCTTACTGTCAGTGAACTTAATTGTTTACTATTAGCGGTAGAGCTGAGCGGACACCTGGATGTTCGGGTTCAGCAGGTTCGGCCGAACTTGAAAAAAAAGTTTGGGTTCGGGACCCGAACTTGACCCCGAACCCGAACCCCATTGAAGTCAATGGGGACCCGAACTTTTGGGCACTAAAATGGCTCTAAAATAGTCCTGGAAAGGGCTAGAGGGCGTCAAAATGTGCTTAAGAGCATGGCAACTGTTCTGCAAACAAATGTGGATAGGGAAATGACTTAAAATAACATAAAATACAGAAAAATTAAAAATAACAACCTGGATCTAGGAGTAGGAAGTTGAGGAGGTGGTGGATTGGTGAATGTGGCGGTGTAGGTTGATGTGGCGGTGTAGGTGGAAGCGGCAGTGAAGGAGGAATGGGTAGCCAACACTGATTTGTGTCATTTTTTATTTCTAAATTGGGGTATCCCCCAAAATATTGGGACATATAACAAAATAAAAGAAAGAATAAGGGAACTTGAGTACAAGAATGGATGGTTGAGGCTGTTATAAATGTCTATTCTGCACAAGGTACGGACAAGTCCTGTGGGATCCATGTCTGGTTCATTTTAATAAACGTAAGCTTGTCCACATTGGCTGCGGCCTGTGATAATGCTCTCTGCCGTGCTAAACACACGTTCACACTATACACTGGCTGCATGGCAGGTCAGCACCTCCAAGGCTGACAAAGCTTTTCCACATTTTGGTCATGCTAACCCTGCCTTCTCAGGTGCTGGCGGTGCCCCAGTTGCGTTGGCGACCTCTTCCTCTGCCTTCGCCTTGGGCTTCCACTGTGCCCCCGCTGTCAGGTGGGAATTCCATCAGCAGCGTGCGCTTGTAGTCGCGCATCTTCCGATCAGTAACAGATGTTTTCACAAAATTTAGTTCCCTGTCAGCAATGCAGAGCAGGGGTTCATTCACGGCAAAAGGGGGTATCGCTGTACTCAGGAGAAGTTGGGAAATGTGTTTTGGGGTGTCATTTTACATATACCCATGCTAGGTGAAATAAATATCTCGGTCAAATGCCAACTTTGTATAAAAAATGGGAAAAGTTGTCTTAAAAATACACCGCAAAACTTCTCCTGAGTACGGCGATACCACATGTGTGACACTTTTTTGCAGCCTAGGTGGGCAAAGGGGCCCACATTTCAAAGAGCACCTTTAGGATTTCACAGGGCATTTTCTACACATTTTCATTTCAAACTACTTCTCACACATTAGGGCCCCTAAAATGCCAGGGCAGTATAACTACCCCACAAGTGACCCCATTTTGGAAAGAAGACACCCCCAGGTATTTCGTGATGGGCATAGTGAGTTCATGGAAGTTTTTATTTTTTGTCACAAGTTAGTGGAATATGAGACTTTGTAAGGAAAAAATTAAATAAAAAAAATCATAATTTTCCGCTAACTTGCGACAAAAAATAAAAAGTTCTATGAACTCACTATGCCCATCAGCGAATACCTTAGGGTGACTACTTTCCGAAATGGGGTCATTTGTGGGGATTTTCTACTGTCTGGGCATCGTAGAACCTCAGGAAACATGACAGGTGCTCAGAAAGTCAGAGCTGCTTCAAAAAGCGGAAATTCACATTTTTGTACCATGGTTTGTAAACGCTATAACTTTTACCCAAACCATTTTTATTTTTATTTTTTACCCAAACATTTTTTTTTTATCAAATACATGTAGAGCAATAAATGTCTTTTTTTTGCAAAAAAATCGTTAAATTTCGAATAATAACAAAATAAATAAAAATGTCCGCAGCAATGAAATACCACCAAATGAAAGCTCTATTAGTGAGAAGAAAAGGAAGAAAAATTCATTTGGGTGGTAAGTTGCATGACCGAGCAATAAACCGTGAAAGTAGTGTAGTGCAGAATTGTAAAAAGTGGTCTGGTCATTAAGGGTGTTTAAGCTAGGGGAGCTGAGGTGGTTAAAAGTGATCACAGTCACATTTAGGCCACAAATACGGCCATTTGGTTACTGCGGTTTAAAAAAAAACGTTTGTTCATATACTGGTCATTTTTGATTAAACGTGCATTGATTACAGTCACATTTAGGCCACAAATACGGCCATTAGGTTACTGTGGTTAAAAAAAAAAGTTTGTTCATATACAGGTCGTTTTTGATTAAACGTGCATTGATTACAGTCACATTTAGGCCACAAATATGGCCATTAGGTTACTGCGGTTTAAAAAAAACGTTTGTTCATATACTGGTCTTTTTTGATTAAACGTGCATTGATTACAGTCACATTTAGGCCACAAATATGGCCATTTGGTTACTGCGGTTTGAAAAAAACGTTTGTTCATATACTGGTCATCTTTGATTAAACGTACATTGATTACAGTCACATTTATCCACAATTACGGCCATTAGGTTACTGCGGTTAAAAAAAAAAAAAATTTGTTCATATACTGGTCATTTTTGATTAAACGTGCATTGATTACAGTCACATTTAGGCCACAAATACGGCCATTTGGTTACTGCGGTTTAAAAAACCTGTTTGTTCATATACTGCTCATTTTTGATTAAACGTGCATTGATTACAGTCACATTTAGGCCAGAAATATGGCCATTTGGTTTCTGCGGTTTTAAAAAAACGTTTGTTCATATACTGGTTATTTTTGATTAAACGTGCATTGATTACAGTCACATTTAGGCCACAAAAACGGCCATTTTGTTACTGCGGTTTAAAAAAAACATTTGTTCATATACTGGTCATCTTTGCTTACACGTGCATAGGTGACAGTCACATTTAGGCCACAAATACGGCCATTTGGTTACTGCGGTTTAAAAAAATACGTTTGTTCATATACTGGTCATCTTTGATTAAACGTACATTGATTACAGTTACATTTAGGCCACAAATACGGCCATTAGGTTACTGCGGTTAAAAAAAAAAACTTTTGTTCATATACTGGTCATCTTTGATTACACGTGCATCGGTGACTGTCACATTTAGGCCACAAATACCGCTGTCATATAGAGTTTAAAAAAAAAAAGGTGAGTGCAATACCCTACATCAGGGTTTATATTGGCGGTTAATTATTTTTAACATACTTAACCAATTTTTACTTTTCTTTGTGAACGCTAACTATGAGGCAAACATCTAATAAGGGACGCGGTCATGGTCGCGGTGGTGGTGTTGGTGGAGCCTCTGGTCATGGGCCTAAATCTATCAAAATCGTCTGTTCTATTGCTAGGTGACATGAACCCCCTTTTGCCGTTAATGAACCCCTGCTGTGCCTGGTTGACAGGAGCCTAAATCTCTCAAAATCGTCTGTTCTATTGCTGGGTAACATGAACCACCTTTTGCTGTGAATGAACCCCTGCTGTGCCTGGGTGACAGGGGCCTAAATCTCATAAAATCGTCTGTTCTATTGCTGGGTGACATGAACCCCCTTTTGCCGTGAATGAACCCCTGCTGTGCTTGGGTGACATGGGCCTAAATCTATCAAAATCGTCTGTTCTATTGCTGGGTGACATGAACCCCCTTTTGCCGTGAATGAACATCTGCAGTGCCTGGGTGACAGGGGCCTAAATCTCTCAAAATCGTCTGTTCTATTGCTGGGTGACATGAACCCTCTTTTGCCGTGAATGAACCCCTGCTGTGCCTGGGTGACAGGGGCCTAAATCTTTCAAAATCGTATGTTCTATTGCTGGGTGACATGAACCCCCTTTTGCCGAGAATGAACCCCTGCAGTGCCTGGGTGACATGGGCCTAAATCTATCAAAATCATCTGTTCTATTGCTGGGTGACATGAACCCCCTTTTGCAGTGAATGAACCCCTGCTGTGCCTGGGTGACAGGGGCCTAAATCTCTCAAAATCGTCTGTTCTATTGTTGGGTGACATAAACCCCATTTTGCCGTGAATGAACCCCTGCTGTGCCTGGGTGACAGGGGCCTAAATCTCTCAAAATCGTCTGTTCTATTGCTGGGTGACATGAACCCACTTTTGCCGTGAATGAACCCCTGCTCTGCATTGCTGACAGGGAACTAAATTTAGTGAAAACATCTGTTACTGATGCGCGACTACAAGCGCACGCTGCTGATGGCATTCCCACCTGACAGCGGGGGCACAGTGGAAGCACAAGGCGAAGGCAGAGGAGGAGGAAGAGGTCGCCAATGAAGCTGGGGCACCGCCAGCACCTGAGAAGGCAGGGTTAGCATGGCCCAAATGTGGAAAAGCTTTGTCCAGCCTTGGAGGTGCTGACCTGCCCTGCAGCCAGTGTATAGTGTGAACGTGTGTTTAGCACGGCAGTGAGCATTATCACAGGCTGCAGCCAATGTGGACAAGCTTACGTTTATTAAAATGAACCAGACATGGATCCCACAGGACTTGTCCGTACCTTGTGCAGAATAGACATTTATACCAGCCTCAACCATCCAATCTTGTACCTCAAGTGCACTTATTATTTGTTTTATTTTGTTATACAGTACAGACCAAAAGTTTGGACACACCTTCTCATTCAAAGAGTTTTCTTTATTTTCATGACTATGAAAATTGTAGATTCACACTGAAGGCATCAAAACTATGAATTAACACATGTGGAATTATATTCATAACAAACAAGTGTGAAACATCTGAAAATATGTAATATTCTAGGTTCTTTAATGTAGCAACCTTTTGCTTTGATTACTGCTTTGCACACTCTTGGCATTCTCTTGATGCGCTTCAAGAGGTAGTCCTCTGAAATGGTTTTCACTTCACAGGTGTGCCCTGTCAGGTTTAATAAGTGGGATTTCTTGCCTTATAAATGGGGTTGGGACCATCAGTTGCGTTGAGGAGAAGTCAGGTGGATACACAGCTGATAGTCCTACTGAATAGACTGTTAGAATTTGTATTATGGCAAGAAAAAAGCAGCTAAGTAAAGAAAAACGAGTGGCCATCATTACTTTAAGAAATGAAGGTCAGTCAGTCAGCCGAAAAATTGGGAAAACTTTGAAAGTAAGGGCTATTTGACCATGAAGGAGAGTGATGGGTTGCTGCACCAGATGACCTGGCCTCCACAGTCACCGGACCTGAACCCAATCGAGATGGTTTGGGGGGAGCTGGACCGCAGAGTGAAGGCAAAAGGGCCAACAAGTGCTAAGCATCTCTGGGAACTCCTTCAAGACTGTTGGAAGACCATTTCAGGAAACTACCTCTTGACGCTCATCAAGAGAATGCCAAGAGTGTGCAAAGCAGTAATCAAAGCAAAAGGTGGCTACTTTGAAGAACCTAGAATATGACATATTTTCAGTTGTTTCACACTTGTTTGTTATGTATATAATTCCACATGTGTTAATTCATAGTTTTGATGCCTTCATAGTCATGAAAATAAGGAAAACTCTTTGAATGAGAAGGTGTGTCCAAACTTTTGGTCTGTACTGTATGTCCCAATATTTTGGGGGATACCCCAATAAAAATAAAAAAATAACACAAATCAGTGTTGGCTACCTATTCCTCCTTCACCGCCGCTTCCACCTACACCGCCACGTCAACCTACACCGCCACATACACCCATCCAACGCCTCCTCAACCTCCTACTCCTAGATCCAGATTTTATTTTATTTTTTTCTGTATTTTATGTTATTTTAAGTCATTTCCCTATCCACATTTGTTTGCAGAACAATTGCCATGCTCTTAAGCACATGTTGATGCCTTTTGCAGCCCTCTAGCCCTTTCCAGGAATATTTTAGAGCCATTTTAGTGGCCAAAAGTTCGGGTCCCCATTGACTTCAATAGGGTTCGGGGTCAAGTTCGGGTCAAGTTTGGGTCCCGAACCCGAATTTTTTTTTCAAGTTCGGCTGAACCTGCCGAACCCGAACATCCGAGTGTCCACTCAACTCTACGTGTAATCCCAGATGTGCAGTATATTAGAGGGTTTTTTCACCCTAACCAAAAAGCTGTATTTCTGTCCTAAATGTGACAGTCACTTATGCATGTGTAATCCCAGATGTGCAGTATATTAGAGGGTTTTTTCACCCTAACTAAAAAGCTGTATTTCTGTTCTAAATGTGACAGTCACTTATGCACGTGTAATCCCAGATGTGCAGTATATTAGAGTTATTTTTTTACCCTAACCAAAAAGCTGTATTTCTGTCCTAAATGTGACAGTCAGTTATGCATGTGTAATCCCAGATGTGCAGTATATTAGAGGGTTTTTTCACCCTAACCAAAAAGCTGTATTTCTGTCCTAAATGTGACAGTCACTTATGCTTGTCTAATACCAGATGTGCAGTATATTAGAGGGTTTTTTCACCCTAACAAAAAAGCTGTATTTCTGTCCTAAATGTGACAGTCACTTATGCTTGTCTAATCCCAGATGTGCAGTATATCAGAGGCTTTTTTCACCCCAGTATGCCAAAGCTGTATTTCTGGACTTGCAGATAGCCTGTGCTGGTGCACTATCGTTGCATAAAATGGCTGCCGATCATGTATTGATATTGACTAACTGAAGAAAAAAAAGTTCGTTTTCAGCAGTAGTTGGCCTTGGCAGGCTTAAAAAAATTGTGCACTGCACCCACAAAACACTTTTTCTGTAGATCGCTGAGTACATAAACCAGTTCTTGATAAGATTGCTCCCTGATCTCTCCCTCACAGCAGCTGCAGCCTCTCCCTACACTAATCCGAGCAGAGTGACCGGTGGCGCTACGTGACTCAAGCTTAAATAGAGGCTGGGTCACATGCTGCAGTTGGCCAATCACAGCCATGCCAATAGTAGGCATGGCTGTGATGGCCTTCTGGGGCAAGTAGTATGACGCTTGTTGATTGGCTGCTGTGCAGCCTTTCAAAAAGCGCCAAGAAAGCGGCGAACACCGAACCCAAACTTTTACGTAAATGTTCGGGTCCGGGTGCCAAAAAACCAAAAGTTCGGTACGAACCCGAACTTTACAGTTCGGGTTCACCCAACTCTAATTGGCGGTTAAATTGTCGCCTGACATAAACCATCTGTTAGTTTGGTGGGTGAACGCAAAGAATGAGGAGAGCGTCAAATAAGGGACGTGGCCCTGGTCGTGGTGCAGCTTGTGTTGGTGGAGCTCCTGTTGCAGGGAGAGGACATGGTCGATCTGTGCCAGCTACACGCACAAGTGAAACACCTTCTTCAGGTGCAAGTAGGCGACAGAACCTTCAGTGTTATTTGGTAGGGCCGAATGTGGTTCTACAAATGGTGAGGACAGAACAAGTACAGACGATAGTAGATTGGGTGGCTGACAGTGCTTCCAGTTCCTTCACATTGTCTCCCACCCAGTCCTTTGCTGAAAGATCAGAGTTGGCACCTGCAGCCCATGGCCATCAGTCTTTCACCTCCGCCCCTTGCAAATCAGCCAAGCAGTCTGAGCCCCAAGTCATGCAGCAGTCTCTTCTGCTTTTTGATAACTCTGCTAGCAGGGTTTTCCAGGGCCATCCACATAGCCCTGTTCCAGAAGTGGAATAGATTGAGTGCACCGATGCCCAACCACTTATGTATAAGGATGAGTACATGGGAAGACCACCGCAGCACGTCTCAGATGATGACGAAACACAGGTGCCAACTGCTGGGGCTTTCCAAAGTGTGCAGACCGACAAGGAGGGCAGGGGTGAAGACTGGGTGGAAGATGATGTGGAGGATGATGAGGTCCCCACATGGAATCAAGGTCATGCGAGTGACTTGTCTAGTTCGGAGGAAGAGGCGGTGGTCGCACAGAGCCACCAGCACAGTAAAAGAGGGAGCAGGGTGCAAAAGCCGAGCGGCTGTCCCCTTGCTACTGCCGACCACAACAAGGGACCGAGCACACCAAAGCCAGCTCCAAGGAGTTCCCTGGCGTGGCAGTTCTGCAGACAATGTGCTGATGACAAGACACGAGTGGTTTGCACGCTGTGCAATCAGACCCTGAATCGAGGCATAAAAGTTCTAAACCTAAGCACAACCTGCATGAACAGGCATCTAAGTGCAAAGCATGAGCTGCAGTGGAGTAGACACTTCAAAAACAAAAAAAGGTCTCTGGCTTCTCCTGCTTCCTCTTCTGCTGCAGTCTCGGCCTCTTCATCCCCCTCTGGAGTGAAAGTAGCACCTGCCAACCCGAAAACAGAGAATGTGCCAGCAACGCCACCACCTGCGTCACCAAGCATCTCCACAATGTCCCATGGAAGCATTCAGCTGTCTATCTCCCAAACACTGGAGTGAAAGAGGAAGTACCCCCCTACCCACCCACGATCCCTGGCCCTGAATTCCAGCATTTCAAAATACTGGCCTTTGAAATGCTGTCATTCCGTCTGGTGGAGACAGAGAGTTTTAAAAGCCTCCCCAACCAAGTGGGGGACAAAATCAGGGGTGCACTGCGCAACGCCATCTGTGGTAAGGTCCACCTAACTACGGATACGTAGACCAGTAAGCACCGTCAGGGACGTTATATCTCCCTAACAGCACACTGGGTAAATGCAGTGGCGGCTGGGTCCTGAGGCGGATAGCAGATTGTCACATGTCCTTCCACCACTGAGGATTGCAGGGAGTTTCTCTTTGCCTCCTGTTGCTTCCTCCTCCCCATCCGTTCAGCGTAACACCTTCACCACCAACTTCAGCACAGCCAGGGGTAAACGACAGCAGGCAGTTTTAAAACTTATCTGTTTGGGGGACAAACCCCATACCGCGAAGGAGCTGTGGACGGGCATGGAACAACAGACCGATGAGTGGTTGGTGCCAGTGAGCCTCAAGCGATAATGGGCGAAATCTCGTAGCAGCTCTGGGACTAGCCGGTTTGACGCACATCCCTTGCCTGGTGCATGTGCTGAATTTGGTGGTGCAGAGGTTCCTTAAAAATTACCCCGATATGTCAGAGCTGCTGCAGAAAGTGCGGGCCGTCTGTGCGAGCTTTCAGCGTTCTTACCCTGCTGCTGCTCGCCTGTCAGCGCTGCAGCGTAACTTCGGCCTTCCTGCTCACTGCCTCATATGCGACGTGCCCACAAGGTAGAACTCCACCTTGCACATGCTGGCCAGACTGTGTGAGCAGCAGCATGCAGCACGGATGAGTCGCTCTGCGGAACAGTACTACTTCACCACCAATGAGTGGGCCTCCATGCAAGACTTGTGTGCCTTGTTGCGCTGTTTCGAGTACTCCACCAACATGGCCAGTGCCGATGATGGCGTTCTCAGCGTTACTATCCCACTTCTATGCCTCTTTTAAAAAACGCTTCGGCGATGATGGAAGAGGATGTGACACAAGAGAAGGAGGAAGAGGGATCATTTACAAGGGTTTCAGGCCAGTCATTCACACTTGGCTTCGAGGGTGGGTTCCTGCACCAACATATGCCAGGTATACAATTGTCCAGCCAGGAGGATGACGAGGTGGAGGATGAGGAGGAGGAGGAACCATGTTCATAGCAGTGTGGCACCCAGACCAGCTCATGGCCATCACTGGTGCGTGCCTGGAGGGATACAGAGGACACATACGATACACCTCCTACAGAGGACAGGTTGTCGCTGCCTCTGGGCAGCCTGGCACACATGAGAGAATACATGCTGCAGTGTCTCCGCAACAACCACCGAGTTGGCCACTTTTTAACTTGTGCTGATTACTGGGTGGCCACGCTGCTGGATCGCCATTACAAGAAAAACGTACCATCCTTAATTCCGTCACTGGAGTGTGATCATAATATGTGAGAGTACAAGCGCACGCTGGTAGACGGGCAGCTGATGTCATTCCCACCTGACAGTGGGGGCACAGTGGAAGTACGAGGCTAAGGCAGAGGAGGAGGATGAGGTCGCCAACGCAGCTGGGGCACCACCAACACCTAAGAAGGCAGGGTTAGCATGGCCGAAATGTGGAAAATTTTTGTCAGCACGCCACAACAACCAGCACCACCAGCTGATATGGAACGTCTTAGCATGAGGCAGCATTTCAGCAATATGGTGGAGCAGTATGTGTGCACACGCCTACACATACTGACTAATGGGTCTGCCCCCTTCAACTTCTGGGTCTCCAAATTGGGCACATGGCCTGAGCTTGCCCTTTATGCCTTGAAGGTGCTGGCCTGCCCTGCAGCCAGTGTATTGTCTGAATGTTTGTTTAGCACAGCAGGAGGGGGTAATCAAAGAGAAGCGCAGCCGCCTGTCCACAGCCAATGTGGTCAAGCTCACGTTCATTAAAATTAACCAGGCAGGGATCCCACATGACTTGTCAGTACCTTGTGCAGAATAGACATGTATACTGGCCTCACCCAGCCATTGTTGCACTTCAGCACACTTTCTCTTTGTTTTATTTTTTATATTTCCAAATGTTTTGGGGACTACCCAAATTTGAACAAAAAAAAATAAAAAATAATAAAAAACCAAACCAAAAACCAGTGTTGGCTACCTCCTCCTCCTTCACCGCTGCTTCTACCTACACCGCCACATCCACCGCCTCCTCAACCTCCTACTCCATATGGACCTCCTCCTCCTAGATCAAGATTATTATTTTTTATTTTTACATATTTTTATGTTATTTTAAGTCATTTCCCTATCCACATTTGTTTGCAGAGCACTTGCCATGCTCTTAAACACATTTTGCTACCATTTGCAGCCCTCTAGCCATTTCCTTAACTTTTTTAGAGCCATTTTAGTGCTCCAAAGTTCGGGTCCCCATTGACTAAAATGGGGTGAGGGTTTGGGGTCATTTCGGGTCCCGAACTCAAACTTTTTTGTGAAGTTTGGCTGAACCCGTCGAACCCGAACATCCAGGTGTCCGTTCAACTCTAGTGTATAGTGTCTAGTGTATATACCTTTTTCCACAAAATACAGATTGAGGGGTGCCATATACCTGCTTCCACCAAATATTGATTGAGGCCTGTGATACACTGGCTTCCACAAAATACTGATAAATTACAGATAAAACAGAAGGTCAGTCCTGTGTCCCAACACGGACACTATTAGCGCTGCTGCTGGTCCCGGAGTAGTGCGGTAGGTTTCACACAGGTAAAATCAAAGTCAAATAGGTTTTGGAACCGCGCTGCAGGAAAAATATGTATTCCGGTCCCAAATGGATGATACACGGGTGTCAGCCCTTCTCCTCGACAACCAGAGGGTACGGTCCTCCCAGACCCCCTCCTCTACAAGATTTAAGGAGATAGGCAAGATAGTGAAGCACCCCTGAGAATGTTATAATAAAAGGTTTTATTCTACTTACAACAGGTCAGTAGACAAAAGGCATAACGATCATCTTGTAATTTTATGCCTTTTGTCTACTGACCTGTTGTAAGTAGAATAAAACCTTTTATTATAACATTCTCAGGGGTGCTTCACTATCTTGCCTATCTCCTTAAATCTTGTAGAGGAGGGGGTCTGGGAGGACCGTACCCTCTGGTTGTCGAGGAGAAGGGCTGACACCCGTGTATCATCCATTTGGGACCGGAATACATATTTTTCCTGCAGCGCGGTTCCAAAACCTATTTGATTTCCACAAAATACTGATTGAGGGGTGAGATATACCTGCTTCCACCAAATATTGATTCAGGGGTTCTATATACCTGTTTCCACAAAATACTGATTGAGGGGTGTGATATACCTGCTTCTACAAAATACTGATTAAGGGGTTCTATATACCTGCTTCCACAAAATACTGATTGAGGGGTGCGATATACCTTCTTCTACCAAATACTGATTAAGGGGTTATACAGGTGAAACTCGAACAATAAAGATATCATGCAAAATTTAATTTATTTCAGTAATGCAAATTGAATGGAATTGCATTAATGCAGCTTAAAATTTGAGTTTTGTGAAAAGGTTCAATATTCTAGACTCAAAGTGACACACTCTAGTCAGCTAATTAGTCCATACCCCCTGAGCAAAGGTTACCTTAAAATTGTGACTTTGGGGTTTCATAATCTGTATGGCATAATCATCCAAATTATAACAAATAAAGGCTTGAAATATCTCGCTTTGCATGTAATGAGTCTATCTCATATGTTAGTTTCACATTTTAGGTTGCATTTCTGAAATAAATGAACTTTGCACAATATTCAAAATTTTCGAGTTTCTCCTATATAAAACATTTTCCACAAAATACTGATTGAGGGGTTTGATATACCTGCTTCTACAAAACACTGATTAAGGGGTTCTATATCCATGCTTCCACACAATACTGATTGAGGGGTGAGATATACCTGCTTCCACCAAATATTGATTCAGGGGTTCTATATACCTGCTTCTACAAAATACTGATTAGGGGTTTAATATACCTACTTCCACAAACTACAGATTGAGGGGTGCGATATACCTGCTTCCACAAAATACTGATTGAGGGGTGCGATAATCCTGCTTCTGCCAAATATTGATTCAGCTGTTCTATATACCTGTTTCTACGGAATACTGATTGAGGGGTGGGATATACCTGCTTCTACAAAATACTGATTAAGAGATTTGATATACCTGCTTCCACCAAATACAGATTGAGGGCTGCGATATACCTGCTTCCACAAAATACTGATTAAGGGGTTTTATATACCTGTTTCCACAAAATACTAATTGAGGGGTGTGACATACCTGCTTCCACCAAATTTGGATTCAGGGGTTCTATATACTTGTTTCCACAAAATACTTATTTAGGGGTGCGATATACCTGCTTCTACAAAATACTGATTAAGGAGTTCTATATACCTGATTCCACAAAATACTGATTGAGGGGTGCGATATACCGGCTTCCACCAAATACTGATTGAGGCCTGCGATATACCTGCTTCCACAAATACTGCTCTTCTCTAGGTACTTTGGCACAGGGTAATTTTGAAAATGACAGGAAGAGGCATGCAGTTCCACAGGGGTGGTAGGGGTAGGGCAGGTGTTACCAGGCTAGAGCTTAAGTGGGAAGTTGGAGAAGGTGCTTGCGATTACATCAAAGTACCCACCATATTTGGTTGAATGGCTCACTTAGCCTTCCACTTCTGCACCCTCCTCCCTCTCTGCTGTGTGCACCCCCAAAGACACCACCACCACCACAAAAGCCCCTCCACTCGAGTCAGAGGAATTATTTTTCCATCCATTCCCAGACCTTACCGATGCGCAGCCATTCTTGGCATCGGATGAGGAAGAGGAGGTAGCAATGGCCGCCACCCAGCGGTCTGACGACAGTACCCAGTTCACCCCAAGGAGGGTGAACCCCGCGGTTGCTGCCTACTCCGAGATCTCTAATGTCAGTGGTGGTGACGATGATAATGTGTCGATGGACGACACGTGGGTGCCCACAAAAGAGGAAGAGAAGGGGAGTTCAGAGGGAGAGATGGAGCAGCAGATAGGGAGGAGAAGGAGGAAAAGCAGGCAGAACTCACAGTGCACAGGATGCAAAAATCTGACTGCAAATGTATCTGGAGCGAGCCATCCACCATGCATGGTCACACCTTGCGCTCCCATGACGCCAGTACATGGTTCCGCAGTGTGGGCTATTTTTAATGTGTAAGCTGCTGACAATAGTGTTGCCATCTGCAGCCTGTGCTGTCAACGCATAAGTCGCGGTAAGCCCAACACTCAACTAGGGACGACCGTCTTAAAAAGGTACCTGGCCTCCCATCACCGAACCCAGAATAAGCAACGCTGTCAGAACCCCCAAAGCCCCACTCCTGGCGCTCTACGTCCTGCCTCTTCTCCTACTCCTCTCTCCTTCCATTTGTCCTCCACTCCACCTTCCACCGTGCCGTCGTCGCGTTCATCTCGCAGAAGGCAGGCTTCCGTGGCCCAAATGTTTGAGCGTAAAAAGTTGACGCCGGATAACCCTCTTGCCCAACGGCTGACCGCTGGCTTGTCGGTACTGCCATATAAACTGGTGGACTAGGAGGCCAATAGAAAATTTGGGACCATTGGCACAACGCAATGGAATGTACACGGAAATAAATATTTCTCCCAGGAGGGCATACCAGAGCTATATGGCCACGTTTAGCGGCATTTAAATATATCTCTGGCACACAGTGTGGGTGCCAAGCTACATTTCACTACAGACACGTGCAAACACGGGCAGGGAAGATACATAACATTTACTGCCCACTGGGTGTACCTTCTGACGGCCGTCAAGCATGTAACCCGTGGCACCCGTGTGGATTTGGTGTTACCGCCACGGATTGCATGCAGGCCTGCCTCTTCTTCTCCTCCTCCTACTCCATCTCCTCCTCATCTGACTCCTCCTTTTACACTGCTACCGCCTATTCCGCTGCATCCCTCCAGCTCCCAAGAACCTTTTTGACGTGTCAGGTGAGACGTTGCCATGCTGTGCTGCGGCTGTTGTGCCTGGACGCCAAGAGTCACACCGGTCATGCACTGTTTTCAGCTCTGCTGTCACAGGTTAATCAGTGGCTAACCCCGCTCAATTTGACAGTTGGTAAAGTGGTGTGCGACAATGGTGCCAATCTACTGAGCGTGCTGAAACAGTGCAAAATGACACACGTGCTGTGCATGGCACACGTCCTTTACTTAGTCGTGCAGCGAGCCAAATACCCCGGGGTCCAGGACATCTTATGGCAGGCCAGGAAAATCTCTGTCCATTTTAGAAGATATTACTGTACATGGCCATGGCTCGCCTTGCTGACGTTCAGCAGTGACACCACCTGCCCTTCAGACGTCTGATTTGTGACAGCCCGTTGTCCTGGAACTCCACCTTGTTTATGCTTGATAGGCTGCTCCAGCAGCAAAGTGTCATTAATGACAACCTGTACGGACTCTGCAGGAGGACAGGTTCTGGGGCGCTTGTTTTTTTTCACCGTGCCAGTGGCTGCTCATGCGCGACACATGCAGACTTCTGCTGCCATTTGATGAGATGACCAAACTGGTCAGTCGCAGCCAGGGCGCCATCAGTGACATCGTACCTTTCGCCTTCTTTTTGGAGCGTGCATTGCGTCGTATCATTGATCAAGTCGTCGAGGAGCAGGAGCTGGAAGATGAGGAAGTCGCAATGCTGAATGAATTCCCAGGGGGGGCTACTCCATCTGAGACAAGTCAGCAGGAGTCTGAAGAGGAGTCAGAGGAGGATGGTGGCTGGGAGGAGGAGCAAGAAGAGCAGGCTTTGAGGGGGACTTTAAACTTTTCGGGGATCCCTGGTGTTGTCCATGGCTGGGGGGAGGAGACCAAGGACTATATTCTCCTGGGTGATGAGCAGGAGCCAGGGGGCTCCACCACTTCCAATTTAGTGCAAATGGGGGCCTTCATGTTCCAGTATTTGAAGAGGGACCCCTATATAAAAAGCATAAAGGGCAAGGACCAGTACTGGATGGCAACATACTTAGACCCCCGGTACAAACACAAAATGGCAGACATGTTAACAGCATCACAGAGGGCTGGCAGAATGCAGCATTTCCATGCCTTGCTGCCAGAGATGCTGTGTTTTTCTGTTACAGGCGCTGGCATAGGAATTTCCACCCACAACGAAACCGATGCAGGTACCAATCCTCCAGTCACATAATCACTTGTTTTTTTCTGTCTGGTGAATGCCTAATGTTTGGGGCCTGTACTCCACTGGCCTACAGTAAAATTGTTATCCACTGACCGTCTAATATACCTCCAGCCACATAATCACTTTTTCTTTTATATCCAGTGAATGCATAATTTTTGGGGCCTGTACTCCACTGGCCTACAGTAATATTGTTATCCACTGAACATCTAATATACCTCCAGCCACCTAATCATTTGTTCTTTTATGTCAGGTGAATACCTAATGTTTGGGGCCTGTACTCCACTGTCCTGCAGTAAAATTGTTAACCACTAATAGTCTAATATACCTCCAGCCACATTCTGTCAGGTGAATGCCTATTTTGTGAGGCCCGTACTCCCTTGGCCTAAAATTTTAATTTTCTAGCCTTCAGCAGGGCACATTTTTGAGAGTTTCCCTTTAAGACGCATAAAAATGGCCCCTGATTTAAAATACATAATTTTTGTGGAAATTTTTGCCATTGATCCCCTTCTGGTATGTCGCTGTCCATGTTGTGGGACTATTTGTGCACTTCTTGTAAGTATTTGGTGGCTAAAAAAAAATGACCTGAAGGTTTTTCAGGTTTGCCTGCCATTAAATTGAATGGGATCCGCCGCAAACGGTTTGCGTACATTTGATCGCGAACGCACGTTCACGTTCGCGAAACATCCCGGCCGATGTTCATCCATCACTACAGGGGAGGTCCTGAAGGGGTTAAGAATCACATGAGTGTTCCAATGTTGACAGCTCCTGAACTGACTATAGGTAAATCTTTATGTATCTACCTTTATGAATGTCATAGTGCCCCGGGTTGCTATTTATAATTCATTACAAATTCTCTCTGCAGCTTCCGCCAAAATAGATGTATTGAATACTATATTTGCTGACCTTTAATCATTGTGAACAGGACTCTGACCATGAACAAAAGCACTATAAATTATTGAAGATTATGTACACATGGGATAAATAGCCATCATGACTTCTAATTACTATCCGCATTTTACTATAGGTCGCTTTATGGCATTCAGATGATATTAAAAACTAGAAATAAATCCAATGTCTTGGTTTTGTTTAGGAATCCAGCAACAATATGCTCTGAAATGAATGAAACAAGACAAAAACATTTAAACCCCAAGCAAACATGGTTTTGTTATAGTAATGAATATTTTTTTAAAGGGGCATGAATATTTAAGCTGCACGCAGCGGAACATTACTATAGCATTTCACTTTATTTTAAATATGTGCAAAAAACTCAATTGTGCATTTAATGCAAAGAATATTGTCCATGTTCAATCTAAGAAAATACTGTTTACTAATTACCTGATAAAAGTCATGCATCAGAAGAAAATTTGTATGCTCCTATTACTTGGATGACAGTCATTACTATATAATGGTAATGAGATGATATGTTAATCATGTTTAATAGGAAGAGTAACGACTTAGGCGCTAAGTAGCTAGTTCATATTCTAGTAAATCAAACATCTGACTTATTATGCATTCATCATCTTTGAAGCAAAGTAAAACTATTACAGTTTTGGTATTATTTTTAGCTTAGTTTTTTTCTGCTGTTTTATGAATTGTGCAACCAATGCTATAAAAATAATAACATAACAAAAACCCTTCACACTTTAATGCAGGGAAAAAATTGTGGATTTTGTAGTGCTTTTCTTGTATTAGAATAGAAATACATAGCTGATTTCTTCTGTCCACTGGTTTCTAATACTGAAGCTACTCCCCATTAATGCACCAGGACAGAAGGGACTAGTGTTTGTTCTTTGCTCTACATTCTTTTCATGACTTTGGTCCAATTCTTTTCCATCACAATTTCTTACCACTGAGCAGCAAAGGGGATTGCAGAGATATAATATGAATCTCTTGGGTTCCAATGCCAAATCTGTAACAAGGCTTCTAACTACCACAACAACTACTGATGTGTGTATCTCACCAAATATGACTTTTCTAAGCTCTTATTGGTTTGGCACTAATTAGAATTGGTCGTGAAGTCTAAGGAATCTCTGCATTCTTCAGCCTAAACTGAAAAAGGAGATATAGACTTTGCTGGTTGGATTCCCAGGTCACATTCCCCAGAATAGTAGTCACTTGGTGGCAGTGATACTGGAGGAGCAATAGTGTAGTCAGAAACGAAGCCATGGGTCATCATGGGTAGTATGCAACAAGCCAGAGGACAAGAGCCTAGTCAGGGGACAGCCATGGGTCAGAACAATGTAAAGAACAGGTACCAGGTTCAGACAGGAGTGATATCAATGAACAACAAGGAACAAGACTGAGGTCATGGTAACAATCAATCAGGAGACAAAATCAGGATCAGTAGCACAAGATCAAGCCATGATGAGAAGAGCCACGACTAGATCCAGCAAATCCATGGTTGACATTGACACAAGTAAAATGTTTATGGATGTCTACCAGCTGGACATGGCAGTTGGCTAGAGTTGATGCCACTGTTCGGACCTTGTCACTGAAGCAGGCAAAAAGAAAGTAACAGTATCTTCTTAGGGGTGCCATGTGCGGGCACGCTGATGAGGAAGGCACGTAGGGTTGGGGAGGAGGATAAGAGTGGTGGTGACAATGAGGGTGGTTGTAGTACTCACAGTGGCTAACCCAGCTCCAGCACTCCCTGGGGTTGGAGATTTGCAACCCATCTTCCTCTTGGGGTTGTGGCTGGGGTGCCCTTGATGTTAGATGTATGGGTATCAGTGTTCAAGGCAAGTGAACAGGGGCCAGAGTCGGATATGAATGACCAGGCAGGATTGATTATAGTAAAATAGAGTCTCTCCTTCACTGAATTGATGATGGATGTCAGTGCAAATATACTGAAGACACAGTTCTCAAGTATATTAAAGAGTATGTTATTTTCCCAAAGGCTGTGTATATGGGATGGCTACTATGGTGGTATATTTGTTTGCAATGCTCAAGCTGCAGGGTTCATATGGCCAGTCTATCAAAGTAGTGTGTTGATGCCAAAAGCAATATAACCCAAACCATGTGCAGGAAAGTTAACAGCCGCATTTGTATGTTACTTTACTGTCTGTCCAAACACTGTAGCTATGGTCCTCAACCTTCTTTGAAAACTCAATGCTCAAATGTACTCTTCTAGCAGCTTTCACTCAGAGAAATGGTGTCTTCCTGGAGAAGAATTATTTTCTTCTGCTTCAGCTTGCTTGGCTTACACACCAACAGCAGCATATGTGTATTCACTCTTGGCTAACTTGCCAAATACTATTCACTATCCATGGAAAAGTGGGCCGAGCACACCACCTGGCATCTATTACTAAGGACTGCCAGCTAAGTGTAAACTACTCATATACAGCCTTTTGGAATGAATAGTGCACAGTATAGTCACATTGGCCTTGTGTAGCACTGGAAGTGCTCAGCTAGCATTTATTAAACCTTTTTAACAGTGAACCATTTAAGATTATACCATGAGGGTCTGCCGCTATGCTGCTAAAACGCGTCTCAGAGAGCTCTCTGGCTCTACCCATCTAAATCTTGACCATCAGCGGATTAACCAGTTGTCCAGAACCAGCTAACCCACATATAACCTCTCTGGGCTTCCTATAGCATCTTCCTGGACTCTCCGAGCACTTTAGCTGGAGGCAATTATACTCCTTCGGTCTGAGGCCTACACGCCCTGCGCAGCCTCTCAGCCTTCCATCCTTCTGACCGTGACCTATCAGACTACCTTTGTGGTCCCGGTAAGAGGCCTTGATACAGCTCGGTAGCGCCTTGCTGGCCGCTCCAGAATGGCGTGGTCATCATCTATCCCAAAAGCGTACCCGACCGGAAGCTGTGGGTCCACGGAACACCCTGCAAGCATTGCTACACTTGTTCTTCAGACTACTGGCTGGATCCCATACTCAAAACGTCTCCCTTGGAAGACTGTAGCACAATCTTCACTGGAGATACCAGACCACATAACCCCCCCTCTGCACCCCTTCTCTCTCTCCCCTCCTCCTCCCACTTTCCTGAGAGATGCGCTCTAATTTTTCTGGACCACCACAGTGGTTTATTCTATACTATTTACCACGATAATAGTGATACATTGCAATTAACCTCGGGACTTTGCCCCAATTTTTATAAGTGAGTGTCCTATACCAGTCACTGCCATTTACATCACTTAGTTTTCTCCCACTGCTGCAGATGTAACATTTGCTACTACAACTCTATTGAGACCCAACTAATCTGCTGATATATTTCTGCCACCATGGTGAAAATTGGGCATGCTGCCTCTAAAGACACCAGCAACTTTCAAAAACCCAACGCTCCACAAGGAGAGATGTATAAATACATGAAAAAGAAAAACTCATATTCTGATACTCAAAAAATGATTACGCCATCCAAAGACTCTCTCCCTATGGCCCAAGTTGATACTGGGGATGACTCTAATAGTGATACAGATATTCCACCACACCAGGACTCTCTCCCAATCTCCCGCTCCTTTTTTCAAAAATCCCTTGGTAAAGCACTGGCTAAGGCTCTAGACCTTCTCTCAAGGGACTTACAAGATATAAAGCAAGAAATGAAACACATTAGAATCTGGGTGGAACAACTTGAAAATGCGCAGACGGCCATATGTAGCTACTTTCTAAATGCTGCCTTTGAGGCTCCAGAGGATCAAGAAAACAGAGGCGCAGGAATAACTTATGGATAAAAAGCCTCCCAGACTCTGTGGCACCCACAGCCCTACATGCGACACTGATACAAATATTCAAGTCCATTCTGGGTGACTCCTCAGATGACATTATCATAGAACGGACCCACAGAGCACTATGAAGAAAACCCAAAGACTCTGAACCACCCCATGATGTCATATTCCGTATTCTTAACTTTAATGTGAAAGAAGAAATACTGTGGCACACAAGACTATCTGATCGTACTGAATATAAGAATACGCAAATTTGTGTCTTCAAAGACTTATCCCCACAAACATTGCAGAAAAGGAGAACTCTGAAGCCATTAACAGAGGCCCTTAGATCTAAATGAATCCAGTATGGCTGGAAATTCCCTTTTTGACTTATGTTCTCTCATGAAGGGAAGAAGTTCCTCATCTGAACAGCTATTGATCTTCCTGTAGCTTATGCTATTTGGATCTCCCAGACCTCCAGATCCCTGACTGGTCAACGGTGAAGGGACTCACCAGGTTACCTCATGTACAGCCGCCCACCCCGTGGGAGGAAGTTTCCTATGACCGCAATACGAAGACCAAGAAAAAAGCAGGAAAACTGACCCCTAAAAGAATCATCGCAGACAGCACCTGAGTCGATCCAATGACTTGTGGTAACCTATCTCTCGCTTTCATCCTAAACCACCTTAGCTTCTCTCACCCCCTTTCCTTTCACCAGGTTACCTCATGTACAGCCGCCCACCCCATGGGAGGAAGTTTCCTATGACCGCAATACGAAGACCAAGAAAAAAGCAGGAAAACTGACGCCTAAAAGAATCATCGCAGACAGCACCTGAGTCGATCCAATGACTTGTGGTAACCTATCTCTCACTTTCATCCTAAACCACCTTAGCTCCTCTCACCCCCTTTCCTTTCCCTTTTATTTATTTTTGCTTCTGCAGCCTACCTCCTCTACACCTTCTCCTACCTATATCCCCCCCCCCCCAAAACCGAGAGATTATGGTTAGACCACTTAATGTATAGTACTCCTAAAATCTATACTTCTACAAGTAATGATGAATATGTTTCTTCAATTATGTGACACCTTTCACCCACATTAATGGCTTAATTTCTACTGTTTCTGTTACGACATAACTACTCTAACTGCACTCCACATCCTCTTTATTTCTGCTGTTCCCTTACAGTACTTTCTCTTTACGTCTTCCTTCTACCCTTAACAGGCCCAACCTTTACTACACCATCTGCAGAAGGTTACTTGGTACATTACCTATAACACACATCATCTCTCTTGCCATTGTAAGAAGGTACCTGGAATCATCGTGGTTGGAAGGTATGTGTCACTAAGGTTTCTGGCTTCGGTGAAGTACATAGCAGCAGCTATTACTAATTGACACCTTGAGATTTACCATGGCCATCATAGCTGATCCGGCATGGCTCTTACTGGGAGTAGTCAAAGTCCCGGATGGGTGAATACTCCCTATGTTCCAGGCCGGGTTTTGCTAGGCATAAAAACCAGCCAGCACTGCCAGGTGTGGTGGATTTACCTCCCTCTGACAGTGGAGCTCAGGAGTCTGTGTGCTGTGAACTGAGGGCTGTGCTGGGATTTGTGGTTTGAGTCTGGCTGGAGGACTCAGACCGCCTATGGACTTGATGAGGCTGAACTGCTAACAGGGTATAAATTAACACTCAGGAGAAAAGGTGACTTTTTATAGTTTATGGACTTTCCTTGTGTGTGAACAAACACCAAGCCACCTGCGTTTTGTGATGCACCTTATCTGCATTTTGTTATACAAGTGGTGAGTGCGGTGACGTCATTTCACCGCAAATAACTGCAACAGTGAACTGCGTATATATTTTTCTTTTAGTACTGAAATACATGACTAAACGCTTTTACCACAAATAACTGCAACAGTGAACTGCGTATTTTTTTTCTTTTAGTACTGAAATACGCCACTAAACGCTTTCACCGCAATTTACTGCAACAGTGAACTGCGTATATATTTTTCTTTTAGTACTGAAATACATCACTAAACGCTTTCACTGCAAATAACTGCAACAGTGAACTTATTATATATTTTTCTTTTAGTACTGAAATACCCCACTAAAAGCTTTCACCTCAAATAACTGCAATGGTGAACTGCGTATATATTTTTCTTTTTGTACTGAAATTTGTCACTAAACGCATTCACCGCAAATAGCTGCAACAGTGAACTGCGTATATATTTTTCTTTTAGTACTGAAATACATCACTAAATGCTTTCACTGCAAATAACTGCAACAGTGAACTTAGTATATATTTTTCTTTTAGTACTGAAATACATCACTAAACGCTTTCGACACAAATAACTGCAACAGTGAACTGCGTATATATTTTTCTTTTTGTACTGAAATATGCCAATAAACGCTTTCACGACAAATAACTGTAACAGTGAATTGCGTATATATTTTTATTTTTTTACTGAAATACCCAACTAAACGCTTTCACCTCAAATAACTGCAATAGTGAACTGCGTATAAATTTTTCTTTTAGTACTGAAATACATCACTAAACGCTTTCACTGCAAAAAACTGCAATAGTGAACTGCGTATATATTTTTCTTTTTGTACTGAAATACGCTACTAGACGCTTTGACCACATATAACTGCAGAAGTGAACTGCGTATATATATTTCTTTTTCCACAGATATAAGCCACTAAAGGCTTTTCAACATAGCACTTGTACCCCAAGAACAAATTGCTGGAATGGCAGAGCTGTATAATGGCTAAATGGCTATTTGGATCCCCAAATATTCTTTCCCTGCACTTGTAAATCACTTTTCTATCCCTGTTCCTAGCGCCTTCTGACGTCTGTCCTGCACTAAGATGCTGTGAAATGATTCCTCCCTATCCTTTCCCTGCACTTGTAAATCAATTTTTCAGTTTTGTTTTCACAATGAGTTTTTCCTATTGCAGTCTCTAGTGCCTTCTTACATCTGTCCCTTTACTCAGAATGCTGGAAAATGTCTGAATCCAAGATTGCTGCCGTGTTTATAGGGCTGTGACATCACAGGGCTGGCTGGATGCTGATTGACTGCATGCAAGCATGTCAATCTGTGTGATCCCGCCTTCCCAGAGTTCCTTGACCCATGTTCAGTCCTCACACGTGTAGCCGCCATTTTAAGAAAAATTGTGATTCGTTACCACGAAGGGTGAGGAAATTTGCATTAGTTGCAAATCAAACTTTTCTTGAAATTCGGATCGAATTCCACTTCGTCGGATTCGATTCGCTCATCTCTAATAGTGATACCTCATATAATAGCTATTACTTTACATTTCCCATATGTCTACTTTATGTTTGGATAATTTTGTGAATGCCATTTTAGTTTTTGGGAACGTTAGAAGGCTTAGAAGTTTAGAAGCAAATCTTGAAATTTTTCAGAAATTTTCAAAAACCCAATTTTTTAAGGACCAGTTCAGGTCTGAAGTCACTTTGCGAGGTTTACATAATAGAAACCACCCAAAAATGACCCCATTTTAGAAACTATACCATTTAAGGTATTTAAAACAGATTTTACAGACTTTGTTAACTATTTAGGTGTTTCACAAGAATTAAAGGAAAATGTTGATGAAATTTCAGAAATTCTCTTTTTTGGCAGATTTTCCATTTTAATCCATTTTTTTCCAGTAACAAAGCATGGGTTAACAGCCAAACAAAACTCAATATTTATTACCCTGATTCTGTAGTTTACAGAAACACCCCATACGTGGTCGTAAACTGCTGTACGGGCACACGGCAGGGCGCAGAAGGAAAGGAAGGCCATATGGTTTTACGAGGACAGATTTCACTGGGATCATTTTAAGTTGCCATGTCACATTTGAAGACCCCCTGATACACCCCTAGAGTAGAAACTCCCAAAAAAGACCCCATTTTGGAAACTACAGGATAAGGTGGCAGTTTTGTTGGTACTATTTTAGGGTACTTATGATCTTTGGTTGCTCTATATTACACGTTTTGTGAGGCAAGGTAACAAAAAATAGCTGTTTTGGCACCGTTTTAATTTTTTGTTATTTACAATGTCCATCTGACAGGTTAGATAATGTGGTATTTTTATAGAGCAGGTAGTTACAGACGTGACAATACCATATATACTACTTTTTTTGGTTGTTTGTTTCAGTTTTACATAATAAAGCATTTTTGAAAAAAAATATTTTTTAGTGTCTACATATTCTGAAAGCCATAGTTTTTTTTAAATTTTTAGGCAGATTGTATTAGGTAACATATCATTTTTTGTGGGATGAGATGAAGGTTAGATTGGTACAATTTTGGGGCGTATGACTTTTTGATCGCTTGGAATTACACTTTTTGTGATGTAAAGTGACAAAAAAATTGCTTTTTTACACCGTTTACGCTGTTCACCTGAGGTGTTAGTTCATGTGATATTTTTATACAGCAGGTTCTTACGGACGCGGCGATACCTGATATGTATACTTTTTAATTTATCTTTTAGGCCCCTTGCAGACGAACAATACGGATTAGGTCTGGATGCGTTCAGGATGCATTCAGTTAAAAATGCACGATTTCACAAGCAAGTTCATTCAGTTTTTCCTTCGATTGTGTTCAGTTGTTCAGTTTTTTGAAGGTTTACAAACATCTCTTAGCTAGGGATGAGCGAAGCCGAACTGTATAGTTCGGGTTCGTACCGAATTTTGGGGCGTTCGTGACACGGACCTGAACATTTACGTAAAAGTTTGGGTTCGGTGTTCGGCGCTTTCTTGACGCTTTTTGAAAGGCTGCAAAGCAGCCAATCAACAACCGTCATACTACTTGCCCCAAGAGGCCATCACAGCCATGCCTACTATTGGCATGGCTGTGATTGGCCAGTGCAGCATGTGACCCAGCCTCTATTTAAGCTGAAGTCACGCAGCGCCACACGTCACTCTGCTCTGATCAGTGTAGGGAGAGGATGCAGCTGCTGTTAGGGTGAGATTAGGCAGGGATTAACAAAAACACTTAATGAAGTGATTGATCTACAGCTGTGAATCATTCAACTTCTGCTAGTTAATTGCTCACTGTTTTTAGGCTGCCCAGAGCGTTTTTTTTTTGTCACTTTTTTCTGGGGTGATCGGCGGCCATTTTGTGTCTTGTGGTGCGCCAGCACAAGCTGCCACCAGGTCCATTTAACCATCAATAAGTTTTTTTTTTTTTTGCTATATCCTACATCAGGGGCTTGGCTGTGCTTATCGTCACCCCTAGAATTTTCTATATTTTATTGAGGGGTGAAATTCACTTGCAAAAATAGCAATCCCCTAAATCTGGTGTTCCAGCTGTGGCTAGCCAAGTGTAATACTGTCTGCTGTCTGGCAAAGGATATATTTTTTTCTGGGGTGAAATTCAATTGCCAAAATAGCAATACCCTAAATCAGTGGTCTCTGCTGTTGCAGGCCAAGTGTAAATCTGTCCGTAAAAGGGTATATTACGCTCAGCGTGCATCTCCAAGTGTATTTTTTTTTCGTAAAAGGGTATATTACACAAAGTGTTAAATTACAATTGCTGAAAGCATAAGCCTTAAAATTTGCATGCACTATTGTGCATCTCATAGTGTATTTCTGTCCGTAAAAGAGTATATTACATTCAAGGGGCAAATTCAAGTGCTGATAGGGTCATCCTCAATAACTTCACACGCTACCGTGTGTATTTCTTTCCGTTAAAGTGCATATTAACCTCCTCTATTCAGCACGGCAGGGGGTGTCATTACAGACAAATGCAGCCGCCTGTCTACAGCCAATGTGGACAAGCTGACGTTCATAAAAATGAACCAGGCATGGATCCCACAGGACCTGTTCATCCCTTGTGCAGATTAGACATTTATAACTACCTCCCCTTAACTATATATTCTTGTACTCCAGGGCACTTCTTCATTCAATCCTCTTTTTTTAATTTTACCATTATTAACCCAAAGTTGAATGAACCTCTCCTCTGTTTGGGTGCCAGGGGCCTAAATATCGTAAACTGGCCTGTTCCAATGGTGTGTGACATGAAGCCTGATTCTCTGCTATGGGACCTCTCTCCTCTGTCTGGGTGCCCGGGCCTAAATATCTGACAGTGGCCTGTTCCAGTGGTGGGTGACATGAAGCCTGATTCTCTGCTATGACATGAAGCCTGATTCTCTGCTATGGGACCTCTCTCCTCTGTCTGGGTGCCGGGGCCTAAAAATCTCACAGTGGCCTATTCCAGTGGTGGGTGACATGAAGCCTGATTCTCTGCTATGACATGAAGCCTGATTCTCTGCTTTGGGACCTCTCTCCTCTGTCTGGGTGCCGGGGCCTAAATATCTGACAGTGGCCTGTTCCAGTGGTGGGTGACATGAAGAATGATTCTCTGCTATGACATGAAGCCTGATTCTCTGCTATGGGACCTCTCTCCTCAGTCTGGGTGCCGGGGCCTAAATATCTGACAGTGGCCTGTTCCAGTAGTGGGTGACATAAAGCCTGATTCTCTGCTATGGGACCTCTCTCCAATTGATATTGGTTAATTTTTATTTATTTTAATTTTTTAAAATTCATTTCCCTATCCACATTTGTTTGCAGGTGATTTACCTACATTTTGCTGCCTTTTGCAGCCCTCTAGCCCTTTACTGGGCTATTTTACGGCCTTTTTAGTGCCGAAAAGTTCGGGTCCCCATTGACTTCAATGGGGTTCGGGGCGAAGTTCGGATCCCGAACCCGAACATTTTCGGGAAGTTCGGCCGAGCTTCTCGAACCCGAACATCCAGGTGTTCGCTCAACTCTACTCTTAGCAACCATCCGTGAAAAACGCATCGCATCCGCACTGGCTTGCGGATGCGATGCGATTTTCACTCAGCCCCATTCACTTCTATGGGGCCAGCGTTGCGTAAAAAACGCTGAATATAGTACATGCTGCGATTTTCACGCAACGCACAAGCGATGCGTGAAAAACAACGCTCATGTACACAGACCCATTGAAATGAATGGGTCAGCATTTAGTGCGAGTGGAATGAGTTCGCATCATGTATTGCTCCCGCACGGAATACTCGCTCATGTGAAAGGGGCCTTAAACAATAACAGCATTTTTTAAACAAAAAAAAAATCATGTTTTAGTGTCTCCATATTCTGAGTGTCATAGTTTTTTTTATTTTTTTGGTCTTAGATAGGTCTACTTTTTTGCGGGATGAGATGACGGTTTGATTGGTATTATTTTGGGGTGTGTATGGCTTTTTGATCGCTTGGTATTACACTTTTTGTGATGTAAGGTGACAAAAAAAGACTTTTTTTTACACCTTTTTTTTTATTTTTTTATAAGTGTTCATCTGATGGATTAGGTCATGAGATATTTTTATAGAGCAGGTCGTTACGGATGTGGCATAACCTAATATGTGTAATTTTTTTTATTTATTTAATTTTTACTGAATAATATCATTTTTAAAACAAAATAAATCATGTTTTAGTGTCTCCATAGTCTGAGAGCCATAGGTTTTATATTTTTTGACCGATTGTCTTAGGTAGGTTATTTTTGCGGGATGAGATGACAATGGCTTTTTGACATCGTTTTTATATTATTTTTTTACGGTGTTCGCCTGATGGGTTAGGTAATGTGGTATTTTTATAGGGCAGGTTGTTATGGACACGGCGATACCTAATAATTTTACATTTAACTCCATAAAAGCATTTTTTAAACAAAAAAATAAATAAAAAATAATCGGATTTTAGTGTCTCCATAGTCATTTTTTTCTGTGATGAGGTGAAGGTTAGATTGGTACTATTTTGGTGGTCATATGCCTTTTTAATCACTTGGTGTTGCACTTTAGTGATGTAAGGTAACAAAAATAATTTTTTTTGCCATAGTTTATAATTTTTTTTTTTTACGCTGTTCACCTTTTTACGAATGTGTCTGCGGAATGTGATGCGGAATGCACACGGAACGGTGCCCGTGTATTGCGGATCCGCAAATGCGATCCGCAATACGGCCACGGAGCGCACACGTTCGTGTGCAATAAGCCTAAGACTAATACGACTGAGTGGATTATGTAGGAATGATCTGAGGTCTGATGGAGATTAAAGCTTAGATCTGCGGTTTGCTGAACATTGGGGGTCTGATCTGCGGTCGGATGAAAACATTATTTTTTCTTATTTTCCTCTAAAACCTAGGTGCATCCGACGGTCAGGTGCATCTTATTGAGAGAAAAAAAACTGTATTTTTCCACCCTTTAACCCACTTTTTATTCTAATCTTAAACCCCTTTAATTGTTCAGCTCAAATGCTTAACTGCCACTAAACTTGCTACAGATAAGGAAAAAAGCATCTTGGCTGCAGCCTGTCTACATCATCCACCATTACGATTTTTAATCAAAGATTTGTAAAAAAAAAAAAAATTAATGAGGCGGAGAAGCTCTTCCAGTAATACATTTATTATAGTAGCCCTAACAATTCAGTCTTTGCCATTCTGTCATATATTAAAATGCGTTCACAGCTGAATGTACCTTTTCCCTCTTCACAACATTCTGTGACTTCCGGAGCCCTGTATGATTTAAATAATTCTGTTTTCTGATTAAATAGCCCCCAAAGATTTCTAACTGAAATAAAACCAAAGAAAATGTATGCAAACCCCCAACTGCCAAGAAACATTTCATTTTAAAATCCACAACTGTGCACTCAGTTTGATGCCTACAAAATATACTTCGTTTTCAGCTGACAGATGCTATGATTTTATTTCCTTAAAATGTCGACTCTCTACCTTTTCCGCTCATTTATTGAGCTTTTTCTGGGATGGAATTAAATTCTAACTTTGGATTTTCTGAGCTTATTACTTCCAGTGATTATGAAAATGAAGGACAGATTTGAAACTGGGAAATGAAACATATTTATTAATGTATTTAAAATCTCATGTAATTATCATTTGAAGCCGGGGCATAATTTTGATTGGTGTGCTGCATTTTTTGCAATAAAAAAGACAGTTTCCATTAGTGATGACAGAGCAAGAAAAAGACTCGGCTCCAACTTCAAAGTAATCTACATACAAATTTTCGCAAGAGATTGAGGATTTAAAATGAGTTTCTCTGTTTGTTTTTTCCCAAGCATTTGTTAAAAATAATGTGAATTTAAGGAAAAGCTGCTTGTTTTATGACATAGAAATATAGATGGAGATGCCTACTTAATAAACCAGTTTTCTGTAAGCGGCAAACAGAATAATTTCTAATGTCGTAATAAATAACAATGCATTGTTTTAGGAAAAAAGGTGCTATAAATATCAAAAAGTATATTTTTAGTGATGAAGACAAAGCCTGCGGCAGTGATACGTCTACCCAGTGTAATGTATCTAAGATATCATGGCAAGCTTCTACACATATATAGAAATAATTATTTCATTACATTATAAAAGGTACAAAGTTGTAGCCCAAAGGATTAAGGTGATTTATAAAATCTATTGTATATTTCACATTAGATATAGCTTAAAGGGGCTGTCCTGAATTTTTATATTAGTGGCCTATCCTCAGGACAGATGACCAGTATCTAATCAGTGTGGGGTCCAACTTCCGTCACCTCTACCGATTGGCTGTTTAAAGAGGCTGCAGCACACCAGTGAGTCCTGTGGCCTCTTCCTTGGCCTAGGTGCAGCTCAGTCCTATTCAAGTGAATGGACCTCAACTGCAGCATCAAGCATAGCTGCTATATAATGCTGTGCTTGGTAAGCTGTGAGGAGGCCGCAACACTCAACGGAACACGCTGCCTCTTCAAACAGCTGATTGCTGGGGTTGCCAGGAGTCAGACCACCACTGATCAGATATTGATTTCCTTTCCGGAGAACAGGCCATCAGTATCAACATCCTGGAAAATTACTTTAAATGGGCTTTCTAATGTAGTCAACTGCTGTTCTTGTACGATATTGGAACATATACTGTAGATATCAGAATCTTTTATTAGCCATACCAGAGGGCTGCTGTGGCTAATTTGAGATGTTGATTTACTTCATGTCTGGTTAACTGGAAATGTACCCAACAGCCCAAAACTCAAAGCAAAATTTCCTGGTTTTCCTATTTGAGACCTGTGCCCATGCATGTCCTTGTAGGAGAGGGCATCTAGTCCTCAAGGGTTGGTTTTATTCAATGTGCAGTATTCTTCATTCATTATAAGTAATATAGCTCTATGCTGTCATTGTACAGCTCCTGGCCAGGTGCTTGCAAGTGAGTAATGACATTGTATGGTGCTTATTGAATTATTTACAGTTATTTGAGGTTAAAGGAGGTTTCCAGGAAGAAGTAAAATCTCTCTATTGGGTGTGTCAATTGTAAAATGAGTTATAGCAAATTTTCATGATTTAGTTTACTTTTATTTTCCTCCTTACTATTTATACCTATAATTTACTACCAATTCTTATTACTAATATACTTTTATACTATTTTTTTTATTACAGCAATGCTTTGGTAAAGGTCTATCGGACCGAAACGTCTCCCCCAGTCATCGCAATATAGAGTGCTTCAATAAAATTACCAACGGAGATCTGGTTTATTTTTTTTGCGATTTTTTTTAAATTTTTTTTTTACCTTTTTTGTATTTTGAGATATATACCTGGTTTGGTATAAAGGAGCACTACATTAAACCTACCTTTGCATATCATTTTGAGAGTGTGTAGTTTCATTCATAGTGTAGGGGTGGCAGCAGCATGAGGAGGCCACAGAGTAGCAAGGTGACATAGTATTGAGGTAGCAGCAGCATCAGGAGTCCACAGAGTGGCAAGGTGACAGTGTTGAGATAGCAGCAGCAGCATCAGGAGAGCACAGAGTGGCAAGGTGACATAGTGTGGAGGTGGCCATACATTTTGAGACAGCACGCCAAGAAGTTAATATAATTTGGGGTACAAACCTTTACATAATACCTACATTTAGATGTTTATATCGGTGGATAAATATGTGGATTTAAATGTACTCAGATGTATCAGCCCTATAGTTGGATACGTGTATGTATATGTACTCAGATGTACTGACATGGCAGCAAGTAGCCTTATGGACGTGTTGTGGTCTGGTGATATCTGACCAAACACGAATATGAGGAGGCTTGGCTGGGATAACTCCTCTCATCCCCGCATTGCATCCCTAATCTATCATTGGGTACAGTTAAGTGATGTTTATACCGGTGACTAAACACGTGTATTCAGATGTATCAGCCTTGTATTTGGATATGCGTTTCTACTGTATATCTACTTAGATGTATTGATATGGTGGCAACTAGCCTTAGGCAGGAATAGCTAGATGTGCATATTATTAAATGTTGTAGTCTCGTGATACCTGGCCATGTATATACAGAAGGATGCTTGCTCATGGATAACCTCCCTTCCCTCATATGTTATCCCTAATCTGTTATTATGTACAATTAAAGGATATTTGTTAGCACCTAACTCCTCATTTACTTACACTGGATTGTGGTAATATATATATATATATATATATATATATATAAATCAAGGAATGTGGGCAGCACCACTGTCTGAAAGGTACAGACGGAGTGCCAGCGGCTGAGTCGGCGATCCACCTCCAAATAATATAAAATAAATGAAATCCGCAGCACATCCAGGTAGTGAACAAGTAAAGAAAGCTTTAATCACCAAGCATGCGACGTTTCAATCCTCTCAATGGGATTTTTCTCAAGCAGTCACTGCTTGAGAAAAATCCCATTGAGAGGATTGAAACGTCGCATGCTTGGTGATTGATTAAAGCTTCCTTTACTTGTTCACTACCTGGATGTGCTGCGGATTTCATTTATTATATATATATATATATATATATATATATATATATATTTATTCCCCCTCTTTATCTTCCTATTTGGAATTACGTTAAATAATCATGTACATTATACCTATATATTGTTTATAATTAAAATAATTAGTTTTTTCTTTTTCTTTTCTTTCAATTTGCTGTAATGGTAGGTCTATATGAGCAAATTATGTACTATCATGGTGTCGTATGTATTCTGATGGTGTTTCTTCATTATTTTGTAGCCTTAAGAAGGCACCACAAATGGGCCCAAAACGTTACAATAAATGTTAAATGTTCCACTTGTGTTGAAACTTGAATGAATAAAAACGGAATCTTTGAATATTAACTTTTTGACGTGCTGTCTCAAAATTTATGGGAATAATTTATGTGGATTCCTAGGGTGGAAGGGATCAACTGGCTACGTGCACCCACAAAAGCCATTTAGTGTATGAGTGCTGTGGCTGTACTGTGTTTACAAGAGGTGGGAGCAGCAGCAGCATGAGGAGGCCACAGAGTGGCACAATGACATAGTGTGGAGGTGGCAGCAGAATCAAGAGACCACAGAGTGGCAAGGTGACAGTGTGGAGGTGGCAACAGCATCAGGAGACCACAGATTGGCAAGGTGTCGTCATAGTGTGGAGGTGGCAGCAGCATCAGAAGACCACAGAGTGACCCGGTGACAGAGAGGGGAGGTGGGTGGCACTAACAGTACCTGCTGACGATGGTGGGTGTAAGAAGGAGCACTTGGCATCAGATGTGTGGCATCAGGTGGGTGGCAGTTTCAGAATAGTAGCTGAGGCAGGTAGCCAGAAGAAACCGGTCTCTTGTCAAGGTTTGAGTGAGGCAGCATGGATGAACTAATCTGATGCATGAGGCATTGGTTGGTGGATATCGTGACTGATCCATGCCTGATACATCTTAACAAAGGTCAGTCTCTCTACATTTTGGGTGCACAGGCAAGTTCTCCTTGGGGTAACTATGGCCCCCACTGCACTAAACACCCATTCTGATTCCACACTACTGGCCGGGCAAACTCGGCCAGTTGCAGTCACAAATTCAGTTTGGCTGCCAAGTAGTCCAGCGGATCTTCAATGACGACTGGCAGGATGCACTCCAAGTATGCAACCACCTGCTGGTTAAGGTTCTCGATGTCTAGCTGCTGGTGAGTAGTTTCTTCACTATGCGGGTGAAAAAAGTTGCTCATCAGTGACTCTAGACTCAGGCTGCTGCTGATGGAGCTGGTACTGCTCCTGCCACCCCCCTCCCAGCAGCCATCGCAGTGGAACATGAGCGCAGAGGGCCCCATCCCCCCAGTTAGACCTGCGAGAGGATAAACCATGGCACAGATAGGCAGCAGATAAATACAAAAAAATCTGCAGCACTTGCCATTTGTGAAAAATCCAGTAATGGTTTTATTCCATAAAACAGCAAGGTGATGCAACGTTTCGACCTTCCTCTGTCTTTTTCAAGCAATACAATGAATACAAATCATGTGTCTTATATAGTGCCTAGTGGGTGGGATTAACCCTCCCTCAGGTGAATTAATACATCCTCATCAATATGTCACCATACATAGTCATTAATATACAATCCTCCAGTGCAATAAACAATCTTATAGGTTAATATTACCTCCTATATAGAGATGGTGTCCCCGGGGTATTGTACCATGTCCGCATAGCATCTCAGAACATGCCAAACTCGGCGTCCCGGAAGCTACAGTGCGCTTGCGTCCTCCTCCGTCATCAGCCAATGGGAAAAATTCCCCTAGTGATGTCACCTGTTGCCAATGGCATGCAGGCAGATTGCGTTCCACGGCACTGTAGTGCGTCAGGTTTGTCCCTCATCAATGATGTAGGGGTTGCCATGGAGACGCGGCCGTCCACACAATGAATCATGGAACGTACGCGTCGCACGGCTCTTCCCCTCGTCAATGTTAAAGTGGTTCCAGGACAGGTCCTCATGGGTGAAGGTCCAACTCATTGTGCTCAAATACCTCCAATATTAAAGTTGGGGTGATTTATAGACATTACAAGTTCATAATCCCCATATACCCTGAATATTGTATACGGTTCCTCCAGGGTGATCGCTGATTTCCTTCAGCCATACTCCTCTATGGGGATACCCTATACTCAAATATACTACCCCTTCAAAATGGTGACCCTGTCCCACCTGTGCCATCAGATGGGGCAGATGTCCCCTATTGGGGTTCATGGTCGTTTAGGGTGCCACACGGGCCAATCATATTTAATGACAATAGCCCCCGTGACACACCACGTCCGTCCATACATACACTACAGTTTATTTTTAGAGGTAAAGGACCAAAGGATAGGACTCACCCCCCACTGGCCAAGCCTGGATACCACAAATACTGGACATTGGACTATATGACATTGGGGACATCAGAATCAGTGGTTGCGGACCAAGGAAAAAGCCGGCGAGGACATCCCTAGAAAGAGACAATTGAATATTAGTGTTTGGTGAACTTCTCTAAATATTAGTTACACAAAATAAATATCCCATCTACACTTAAGAGGAAGAGATACTGTCACGGCTGTATGTGAGCAACAAGAGTATACACCGTAAAAAGAGCTACTGACCGGACCCAAACTAGGGAGGATAAAGGGTGACCCCTGTCAGACCCTCAAAGCTCTTCCTATGCTGCTAAAGCACATGCCCGGATCCAAATGGCGGAACGAGGCATGCCCACGTACCTAAGACTAATGACCACTGTAACCCCTACAATAATGGAAGGGGCACGGCCACCGGTGCCCTGCTCAGTATATGGAGGGAACTGTGGCCACCTCAGATCCAGTCAGAAAATAACCAGGTACACAACAATGTCTGCACACTTAGCTGAAGGTGCTGCAGCCGCAGAGAAGACGGATCCAAGGACAGCTGGCAATATCCGGAGTGCTTGCTGCAGCAGAACACAGGTCCAGTGAACTGATAGCTACAAGTGAAGATACTCAAGCAAGAGCTACAACTGAAATGAGAAATATAATCCACGCCCTACAATAGGAGGAGGGGTGATTTAAAGGCAGGGAAATCAACCGCAGGAGGAACAGCTGGGAGGAAGGAAACAGAAAGTAAAGACTCCATCACAGGGGCGGAGAAACAGAGCAGTGAGAACTCCTCCAAACTCTAGTAGTGACATCATCACAGGGGTGGAGAAACAGAGCTGTGAGAACGTCTCAAAACTCTGGTAGTGACAGTACCCCCCCCTCTACGGGTGGACTCCGGACACCCAGGACCCACCTTCTCAGGATGAGCCCTATGAAATGCCCTGATGAGGCGAGTGGCTTTAATGTCCGACACCGGAACCCACATCCTCAGGACCATAACCCTTCCAATGAACGAGGTACTGAAGAGAACCGCGGACAATGCGAGAGTCCACAATTCTGGAAATCTCAAACTCCAGATTGCCATCAACCAAAATCAGAGGAGGCAAAGAGGAGGGTACCGTGGGCTGGACATATGGTTTTAAGAGAGATCTGTGAAATACATTATGTATCTTCCAAACCCGTGGAAGATCAAGACGGAAGGCAACAGGATTGATGACTGACAAGATTTTATATGGCCCAATAAACTTGGGACCCAATTTCCAGGAGGGAACCTTCAGTTTAATATTTCTTGTAGACAACCACACCAGATCACCCACATTCAGGTCCGGACCAGGCACACGTCTCTTATCAGCCACACGCTTATACTTCATACTCATCTTTTTAAGATTACTCTGAATCTTTTGCCAAATGGTAGACAAAGACGAGGAAAATCTCTCCTCCTCAGGTAAACCAGAAAGAGCCCCTCCCGAGAATGTCCCAAACTGCGGATGGAACCCATATGCACCAAAGAATGGTGACTTATCAGAAGATTCCTGACGACGGTTGTTCAGAGCAAACTCAGCAAGAGGGAGAAATGAACACCAATCCTCCTGGTTCTCTGCCACAAAACAGCGCAAATATGTCTCCAGATTCTGATTGAGGCGCTCAGTCTGACCATTCGACTGCGGGTGAAAAGCAGAAGAGAAGGACAGCCGAACCCCCTGGCGAGAACAGAAAGCCTTCCAGAACCTGGACACAAACTGCGTGCCTCTATCGGAAACAATATCAGAGGGAATGCCGTGCAATTTAACAATATGGTCGACAAAAGCTTGCGCCAACGTTTTAGCATTATGTAAACCAGGGAAAGGTACGAAATGAGCCATCTTGCTAAAACGGTCCACCACCACCAGGATCACCGACTTCCCCGAGGAACGAGGAAGATCCGTGATAAAGTCCATGGACAGGTGTGTCCAAGGACGGGAAGGTATGGGTAACGGGAGAAGGGAACCTGAAGGCCGTGAACGAGGGACCTTAGCGCGAGCGCACGTCTCACAAGCAGCCACAAAACCCTCCACCGACTTACGAAGAGCCGGCCACCAAAATCTCAGAGCAATGAGATCTACCGTGGCTCTACTCCCGGGGTGACCAGCAAGAACCGTATCATGATGCTCCTTGAAAAGTTTGTGACGTAGCTCAGGAGGCACGAACAACTTCCCAGAAGGACAACGGTCAGGTGCCTCAGTCTGGGCAGCCTGGACCTCGGCCTCCAAATCGGAATATAGAGCAGAAACAACTACCCCCTCCGCCAAAATGGGACCCGGGTCCTCAGAGTTTCCTCCTCCCGGAAAACAGCGAGAGAGAGCATCAGCCTTCACATTTTTGATCCCAGGTCGGAATGTAACGACAAAATTGAATCTGGAGAAGAACAGAGACCATCTGGCCTGTCTCGGATTCATACGCCTGGCCGACTCCAAGTATGCCAGATTCTTATGGTCGGTAAAAACGGTGATAGGGTGCCTGGCCCCCTCCAACCAATGGCGCCATTCCTCGAAAGCCAACTTGATGGCCAACAACTCCCTATCTCCCACATCATAGTTTCTCTCTGCCGGGGAGAGTTTTTTAGAGAAAAAGGCACAGGGTCGCCATTTGGCAGGAGAAGGGCCCTGGGACAAAACTGCACCCACACCCACCTCGGAAGCATCCACCTCAACAATAAAAGGTAAGGAAACATCGGGATGCACCAAGACGGGAGCAGACGCAAAACTCTCTTTAATCTTAGAAAAGGCTGCAAGCGCCTCCTCCGACCAAGAGGAAAAATCCGCCCCCTTTTTTGTCATGTCAGTAAGGGGTTTGACAACAGAGGAATAATTCAAAATGAACTTTCTGTAATAGTTCGCAAAACCCAGAAAGCGCATCAATGCCTTCTGATTCTCAGGAAGCTCCCACTCAAGTACAGCACGGACCTTCTCCGGATCCATGCGAAAACCAGAAGCAGAGAGGAGAAAACCCAGAAATTGAATCTCCGATACCATAAAAAGACATTTCTCCAGATTGGCGTACAATTTATTTTCCCGCAGAATCTGCAGAACCTGAAAAAGATGATCCTGATGGGTCTGAACATCAGGGGAAAAAATCAAAATATCATCAAGATACACCAATACAAATTTCCCCATTAAATGGTAGAAAATACTATTAACAAAATGCTGAAAGACGGCCGGAGCATTCATCAGGCCGAAAGGCATAACGAGATTCTCGAAATGCCCGTTAGGGGTATTAAAGGCCGTTTTCCATTCATCCCCCTCTCTGACCCTGACCAGGTTGTACGCGCCTCTCAAATCCAATTTGGAAAACACCTTGGCCCCAACAATTTGGTTGAAGAGGTCCGGGATCAGAGGAAGGGGATAGGGATCGCGAATCGTGATACGGTTCAGCTCCCTAAAATCTAGGCAAGGTCTCAGAGAGCCATCTTTTTTTTTAACAAAAAAAAAAACCTGCGGCCACAGGTGACTTTGAGGGACGAATATGCCCCTTATCGAGACTCTCGGAGATATAAGTTCGCATTGCGATTCTTTCCGGTTGTGAGAGATTGTAGAGGCGTGCTTTTGGCAGCTTGGCGCCGGGAATGAGGTTAATGGGACAGTCAAACTCCCGGTGAGGAGGTAGCTCCTGAACACCGCTCTCGGAAAACACGTCCGAGAAATCAGAGAGAAATGATGGCACAGTTTTAGTAGACACCTCTGCAAAAGTCGCTGTGAGACAATTCTCTCTACAAAAGTCACTCCACTCATTTATTTGCCTTCCTTGCCAATCGATAGTGGGGTTATGTCTAGTGAGCCAGAGTAACCCCAAAACTAGAGGAGAAGGCAATCCGTTTAGGACAAAACAAGATATATCCTCCACATGAGTGTCACCTACAGCTAGCCGGATATTGTGAACAATGCCCTTCAGAGATCTCTGTGAGAGTGGAGCAGAGTCAATAGCAAAAACAGGTATATCCTTTTCTAATGTGCAAACCTGAAAACCATGCATGGCTACAAATTGAGTGTCAATAAGATTGACGGCCGCTCCACTATCGACAAAAATCTCACAAGAAATGACCTTGCTCTCTAGCGCCACCCTGGCAGACAGGAGAAAACGGGAACTGCAGGTCAGAGGAAAAGCATCAATTCCTACATCAACTTTGCCCAAAGTAGCAGATGAAGCATAATTTGATGATTTACCTTTTGAGGTTTTTCTCTTATTATCGCTCTTAGTACAGTTCAAGAATCTCCTAGACGGACAAACATTTGCCAAATGACCTATGCCCCCAAAACCAAAACACACCATCTTCTGAGGACTAAATCCTCTTTTATCAGGGGCAAGTCGACCTAGCTGCATGGGCTCCTCCTCAGAGGGGAGCGAGACAGGATGAGGCCCCTGCACACTGAATGAGTCCGCACCATTGCCCCTAGACTGACAATGGCTGAACAGAGAGGTCTTGTTTCTTTCTCTTAGACGCCTGTCAAGGAGTACCGCCAATGACATGGCAGACTCTAAGGACGTTGGTCTCTCATGGAAAGCAAACGCATCTTTCAATCTCTCTGAGAGACCATAACAGAACTGACTCCGGAGTGCAGCATCATTCCAACCTGAATCAGCTGCCCATCTCCGAAATTCAGAACAATAAAGCTCCGCAGACAGTTTGTTCTGGCATAAAACACGTAAGTTAGATTCGGCCAGAGCAACACGATCCGGGTCATCATATATCTGCCCCAGGGCCACGAAAAATCTTTCCACGGATCGAAGGGAGGGATCCCCTGATGGCAGCGAAAAAGCCCAAGTCTGAGCATTACCCCTGAGCAGGGAGATGACAATCCTCACCCTCTGCTCCTCCTTACCAGAGGAGTGGGGACACAAGCAAAAATGGAGTTTGCATGCCTCTCTGAAGCGAACAAAATTCTCACTGCCCCCGGAGAACGTTTCCGGAAGTGAGACCTTTGGCTCGCAACAGACTCCATGAGCCGGAGCAGAGCCCAATGCTTGAAGCTGAGTCATAGATTGACGGAGATCCGCTACTTCCAAAGAAAGACCCTGCATGCGGTCAACCAGGCCAGAAAGCGGATCCATGTCAAAAAAGGACGGTTTTGGTGGATTATAATGTCACGGCTGTATGTGAGCAACAAGAGTATACACAGTAAAAAGAGCTACTGACCGGACCCAAACTAGAGAGGATAAAGGGTGACCCCTGTCCGACCCTCAAAGCTCTCCCTATGCTGCTAAAGCACATGCCCGGATCCAAATGGCGGAACGAGGCATGCCCACGTACCTAAGACTAATGACCACTGTAACCCCTACAATAATGGAAGGGGCACGGCCACCGGTGCCCTGCTCAGTATATGGAGGGAACTGTGGCCACCTCAGATCCAGTCAGAAAATAACCAGGTACAAAACAATGTCTGCACACTTAGCTGAAGGTGCTGCAGCCGCAGAGAAGACGGATCCAAGGACAGCTGGCAATATCCGGAGTGCTTGCTGCAGCAGAACACAGGTCCAGTGAACTGATAGCTACAAGTGAAGATACTCAAGCAAGAGCTACAACTGAAATGAGAAATATAATCCACGCCCTACAATAGGAGGAGGGGTGATTTAAAGGCAGGGAAATCAACCGCAGGAGGAACAGCTGGGAGGAAGGAAACAGAAAGTAAAGACTCCATCACAGGGGCGGAGAAACAGAGCAGTGAGAACCCCTCCAAACTCTAGTAGTGACATCATCACAGGGGTGGAGAAACAGAGCTGTGAGAACGTCTCAAAACTCTGGTAGTGACAGATACACTCTGGACCCCCTATAGAAAGACCCCCAGATTGAAGTCCCTATTGAGTCCCCTAGGTTCACGCGTATTAAGCCTATATATCCATTTTAGTTCTAGTTGTTTAAGAAGGGATTCTGGATCTCCTCCCCTCCGTAGCGGTGGTACCCCATCTATGATCTGAAACCGCAATTGTGAGAATTTATGCCCCAGCTTGTCAAAATGGTCTGGTACTAGGAGATCCAAAGCTTTTTTCCGGATCTTGGACTTATGTTGTGTGATCCTCTTTTTTATCTTCTGTGTGGTTTCTCCCACATAGAGGGCACTGAAGAGTGTAAATGACATAGGATGAATTACAGGTATAAAACTGTCTGATTTTATATTTTTTTCCTGTATGGGGGTGTGCAAATGTTTTTCCTTTTATCATGTTATTACAATGGCAACACCCTAAACAGGGATAACATCCTATCTGTTTCCGTTGTTGTATGTTTGGAGGTCTGTCAGCATGTACCAACCTGTCTCTAATGTTAGGTCCTCTTCTGTATGAAAATAGGGGGGGGGGTTTAAACTCCGGGGTATATGGAAATGCCTGTGTAAGGAGTGTCCAGTTCTTTCTAATTACCGTAGCCACCTGTCTACTCAACATCATGTATCTGGAAACAAAGGGAATCCTATTTTGAACACTCGATTTGTCTGTGTTTTTCTCGAGTATTGTATCCCTTTCTATCCTACGGGCCCTATCCTGATGCTTATTGGTCAGTTGTGAAGGGTAGCCCCTATTCACAAATTTTTTGTTCATTTCCCGCAATCTTGTCTCCACCTTTCCCTCATCGCTCACAATTCTACGTACCAATAAGAATTGGCTGTAGGGCAGTGATTTTATCATATCTCGTGGGTTTGAGCTATCATACTGCAAAATATTACTTTTGTCAGTATTCTTCACATGTATATCTGTGCCCAAATTCCCGCCCTGTACACACACCAGTGTGTCCAGGAATTGCAATTGAGTCACAGAGCTGTGGTCAAGGTATGTCTTGAATGACTCAGAATTTACACCAGAAATGGTGAATTTTATTCCTGCGTTATTGGAGATTATACTGAGGAGATTATACTGACCTGCAATTATTTTAAGTTTAAGGACCAATTATTTTTACAAACCAGGGGGACCGCAATGGGGTCTAACGGCGCACCGGTTTACGCTAACATCTACATGTCCTATATAGAGAGTCTGTTTGTGTATCCATTCAGCTCCTTCAATAACGTGAGGGGCTGGATGAGATACATAGATGATATCTTCTGTATATGGACAGGTACAGAACCGGAACTACATATATTCAACGAGTACCTGAATAATATCCATCCAGCCCTAAAATTCACGAGAGTCAGCTCTGTGACCCAATTGCAATTCCTGGACACACTGGTGTGTGTACAGGGCGGGAAATTGGGCACAGATATACATGTGAAGAATACTCACAAAATTAATATTTTGCAGTATGATAGCTCACACCCACGAGATATGATAAAATCACTGCCCTACAGCCAATTCTTACGGGTACGTAGAATTGTGAGCGATGAGGAAAAGGTGGAGACAAGATTGCGGGAAATGAACAAAAAATTTGTGAATAGGGGCTACCCTTCACAACTGACCAATAAGCATCAGGATAGGGCCCGTAGGATAGAAAGGGATACAATACTCGAGAAAAACACAGACAAATCAAGTGTTCAAAATAGGATTCCCTTTGTTTCCAGATACACAATGTTGAGTAGACAGGTGGCTACGGTAATTAGAAAGAACTGGACACTCCTTACACAGGCATTTCCAGATACCCTGGAGTTTAAAAATCCCCCCCTATTTTCATACAGAAGAGGACCTAACATTAGAGACAGGTTGGTACATGCTGACAGACCTCCAAACATACAACAACGGAAACAGATAGGATGTTATCCCTGTTTAGGGTGTTGCCATTGTAATAACATGATAAAAGGAAAAACATTTGCACACCCCCATACAGGAAAAAAATATAAAATCAGACAGTTTTATACCTGTAATTCATCCTATGTCATTTACACTCTTCAGTGCCCATGTGGGCTCCTCTATGTGGGAGAAACCACACAGGAGATAAAAAAAAGGGTCACACAACATAAGTCCAAGATCCGGAAAAAAGCTTTGGATCTCCCAGTACCAGACCATTTTGACAAGCTGGGGCATAATCTATCTCAATTGAGGTTTCAGATCATAGATGGGGTACCACCACTATGGAGGGGAGGAGATCGAGAAACCCCTCTTAAACAACTAGAACTAAAATAGATATATAGGCTTGATACGCGTGAACCTAGGGGACTCAATAGGGATTTCAATCTGGGGGTCTTTCTATAAGGGGTCCAGAGTGTATCTCTTCCTCTTAAGTGTAGATGGGATATTTATTTTGTTATTTTGTGTAACTAAATATTGGGCCCAACAATGATTTTGTTCTGATGATTTTAATATTTAGAGAAGTTCACCAAACACTAATATTCAATTGTCTCTTTCTAGGGATATCCTCGCCGGGTTTTTCCTTGGTCTGCAACCACTGATTCTGATGTCCCCAATGTCATATAGTCCAATGTCCAGTATTTGTGGTATCCAGGCTTGGCCAGTGGGGGGTGAGTCCTATCCATTGGTCCTTTACCTCTAAAAAGAAACTGTAGTGTGTGTATGGACGGACGTGGTGTGTCACGGGCAGTGGCGTACCTACCATATAGGCAGACCACGCAGCTGCTATGGGGCCCGTGAGGAAGAGGGGCCCGCAGTGGAGGAGAGGCTCCGCCCCCTAATTACTTCTGTCTATCTTTCTAAAGCTAATGGACCTTTGATGATGTCATCACAGGTCCTGTAAGGGAACTGTACAGTGTAAAGTGTAGTTCCCAGGTTAGAACAGTGCATCTGCCAGAACCTGTGATGACATAATCTTTAACATCACAGGTCCTGCAGGATGTAGCAAAGAAACTGCACCAAAAATGGTGTAGTTCCTAGTTTTGAAAGGTACATCTGCCACGACCTATGATGACATCACCACAGGTCCTTCAACCCCTAACAGCAAGTATTAAGTGCAGTACATCACAGGTCCTTCAACCCCTAACGGCAAGTATTAGAAGTTCACAATCAGCTCTGCATTGATCCATACAGACTGGAATGGAATGGTAAGAGAGGCCCTCCACTTCTCATCATTTACCCCCCCCCCCCCTCCTTGCCCTGTTTTTACTCATTGCTCACTCATGTATAATACTTCAGACAGATACAGTGACCACTACCTCATGTACCTCACACACACAGTGACCATAATGTATAACTGGCCACATATTTTTGTAAACACTGCATCTACAGTATTATACCTTGTATGACTCACATCAATACACTGCTCTGTGTGTGTGTGTATATATATATATATATATATATATATGTATATGTATATACACATACACTGCATATATTACACAGTATTATAGATGCAATATGTACAGATATATAGTATATCCAGCAGTGTACTGATATGTGAGGTAGGAGGTATAATAGATACAGTGTGTACTGATATGTGAGGTACGAGGTATAATAGATGCTGTGTGTACAGATATATAGTATATACAGTAGTGTACTAATATGTGAGGTACGAGGTATAATAGATGCAGTGTGTAAAGATATATAGTATATACAGCAGTGTACTGATATGTGAGGTAGGAGGTATAATAGATGCAGTGTGTATAGATTTATAGTATATACAGCAGAGTACTGATATGTGAGGTACGAGGTATAATATATGCAGTGTGTACAGGTATATAGTATATACGGTAGTGTAATATGTGAGGTACGAGGTATAATAGATGCAGTGTGTACAGGCACAAAGTAAATACAGCAGTGTATTGACGTGAGGTATGAGGTATAAATTACAGGTCGTACCTCATATATCAGTCCACTGCTGTATATACTATATACCTGTACACACTGCATATATTATACCTCGTACCTCACATATCAGTACTCTGCTGTATATACTATAAATCTATACACACTGCATCTATTATACCTCGTACCTCACATATCAGTACACTGCTGTATATACTATATACCTGTACACACTGCATATATTATACCCCGTACCTCATATATCAGTACACTACTGTATATACTATATACCTGTACACACTGCATATATTATACCCCGTACCTCACATATCAGTACACTACTGTATATACTATATACCTGTACACACTGCATATATTATACACCGCACCTCACATAACAGTACAGTCGTGGCCAAAAGTTTTGAGAATTAGATAAATATTAGAAATTGGAAAAGTTGCTGCTTAAGTTTTTATAATAGCAATTTGCATATACTCCAGAATGTTATGAAGAGTGATCAGATGAATTGCATAGTCCTTCTTTGCCATGAAAATTAACTTAATCCCAAAAAAAACTTTCCACTGCATTTCATTGCTGTCATTAAAGGACCTGCTGAGATCATTTCAGTAATCGTCTTGTTAACTCAGGTGAGAATGTTGACGAGCACAAGGCTGGAGATCATTATGTCAGGCTGGTTGGGTTAAAATGGCAGACTTGACATGTTAAAAGGAGGGTGATGCTTGAAATCATTGTTCTTCCATTGTTAACCATGGTGACCTGCAAAGAAACGCGTGCAGCCATCATTGCGTTGCATAAAAATGGCTTCACAGGCAAGGATATTGTGGCTACTAAGATTGCACCTCAATCAACAATTTATAGGATCATCAAGAACTTCAAGGAAAGAGGTTCAATTCTTGTTAAGAAGGCTTCAGGGCGTCCAAGAAAGTCCAGCAAGCGCCAGGATCGTCTCCTAAAGAGTATTCAGCTGCGGGATCGGAGTGCCACCAGTGCAGAGCTTGCTCAGGAATGGCAGCATGCAGGTGTGAGCGCATCTGCACGCACAGTGAGGCGAAGACTTTTGGAAGATGGCCTGGTGTCAAGAAGGGCAGCAAAGAAGCCACTTCTCTCCAAAAAAACATCAGGGACAGATTGATCTTCTGCAGAAAGTATGGTGAATGGACTGCTAAGGACTGGGGCAAAGTCATATTCTCTGATGAAGCCTCTTTCCGATTGTTTGGGACATCTGGAAAAAGGCTTGTCCGGAGAAGAAAAGGTGAGCGCTACCATCAGTCCTGTGTCATGCCAACAGTAAAGCATCCTGAGACCATTCATGTGTGGGGTTGCTTCTCATCCAAGGGAGTGGGCTCACTCACAATCTTGCCCAAAAACACAGCCATGAATAAAGAATGGTACCAAAACACCCTCCAACAGCAACTTCTTCCAACAATCCAACAACAGTTTGGTGAAGAACAATGCATTTTCCAGCACGATGGAGCACCGTGCCATAAGGCAAAAGTGATAACTAAGTGGCTCAGGGACCAAAACGTTGACATTTTGGGTCTATGGCCTGGAAACTCCCCAGATCTTAATCCCAACTTGTGGTCAATCCTCAAGAGGCAGGTGGACAAACAAAAACCCACTAATTCTGACAAACTCCAAGAAGTGATTATGAAAGAATGGGTTGCTATCAGTCAGGAATTGGCCCAGAAGTTGATTGAGAGCATGCCCAGTCAAATTGCAGAGGTCCTGAAAAAGAAGGGCCAACACTGCAAATACTGACTCTTTGCATAAATATCATGTAATTGTCGATAAAAGCCTTTGAAACGTATGAAGTGCTTGTAATTATATTTCACTACATCACAGAAACAACTGAAACAAAGATCTAAAAACAGTTTAGCAGCAAACTTTGTGAAAACTAATATTTGTGTCATTCTTAAAACTTTTGGCCACGACTGTACACTGCTGTATACTCTATACATCTGTACACACTGCATCTATTATACCTATTTTGTGTGCCAGGGCTGTTTTGTAATCCCAATCCGGCCCTGAAGGCACAAATTATAAAACGCAGCAGCAAGAATAGTTCATGGAACAAAGAGAGAGGCCTGGAATGGGTAGTGGGAGGGGCTATAAACGGGGAATGGGGGCCCAATTTCGATTCTTGCTATGGGGCCCAGTGATTTCTATGTACACCCCTGGTCACGGGGGCTATTGTTATTAAATATGATTGGCCCGTGTGGCACCCTAAACGACCGTGAACCCCAATAGGGGACATCTGCCCTATCTGATGGCACAGGTAGGACAGGGTTACCATTTTGAAGGGGTAGTATATTTGAGTATAGGGTATCCCCATAGGGGTGTATGGCTGAAGGAAATCAGCGATCACCCTGGAGGAACCGTATACAATATTCAGGGTATATGGGGATTATGAACTTGTAATGTCTATAAACCACACCAACTTTAATATTGGAGGTATTTGGGCACAATGAGTTGGACCTTCACCCATGAGGACCTGTCCTGGAACCACTTTAACATTGACGAGGGGAAGAGCCGTGCGACGCGTACGTTCCATGATTCATTGTGTGGACGGCCGCGTCTCCATGGCAACCCCTACGTCATTGATGAGGGACAAACCTGACGCACTACAGTGCCGTGGAAGGCAATCTGCCTCCATGCCATTGGCAACAGGTGACGTCACTAGGGGAATTTTTCCCATTGGCTGATGACGGAGCAGGACGCAAGCGCACTGTAGCTTCCGGGACGCTGAGTTTGTCATGTTCTGAGAAGCTATGCGGACATTACAATACCCTGGGGACGCCATTTCTATATGGGAGGTAATATTAACCTATAAGATTGTTTATTGCACTGGAGGATTGTATATTAATGACTATGTATGGTGACATATTGATGAGGATGTATTAATTCACCTGAGGGAGGGTTAATCCCACCCACTAGGCACTATATAAGACACATGATTTGTATTCATTGTATTGCTTGAAAAAGACAGAGGAAGGTCGAAACGTTGCACCAGCTTGCTGTTTTATGGAATAAAACCATTACTGGATTTTTCACAAATGGCGAGTGCTGCAGATTTTTTTGTATTTATCTGACGTTGGGATCATCAGCCAAGACCCCCATCTGCTTGCACCACCACCACCACCTTTTAAGGTATTTTGTATGGTTTTCCCAATTGTTTGTTGGGCCCAGTAGTGCTGCCAGATCTCTGCGTATAACAGATAGGCAGCAGCCAACTGACTATATAGGATGTCTCTATAGTAGTTCAGTTTGTCCTCCCTATCAGCGGGTGTAAAAAAAACGGTAGCAAGGGTCTAACATGGTGGAGAGCCAAGAGTCATCCCTCTGCCGATTGGTGACAATTCTGCTGTCACTACACAAGCAAGTGAGCATGCATCGGGCCATTTGCGCAAGTGACTCTGAGGGACTCCCTGAATCCATCTCCACTGCATACTGCCACGGTGTGTCTGGGTCATCTGCCTTGTCTTCCTCATCTCCCTCTTGCTCCTCCGGCTGCTCCTGCTCCTCCTCTCCTGTCACCTGTATATAAAAACTACCCATTTCACTACACATTTCTTGTGCTCCAATGTCCTTCTCCTCCAGTTTAGCCCCCTCAGGGCTCATGTGGCCGTGAGATGTAGGCACCACGTCTCCAGTCCCCTGACCAACCAGAAGTACCAGCATCTTTTCCAGGATATGAATCAGTGGAATGACGTTGTTCATCCCGTAGTCCTGGTGACTGACGAATAAAGTGGCCTCCGCAAAGGGACTGAGCAAATGGCAGGTGTCACACATGAGCTGCCACTGGCTGACATCGAAGTTACACAGGGGAGTACTCCTGTCTGCCTGTATCATCAAGAAATTATTTATGGCCTTTCTTTGTTCGTACAGTTGGTCCAACATATGGAGGGTGAAATTCCAACGGGTGGAAACATCACATATCAGCATATGTTGGGGGATGCCTTTTTGCCGCTGTAGCTCATGGAGGGTGTGCTTGGAGGTGTACGAGTGGCTGAAGTGCATGCAAAGTTTCCTGGCCATTTTTAGGATGTCTTGCAAATGGGTGGAAGATTTCAGGAACCACTTGACAACCAGATTGAACACGTGTGCCATGCAGGGTGCATGGCTCAGCCCTCTTTGACGCAGCGCCGACACCATGTTTCTCCCGTTGTCGGTCACCATCGTTCCGATTTTGAGTTGTCGTGGAGAAATCCAGGATTCGATTTGTTGATGAAAGACGTGGAGCAGTTCCTCCCCTGTGTGACTCCGTTCGCCCAAGCAAACTAGGTGCAGAAAAGCGTGACACCGCCGTGCCCTGCACATGTGGTATGCTGGAGGGGCACTGTGAATTTTCCCTGCTGTGGAGGCTGAGGACAAGGTGGAGGATGAGGAGGCAGAGGCAGACATTGTCGCAGGACCAACAGCGTGAGAACATGGAGGCGGAAGCGGCGTCACCTGGCCAAGTTGCTGGTTTGGCTGGGCAGGAACTACATTTACCCACGGGTCCTTGACCGTAGTTACAGCTCCACACGTCGGCGCTGCCGTGCACTTTAGAAGACACAGACAGGCTCAAGGACTGGCCCACCTTCTGATCTACATGTGTGCAGGACTGGTAATGCCTTTTTGGCAAAGAAATGATGGCTTGGGACTCTCCACCTCCAAGCCATCAGTTCTCTGAAAGGTGCAGAGTCCACCACTTGGAAAGGGAGGGACTGCAGTACCAGCAACTTGGCCAGGAGCACATTCAGCTTCTGCATCGTGGATGAGTGCACATATATATTGTTGTCTCTTGGCAATCGCTTCGGTGATCGATTGCTGACGGAATGACTGACTAGGAGGAGCAGGAGCATAAGGACCAGCAGATGATGGGAAGGACAGACAGCTCACTTCGGCTGAGGTGGTGGAGCCTTGACTGCCTGAAATCGGCTGCGTGCCATTGGGTGATAAAGCGGTTGCTGCGGCAGGCTTGACCACTATATTGAAGCCACGGTTCTCCCAGGCCACTTTATGGTGATGCTGCATATGTTGATGCAGGGTCGTGGTGCCAACATTGTCACCCTGGCCACGCTTCACCTTCTGCCCACATATGGCCATGTTCATCTCCCCCGACGGCTTAACAAAAAACTGCCACACCCCTGAGTAGGTGATTTTACCCCCAACACTCCGCACTGACTGACTGCTACCACCACTGCCTCCGTGAACCCCTGCACCACTATTTTCCAGGCCGATAGGCTCCTGCAAAGTGGGTGGTCTACCCCGGGCACGTTTGGCTCCAGACCTCCCATTGCTGCCAAGCTGTTGACTCCCGGCCATGCTACTGACTTGCTAACTCCATCGCTGCCTCACGAGCAAGCTGCCACCCTCTTCTTCCGAAGATGATAAAGCCCCTTCAACACCAGGTTCTCAATTGCGATCGGCTACATCATCATCGAGTACTGTCTGCCCGTCACTGATGTCCTCCTCAACAGTCTCTGAGCCAGGAGCCTGACCGCTCTCAACACCAGCTCCCACGCCACTCTCCTCATCACTACTTGCCCGCCTACCGGAGGAAGCGGCAGATGTCTCCTCCAGATCTTGACTGGGCAGTAGCTGCTGACTGTCCTCTAGTAGCTCGTCCTCGCCATATGGTGGAGCTGAGCCTACAGCATATAGTACTTCTCTGGCTGAGGGAACAGAAAAGGACAGAGGAAGGTTGTGTCATGCCCTGCTCGGACGGTGTGCGGAGGTCTGTCAGATTGGCAGCACGTGTCTAACCATTTGTTTTGTTTTGTTTTGGAATCATGCTGGATCCGCCTTCCTCCAGCTGCTCTGGGTGGGGTCATTGGCTTAAATTGCCTTCTCTCCCAGAGGGCCGCGCGGGTTATAGAATTCAGTATGGCCTTGGATTCAAGGAAGGAAGGATTGTCTGTTCCAGCTCAGATAAGTTTGGTTTCTGTTTTTGTTATTTGCGGTCTAGGCTGTTTGTGTGTCTTCTGCCCCTTCTGCCCTTTCACCATCTCAGGGATTCTAGGGTGTTTGCAGTCCAGGCACGAGGACACATTATTCCTACCATCTAGGTCTGAATGTGGGCTTAGCAGCGTAGGGACAGAAGTCAGGGATATGCTAGGAGGTGACCATTCCCCAGCATCTCGCCTAGGCACTTGTTTATTTGGTTGTCTGTATATCTGAGATAATGTCCGTCGTGACAGGTTGAGGACAAATGAGGGCACCGGGCCTGCTCCCGGGCCATGCCAACTAAGGGTTGTAATATTGAAATTGGAGCACCGCACACTATGTTTACTGGTGCCAGCAAGGACTGTATAGTCGTAGTCAAAAATATGCAAATTGCGGCACACAGATTCTTTGGATGCAATTTCAATATTTTATTGGTGCGATATCATTCAACATTTCGTGATCCAGTTACATTGTAAATCATTGACCACTCCTGAAAATGATAGCGACCAAAAATTTCGGTCCAGATGGACCTTCTTCAGATGTGTTATTATCTATAATAATAACATGGTCCCCATTAGTAGTGTAACCAGATAAATAAAATACAATTACTAAGATGAAAAAATAAAATAAAATAAAAATAAATATATACAATAAATTAAACATAGCATATTGATAAAACTATGTTGAAGGTCATATTCCTTAAAGGTGAAGATATGAGGGGAGTGTGTTAGCCCTAATGAGTAGAAGCCAGGTAAGAGTAGTAAGTCCAGGACATTGTATACAGAGTGGTGGTGGTGGGGGAAAGATTGCAAGGCTTGTATATAGTAGATGGAGATCACTATTAGAGCTAGGAAGTAAGATGAGGTGGCTACACAATGGAGAGATAGCGATTATACCTGTATAAAAGGAGAAAATTACCTGTAAAATATGGTAGAGGAGGTCTGGGCTGGATCACAGTAAGCTATCCTGTGTCCGCTGCTTTTGAAATGGTATGGGCTGTACCGGTCACGTGATCGTAGCTCCAGTCACAAGATAGGAGCTCGGTCACTTGATCGGAGCGTCACACGATGTGGGTAGCGCACATATGCATTCTATTGTGACGTCACATGACCCCGGGGATCGCAATATGCGTTTCACGGGAGATATGGCTATTTGCAAACAGGGAAAAAGGGAGAATTTATTGGGATCTGAGCGATAGTTAGTAGATGGGATGAAGGCATATGGATGTGTGAGAAAAGGATGAATGGAAAGAAAACATAGAATGAAATAAGAACATGAATGGGTGAAAAAGGAAAATATGAAGTGAAATAAGAACATGAATAGTATTTATGGAGAGGATTGGGAAAAGTGCGGTTGACTGGGTGATGTTTATCAGCATATGGAGATATAAGAATAGACAGAGAATATAGTAGAAGAATTAATTCCTGGAGGTTAAAAAAAAAAATACAGAACTTAAGCATATGCAAATGAACCGAAATGTGGTATAAAGGAATGAACTCCTGAGTAATAATTCAGCATATATAAAAGTGGTGAGAAGATATTGGACAGGACAAAGCACAGAACAAAAATTTGAGCAAAGATTAAAGGACAAAAATTACAGGACAAAAATTATTAAACAAAAATTAATAAAAATTAGTAAATGGTACAAATTATAAGACATGTATATTATATATAGTAGTAACATCTGGTAAGTATAGGGAAAAAAAGGGTGGGGGGGAAGGAGGGGTAAGGAACATATCTCACCCTCACCAGATTTGACTAGATTTTCAGCGGGTGTGTATAAAATGTAAGAGTTACATTCAATTCTTGTTTGTCAGAGGGAAAATTTATACATTAATAAAGAAGTCGCATTCACGATTCAGGCCATTTGGTGATAATGTCCCCAGTTTGTGAATCCAATACGTTGCTAAATTAATGTTTGATTGCCACCTCATCTAAGGGGATTCGTCTATTCCAATATTTGAAAACGTAACTTTGACACTTGGTGTTTCATCTCAGAAAAATGATGTGGAGTCTGTAGCATCATGTGTCCCAGTCTAATAGTGTATTTATGTTTACTTATGTGGTCTCGGATATGTGGTGTGGTCTCGCCAACATATGCAATGCCGCAGGGGCATTTCAGTAGGTAAATGACAAAAATCGAGTCACAAGTAAAAAGTCCTCTAATAGGAAAAGATTGTCCCATTCGTGGATGGGTTACGTATTCACCCTTGATAACGCTTGAGCATTGGGCACAACTTAGGCAGGGAAATGTTCTCTGTTTCTGGCTCCGTAAGAACAATTGTCTAGGTGGTCTTTGACAAGTTTGTCCCTAATGTTGTGCGGCTTCTTGTAACATGTTAATGGAGGTTGGAGGAATTCCTCTATGTTAGGTAAGCCTTTGCTAATAGTGAACAGTGTTTTCTTAGAGCTTAATGGATTTTGGGCATTAAGGGGTGATAGGTAGTAAGTAGAGTTGAGCGAACACCTGGATGTTCGGGTTCGAGAAGTTCGGCCGCACTTCACGGAAATGTTCGGGTTCGGGATCCGAACCCGAACCCCATTGAAGTCAATGGGGACCAGAACTTTTGGGCACTAAAAAGGCTGTAAAACAGCCCAGGAAAGAGCTAGAGGGCTGCAAATGGCAGCAACATGTAGGTAAATCCCCTACAAACAAATGTGGATAGGGAAATGAATTAAAATAAAAATTAAAAAAATTAAAAAGACCCAATATCAATTGGACAGAGGTCCCATAGCAGAGAATCTGGCTTCACGTCAGCAGAGAATCAGTCTCTTCTTGCCATAGCAAAGAATCTGGCTTCATGTCAGCACAGAATCAGTCTCTTCATGCCATAGCAGAGAATCTGGCTTCATGTCAGCACAGAATCAGTCTTCATGTCATAGCAGAGAATCAGGCTTCACGTCACCCACCACTGGAACAGGCCACTGTCACACATTTAGGCCCAGGCACCCAGGCAGAGGAGAGAGGTCCCGTAACAGAGAATCTGGCCTGATGTCAGCGCAGAATCAGTCTTCATGTCATAGCAGAGAATCAGGCTTCACGTCACCCACCACTGAAACAGGCCACTGTCACACATTTAGGCCCAGGCACCCAGGCAGAGGAGAGAGGTCCCGTAACAGAGAATCTGGCCTGATGTCAGCGCAGAATCAGTCTTCATGTCATAGCAGAGAATCAGGCTTCACGTCACCCACCACTGGAACCGGCCACTGTCACACATTTAGGCCCAGGCACCCAGGCAGAGGAGAGAGGTCCCGTAACAGAGAATCTGGCCTGATGTCAGCGCAGAATCAGTCTTAAAGTCATAGCAGAGAATCAGGCTTCACGTCACCCACCACTGGAACAGGCCACTGTCACACATTTAGGCCCAGGCACCCAGGCAGAGGAGAGAGGTCCCGTAACAGAGAATCTGGCCTTATGTCAGCGCAGAATCAGTCTTCATGTCATAGCAGAGAATCAGGCTTCACGTCACCCACTACTGGAACAGGCCACTGTCACACATTTAGGCCCAGGCACCCAGGCAGAGGAGAGAAGTCCCGTAACAGAGAATCTGGCCTTATGTCAGCGCAGAATCAGTCTTCATGTCATAGCAGAGAATCAGGCTTCACGTCACCCACCACTGGAACAGGCCACTGTCACACATTTAGGCCCAGGCACCCAGGCAGAGGAGAGAGGTCCCGTAACAGAGAATCTGGCCTGATGTCAGCGCAGAATCTGTCTTCATGTCATAGCAGAGAATCAGGCTTCACGTCACCCACCACTGGAACAGGCCACTGTCACACATTTAGGCCCAGGCACCCAGACAGAGGAGAGAGGTCCCGTAACAGAGAATCTGGCCTTATGTCAGCGCAGAATCTGTCTTCATGTCATAGCAGAGAATCAGGCTTCACGTCACCCACCACTGGAACAGGCCACTGTCACACATTTAGGCCCCGGCACCCAGACAGAGGAGAGAGGTCCTGTAACAGAGAATCTGGCCTTATGTCAGTGCAGAATCAGTCTTCATGTCATAGCAGAGAATCAGGCTTCACGTCACCCACCACTGGAACAGGCCACTGTCACACATTTAGGCCCAGGGACCCAGACAGAGGAGAGCGGTCCCGTAACAGAGAATCTGGCCTTATGTCAGCGCAGAATGTGTCTTCTTGTCATAGCAGAGAATCAGGCTTCACGTCACCCACCACTGGAACAGGCCACTGTCACACATTTAGGCCCCGGCACCCAGACAGAGGAGAGAGGTCCTGTAACAGAGAATCTGGCCTTATGTCAGTGCAGAATCAGTCTTCATGTCATAGCAGAGAATCAGGCTTCACGTCACCCACCACTGGAACAGGCCACTGTCACACATTTAGGCCCAGGGACCCAGACAGAGGAGAGCGGTCCCGTAACAGAGAATCTGGCCTTATGTCAGCGCAGAATGTGTCTTCTTGTCATAGCAGAGAATCAGGCTTCACGTCACCCACCACTGGAACAGGCCACTGTCACACATTTAGACCCCGGCACCCAGACAGAGGAGAGAGGTCCTGTAACAGAGAATCTGGCCTTATGTCAGCACAGAATCTGTCTTCATGTCATAGCAGAGAATCAGGCATCACGTCACCCACCACTGGAACAGGCCACTGTCACACATTTAGGCCCAGGCACCCAGGCAGAGGAGAGAGGTCCCGTAACAGAGAATCTGGCCTTATGTCAGCGCAGAATCTGTCTTCATGTCATAGCAGAGAATCAGGCTTCACGTCACCCATTACTGGAACAGGCCACTGTCACACATTTAGGCCCAGGCACCCAGACAGAGAGCGGTCCCGTAACAGAGAATCTGGCCTTATGTCAGCGCAGAATCTGTCTTCATGTCATAGCAGAGAATCAGGCTTCACGTCACCCACCACTGGAACAGGCCACTGTCACACATTTAGGCCCCGGCACCCAGACAGAGGAGAGAGGTCCTGTAACAGAGAATCTGGCCTTATGTCAGCGCAGAATCAGTCTTCATGTCATAGCAGAGAATCAGGCTTCACGTCACCCACCACTGGAACAGGCCACTGTCACACATTTCGGCCCAGGCACCCAGACAGAGGAGAGCGGTCCCGTAACAGAGAATCTGGCCTTATGTCAGCGCAGAATCTGTCTTCATGTCATAGCAGAGAATCCGGCTTCACGTCACCCACCACTGGAACAGGCCACTGTCACACATTTAGGCCCCGGCACCCAGACAGAGGAGAGAGGTCCTGTAACAGAAAATCTGGCCTTATGTCAGCACAGAATCTGTCTTCATGTCATAGCAGAGAATCAGGCATCACGTCACCCACCACTGGAACAGGCCACTGTCACACATTTAGGCCCAGGCACCCAGGCAGAGGAGAGAGGTCCCGTAACAGAGAATCTGGCCTTATATCAGCGCAGAATCTGTCTTCATGTCATAGCAGAGAATCAGGCTTCACGTCACCCACCACTGGAACAGGCCACTGTCACACATTTCAGCCCAGGCACCCAGACAGAGGAGAGCGGTCCCGTAACAGAGAATCTGGCCTTATGTCAGCGCAGAATCTGTATTCATGTCATAGCAGAGAATCAGGCTTCACGTCACCCACCACTGGAACAGGCCACTGTCACACATTTAGGCCCAGGCACCCAGGCAGAGGAGAGAGGTCCCGTAACAGAGAATCTGGCCTTATGTCAGCGCAGAATCTGTATTCATGTCATAGCAGAGAATCAGGCTTCACGTCACCCACCACTGGAACAGGCCACTGTCACACATTTAGGCCCCGGCACCCAGACAGAGGAGAGAGGTCCCGTAACAGAGAATCTGGCCTTATGTCAGCGCAGAATCAGTCTTCATGTCATAGCAGAGAATCAGGCTTCACGTCACCCACCACTAGAACAGGCCACTGTCACACATTTAGGCCCAGGCACCCAGGCAGAGGAGAGAGGTCCCGTAACAGAGAATCTGGCCTTATATCAGCGCAGAATCTGTCTTCATGTCATAGCAGAGAATCAGGCTTCACGTCACCCACCACTGGAACAGGCCACTGTCACACATTTCAGCCCAGGCACCCAGACAGAGGAGAGCGGTCCCGTAACAGAGAATCTGGCCTTATGTCAGCGCAGAATCTGTCTTCATGTCATAGCAGAGAATCAGGCTTCACGTCACCCACCACTGGAACAGGCCACTGTCACACATTTAGGCCCAGGCACCCAGACAGAGGAGAGCGGTCCCGTAACAGAGAATCTGGCCTTATGTCAGCGCAGAATCTGTCTTCATGTCATAGCAGAGAATCAGGCTTCACGTCACCCACCACTGGAACAGGCCACTGTCACACATTTAGGCCCCGGCACCCAGACAGAGGAGAGAGGTCCCGTAACAGAGAATCTGGCCTTATGTCAGCGCAGAATCAGTCTTCATGTCATAGCAGAGAATCAGGCTTCACGTCACCCACCACTGGAACAGGCCACTGTCACACATTTAGGCCCAGGCACCCAGGCAGAGGAGAGAGGTCCCGTAACAGAGAATCTGGCCTGATGTCAGCGCAGAATCAGTCTTCATGTCATAGCAGAGAATCAGGCTTCACGTCACCCACCACTGGAACAGGCCACTGTCACACATTTCAGCCCAGGCACCCAGACAGAGGAGAGCGGTCCCGTAACAGAGAATCTGGCCTTATGTCAGCGCAGAATCTGTCTTCATGTCATAGCAGAGAATCAGGCTTCACGTCACCCACCACTGGAACAGGCCACTGTCACACATTTAGGCCCAGGCACCCAGACAGAGGAGAGCGGTCCCGTAACAGAGAATCTGGCCTTATGTCAGCGCAGAATCTGTCTTCATGTCATAGCAGAGAATCAGGCTTCACGTCACCCACCACTGGAACAGGCCACTGTCACACATTTAGGCCCCGGCACCCAGACAGAGGAGAGAGGTCCCGTAACAGAGAATCTGGCCTTATGTCAGCGCAGAATCAGTCTTCATGTCATAGCAGAGAATCAGGCTTCACGTCACCCACCACTGGAACAGGCCACTGTCACACATTTAGGCCCAGGCACCCAGGCAGAGGAGAGAGGTCCCGTAACAGAGAATCTGGCCTGATGTCAGCGCAGAATCAGTCTTCATGTCATAGCAGAGAATCAGGCTTCACGTCACCCACCACTGGAACAGGCCACTGTCACACATTTAGGCCCAGGCACCCAGGCAGAGGAGAGAGGTCCCGTAACAGAGAATCTGGCCTTATGTCAGCGCAGAATCAGTCTTCATGTCATAGCAGAGAATCAGGCTTCACGTCACCCACCACTGGAACAGGCCACTGTCACACATTTAGGCCCAGGCACCCAGGCAGAGGAGAGAGGTCCCGTAACAGAGAATCTGGCCTGATGTCAACGCAGAATCAGTCTTCATGTCATAGCAGAGAATCAGGCTTCACGTCACCCACCACTGGAACAGGCCACTGTCACACATTTAGGCCCAGGCACCCAGGCAGAGGAGAGAGGTCCCGTAACAGAGAATCTGGCCTTATGTCAGCGCAGAATCAGTCTTCATGTCATAGCAGAGAATCAGGCTTCACGTCACCCACCACTGGAACAGGCCACTGTCACACATTTAGGCCCAGGCACCCAGGCAGAGGAGAGAAGTCCCGTAACAGAGAATCTGGCCTTATGTCAGCGCAGAATCAGTCTTCATGTCATAGCAGAGAATCAGGCTTCACGTCCACTACCACTGGAACAGGCCACTGTCACACATTTAGGCCCAGGCACCCAGGCAGAGGAGAGAGGTCCCGTAACAGAGAATCTGGCCTGATGTCAGCGCAGAATCTGTCTTCATGTCATAGCAGAGAATCATGATTCATGTCACCCACCACTGGAACAGGCCACTGTCACATATTTAGGCCCAGGCACCCAGGCAGAGGAGAGAGGTCCCGTAACAGAGAATCTGGCCTTATGTCAGCGCAGAATAAGTCTTCATGTCATAGCAGAGAATCAGGCTTCACGTCACCCACCACTGGAACAGGCCACTGTCACACATTTAGGCCCAGGCACCCAGACAGAGGAGAGCGGTCCCGTAACAGAGAATCTGGCCTTATGTCAGCGCAGAATCTGTCTTCATGTCATAGCAGAGAATCAGGCTTCACGTCACCCACCACTGGAACAGGCCACTGTCACACATTTAGGCCCCGGCACCCAGACAGAGGAGAGAGGTCCCGTAACAGAGAATCTGGCCTTATGTCAGCGCAGAATCAGTCTTCATGTCATAGCAGAGAATCAGGCTTCACGTCACCCACCACTGGAACAGGCCACTGTCACACATTTAGGCCCAGGCACCCAGGCAGAGGAGAGAGGTCCCGTAACAGAGAATCTGGCCTGATGTCAGCGCAGAATCAGTCTTCATGTCATAGCAGAGAATCAGGCTTCACGTCACCCACCACTGGAACAGGCCACTGTCACACATTTAGGCCCAGGCACCCAGGCAGAGGAGAGAGGTCCCGTAACAGAGAATCTGGCCTTATGTCAGCGCAGAATCAGTCTTCATGTCATAGCAGAGAATCAGGCTTCACGTCACCCACCACTGGAACCGGCCACTGTCACACATTTAGGCCCAGGCACCCAGGCAGAGGAGAGAGGTCCCGTAACAGAGAATCTGGCCTGATGTCAGCGCAGAATCAGTCTTCATGTCATAGCAGAGAATCAGGCTTCACGTCACCCACCACTGGAACAGGCCACTGTCACACATTTAGGCCCAGGCACCCAGGCAGAGGAGAGAGGTCCCGTAACAGAGAATCTGGCCTTATGTCAGCGCAGAATCAGTCTTCATGTCATAGCAGAGAATCAGGCTTCACGTCACCCACCACTGGAACAGGCCACTGTCACACATTTAGGCCCAGGCACCCAGGCAGAGGAGAGAAGTCCCGTAACAGAGAATCTGGCCTTATGTCAGCGCAGAATCAGTCTTCATGTCATAGCAGAGAATCAGGCTTCACGTCCACTACCACTGGAACAGGCCACTGTCACACATTTAGGCCCAGGCACCCAGGCAGAGGAGAGAGGTCCCGTAACAGAGAATCTGGCCTGATGTCAGCGCAGAATCTGTCTTCATGTCATAGCAGAGAATCATGATTCATGTCACCCACCACTGGAACAGGCCACTGTCACATATTTAGGCCCAGGCACCCAGGCAGAGGAGAGAGGTCCCGTAACAGAGAATCTGGCCTTATGTCAGCGCAGAATAAGTCTTCATGTCATAGCAGAGAATCAGGCTTCACGTCACCCACCACTGGAACAGGCCACTGTCACACATTTAGGCCCCGGCACCCAGGGGTGGGATTCAAATTTTTAACAACAGGTTCCCTACTCAGCGGTGGATACGCAGCGCGTCACGAGTCACGACACATATTTACATACACCATATATATGCAACACAGTCACGACATATTTACATACACCATATATATGCTACACACAAATACACTATATATACACTACACACATACCACTCAACTTTTAAAAAGCCTTAGGAGCTAAACTCTGGAATTGAAGCGCTCATCTCCTGCTGCCGCTGTAATTTTAACAACCGAATCTGGAGCACTCTCCCCACAGATTCATGGCCCCTCCATGTTCTCACATTGCTTCTCCCCACATGGCCCCCTCCATGTTCTCACATTGCTTCTCCCCACATGGCCCCCTCCATGTTCTCACATTGCTTCTCCCCACATGGCCCCCTCCATGTTCTCACATTGCTTCTCCCCACATGGCCCCCTCCATGTTCTCACATTGCTTCTCCCCACATGGCCCCCCCCATGTTCTCACATTGCTTCTCCCCACATGGCCCCCTCCATGTTCTCACATTGCTTCTCCCCACATGGCCCCCTCCATGTTCTCACATTGCTTCTCCCCACAGATTCATGGCCCCCTCCATGTTCTCACATTGCTTCTCCCCACATGGCCCCCTCCATGTTCTCACATTGTTTCTCCCCACATGGCCCCCTCCATGTTCTCACATTGCTTCTCCCCACATGGCCCCCTCCATATTCTCACATAGCTTCTCCCCACAGATTCATAGCTCCCTCCATGTTCTCAAACTTCTCATATAGCTTCTCCCCACAGATTCATGGCCCCCTCCATTTTTGTTATGTTGTCACATTTCAATTTCAGCCCCTGGTCGGTGGTCCCCTCCTTAATGCCAACTTGTCAGTGTCACACAAATCACACTCAACCAACCAGGCTGTCCTGAGTCCTGACCTGTCCAGACTCCTTTCTGTTAGGCTAGGGGCCGGCTCTTCAATCTTTCATGGCTGTGTGTGGGGTGTGGACTGTCAGCAACTAGGGCATCCGGCAGACAGTGAGAGGACTCCTCTCTCCTTCTCTGTTCTGGGCTGGCAGCTTCGCGGCGCTGTTCACTCTCAAGACACTCCCCTTTGTTGCCATGACTGCGAGGCTGGGGGCGGGGGGGGGGGGGGGGCGGCATCACTGTGGAAGACTGGCTGACACACACACAGCCACGCTCACGCTGACTGACTGTAAGTAACGGCCGCAGGCTGAAAAATACAGGGGTGCAGGCGCAGCTGCAGGACCGGGTCGGGATCCCTGCTTCTCACCGGTCCTGCGAACCGCCTGTAATTTTAACAAAGGGTTCGGCAGAACCGGAGAGAACCGGCTGGATCCCATGCCTGCCGGCACCCAGACAGAGGAGAGAGGTTCTGTAACAGAGAATCTGGCCTTATGTCAGCACAGAATCTGTCTTCGTGTCATAGCAGAGAATCAGGCATCACGTCACCCACCACTGGAACAGGCCACTGTCACACATTTAGGCCCAGGCACCCAGGCAGAGGAGAGAGGTTCCGTAACAGAGAATCTGGCCTTATGTCAGCGCAGAATCTGTCTTCATGTCATAGCAGAGAATCAGGCATCACGTCACCCACCACTGGAACAGGCCACTGTCACACATTTAGGCCCAGGCACCCAGGCAGAGGAGAGAGGTCCCGTAACAGAGAATCTGGCCTTATATCAGCGCAGAATCTGTCTTCATGTCATAGCAGAGAATCAGGCTTCACGTCACCCACCACTGGAACAGGCCACTGTCACACATTTCGGCCCAGGCACCCAGACAGAGGAGAGCGGTCCCGTAACAGAGAATCTGGCCTTATGTCAGCGCAGAATCTGTATTCATGTCATAGCAGAGAATCAGGCTTCACGTCACCCACCACTGGAACAGGCCACTGTCACACATTTAGGCCCAGGCACCCAGGCAGAGGAGAGAGGTCCCGTAACAGAGAATCTGGCCTTATGTCAGCGCAGAATCTGTATTCATGTCATAGCAGAGAATCAGGCTTCACGTCACCCACCACTGGAACAGGCCACTGTCACACATTTAGGCCCCGGCACCCAGACAGAGGAGAGAGGTCCCGTAACAGAGAATCTGGCCTTATGTCAGCGCAGAATCAGTCTTCATGTCATAGCAGAGAATCAGGCTTCACGTCACCCACCACTAGAACAGGCCACTGTCACACATTTAGGCCCAGGCACCCAGACAGAGGAGAGCGGTCCCGTAACAGAGAATCTGGCCTTATGTCAGCGCAGAATCTGTCTTCATGTCATAGCAGAGAATCAGGCTTCACGTCACCCACCACTGGAACAGGCCACTGTCACACATTTAGGCCCAGGCACCCAGACAGAGGAGAGCGGTCCCGTAACAGAGAATCTGGCCTTATGTCAGCGCAGAATCTGTCTTCATGTCATAGCAGAGAATCAGGCTTCACGTCACCCACCACTGGAACAGGCCACTGTCACACATTTAGGCCCAGGCACCCAGACAGAGGAGAGCGGTCCCGTAACAGAGAATCTGGCCTTATGTCAGCGCAGAATCTGTCTTCATGTCATAGCAGAGAATCAGGCTTCACGTCACCCACCACTGGAACAGGCCACTGTCACACATTTAGGCCCCGGCACCCAGACAGAGGAGAGAGGTCCCGTAACAGAGAATCTGGCCTTATGTCAGCGCAGAATCAGTCTTCATGTCATAGCAGAGAATCAGGCTTCACGTCACCCACCACTGGAACAGGCCACTGTCACACATTTAGGCCCAGGCACCCAGGCAGAGGAGAGAGGTCCCGTAACAGAGAATCTGGCCTGATGTCAGCGCAGAATCAGTCTTCATGTCATAGCAGAGAATCAGGCTTCACGTCACCCACCACTGGAACAGGCCACTGTCACACATTTAGGCCCAGGCACCCAGGCAGAGGAGAGAGGTCCCGTAACAGAGAATCTGGCCTTATGTCAGCGCAGAATCAGTCTTCATGTCATAGCAGAGAATCAGGCTTCACGTCACCCACCACTGGAACCGGCCACTGTCACACATTTAGGCCCAGGCACCCAGGCAGAGGAGAGAGGTCCCGTAACAGAGAATCTGGCCTGATGTCAGCGCAGAATCAGTCTTCATGTCATAGCAGAGAATCAGGCTTCACGTCACCCACCACTGGAACAGGCCACTGTCACACATTTAGGCCCAGGCACCCAGGCAGAGGAGAGAGGTCCCGTAACAGAGAATCTGGCCTTATGTCAGCGCAGAATCAGTCTTCATGTCATAGCAGAGAATCAGGCTTCACGTCACCCCCCACTGGAACAGGCCACTGTCACACATTTAGGCCCAGGCACCCAGGCAGAGGAGAGAAGTCCCGTAACAGAGAATCTGGCCTTATGTCAGCGCAGAATCAGTCTTCATGTCATAGCAGAGAATCAGGCTTCACGTCCACTACCACTGGAACAGGCCACTGTCACACATTTAGGCCCAGGCACCCAGGCAGAGGAGAGAGGTCCCGTAACAGAGAATCTGGCCTGATGTCAGCGCAGAATCTGTCTTCATGTCATAGCAGAGAATCATGATTCATGTCACCCACCACTGGAACAGGCCACTGTCACATATTTAGGCCCAGGCACCCAGGCAGAGGAGAGAGGTCCCGTAACAGAGAATCTGGCCTTATGTCAGCGCAGAATAAGTCTTCATGTCATAGCAGAGAATCAGGCTTCACGTCACCCACCACTGGAACAGGCCACTGTCACACATTTCGGCCCAGGCACCCAGACAGAGGAGAGCGGTCCCGTAACAGAGAATCTGGCCTTATGTCAGTGCAGAATCTGTCTTCATGTCATAGCAGAGAATCAGGCTTCACGTCACCCACCACTGGAACAGGCCACTGTCACACATTTCGGCCCAGGCACCCAGACAGAGGAGAGCGGTCCCGTAACAGAGAATCTGGCCTTATGTCAGCGCAGAATCTGTCTTCATGTCATAGCAGAGAATCAGGCTTCACGTCACCCACCACTGGAACAGGCCACTGTCACACATTTAGGCCCAGGCACCCAGACAGAGGAGAGCGGTCCCGTAACAGAGAATCTGGCCTTATGTCAGCGCAGAATCTGTCTTCATGTCATAGCAGAGAATCAGGCTTCACGTCACCCACCACTGGAACAGGCCACTGTCACACATTTAGGCCCAGGCACCCAGACAGAGGAGAGCGGTCCCGTAACAGAGAATCTGGCCTTATGTCAGCGCAGAATCTGTCTTCATGTCATAGCAGAGAATCAGGCTTCACGTCACCCACCACTGGAACAGGCCCCTGTCACACATTTAGGCCCCGGCACCCAGACAGAGGAGAGCGGTCCCGTAACAGAGAATCTGGCCTTATGTCAGCGCAGAATCAGTCTTCATGTCATAGCAGAGAATCAGGCTTCACGTCACCCACCACTGGAACAGGCCACTGTCACATATTTAGGCCCAGGCACCCAGGCAGAGGAGAGAGGTTGCGTAACAGAGAATCTGGCTTCATGTCAGCACAGAATAAGTCTTCATGTCATAGCAGAGAATCAGGCTTCACGTCACCCACCACTGGAACAGGCCACTGTCACATATTTAGGCCCAGGCACCCAGGCAGAGGAGAGAGGTCGCGTAACAGAGAATCTGGCTTCATGTCAGCACAGAATAAGTCTTCATGTCATAGCAGAGAATCAGGCTTCATGTCACCCACCACTGGAACAGGCCACTGTCACACATTTAGGCCTCGGCACCCAGACAGAGGAGAGGTTCATTCAACTTTGGGTTGCCCGGCAATATAATGGTAAAATGAAATTAAAAATAGTATTGAATGAGGAAGTGCCCTGGAGTAGAATAATATATTGTTAAGGGGAGGTAGTTAATATCTAATCTGCACAAGGGATGGACAGGTCCTGTGGGATCCATGCCTGGTTCATTTTTATGAACGTCAGCTTGTCCACATTGGCTGTAGACAGGCGGCTGCGTTTGTCTGTAATGACGCCCCCTGCCGTGCTGAATACACGTTCAGACAAAACGCTGGCCTTCGGGCAGGCCAGCACCTCCAAGGCATAAAAGGCTAGCTCTGGCCACGTGGACAATTTGGAGACCCAGAAGTTGAATGGGGCCGAACCATCAGTCAGTACGTGGAGGGGTGTGCACATGTACTGTTCCACCATGTTAGTGAAATGTTGCCTCCTGCTAACACGTTCCGTATCAGGTGGTGGTGCACTTAGCTGTGGCGTGTTGACAAAACTTTTCCACATCTCTGCCATGCTAACCCTGCCCTCAGAGGAGCTGGGCGTGACACAGCTGCGTTGGCGACCTCTTACTCCTCCTCTGCCTTCGCCTTGGGCTTCCACTGGTTCCCCTGTGACATTTGGGAATGCTCTCAGTAGCGCGTCTACCAACGTGCGCTTGTACTCGCGCATCTTCCTATCACGCTCCAGTGTAGGAAGTAAGGTGGGCACATTGTCTTTGTACCGGGGATCCAGCAGGGTGGCAACCCAGTAGTCCGCACACGTTAAAATGTGGGCAACTCTGCTGTCGTTGCGCAGGCACTGCAGCATGTAGTCACTCATGTGTGCCAGGCTGCCCAGAGGTAAGGACAAGCTGTCCTCTGTGGGAGGCGTATCGTCATCATCCTGTGTTTCCCCCCAGCCACGCACCAGTGATGGGCCCGAGCTGCTTTGGGTGCCACCCCGCTGTCAACATGCTTCATCCTCATCCTCCTCCACCTCTTCCTCATCCTCGTCCTCCTCGTCCTCCAGTAGTGGGCCCTGTCTGGCCACATTTGTACCTGGCCTCTGGTGTTGCAAAAAACCTCCCTCTGAGTCACTTCGAAGAGACTGGCCTGAAAGTGCTAAAAATTACCCCTCTTCCTCCTCTTCCTCCTGGGCCACCTCCTCTTCCATCATCGCCCTAAGTGTTTTCTCAAGGAGACATAGAAGTGGTATTGTAACGCTGATAACAACGTCATCGCCACTGGCCATGTTGGTGGAGTACTCGAAACAGCGCAACAGGGCACACAGGTCTCGCATGGAGGCCCAGTCATTGGGGGTGAAGTGTGTCTGATCCACAGTGCGACTGACCCGTGCGTGCTGCAGCTGAAACTCCACTATGGCCTGCTGCTGCTCGCACAGTCTGTCCAGCATATGCAAGGTGGAGTTCCACCTGGTGGGTACGTCGCATATGAGGCGGTGAGCGGGAAGGCCGAAGTTGTAGCGCAGACAGGCGAGCAGCAGCAGGGTGTGAAGGCCGGAAGCGCGAACAGACGGCCCGCACTTTATGCAGCAGCTCTGACATGTCGGGGTAGTTGCGAATGAACTTCTGCACCACCAAATGCAGCACATGCGCCAGGCAAGGGATGTGCGTCAAACCGGCTAGTCCCAGAGCTGCAACGAGATTTCGCCCATTATCGCACACCACCAGGCGGGGCTTGAGGCTCACCGGCAGCAACCACTCGTCGGTCTGTTGTTCTATACCCCGCCACAACTCCTGTGAGGTGTGGGGCCTGTCCCCCAAACATATGAGTTTCAGAATGGCCTGCTAACGTTTACCCCGTGCTGTGCTGAAGTTGGTGGTGAAGGTGTGTGGCTGACTGGATGAGCAGGTGGAAGAAGAGGAGGAGGAAGCTGAGTAGGAGGAGACAGGAGGCAAAGAATGTTGCCCTGCGATCCTTGGCGGCGGAAGGACGTGCGCCAAACAGCTCTCCGCCTGGGGCCCAGCCGCCACTACATTTACCCAGTGTGCAGTTAGGGAGATATAGCGTCCCTGGCCGTGCTTACTGGTCCACGTATCTGTGGTTAGGTGGACCTTGCCACAGATGGCGTTGCGCAGTGCACACTTGATTTTATCGGACACTTGTTTGTGCAGGGAAGGCACGACTCTCTTGGAGAAGTAGTGGCGGCTGGGAACAACATACTGTGGGACAGCAAGTGACATGAGCTGTTTGAAGCTGTGTGTGTCTACCAGCCTAAATGACAGCATTTCATAGGCCAGTAGTTTAGAAATTCTGGCATTCAGGGCCAGGGATCGAGGGTGGCTAGGTGGGAATTTACGCTTTCTCTCAAATGTTTGTGAGATGGAGAGCTGAACGCTGCCGTGTGACATGGTTGAGATGCTTGGTGACGCAGGTGGTGGTGTTGGTGGTACATCCCATGTTTGCTGGGCGGCAGGTGCCGACGTTCCTCCAGAGGCAGAAGAAGAGGCCGAGGCGGCGGCAGCAGCAGCAGAAGAGGCCGAGGCGGCGGCAGCAGCAGAAGAGGCCGAGGCGGCAGCAGCAGAAGAGGCAGCAGGGGGAGCCTGAGTGACTTCCTTGTTTTTAAGGTGTTTACTCCACTGCAGTTCATGCTTTGCATGCAGGTTCCTGGTCATGCAGGTTGTGCTAAGGTTCAGAACGTTAATGCCTCGCTTCAGGCTCTGATGGCACAGCGTGCAAACCACTCGGGTCTTGTCGTCAGCACATTGTTTGAAGAAGTGCCATGCCAGGGAACTCCTTGAAGCTGCCTTTGGGGTGCTCGGTCCCAGATGGCGGCGGTCAGTAGCAGGCAGAGTCTCTTGGCGGCGGGTGTTCTGATTTTGCCCACTGCTCCCTCTTTTGCTACGCTGTTGGCTCGGTCTCACCACTGCCTCTTCCTCCAAACTCTGAAAGTCAGTGGCACGACCTTCATTCCATGTGGGGTCTAGGACCTCATCGTCCCCTGCATCGTCTTCCACCCAGTCTTGACCCCTGACCTCCTGTTCAGTCTGCACACTGCAGAAAGACGCAGCAGTTGGCACCTGTGTTTCGTCATCATCAGAGACGTGCTGAGGTGGTATTCCCATGTCCTCATCATCAGGAAACATAAGTGGTTGTGCGTTAGTGCATTCTATCTCTTCCACCCCTGGTGAAGGGCTAGGTGGATGCCCTTGGGAAACCCTGGCAGCAGAGTCTTCAAACAGCATAAGAGACTGCTGCATAACTTGAGGCTCAGACAGTTTCCCTGATATGCATGGGGGTGATGTGACAGACTGATGGGCTTGGTTTTCATGCGCCATCTGTGCGCTTTCTGCAGAAGACTGGGTGGGAGATAATGTGAACGTGCTGGATGCACTGTCGGCCACCCAATTGACTAATGCCTGTACCTGCTCAGGCCTTACCATCCTTAGAACGGCATTGGGCCCCACCAAATATCCCTGTAAATTCTGGGGGCTACTGGGACCTGAGGTAGTTGGTACACTAGGACGTGTGGCTGTGGCAGAACGGCCACGTCCTCTCCCAGCACCAGAGGGTCCACTAACACCACCACGACCATGTCCACGTCCGCGTCCCTTATTAGATGTTTTCCTCATTGTTCCCGTTCACCACAATTTTGAGAATGGCAAATTTGGGAATAGTTTTTCAACCCAGAACAAAAAGTGTGCTTTTACGGTCACTACAAATAACTTGACCAGCTAAAACAGTACAGATTTGGTTGAATAGAAATGTGAGGCCTGTTTTTTTTTGCGCTGTGTGACAGGTATAGGTTTAATCACAGAATCAGACTTCTATCTGCACGCTAGCGTGTGTCTTAGGTTTTTCTGAATGACACTATCAGTACCTTCAATGTAAGATATACTTTTTGGGATAGATTTCAAGTAGGCCTCAAATACCTGAAACTAGTTATTTTGAGAATGGCAAATTTGGGAATAGTTTTTCATTCCAGAAAATAAAAAGTGCTTTTACGGTCACTACAAATAACTTGACCAGCTAAAACAGTACAGATTTGGTTGAATAGAGATGTGAGGCCTGTTTTTTTTTGCGCTGTGTGACAGGTATAGGTTTAATCACAGAATCAGACTTCTATCTGCACGCTAGCGTGTGTCTTAGGTTTTTCTGAATGACACTATCAGTACCTTCAATGTAAGATATCCTTTTTGGGATAGATTTCAAGTAGGCCTCAAATACCAGAAACTAGTTATTTTGAGAATGGCAAATTTGGGAATAGTTTTTCAACCCAGAAAAAAAAGTGTGCTTTTACGGTCACTACAAATAACTTGACCAGCTAAAACAGTACAGATTTGGTTGAATAGAGATGTGAGGCCTGTTTTTTTTTGCGCTGTGTGACAGGTATAGGTTTAATCACAGAATCAGACTTCTATCTGCACGGTAGCGTGTGTCTTAGGTTTTTCTGAATGACACTATCAGTACCTTCAATGTAAGATATCCTTTTTGGGATAGATTTCAAGTAGGCCTCAAATACCAGAAACTAGTTATTTTGAGAATGGCAAATTTAGGAATAGTTTTTCAATCCAGAAAATAAAAAGTGCTTTTACGGTCACTACAAATAACTTGACCAGCTAAAACAGTACAGATTTGGTTGAATAGAGATGTGAGGCCTGTTTTTTTTTGCGCTGTGTGACAGGTATAGGTTTAATCACAGAATCAGACTTCTATCTGCACGCTAGCGTGTGTCTTAGGTTTTTCTGAATGACACTATCAGTACCTTCAATGTAAGATATCCTTTTTGGGATAGATTTCAAGTAGGCCTCAAATACCAGAAACTAGTTATTTTGAGAATGGCAAATTTGGGAATAGTTTTTCAATCCAGAAAATAAAAAGTGCTTTTACGGTCACTACAAATAACTTGACCAGCTAAAACAGTACAGATTTGGTTGAATAGAGATGTGAGGCCTGTTTTTTTTTTGCGCTTTGTGACAGGTATAGGTTTAATCACAGAATCAGACTTCTATCTGCACGGTAGCGTGTGTCTTAGGTTTTTCTGAATGACACTATCAGTACCTTCAATGTAAGATATCCTTTTTGGAATAGATTTTAAGTAGGCCTCAAATACCAGAAACTAGTTATTTTGAGAATGGCAAATTTGGGAATAGTTTTTCAATCCAGAAAATAAAAAGTGCTTTTACGGTCACTACAAATAACTTGACCAGCTAAAACAGTACAGATTTGGTTGAATAGAGATGTGAGGCCTGTTTTTTTTTTGCGCTGTGTGACAGGTATAGGTTTAATCACAGAATCAGACTTCTATCTGCACGCTAGCGTGTGTCTTAGGTTTTTCTGAATGACACTATCAGTACCTTCAATGTAAGATATCCTTTTTGGGATAGATTTCAAGTAGGCCTCAAATACCAGAAACTAGTTATTTTGAGAATGGCAAATTTGGGAATAGTTTTTCAATCCAGAAAATAAAAAGTGCTTTTACGGTCACTACAAATAACTTGACCAGCTAAAACAGTACAGATTTGGTTGAATAGAGATGTGAGGCCTGTTTTTTTTTGCGCTGTGTGACAGGTATAGGTTTAATCACAGAATCAGACTTCTATCTGCACGCTAGCGTGTGTCTTAGGTTTTTCTGAATGACACTATCAGTACCTTCAATGTAAGATATCCTTTTTGGAATAGATTTTAAGTAGGCCTCAAATACCAGAAACTAGTTATTTTGAGAATGGCAAATTTGGGAATAGTTTTTCAATCCAGAAAATAAAAAGTGCTTTTACGGTCACTACAAATAACTTGACCAGCTAAAACAGTACAGATTTGGTTGAATAGAGATGTGAGGCCTGTTTTTTTTTTGCGCTGTGTGACAGGTATAGGTTTAATCACAGAATCAGACTTCTATCTGCACGCTAGCGTGTGTCTTAGGTTTTTCTGAATGACACTATCAGTACCTTCAATGTAAGATATCCTTTTTGGGATAGATTTCAAGTAGGCCTCAAATACCAGAAACTAGTTATTTTGAGAATAGCAAATTTGGGAATAGTTTTTCAACCCAGAAAAAAAAGTGTGCTTTTACGGTCACTACAAATAACTTGACCAGCTAAAACAGTACAGATTTGGTTGAATAGAGATGTGAGGCCTGTTTTTTTTTGCGCTGTGTGACAGGTATAGGTTTAATCACAGAATCAGACTTCTATCTGCACGGTAGCGTGTGTCTTAGGTTTTTCTGAATGACACTATCAGAACCTTCAATGTAAGATATCCTTATTGGGATAGATTTCAAGTAGGCCTCATATACCAGAAACTAGTTATTTTGAGAATGGCAAATTTGGGAATAGTTTTTCAACCCAGAACAAAAAGTGTGCTTTTACGGTCACTACAAATAACTTGACCAGCTAAAACAGTACAGATTTGGTTGAATAGAAATGTCAGGTCTAATTTTTAGGCGCTGGGTGACAGGCTCAACTTGCCCCTGATGTAGTATATGGCCAAAAAATACCCACACTGTTGATGGTTAAATGCACTTGGGTGACACAGGCTCAGCCTGCACCAGATGTAGTATATGGCCAAAAAATAATCAGACTGTTGATGGTTAAATGCACTTCGGTGACACAGGCTCAGCCTGCAGCTGATGTAGTATATGGCCAAAAAATAACCAGACTGTTGATGGTTAAATGCACTTCGGTGACACAGGCTCAGCCTGCAGCTGATGTAGGATATAGCACAAAATAACCACACTATTGATGGTTAAATACACTTGGTGATAGCTTGTGCTGGCGCACCACAAGTCACAAAATGGCCGCCGATCACCCCAGAAAAAAAGTGATCTAAAAACGCTCTGGGCAGCCTCAAAAAAGTGAGCAAGTCAATATTAGCACTTCAATGATCCACAGCTGCAGATCGATCACAGAATGAAGTCTTTTGGAGGAGTTAATCTGCCTAATCTCGCCCTAACGTCGCAGCTGCAACCTCTCCCTATGCTTGAATCAGCAGAGTGACGTGCAGCGCTACGTGACCCAAGCTTATATAGAGGCTGGGTCACATGCTGCACTGGCCAATCACAGCCATGCCAATAGTAGGCAAGGCTGTGATGGCCTCTTGGGGCAAGTAGTATGACGCTTGTTGATTGGCTGCTTTGCAGCCTTTCAAAAAGCGCCAAGAAAGCGCCGAACACCGAACCCGAACACGGACTTTTACCAAAATGTTCGGGTTCGTGTCACGGACACCCCAAAATTCGGTACTCATCCCTAGTAGTAAGTTGTAACACAAGCTACTCTGTTTTTGTTGTTAGTTCGTGGTATAGTGGTTTTCCCTAAATTGGTTAATGAAGTGTCTAGGGGTGATTGTGGGTAACCCCTTGTGAGGAATTTTTGTGTCATGTTGTTTAATCTTTCCCTTTTGGTGTCATCATTAGACACAATACGGTTAACCCGCATGTATTGTGATAATGATAGGGTTTTCTTTATGACTTTAGAATGGTAGCTGCTGTAATGGAGGAGGCTATTGCGGTTAGTGGGTTTATTGTAGAGGTCGACGGTGATATTGCCTATGTGATCAATCTTAATCATGGTGTCCAGAAAACTGATTTCTTCTTGGCTGGTATGCATAGTAAAACTGAGTTCCGTATGTATCCGATTCAGATCTTGGACAAAGTTGTGAATGGTCAATTCTGGGACCCTCCATATGCAGAAGATGTCATCAATGAAGCAGAGCTAAATGATGGCATACTGGCAAAATGATGGATGTGTATAAGCGTGATCTTCTTCAAATGCTCTCATGTTAGCACATGGAGGGGCCACGTTGGACCCCATAGCGGTCCCCCTCTTTTGGCAGTAATATGTGTCCCCAAACAAAAATAAATTTTTGTCAATATAATACTCAGTAGTTCAAGACAGAACTTTTGTTGTATGTCCTGTAAATTGGAGTGGGTATGTAGTAGTCTTGCTGTTGCTTGTAACCCCTTTTCATGTTCAATGGATGTATATAGACTATTTACGTCAAGGGTCATTAATGTACAGCTGGGTGCCTTGTCAAGTTGTTGTAATTTTATGAGGAAATCAGTGGTGTCTAACAGGAATGACTTGGATGATTTAATTAAGGGCGTGAGAATCTTCTCCATGTAAATTGCAAGGGGGAAAAAAACTGAGTGTGTAGATGCTACTATTGGACGTCCAGGAGGGTTATTAAGTCTCTTGTGTACTTTGGGTAATATGTAAAAAGCCGGTGTAATGGGATCTTGTTTGGTGAGGAATGTGGCTGTTTTGGAATCAATGATGGCATGGCATGTATAAGTCATTAATGTGTTGGATATTAGTCCCTGTATTTGTTTAGTAGGATCATTAGGTAAAATCTCGTAAGTTTCCGCGTCCGCCAGTTGTCGTCTGATCTCTCCAAGGAATTCTGCTTTGTCCATTACTACCAAAGCTCCACCTTTATTGGCCGTTTTGAAAATAGGGGTTAACTGATAATTGTAGTACATGATAGGCGGCTACCTCATTAGTAACGTTTAACTGTATAAGTGGTGGTCGCTAAAAAGTAACTTTTATTAAATTATTTTAAAAAGAACTCTTTTTAAATTATTTTAAAAAGAAGTTCTCAATACACAGACAAACAAATACGTACACCTGGGTGGCACCCACTATACTGGAGCGTATGTAGCTGGCCTAACCCAGGGTGCAATAATTAATCACCAAATAGGGCAGACTCGTGACCAGAACCCTAGGGAGGACAGACTTATTGTGGTACGAGAGCCTCCATCCACCCCTCTTGATCAATAGTCCGGTCACTCGCAATAGTCTGTATTCCCCACTGGGGCTAAGTAAGGCTACCTAACTGTGTCTACTGTTAGACTAAAAAGCTTTCCCCTCCATGTTTCAGGGACAGCAGTCTACAAGTGGCTTGACGCGTTTCTCTGGTGACCATGTCTGTCACCGATTCATCAGGAGCGCTTTAAGACACACATACACAAACAAACTGTGCTGACACGCTCTGGTGCATAGCGTGCAGCACTCTGTAGAGAGTCAAGGGCCATCTTTTCCTACACAGATAAATTATTGGTGTGTTTAAACTCACCTCATGCGTTTTCTATCAGGATGTTCTGTATTGTATGCTAAGAGAGGGAGATATAGGTCTCGATTGTTTGTTTATTCCGCAGGGGCATGAAGGCGCTAAGGTTTGTGTATGACAAACCCAAAGACTCTTGGCTGGGGGTGTCTGATTTCACTTGCAACAAAGTCGAAGATCAAGTTAACCATTCAAGAACCGCTGGGTTGCTAGGCAAGGCACGACCGCTAGCTGACACTGGGAGCTCAGACCTCTCGAAGTGACCGATGCTGCCACGACCCCTTACTCTGCTGCGACCTGTGCCTGCGCCAGAAACATTTAGGCCTGTGCCCCTCCCCTGTACAGGGATTGTCACTTATCTCTCTGATATACTGCTATGTCAAATAAGTAAATAAAAAGGAAATAAATACATGCCAAAAAGGGCTTTAATTTTCTCACTTCACCATACAAAGGCTAATAAGCTCTTTTCCTTTTTCCCCACTAATACAAGCCAAAAAAAGGCTTTAGAACATATAACTGCGGTCTTAAACGGCAAATAAATTGTTTTTTTGCCACTAATACACGCCAAAAAGGGCTGTAATTTTCTAACTTACACACACACAACGGCTAACAAGCCCTTTTTCTTTTTCCCACTAATACACGCCAAAAAAAAGGCTTTAGAACATATAACTGCGGCCGTGAACGGCAAATAATGTTATTTTTGCCACTAATACACGCCAAAAAGGGCTTTAATATTCTCGCTTCACCACACAACGGCTAATAACCCCTGCCCCCCATTAATACACACCAAAAAAGGCTTTAGAACATATACCTCAAAGAAAAATCCAGCTTTAACTGTATATAATGTCAACTAGTTGTGTCAGAGATATAAATCCAAAATCCAGCAGAAAACAACCCATTAAAATTAAATTATACTTTATTATTACTATATTAATATAGATATCCCAAAATAACAAAGGTGACGGTAAATGATGTCACGTATATTTGATATGCTTCAATTGATGAGGGAAAATTTTCAGGTGGAAAATAGGGAATTCTTACCCTAGAAAACCCTATCCTACTCCTCAGCCCAGGGATGGCCCCTGATGGTGGGGACTCCCTGTCCTCTTGCCTGGGCTATTAGGCTCTGAATTTCCCTATCGGGTTATATACCTTAATTTCACCCATAATTACCCATGGGAGGATCCTAGTGCACAGGGTGGGTATTACTACCCATGCGTGGATCCCAGTATCCAACGGGTATTACTACCTCAACGAGTTTCCCCCATAAACAGGTTCCTCAGGGGGTCAATACAGTGGGTGAGTCACTACTCAAACTGCATTTATAAAACCACAAAGATATCAATAGATAAAAGAGGATAATCAAGATATTCAAGGGGTGGTGTATTTGAACAAAAGTGAAACTGGTAGATAAAATCTAGTTTCACAGATGGCTATTGCACTCAGAGGGTAACCAGAATGACAGTCCCATCAAAAACGTCCAGTCGATGAGCAGGGAGTAGAGTCTGAAAGAGACAGAAAGATTCCTGAAGGTCAGCTAGCACACTGATATTTAAGTCCAAAAACCAGCAATATGACTTACAGATATGTTGCTAGAACCTAAAGTGATCCTTCCTCTTGGTGGTAGGTACACATCTCGCCAGACAGTATACTTCTTCTTTACTACTGGTATCAGCACTCCTCCCATTCGGCACAGGTGGTTTTAACCCCCTTAGGGACTTAGGGCGTACCGATACGCCCTGTTTTCCGAGTCCTTAAGGACTCGGGGCGTACCGGTACGTCCTAACTTTAAACAGACATTGCGGCGTGGCGGGGGTTAATAGGAACAGGATGCCCGCTGAAATCATTCCCATGCGGCTGTAGGGGGGACCCGATGGCATGGAAGGCAGCGCGATGTCTAAGGAAGGCATCGCGCTGCCTTCCTGTGACGTGCCTGTGAGATCCAGCCCCCTGGGGGGGGCCGCCCACTGTGCACATTAATCCTGGCTGATCGATCGCTGCTGCTCTCACATCTGATGAGAGATTTCCTAAAGTGGGACAAAAAATAAAGTGAAAAAAAAAGTTGAAAAAATAAAGTTTTCCCCCCCAAAAATTCAAAGTTTTAAGTAAAAATTAACAAAAACGTCATTTTCCCCAAATAAAGTAAAAAAAAAAATTGGTAATAAATAGGGGGAAAAAAAAGTATATATATTAGGTATCGCCACGTCCGTATCGACCGGCTCTATAAACATATCACATGACCTAACCCCTCAGATGAACACCGTAAAAAAAACCTAAAAAAACTGTGCTAAATAAATAATTTTTTATCAACTTACGTCACAAAAAGTACAACAGCAAGCGATCAATGCGTTTGCCCACCAAAATAGTACCAATCTGACCGTCACCTCATCCTGCAAAAAATAAGCCCCTACATGAGACAATCGCCCAAAAAATAAAAAAACTATGGCTCTCAGAATATGGAGACACTAAAACATGATTATTTTTTTTTTCAAAAATGATATTATTGTGTTAAACTTACATAAATAAAAAAAGTATATATATTAGGTATCGCCGCATCCGTATCGTCCGTATTTATAAAAATATCACATGACCTAACCACTCAGATGAACACCGTAAAAAAAAACTGTGCTAAATAAACCATTTTTTGTCACCTTACATCACAAAAAGTGTAATAGCAAGCGATCAAAAAGTCACATGCACCCCAAAATAGTGCCAATAAAACTATCATCTCATCCCGCAAAAAATCATACCGTACCCAAGGTAATCGCCCAAAAACTGAAATAATTATGGCTCTCAGACTATGGAAACACTAAAACATGATTTTTTTGCTTCAAAAATGAAATCATTGTGTAAAACTTACATAAATAAAAAAAAGTATACATATTAGGTATCGCCGCATCCGTGACAACATGGTCTATAAAAATATCACATGATCTAACCTGTCAGATGAATGTTGTAAATAACAAAAAATAAAAACGGTGCCAAAACAGCTATTTCTTGTTATCTTGCCTCACAAAAAGTGTAATATAGAGCAGCCAAAAATCATATATACCCTAAACTAGTACCCACAATACTGCCACCCTATACCATAGTTTCTAAAATGGGGCCACTTTTTTTTGGAGTTTCTACACTAGGGGTGCATCAGGGGGGCTTCAAATGGGACATGGTGTCAAAAAAAACAGTCCAGCAAAATCTGCCTTCCAAAAACCGTATGGCATTCCTTTCCTTCTGCGCTCTGCCGTGTGCCTGTACAGCTGTTTACGACCACATATGGGGTGTTTCTGTAAACTACAGAATCAGGGACATAAATATTGAGTTTGGTTTGGCTGTTAACCCTTGCTTTGTTACTGGGAAAAATGGATTAAAATGGAAAATTTGCCAAAAAATTTAAATTCTGAAATGTCATCTCCATTTGCCAATAACTCTTGTGGAACACCTAAAGGGTTAACGACGTTTGTAAAATCTGTTTTGAATACCTTGAGGGGAGTAGTTTCTTAGATGGGGTCACTTTTATGGAGTTTCTACTCTAGGGTTGCATCAGGGGGGCTTCAAATGGGACATGGTGTAAAAAAAAACAGTCCAGCAAAATCTGCCTTCCAAAAACCGTATGGCATTCCTTTCCTTCTGCGCCCTGCTGTGTGCCCGTACAGCGGTTTACGACCACATATGTTTTTTTTCTGTAAACTACAGAATCAGGGTCATAAATATTGAGTTTCGTTTGGCTGTTAACCCTTGCTTTGTAAAAGTAAAAAAAAATCTTAAAATGGAAAATCTGCCAAAAAAGTGAAATTTTGAAATTGTATCTCTATTTCCCATTAATTTTTGTGGAACACCTAAAGGGTTAACAACGTTTGTAAAATCAGTTTTGAATACCTTGAGGGGTGTAGTTTCTTAGATGGGGTCACTTGTATGGAGTTTCTACTCTAGGTTTGCATCAGGGGGGCTTCAAATGGGACATGGTGTCAAAAAAAACTGTCCAGCAAAACCTGCCTTCCAAAAACCATATGGCATTCCTTTCCTTCTGCGCCCTGCCGTGTGCCCGTACAGCGGTTTACGACCACATATGGGGTGTTTCTGTAAACTACAGAATCAGGGCCATAAATATTGAGTTTGGTTTGGCTGTTAACCCTTGCTTTGTAACCGGAAAAAAATTATTAAAATGGAAAATCTGCCAAAAAAGTGAAATTTTGAAATTGTATCTCTATTTTCCATTAATTCTTGTGGAACACCTAAAGGGTTAACGACGTTTGTAAAATCAGTTTTGAATACCTTGAGGGGTGTAGTTTATAGAATGGTGTCATTTTTTGGTGGTTTCTATTATGTAAGCCTCACAAAGTAACTTTAGACCTGAACTGGTCCCTAACAATTGGGTTTTTGAAAATTTCAGAAAAATTTCAAGATTTGCTTCTAAACGTCTAAGCCTTGTAACATCCCCAAAAAATAAAATATAATTCCCAAAATTATCCAAACATGAAGTAGACATATGGGGAATGTAAAGTAATAACTATTTATTTTTTTTACTTCATTTTACCAGTGTCATGAAGTACAATATGTGACGAAAAAACAATCTCAGAATGGCCTGGATAAGTCAAAGCATTTTAAAGTTATCAGCAGTTAAAGTGACACTGGTCAGATTTGCAAAAAATGGCCAAGTCCTTAAGGTGAAATAGGGCTGAGTCCTTAAGGGGTTAATCACAGAAATCTGCATATAAGTGGTCATTGACCTGTAGCTCCTGAGAGCAATGGACATGTTGTGTTAGACAACTGTTCACATGGTGCAGTACTGCGTGGTGGCCTTTGTTTTTGTGGTGCTGTGCTGGTGGGTTGGTGGGATCCAGTGCCATGGGTGGCATTGTCAGACAGCAGGGTGGCTGGTTGACTCCTGGGTCCGGCCGCTTACTAGGGCAGTGCCGCTTTGTCATCGCATTGTGCTGCGCCTTTCTGTCAGAGTAGGTCCCACTCAAAGAGGCGACCTTGGCGTGGTGAGTGGGCTTATGCCTTTTGATCAAAATGTACACTAATGCCTCTTGTACAGCATGTAGAATGGGGGGCTGTACACATTTTAATATGGTGCTGAGAAGCGAGTTTAATTAGATCAAAGCATAGCATTGTGGACAGGGGCGTAGCTATAGGCTCATGGGCCCTGGTTCAATTTGGGTCCCCCCTTCCCCACAGCAGAAGTATATGCCAATCGTCCACCAGCAAGGCAGCTGGCACTGGGATCTCCATGTTATTGGTCAGTTAATACATCAGGGACCCCCTGGCATGGGGCCTGGGCATAGCTAAGTGCAAACTGGGTGATCCATAGGCAGGACCGGGTGGCTGCCCTCATCCACCAGCCCGTCCCTAGGAAATCTCTCATCAGATGTGAGAGCAGCAGCGATCGATCAGCCAGGAATAATGTGCACAGTGGGAGGCCCCCCCTTAGGCAAGTGACAAACTGCCCCCCCCCCCTCAGTCTTAGGCAAGTGACAAACTCATCTCTGCTACATCTACAATGAGCAACTACAACAAATGTAATGCCAAACTGCAGTTCCTCTATGTGATGCCTTGGATAGCTTCCACTGGACTCACAGGCTGTGTGGGTCCAGTGGAAGCTATCCAAGGCATCACAAGGAACTGCAGTTTGGCATTACATTTGTTGTAGTTGCTCATTGTAGATGTAGCAGAGATGAGTTTGTCACTTGCCTAAGAATGAGGGGGGGGCAGTTTGTCACTTGCCTAAGGGGGGGCCTCCCACTGTGCACATTAATCCTGGCTGATCGATCGCTGCTGCTCTCACATCTGATGAGAGATTTCCTAGGGACGGGCTGGTTGATGTAGCAGAGATGAGTTTGTCACTTGCCTAAGATTGAGGGGGGGGAAGTTTGTCACTTGCCTAAGGGGGGCCTCCCAGGCTGTGCACATTAATCCTGGCTGATCGATCGCTGCCTGCTGCAGTCACATGATGCATGATGAGAATACTGAGATTTCCTAAAGGGTGTATTGACTGGTCTGGTCTGGGCTTATTATCACGATCTCACCGGCGCTCCCACCAGGCGGGTCAGAGCCCGGATTCACTCAGGACAGACACAGAGTCGCAGTCACTCACTCACTGGACCGACCGGACCAGGACCTCGGTTGGTCGGACGCTCACCTCAGTAAGTCAGTCAGGTCAGTCAGTGTGTCTCGCAGTCGCAGTCACACTCGCAGGATAGGAGAGGAGTCAGTGAGTCACTCTCCTCTTCTGACCTCAACTGAATCCGCTCCCCCGGCCCCTCCTCACTTCGCCTGCCCAGCTGCCCTGCACAGTGCGCGTCACGCAGGGCCTCTCCTCTCGGCCTCCGCTCCGCCCCCTGTAAATCTTATTTTAGTTATCAGCTGCGGCTGCGTTCTCCTGGCTTGAGGGGGCCCTGTGGGCCCCCCTGACTTAGGGGCCCGGTCGCAATTGCGACCGCTGCGACCCCTATAGCTACGCCACTGATTGTGGATGTGTGATCCAGTTCTGTTTTTCTCCCCCTGATGATACTTCATGAACAGGTTACCCTATTGCCACAATATTTGTGGGTACATTGATACATATACTCAAAAGGAAACCCAAAACTAACCCTTTTTATAGTCAAATTTTCCCGCCGCTAAGGGTGCCGATACCCCTCCCTTTCTGGCCACCTGATGCGTTTCCCTTTTCACCTATTATGGGTGGAACGCATTGGCCGTCAGAAAAGATTAGCTTTGCACACTCTGCGCAACAGCAACACTGGGAGGGAGGAGGCTCCCCCTACTATGATCCCCATACCCTGATACATTGATCCGGGCAGCGGCATCAGCTGCAACCGGTGCCGCAATGTCAGAATGCCACCCCAACTTCCGGCAGGTGAAACGCACACACCGGAAGTAGGGCAGTCCACTGGTAGGTGGAACACAAATGCGCTCCACCGGATCTGATACGCCGGAAGTGGAAAAATCACGTGCCGCCAGCAGGTGGGGAAACAGTCCCTCAAACAAGTTACAATGATGAGCCCCTATAACATTGGTATTAAGATAAATCAGGGCTAGTGGTGTATGTTGGTAGGAAATACTTATTATGTGCAGTGGGACCTAAGACGAAAATAGGGGGACATATCATGTAGATGTCACAGGCTGTGAGGGATCTTATAATTCACATGATCACCATAGACCATCAGTCGTTGAAAAAATATAAAACAATAGTGGGGAATGATATTATCCTCCAGTGATAACTACAAAGATTTGGATGCTTCTCGCATCACAGGCACGGTTGGGGAACTAAATGTCACAGAGTAATGCCATTTATTACAGATGGGACAGACCTATCGACTAGCTTTTAATAGGTAGAAGGGACTCGCTAGGGAAATTCAGGGCCTGATATCCCAGGAACGAGGACAGGGAGTCCCCACCATCAGGGGCCATCCCTAGGCTGAGGAATAGCATAGAGTTTTCTAGGGTAAGAATTCCCTATTTTCCACCTGATAATTTTCCCTCATCAATTGAAGCATATCAAATATACGTGACATCATTTACCGTCACCTTTGTTATTTTGGGATATCTATATTAAAATAGTAATAATAAAGTATAATTTATTTTTAATGGGTTGTTTTCTGCTGGATTTTGGCTTTAGAACATATAACTGCGGCCGTGAACGGCAAATAATATATATTTCTTTGCCACTAATACACACCAAAAAGGGATGTAATTTTCTCACTTCACCACACAATGGCTATTAAGCCCCTTTTTTTTTACCCCTACTAATACGCGCAAAAAAGGGGTTTAATTTTCTCACTTCACCACACAATGGCTTATAAGCCCTTTTTCTTATTCCCCACTAATACACGCTAAAAAAAAGGCTTTAGAACATATAACTGCAGTCGTGAACAACAAATAATGTTTTTTTTGCCACTAATACACGCCAAAAAGGGCTTTAATTTTCTCACTTCACCACACAATGGCTAATAAGCCCTTTTTCTTTTTCCCTACTAATACATGCCAAAAAAAGTCATTAGAACATATAACTGCGGCCGTGAATGGCAAATAGTATATTTTTTTGGCCACCAATACACGCCAAAAAGGGCTTTAATTTTCTCACTTCACCACACAATGGCTAATAAGCCCTTTTTCTTTTTTCCCCACTAATACACGACAAAAAAAGGCTTTAGAACATATAACTGCAAATAATATTTATTTTTGCCACTAATACACGCCAAAAAGGGCTGTAATTGTCTCACTTCAACACGCCGGCTAATAAGCCCCCTTTTTTCCCCCCACTAATACACAACAAAAAAAGGCTTTAGAAGATATATATAACTGCACCGCACAAGGGCTAATAAGACCCCAATAACAAGAACGGTTTGCTGGAATTACAGAGGTATTGCAAACCTGAAATGAGCATCAGTATAATGGCAATTTGGATCCGCAGTCAGTGCAGCAAGGTGTAATATGATTGCTCCTATTACCCAGGCTGTAAACACCCCTATTGAACCCTGTTCTCCTTCAATACTGGGGAATAATTCCTCCCCAATTTTTCCCTACACTTCTAATGCTCTTTCCCTGAACTTCTATTGAGCAAAATATAAGTTTTCAAGTCTTTCCTAGCACTTTCCCTAGCGCCTGCTAATGTCTCTTCCTGCACCAAGTACACTGGAAAATGGCTGAATCCAAGATAGCTGAGGCTATTTGTAGGGTTGTGACATCACAGGGCTGGCTGATTATTGGCTGCATGCATGGCATTGTGGGTGATCCCTCATTCCCAGAGTTCCTTGCTTCATGCCAGACTCTTCACACATAGTACAGGTTCAATGCTGATGCAGGAAGCTATCTCCTGTGTCAAAAACAAGCAGGAAGAAGACCTGCCAGTATCGGGGCTGACAGTCAGATATATATATATATCCATAAGTCTACTCATTTTGCATTTGACACACAGAAAATCTGCATTTATTATTCTTGCTGGAAATGGGATGTTCACACAGCAGATGAAATGCACAAAAAAATCTGAGGGGAATCCATGCTGATTGATTCAGTGCCTTCTGCTCAGTTCCATACTATAGGTGCACAATGCCAAAATCACTATACATATTGCCTTTTTGTGTCAGACCTCGCAGAAATGGATCTTTACCCCCTGAGAAGAATGGTACCCCAATTTGATTTGTGTCTGTTTCGGCCTATCGATTTGATTAGTGTCTGAATGAAGTTGACCTGAATCGAAAGTACTCTAATTGTCTGAAAATCTCTCTCTCTTGAATCACACAAAATTCAAGTTCATTAGAATCCGAACTTTTTGGAAAATTAAGGGGAATTTTCTAAATATTAGAATAGATTTTCTCATTTCTACTCCCCACTTTGGGATGTGGAAGCAGTCAGGCAGACACAGCTGTAACCTAAATTAGGCAGTCTTTACTTGACTCACATAGTGCAACAAGCTTATAGCTACAAAACTTTTTGACAATCTTCATGAATGCAGACTTCATCGTCTAAAAATGATTCCCATTATGGTTTTTTGATGTACTGTAGTTTTGGAGGCTAAAATAAGGAGTGGATCATAAAAAGAGAGAAAATCTAAAGCACAAATACAACTTCTCATCTTTTTTTTTTCAATTCACTCCTGGTTTTGTCTTCCAAAACGGCATCAGGAAACCTGATGTGTGGCAGTATCCTTATGATAATTTCCGCCAAAGACTTATATTTATAACCTATTATTTTTCTTTAATGGGAATAAGTAATTATCTCTAGAATACCAGAACTTTCGTGTTGTTTCCATGTAAACTTGGACTGGTCCCTTCTGATATACTCTGTGAATAGCTAAAGCTAGAACGAGGCTCTAGAGATCTACAAAATAATTTAAGACTTATTTCCCTAGCTAGAATATCTGTGTCTTCATCATCACATTCACGGATCTCAGTGAACTGTCTGAAAACATAAGAAGAACAAAGCAGGAAAAGTAATAAAAGGTGTCCGGAAATTCAGATGCTCCTACAGTCATCAGCAATAACTGTTACAAGTCTCTTTAATCACTCTTGTCAGGCAAAAGGCATTGTGACTACGTCCCTCTACAATTAATTTTTTTCTACCCAGTGACATATCTAATGCACCTGCAAGAAATTAATAGAAAAAAAATTCATAGAAAGAATATTTCTCATGCAAAAAACATTTCTCATATAAAGAACATAATACAGTGATACCTCGGTTCACGAACGCTTCTGTTCACGAACAACTCGGTTCACGAACAGAAAAGTTCATAAAAATATGCTCCGGTTCACGAACTCCGCCTCGGTTCACGAACAGGAGCCGCGGCCATTTTAATGCTATTTCCAGGCTGTCACATGGTCGTCACTTCCTGTAGGAAGATCGTGGAGAGAAGAAGAGACACAGAAAGAAGTACTGTGAGTACTCTGCAAACATTGGTGTGCTTTTTAGCACATACAGTACTATACAGTTCACTGGACACCCAATATGGCTCCCAAGAAGCATAGTGGAAAGAAGAAAGTGCGGAGCAGCAATGAAGGTGATAAGAACAGCAATGCAGGTGACAATGTGCAAAGTGGAAATGCAAGTGACAATGTGCAAAGTGGAAATGCAAGTGACAATGTGCAAAGTGGAAATGCAAGTGACAATGTGCAAAGTAGAAATGCAGGTGACAAGAATGTGCAGCGCAAGCATGGTGGCAAAAAGAAAGTGCAGAGCAGCAATGAAGGTGACAAGAACAGCAATGCAAGTGACAATGTGCAAAGTGGAAATGCAAGTGACAATGTGCAAAGTGGAAATGCAGGTGACAAGAATGTGCAGCGCAAGCATGGTGGCAAAAAGAAAGTGCAGAGCAGTAGTAAAGGTGACAGCAAGGTTGTGAAGAAAATAACCATTGAGCTGAAGAAGGAAATTATAGAAAAGCATGACCGTGGTATTCGTGTGACTGATCTGGCCTCGGAGTACAAGATGGCAAAGTCAACAATCTCAACTATTCTGAAAAACAAAGCCGCCATCAAAGGAGCTGATGTTGCAAAAGGAGTAACAATGTTAACCAAGCAGAGGACGCAAGTGCTGGAAGAGGTGGAAAAACTTTTGTTGGTGTGGTTGAATGAGAAACAGCTGGCAGGTGATAGCGTTAGTGAAGCTATGATCTGTGAGAAAGCCAGGAAATTGCACAGTGATTTACTGCAAAGAAGCCCCTCTACAAGTGCAGCAAGTGACGAATTTAAAGCCAGTAGGGGGTGGTTTGAAAAATTCCGCAGAAGAAGTGGCATCCACAGTGTGATTAGACATGGTGAGGCTTCCAGTTCTGACAAGGCCGCAGCAGAAGCCTACAAGTTAGACTTTGCGGAATTCATGAAGACAGAAGGATACGTCCCTCAACAAGTTTTCAACTGTGATGAAACAGGGCTCTTCTGGAAAAAAATGCCGAACAGAACCTATATCACGCAGGAGGAAAAGGCACTACCAGGGCACAAGCCCATGAAGGACAGATTGACCCTTTTGCTGTGTGCCAACGCAAGCGCCGATCTGAAAATTAAACCACTACTGGTGTACCATTCTCAAACCCCTCGTGCATTTAGGCAACAAAATGTGAACAAGGCCAGACTGCCCGTCATGTGGAGAGCCAATGCCAAAGCTTGGGTCACAAGGCAATTGTTTATGGAATGGCTGCACGAGGTGTTTGCACCCACCGTCAGAAAATATCTTTCTGATAACCAGCTGCCTGAAAGGTGCCTTCTTCTGATGGACAATGCCCCGGCACACCCTCCAGCCTTGGTGGATGATATGGATGCTGAGTATGACTTCATCAAGGTAAAGTTCCTCCCCCCCAACACAACACCACTTCTGCAGCCCATGGACCAGCAAGTCATCTGCAACTTCAAGAAGCTGTACACAAAGGCACTCTTCACTAGGTGTTTTAATGTCACTGAAGAGACGTCCTTGACTTTGAAAGACTTCTGGAAGAAACATTTCAATGTTGTCCACTGCATTAACCTCATTGACAAAGCCTGGGAAGAGGTCACTCCCCGAACCCTAAATTCAGCCTGGAGGAAACTGTGGCCAGAATGTGTCGCTGAATGTGAACATGACTTTGAAGGGTCTGATGCAGAGGTAGTGGAGGAAATTGTGTCCATGGGCAAGAGTATGGGTCTGGACGTTGATGGTGCTGATGTGGAAGAGCTTGTTGAGGAACATAGGGAGGAGCTGACCACGGAAGAACTTTCTGAACTCCACAGTGAGCAGCAGAAGGCACTTCTTGAGGAGCATTCCACTGAGGAAGAGGAAGAAAGGGAGGAGGTTAGCAGTGATGCCATAAAATCCATTATGCAAAAATGGAATGAGTGCCATGATTTTTTTGAAAAGCACCACCCCAACATAACTGTCGTGAACAGAGTGCTAAATCTCATGAATGATAATGTGGTCTCTCATTTCCGGAGGGTTATGCAGCACAGGAAGAGACAAGTGACATTGGACAGATTTTTCAGAAAAACTGAGCCTGCAGCTAGGAGACAAAGGAGAGAGGAAACCCCTGAAGGAGATCCCCCTGATGTCCTTATGGAGGGGGACTCTCCCTCCAAACAATAACTGCCTCCCACCTGCCTTCCTCCATGCCAGAAGTCATGTCAAGCAAGGTTAGTGTCCTCTCTTTATACATTACTATACTGTACTAATGTGTATTGTAATTTGTTTCATATTTTTGTGCTTCAAAAACACCCAAAAAAAGGTCAGCACGGATTAACCGGATTTACATTGAACCCTATGGGAAAATGTGCCTCGGTTCGCGACCAATTCGGTTCGCGACCAGAGTCAGTTCACGAATTAAGTTCGTGAACCGAGGTATCACTGTATATTAAATATTTCAGACTCTGAAGTTCCTCTTTTACAGAAGAACATCTGCACCAAAGGATGACAAATTTCCTAGTTAGCACTGACTTTACAACCCTCTTAGTTAGATAGAGCAAGTTAAAAGTCAATTTTTACCCAACTGTCATCCATCCAAAAACTTAGACTGGGGCTTTTTGCTCTGCCGGAGGATGCCAGATTTCTGATAAGGAAAGGAAGATTCTGCTTCAGCGCAAAAGCACTGGTGTGGATGGTCCATGAAGTATCAAATGATCTAATTTATTTTCACAGATGAGCACATATACATAAAGTAACAATGCGTTTCGAGGAATCTAATGTCCACTTCATCAGGTTACAAGATCTTGCTTATCTGTGAAAATAAAGAAGATCATTGGATACTTCATGGATCGTCCACACCAGTGCTTTTGCGTCAAAACAGAATCTTCCTTTCCGTAAGCATCTTTTTGTGGAATTGGGCATCCCATTTCAAAGATACTACCTCTGCGGCTGCATACCTGGTGACCAAAAGTCTTTTTCGGTAAAGTCTATGTGACGGACTGAACCGTCACTTGGGCTGCTGGGGAAGCCTGAGGGCTAGCCTCCTTCCTACGGACTATGGATACAGAATTATGGAGACCCCCTCTGACCTTTTGGGGTTACAAGGAACTATGAACCCTGATTTATGTGTGGAATTTATATGCCACATATTTCCTATTGACCACTAAAGGTGCAAGGTGTGAATCCAGCAACACAAAAAGGGTTAACTCTGCACTGAGACTCCCACTGATTGTGTTAGTGATGGGATTAAGATAGCTGACTCTAGGAGTAGCCGACTCCAATGTAGATGAGTAGATGACCGTATGATACACTAAGGAGATAATCCCATCACATGTGTCTCCTCTCTCCCTATTCATTCATTAGGGAGGTGGTGAAGATGTCTGTTTGCATGTTGTTCATGGTTGATTGATTTATGTTGTTAGACTTCTTCAATAAAGTGAGTCCCTGTTTTACCTTCAACATAGAGCCTCGTCTCATGTGTGTGGGGATTGCTATACGCTTTATACTCCCCTGGCTATAATCCCTAGCTCTTGTAAGAGCTGTTCCTGTTCCTTGTTCCTGCATCGCTCTCTGAAGGAAGAGAGGTTCACCCACTAGAGCCTGGAGTCTTGTCGTAGGTCCAGGGTGGGTAGGAGATGGCAAGACCCCAAACAAGCTGCAGCATTTAGTGGGGTCTGCAGTGCTTACGGTGTCGAGCGGAGTGCTTGGAGCACTCGGGAAGCACTAGGAGCATCTATCAACGGAGGTACGCAGTCGGGGTGCCAGGTGTTCTGTTACAGTCTACAATAGGGTTGTGCCTATCTTTAGCACAACCATATAAGGTGAGCCTCCATTCTCATAAATTTCTGATTACATACATTTTGTCGAACATGCTACCTTATTGTGCATCCCCTTTTCTCTCTTTATTTCCCTCTATTACTGAGCGAAATTCAGAAACGCCTGCATCTAGATTTCTGATAAGGCACACACCTCATCATAAATTGGGTGCATTCTCCGACAGAAATCTGCTCCAGCTCAGAGATGCAATCATTTTTTAAGAAGTTGCAGTTAAAAAAAATCACAAACACATAGAGGGTTATTTACAATCAGAAATACATCTATAGATTTCTGGCACAGATTGCAACGCAAAGATTATTTGCGCCTCAGTCTGCAACTCTTCCCCTTTCACACCAGGTCTAAAAAAGCAGGACGTGGCATGGGTGGGGAAGAGGATGGGCCAGCAGGTCCATCTCAATCATCATTTTCTACGCCTGTTTTAGGAATAGAAAATAGTCTAAATGTAAGGCTACTTTTACACTAGCATTTTACTTTTCCGGTATTGAAATTAATCATAGGGGCTCAATAACGAAAAAAAAAAATTATCCAGTTTTGTTCCGTTTCATTGTCAATGGGGACAAAACTGAACTGAACAGAGCGGAATGCTCCAAAATGCATTTTGTTCCGTTTAGTTGTGTTTCCATACCGTAGAGCAAACCGCAACATGTAGTTTGCTTTCCGTCCTGGGATGTAGAGCAAGACGGAGCCGGCATGACACCCAAGTCAAGTCATTGGGATGGATCCGTTTTCTCTGCCACAATCGAAAATGGATCCGTCCTTCATTGACTTTCAATGGAGTTCATGACGGATCCGTCTTGGCAATGTTAAAGATAATACAACTGGATCCGTTCATAATGGATGCAGATGGTTGTATTATCAGTAACAGAAGCGTTTTTGCAGAACCCTGCCTGATCCAGTGAAAACGCTAGTGTGAAAGTAGCCTAAGCCACCAAGGAAGCTGGCTTACATTTAGACCAGCGCTGGATACATCGAAGTTATGTAGAGGCTGACGCCGGATCCACTGCCAGCGCAGGGGCTTATTAAAACCGGCATTTAAAACCCTGGCTAAATAAATTAACCCCATAGTTTGTGACTTACCACCACTTTTCAGACGCAAGGGAGATAAAAAATCTCCTCCTTACTGTCCATGTTTTACATGTGAAAAGAGAATTAATCTACAGTATTAAGAAATATGGATACCCTATACAGAAAACATGTTGAACTGTATACAAAGATTTATTGAGAAAACATATAGTAAAACCACAGATAAAACAAAGCAGCAAATGCCAAACACTGAAAGGAGAAGAAGCAATGGTGAAACTCATGTTGGGACATGAGGGCTACGTAGGTCAGTATGGGCACATGATACTGAGCAATATGCTTTTATGGATCTTTTTATTATTATTATTTTTACATTTGTAAAAACGTGGATTGTGCACAAGATGACAGAACTGGATATAGCAGTTCCCTAGCCCATACCCTATCTGCAGCTCATGGTACTTACATTTGTATTTGTGAGTTATAACCATAGAGAAACTGGCTTTCTGTTCACACATAAGATAGTTATATGGAGATCAGAGAGTTGGTCACATGACACAGCTCAGGATCAAAAGGTAGGTTATAACTCACAAATTCTGTCACTGGTAAGAAGATTACCTTCAATACAGTTTACATCATGTACCTTTCTATGGGGTCAGAGATTAGAAATTTTTGTAGGAGTACTTCTTTAAAGGTGCACCAAACCTATCAAAGAAGTTGGGATTGAAAATTTTGGTGCAAACAATGACAATGCATACTCAAGCAAACCTGTCTTCAAAATTTTCACCCATGATAAATCCTCCTCCTATTGAACTCCCAGAGCCAGACATACATACCATTATCCCAGAAACTGGTATAAATTATCGAGCAAATCTAAGCAAGCTTATTTTTTAGATCTTATAACAGGTCAGAAATTTTTGTGGGGGCGCTACTTTAAATAGGTCTAGAGATGATACCCCAGTTTTTATGCCAACCCCACTCCCCCACTGGAGCAAACCTTCAATATTTATGCAACACTAGTTCAACTTTTTCAATTTCTTAAATCTGGCCTACTTTTCAAAACTGGAGTAAATGGAGTAAGAGCAAAAAAACTTGCAAATTTTCCGCAAGTAAAACTTTTTGAAGCCAGAATTCTGGAGTGCAGATAAATTCCGCCTCCACTCAAGTTCCTAAACTTACTCTAACGGTGGCTGCAGGCAGATGAAATGTTATCTTCAAAATCCACGTATATGCAGGGAATTTGGAGCAGTGTATTAGAAAATCTGAGCACTGACCACTACAAGGATGAAACCCTTGATAAATTGATAAATTCTCACTTAAAAATTTTGAGATGTCCTGTTATACTAACATGTGGAGTTTTTTTCTTACAGTTAAGAGGATATCCAAACAAGAAGGCCTAGACGTCTATATGTATGTTACAGAATATAGATGCACTGAGCAAAAATATAAAGGCAACACTTTCGGTTTTGCTCCCATTTTGCATGAGCTGAGCTCAAAGATCTGAAACATTTTTTACATACACAAAAGACCCATTACTCTCAAATATTGTTCACAAATCTGTCTAAATCTGTGTTAGTGAGCAAGTGAGCACTTCTCCTTTGCCGAGATAACCCATCCCACCTCACAGGTGTGGCATATCAAGGTGCTGATTAGACAGCATGAATATTGCACAGGTGTGCCTTAAGTGGGCAAATGCTCACATTCGATGGTGTCTGGCACGTTGGACAGGCGGATGTTCATGGATGACTCCCGGTTTTCACTGTTCAGGGCAGATGACAGACAGCGTGTGTGGCGTCGTGTGGGTGAGCGGTTTGCTGACGTCAACGTTGTGGATCGAGTGGCCCATGGTGGCAGTGGGGTTATGGTATGGGCAGGTGTATGTTATGGACAACGAACACAGGTGCATTTTATTGATGGCATTTTGAATGCACAGAGATACCGTGACGAGATCCTGAGGCCCATTGTTGTGCCATTCATCCACGACAGTCACCTCATGTTGCAGCATGATAATGCACGTCCCCATATTGCAAGGATCTGTACACAATTCCTGGAAGCTGAAAACATCCCAGTTCTTGCATGGCCAGCATACTCACCGGACACGTCACTCATTGAGCGTGTTTGGGATGCTCTGGATCGTCGTATACGACAGCGTGTTTCAGTTCCTGCCAATATTCTGTAACTTTGCACAGCTATTGAAGAGGAGTGGACCAAGATTCCACAGGCCACAATCAACAACCTGATCAACTCTATGCGACGGAGATGTGTTGCACTGCGCGAAGCAAATGGCGGCCACACCAGATACTAACTGGTTTTCTGTCCCCCAGTAAGGCAAAACTGTGCACATTTCAGAGTGGGCCATTTATTGTGGGCAGTCTAAGGCACACCTGTGCAATATTCATGCTGTCTCATCAGCACCTTGATATGCCACACCTGTGAGGTGGGATGAATTATCTCACTAACACATATTTAGACAGATTTGTGAACAATATTTGAGAGTAATGGGTCTTTTGTGTCTGTAGAAAACATTTTAGATCTTTGAGTTCAGCTCATGCAAAATGGGAGCAAAACCGAAAGTGTTGTGTATTTATTTTTGCTCAGTGTAGATACTTTCCAGCTATGTATATTGAATGTAATTGCCAAATGTGAGTTTAATAGTACCTTAGATATCTGTGCTATAAATCTCATTTAACGCTAGTGTCATGGTCGCAAATCCAATCAGTTGAAATGTAATTAGTGCCTACTATACTAATAATAATCTGGATTGTATTGTACATTAATCTTATTGTAGACACATCAATGAAATACGAGTGGGATCACCCTGGTTAGCAGCAAAGCACCTGTCCCTAGATTTCTCATGGGTGAAGGCATGTGAATTATCGCCGCACTGAGTGCATGTTACTTCCTTGTTGTTAAGCATTAAAGTGTACCTATCATTTCAATCTTTTTTTCTTAATTGCGGCGGCCATCGTTGCTCTGGAGCTGTGCTGGTGGGGCCCAGTGCCAGGGGCCCAGTGCCAGGGTGGCTCTGCCAGATAGCAGGGGTGTTGTTTGGTTGCTGGGTCCCGCTGCCTATTGGTGCAGTGCTGCAGCATCGTTTATTTTTGCTCAGTGTAGATACTTTCCAGCTATGTAAATTGAATGTAATTGCCAAATGTGAGTTTAATAGTACCTTAAATATCTGTGCTATAAATCTCATTTAACGCTAGTGTCATGGTCACAAATCCAATCAGTTGAAATGTAATTAGTGCCTACTATACTAATAATAATCTGGATTGTAGTGCTTCCGTAGGGTTCCATTCCGTGGTTCCATTCCGCACAATTCCGCATCTCCGGATTTGCGGACCCATTCAAGTGAATGGGTCCGCATCCGTGATGCGGAATAACCACGGAACGGCGCCCGTGTACTGCTGCCCCCATTTTGCGGGCCACAATACGGCAACGGGCCGCACACGCCAGTGTGAAAGAGACCTAAGGGTGTATAAATTCCTACCTCTCAGTTGAAGTTCCTGAGCACATGTGACAAGGTGAGCTTTGACAACTGTTCACATGATGCGGTGCTGTGAGTCGGTCATTGTTGCTCTGGTGCTGTGCTGGTGGGTTGGTGGGGCCCAGTGCCAGGGTGGCTCTGCCAGACAGCGGGGGCGTTGTTTGGCTGCAGGATCCCGCTACCTATTGGTGCAGTGCTGCAGCACCGGTGGTCGCCGTGCAGCGCCGTGCCAAATTTAGAGTAGGTTCCAACTCGAGGAGGCAACCTTGTCGTGGTGAGTCGGCTTATGCTTTTTGATCAAATTGTATACCAATGCCTCATGTACAGTATGCAACATAGGGGTAGGTATACTATAAATTGCGCTGAGAAGCGATGTTAATTATGCTGAGAAGCAGTTATTAGATAAAAGCATAGTATTGAGAATGTGCGATCAAGTTTCACTGTTATATTTAATTTTTTTTTCTTAATTCAGTAGTTGTCATGTTAATTTTTAAATGTATAATATATTGTCTTTTTAAAAGTAGTTCATAAATCCTCTATATGTGTCCTCACTTTTGCTGTTGCTACAGTCGTCTTACTCACAAACATTGAGGATGTCTTCTGTTGTCAGGCATAATCCGTAGACTGATTCACTGCGTACGTCTACGGATTGCTTCCTGTTGGTTAAGCAATGTGCGCTCCCGCACTGTCTGAAGAGCGCTCTCATTACCCAGCTTTCCCCTTGCTGGTGATGAGTTGCAGCAGAGAATTATGGGAAGTGAGGGCAACATCAGAAGAGCGCTTCGTATGGGCAACGGCTACACTACAGTCCTGCCCCCTTAGAGCAGAAACATAGATATTGTGAAGACGGAGTAACGGAAACTCTGAATTGAGACATGTCCAAACAATACACTTACCCTTAAAAGGGTTTTCCACCTTCAGGTGCTTTTCAGTTCCCATGCCACCAGACCTTCGGATTGAAGCATGCTTAGCTACTCCCCACCACAGGGTCCTGGCTAAGCAAAACATGGATGGCGTCCGTGTGCGTATGGCAATTTGTGGAACGGCACAGACAGCCACTGATATAACTGTCTATTCTTCTCCGCAAGATGGACAAGAATAGGACAGGTTATATTTTTTTTTGCAGACCACGGAACGGAGCAACAGATGCGGACCGTGGCTCGGATGCGGTCCAAAACAACGGTCGCGTGCATGAGGCCTTATTCTGCCAGACCGAGGCCAACGGCGCTTGTTTTGTCACCCTCATGAGTTTATTACAGAGCCCATAAGACCTATGGGATGTTCTTGCCCATCTCATGAGCAGGTACTCTCTTTCACGAGCGAGGGTGATGCCCTTTCGCCCCCGTGGTCTCTCTCTTTTCTTTTTTCTGTTCCTCTCCACATTGGCATTCGGTTTCTGGAACTTCTCTCAGAAGATGTTTTTATACGACTAGCAGGCTCTCTTTTCAGATTTCTGGCTTCTGCACACGCTCCTCATGTCTTTTCTTTGACTGCTGCAGCTCTTGACTGAACTGTTCCGAGTCATGGTCGTGTCCCGACCCTTTCTCCTTTGCCTTGAGAGGCTCTTTCAGCAGAGCAGGCTTATCCTCGCTCACTTCTTTTACGTGCCTCCGGCTCACTTCTTTCCAGCAGCGGTTTCTCCCACTGTGGCGGCAGTTTCAGAGATCTCGGCTTCTTTAGTAGGTTTTATCCGCTTCGGTAGCAACTCCTTCGGTCACTGCGGCACCTGAGGACTTCAAGTCCTCCAACACCTAGGCCTTAACTTCTTCAACCTTGGTTTTCTTGGACCCAGCATCATATACTTGCCCTCTTAAATCCTTTTCCTCTTTCTCATCAAGGTAGTAAGTACCGGGGACAACAGGGACTTCACCAGACTCGTAGACTTCTGGCATTTTCTCCAGAGGCTCACTTAGGACACAGTTCTCCTTTCGGGAAGAATTCAGGAGAGCAAACCCACAGTAGTAGACAGGACCCGCATACTGGTCGTCCAACTCCTCATATTCCTTCCCCAGCAGGCTGCTGGCTACTTAGACGGCTTTGTAGGCGGAGGGGACGTCTTTCGGGACCAGGTCCTGGCTACCCACTGCCAGGAGCCTCTTGGCCTCTGCATCTACATTAGCCCCATCCACAGGTTCAGCAGAAAGATCTTCCGTCTTTTCTGCCTCGGTCGGCACCGCAGTGCCATCATTTCCAGATCCCTTCTTAACAGGCTCTGGCTTAGACTTCTCCAACTCATAGACGTTCTTCCCGACGTCATCCTTTTGAGCTTATAATATCCTCCATCTCTGCTCTGAGTTGCTTGTTCAGTCTTTCAAACTCATCTTGCTCTTCTTCAAGGGCTCTAGCCAAGAAGAGGGCCTTGGTCTCTTTTTCTCGAGCACCCGGCCTCGCTTGGTCATTTTCTTCGGTATATCAGGCCGAGATGTATTTCTCTCCAGCCCGGGGCCGGTCAAAGATTTGGGGGGGTTCCACCCAGAGTCCCTTCAAGCACTTTATCAGTGTCTACTGCAGTTTTCTGTATTTTTTCAGCGCCTTTACTCTTCACCTGGATATCAGGCCGTTGACACTTCATCTCACTCATTTCTTTCAGGGTCTCCTCCCTTGACCCCTCTGCAGCCTTTTTTGTGACTCTGTGAAGTCTTTTCTTTATCAGATCTAGGGACTGTATAGAGAGGAAGAAATCATCTTCCTGCTTGCAGCTATAACGACATGTCAGGTCATTTACCACGACTTGGGTATGGGTCTCAGACATTAGGATGAAGTCTCCCCACTTAACTTTTATAATATCAGATACAACTGTCATCTGGTCGCTACTAGTAACCACCTCAACTACGCAAGACTTCGACCAGGTAGCTTCCCTCTCAGAGTTGCTAATGGTCACAGCGCATACGTCACCTATGCCGCTCGTGTTATTGTTAATGCTGACCTCTAGGGGCACTGACAAGTTAATCCCTACCTGGGACATTACTTTATTGATCATAGAACACTATGGAGACTGCATATCCACCTCTGGTACGTGTGGTACACCCTCTAGGACTGCAACCCTTTCTTGCATGTTCACAAGAGTAGGATTGCTCCACTCTGTGCTCACAATATTTATCAACCCTTCTGCCATTTTTAAAATTTTATGGCAATTTAAAATTTTTCCTCCAGGGGGCGCTATTTCCCCGACCACATCCTGCAACGGAAAAGCCATGTCATCATCATCACCTATTTCACAAGATGCAACATTTTCATTTTGCATTTTATCAGCACCATTGTTTCTAATGGTCACTTCATTTAAAGGGCTAGAAACAACTTCTGAAGGAGTTTCACCACTAGATGCAGAAGTGTTTCCCCACTTCACCTCATGTACGAGCACCTTAACATCAAGTTCACATCTTTTACAAAAATCCACATTGTCATTATGGCGTTCAAGTAACTTGACACTTTCACTTTGCATCTTATCTGCACCCTTGTTCTCAATGTGCAGCTACTTCACATTATCATTTAAAGGGACAGTAGTTGTCACTCTCTGCAGAAGTGTCTCCATTACTCAAAACCTCCAAGCATAAGGGAAAATTACAGCCCACCATTCTCTCATGTATGAGTGTATTTGTAACATCAGGTTCACAAGTCCCAGTTCTCACCGGACACTCTCCCACAGTGAGAACCACCTTATAGTCCGTATTATCCACATAATTGTCCCAAACATTTAACATTCTATCAGTCTCTCGGGCGGCTATAATGCTACCTCTTACCCGGGCTAGCATGGGATCTCTGACTTTCACCACCCCAATAGACATGTCCATAACTATTCGCCGGCGAACATCGCTTGTTCGCGTTCGCCCCGGCGGGCGAGCATGTGCGATGTTCGGTCCGCCCCCTATACATCATCATTGAGCAAACTTTGACCCTGTACCTCACGGTCAGCATACCCTCCCTCCCAGACCCTCCCACCTCCTATCAAAAAGGACAGCATCCATCTTAGATTCATTCTAAAGCTGCAGTGTTAGTTAGAGCAGGGAGAGTGCTGCTGCTGCTGCTGAATTAATAGGGAAAGCATTAGCTAGGCCAGTGTTCTGTGTCCACTCCAGTCCTCAAATACTCATCTGCTGTAAAGACAGCGTCCTGACAGCACCCCAAAAAGCCCTTTTTAGGGCTGGTACATCAGTCTGCTTTTCTTTTTTTTTTATATATATATATTGCAGTTGCCTGCCCGTGTGTGAGAGGCCACAGGCCTGCAGACTGTACTGTGTGCACACCACTCATATCGGGTGGCACATACCTTGCAGATAAAAAAGTCATTTCATTTTTTCTCTGTAATATAATTGCAGTTGCCTGCCAGTGTGTGTCAGGCCAACCGACTGTACTGTGCCCACTGCCAGTGCCCACCACTCATATCGGGTGGCACAGTACCTTGCAGATAAAAAAGTCATTTAATTTTTTCTCTGTAATATAATTGCAGTTGCCTGCCAGTGTGTGTCAGGCCCACAGAGTGTACTGTGCCCACTGCCCACCACTCATATCGGGTGGCACGTACCTTGCAGATAAAAAAGTCATTAAATTTTTTCTCTGTAATATAATTGCAGTTGCCTGCCAGTGTGTGTCAGGCCCACTGACTGTACTGTGCCCACTGCCAGTGCCCACCACTCATATCGGGTGGCACAGTACCTTGCAGATAAAAAAGTCATACATTTTTTTCTCTATAATATAATTGCAGTTGCCTGCCAGTGAGTGTCAGGCCCACTGACTGTACTGTGCCCACCACTCATATCGGGTGGCACAGTACCTTGCAGATAAAAAAGTCATTTCATTTTTTCTCTGTAATATAATTGCAGTTGCTTGCCAGTGTGTGTCAGGCCCACTGACTGTACTGTGCCCACTGCCAGTGCCCACCACTTATATCGGGTGGCACAGTACCTTGCAGATAAAAAAGTCATTTAATTTTTTCTCTGTAATTTAATTGCAGTTGCCTGCCAGTGAGTGTCATGCCCACTGACTGTACTGTGCCCACTGCCCGTGTGTGGCACAATACCTTGCACACATAGTACTACTAATCTAAAAAAAAATGACAGGCAGAGGTAGGCCACCCAGCAGGGGCCGTCGTGGTCGTGGTGCTGTGATTTCCTTTGGCCCTAGAATAATGCCAAGTGTTCAGAGGCCACGTACCCTGAACTCAAAAAATTCTGAGGACATAGTTGACTGGCTTACACAGGACACCCAATCTTCTACAGCTTCCGCTCGGAACCTTGACGCACCATCCTCCTCCAGCTCAGCTTTGGGCACCTCTCAAGTTACCACTTGCCCGCCGCCAGCACACATATTTACACATCAGTTGGAAGAAATGAGTGATGCGCAACCATTATTGCCAGAGGATGTAGATAACAGGGATATGTCTCAGTAAGGCAGCATTACACACATGGACGTACGGTGTGATGATGATCATGTTGTATCCACTGCTGCTTCCTTTGCTGAGTTGTCAGATACAAGTGAAGCGGTTGATGATGACGATGTGTCCGTGAATGCCACGTGGGTGCCTGCTCGAAGAGAAGAAGAACAGGGGGAAAGTTCAGATGGGGAGACAGAGAGGAGGAGGAGACGAGTTGGAAGCAGGGAAAGGTCGTCGCAAGGAGCTAGTGGCACAGTCAGACAGGATGTATCGTCACCCGGGGTCAGCCAGACAGCACGCCAATCAACGCATGCTGTTGCCACCACCAGAATACCGTCATTGCAAAGCTCAGCAGTGTGGCATTTTATTTATGTGTCTGCCTCTGATAACAGCGATGCCATTTGCAACCTGTGCCAAAAGAAACTGAGTCGTGGGAAGTCCAACACCCCCTTAGGTACAACTGCTTTGCGAAGGCACATGATCTCACATCACAAACGCCTATGGGATCAACACATGATGAGTACAAGCAGCACACAAACTCAAAGCCACCATCCTCCTCCTGGTCCAGCATCTTCAGCCACGTCAACCACTACTGTCCTCCTTGCACCCTCTCAACCACCCGCCACTCCGCCCACAGTCAGGTGTCTGTCAAGGAAATGTTTGAGCGTAAGAAGCCAATGTCACAGAGTCACCCCCTTGCCCGGCGTCTGACAGCTGGCTTGTCGGAACTCTTAGCCCGCCAGCTTTTACCATACAAGCTGGTGGAGTCTGAGGCCTTCAAAAAATTTGTAGCTATTGGGACACCGCAGTGGAAGGTACCCGGCAATTTTTTTTTTTTTCACAAAGGCAATCCCCAACCTGTACTCTATTGTGGAAAAGGAAGTCATGGCATGTCTGGCACACAGTGTTGGGGCAATGGTCCATCTGACCACTGATATCTGGTCTGCAAAGCACGGTCAGGGCAGGTATATCACGTACAATGCGCATTGGGTAAACCTGCTGACGGCTGCCAAGCATGGAATGCGTGGCTCTGCAGAGGAGTTGGTGACACCGCCACGACTTGCAGGCAGGCCTGCTGCCACCTCCTCTACTCCTCCTACTCCATCCTCTTTGCTAACCTCCTCGGCTGAGTCCTCTTCTGCTGCTGCGTCTTGCTCCACATCAACTGCACCCCCCAGCTCCCTAGGGGCTATTCCATATCCCGGATACGACAGTGTCACGCCGTCTTGGGGTTGACTTGCCTGAAAGCAGAGAGTCACACCGGACCAGCACTCCTGTCTGCCCTGAAGGCACAGGTGGATCAGTGGCTGACCCCGCACCAACTGGAGATTGGCAAAGTGGTGTGTGACAACGGAAGCAATTTGTTGGCGGCATTGAATTTGGGCAAGTTGACACATGTGCCGTGCATGGCACATGTGTTGAATCTCATCGTACAACGCTTTGTGTCTAAGTACCCAGGCTTACAGGACGTCCTCAAGCAGGCCAGGAAGGTGTGTGGCCATTTCAGGCGTTCCTACACGGCCATGGCGCACTTTTCCGATATTAAGCGGCGAAACAACATGCCAGTGAGGCGCTTGATTTGCTACAGCCCGACACGTTGGAATTCAACACTCCTAATGTTCGACCGTCTGCTCCAACAAGAAAAAGCCATCAACGAGTATTTGTATGACCGGGGTGCTATGACAGCCTCTGTGGAGCTGGGTATTTTTTTGCCACGTTACTGGACGCTCATGCGCAATGCCTGTAGGCTCATGCGTCCTTTTGAGGAGGTGACAAACCTAGTTAGTCGCACCGAAGGCACCATCAGTGACATCATCCCATTTGTTTTCTTTCTGGAGCGTGCCCTGCGAAGAGTACTGGATCAGGCCGTAGATGAGCGTGAAGAGGAACTGGAAGAGTTGTGGTCACCATCAACACCAGAAACAGCCTTATCATCATCACTTGCTGGACCTGCGGCAACGCTGGAAGAGGAGTCTGAGGAAGAGGAGTCAGAGGAGGAATGTGGCTTTGAGGAGGGGGAAGACCAACCACAGCAGGCATCCCAGGGTGCTCGTTGTCACCTATCTGGGACCCGTGGTGTTGTACGTGGCTGGGGGGAAGAACAGACCTTCAATGAGATCAGTGAGGACGAGGAACGGGACATGAGTAGCTCGGCATCCAACCTTGTGCAAATGGGGTCTTTCATGCTGTCATGCCTGTTGAGGGACCCTCGTATTAAAAGGCTGAAGGAGAATGACCTGTACTGGGTGGCCACGCTACTAGACCCCCGGTATAAGCAGAAAGTGGCGGAAATGTTACCGAATTACCGGAAGTCGGAAAGGATGCAGCAGTTCCAAAACAAGTTAAAAAGTATGCTTTACACAGCGTATAAGGGTGATGTCACAGAACAACGGGAATCTAACAGGGGAAGAGGTGAAAGTAATCCTCCTCCTACCACGACCACGCCGGCAAGGACAGGACGCTTTACAGACGTGTTGTTGATGGAGAACATGCAGAGCTTTTTAAGTCCTACGCATCGCCACAGCCCTTCGGGGTCCACCCTCAGAGAACGACTCGACCGACAGGTAGCAGACTACCTTGCCTTAACTGCAGATATCGACACTCTGAGGAGCGATGAACCCCTTGACTACTGAGTGTTCAGGCTTGACCTGTGGCCTGAGCTATCCCAATTTGCGATAGAACTTCTGGCCTTCCTTGCTTCAAGTGTCCTGTCAGAAAGGACCTTCAGCGCAGCAGGAGTTATTGTCACTGAGAAGAGAAGTCGCCTAGGTCAAAAAAGTCTAGATTGCCTCACCTTTATTAAGATGAATGAGGCATGGATCCCAAAGGGACTGACAGTGGGGGATGCATTTGACTAAAAAAGGTCTGATGAGATGTCTTGGGCTAAAAATGGTCCACACGCTGCTGCATTTAATCTCTGCATGCCGGATGACTTGCGTGACTTCTCCACCACCAACTAGGGTTCAAGCCGCAATATTTTAGTGCACTTTCTGCCTGGAAAACATAAATTTTTATGTTTTTGCAGCAGCGGCTGCAACAATACCTAATTTTTCAGGCATGTGTACATGCCTTACTTTTCTGGCCTCTAGTGCTGCACTATTGCTGCAAAAACAAAACAAAAAAAAAGGCACATACATGTGTCAATTCCCCTTCGTGATCGTTACCTTGTTGTGGTGAAGGGGCTTGCGTATCACAATGAAGCGATCACCTCTATGAGTGTGTTGGCAATGTTGGCACACCCCAGATGATAAGGTCGTTGCTTCATTGTGAACAGACCAAAAGCGATCGGCTGGATAATTTTGCATAGAAAAAAACATTAATTTTCTTTGTGATCATCTAAGGTGATCATTAAAGCCTACTAGGCCAACAATGGGCCCACACTGCAGAATCATTGTTTTCTGGGTCACTTAACTGTCACTGAACTACCTCAGCACGACCATAGGCTTTGAAAAACTGCCATCGCCTACAATCTCCCAAACGTGCGCACGAGCACAGTCATCACTACACCAAGATTGACGCATTGAGGAATAAAATTTATGTCATGAGTGTGTCAACTATTGACAACTCTTTGCGGTTGTCTAAAATCTATTCCATACACGTCCCCTGATAGGGGACGTAACAGGGATTAAACTGATAAGAATAGTACTACTTAACACACCACTCATATAGGGTGGCACAGTACATTGCACGGCGCACGCGCAGTGCCCCAAATTGGAAGTAAGAGGACCGACCAACCATCGTTTTCCATCTCCCGGTTCCTAAAATCTATTTCATACACCGGCCCCTGATAGGGGACGTAACAGGGATTAAACTGATAAGAATAGTACTACTTAACACACCACTCATATAGGGTGGCACAGTACATTGCACGGCGCACGCGCAGTGCCCCAAATTGGAAGTAAGAGGACCGACCAACCATCGTTTTCCATCTCCCAGTTCCTAAAATCTATTTCATACACCGGCCCCTGATAGGGGACAAAACAGAGATTAAACTGGTAAAAACAGTTTTTTTTAATGAAAAAAAAAAAAAGAGGACAGCCTCTGCGGAGCTGGGTATTTTTTGGCCGCGTTACTGAACGCTCATGCACAATGGCTGTAGGCTCATGCGTCCTTTTGCGGAGGTGACAAACCTGGTCAGTCAAGCCCAAGGCAACATCATTGACCTCATCCCATATGCGTTTTTTCTGGAGCGTGCCCTGCGAAGAGTGCTGGATCGGGCCGTAGATGAGCATGAAGAGGAAGAGTTGTGGTCACCATCACCACCAGAAGCAGCCTTGTCGTCATCGATTGCTGGACCTGCGGCAACGCAGAGAGAGGAGTCTGAAGAAGAGGAGTCAGGGGAGGAAGGTGGCTTTGAGGAGGTGGAAGACCAACCACAGCATGCGTCACAGGGGGCTTTTTTTTACCTTTCGGGGACCCTTGGTGTTGTACATGGCTGGGTGGAGGAAGAGACCTTCAATGATGTCAGTGAGGACAAGGAACGGGACATGGTTAGCTTGGTATCCACGTGATAAAAAACTGAATGTGGTACCCAGACCCGAACTTCTTCAGTGAAGTTCAGGTTTGGGTTCGGTGTTGTGTAGATGTAATTATTTTCCCTTATAACATGGTTATAAGGGAAAATAATAACATTCTTTAATACAGAATGCTTAGTAGAAGGTCAATTGAGGGTTAAAAATTTTTTAAAAAAATTAACTCACCTGATCGCGTAGCTGCCGGTCTCCTGTTCTTTCTTCAGGACCTGTCAAAGGACCTGTGGTGACGTCACTGGACTCATCACATGGTCCAATCACATGGTCCATCACCACGGTGATGTACCATGTGATTTGACCATGTGATATGACGTCACCACAGGTCCTTTAGCCGGCAGTAAGAAGAGATCGGCAACTACGCGATCAAGAGGATTAGGTGAGTTAATTATTATTTTTTTTAACCCTCAATTGACCTTCTACTAAGCATTCTGTATTAAAGAATGCTATTATTTTCCCTTATAACCATGTTATAAGGGAAAATAATACAGTGAATAGACTTTCATCTTAGCAACCATGCGTGAAAATCGCACCGCATCCGCACTTGCTTGCGGATGCTTGCGATTTTCAAGCAGCCCCATTCACTTCTATGGGGCCTGCGTTGCGTGAAGAATGCACAATATAGAGCATGCTGCGATTTTCACGCAACGCACAAGTGATGCTTGAAAATCACCGCTCATGTGCACAGCCCCATAGAAGTGAATGAATCCGGATTTCACACGGGCGAATTTTCTGCGCGGGTGCAATGCGTGAGGTGAATGCACCCGCAGTGAATACGGACCCATTCATTTTTTTGGGGCTGTGCACATGAGCGGTGATTTTCACGCATCACTTGTGCGTTGCGTGAAAATCGCAGCATGCTCTATATTGTGCATTTTTCACGCAACAAAGGCCCCATAGAAGTGAATGGACCATGTGATGAGCGCAGTGACGTCATCAAAGGTCCTTTTGCCAGGTCATAGAAACATAGAATGTGTCGGCAGATAAGAACCATTTGGCCCATCTAGTCTGCCCAATATACTGAATACTATGGATAGCCCCTGGCCCTATCTTATATGAAGGATGGCCTTATGCCTATCCCATGCATGCTTAAACGCCTTCACTGTATTTGCAGCTACCACTTCTGCAGGAAGGCTATTCCATGCATCCACTACTCTCTCAGTAAAGTACCGTATTTTTCGCTTTATAAGACGCACTTTTTCCCCCCCAAAAGTGGGGGGAAAATGGCCGTGCGTCTTATAAAGCTAATATTTCGCTGGCCGCTATGCTGAACAGCGCGGCCAGCGAATTATCAGTGACAGTGTGGAGGGAGGAGGCGGGGCCCGGTGCAGTGACTCTACTCTAATACCCCAGGCTCCGCAACTGTTAAACATTCAATCTGATCTATATCTAATAGTATATGTTCTGTCCGGCTCTTACTGTAGTACCGTAAGTATAGCGCAGACCGGCATCTCCCTCGGTCTTGTGCCGCTTGCCGCACCTCCTTCCTCATGCGCCCTCTGCTCCAGCTCCCTCTGTCATGCGCCGCCTGCCTGTTCATTCATAAAGTGAGATAAGCAGGCAGGCGGCGCATGAGGAGGGAGCTGGGGCAGGCGGCGCATGACAGAGGGAGCTGGAGCAGACGGCGCATGAGGAGGGAGGTGCGGCAAGCGGCGCATGACCGATGGAGATGCCGGTCTGCGCTATACTTACGGTACTACAGTAAGAGCCGTACAGAGCATATACTATTAGATATAGATCAGATTGAATGTTTAACAGTTGCGGGGCCCGGTGTATTAGAGTAGAGTCACTGCACCGGGCCCCGCCATGAGTGTCTCCGCCTCCTCCCTCCACACTGATGCATCTGATGGGGGATCTGTAGATGACACTTATGGGGATCTGTGGATGACATAAGTGTCATCCACAGAGCCCCATAAGTGTCCTCCACAGATCCCCCATCAGTGTCATCCACAGATCCCCCATCAGTGTCATGCACAGATCCCCCCTCAGTGTCATGCACAGATCCCCCCTCAGTGTCATGCACAGATCCCCCCTCAGTGTCATCCACAGATCCCCCATCAGTGTCATGCACAGATCCCCCCTCAGTGTCATGCACAGATCCCCCCTCAGTGTCATTCACAGATCCCCCCTCAGTGTCATTCACAGATCCCCCCTCAGTGTCATTCACAGATCCCCCATCAGTGTCATCCACAGATCCCCCATCAGTGTCATCCACAGATCCCCCATCAGTGTCATCCACAGATTCCCCATAACAGTGCGTCATCCACAGATCCCCCCATAACAGTGCGTCATCCACAGATCCTCCCATAACAGTGCGTCATCCACAGATCCCCAGATAACAGTGCGTCATCCACAGATCCCCCCAGAACAGTGCGTCATCCACAGATCCCCAATAACAGTGTCATCCACAGATCTCCATAACAGTGCGTCATCCCCAGATCCCCATAACAGTACATCATCCACAGACCACCATTAGTTCAAAAGCTACCAAAAGCACACCTTTTGGTTCAAAATATTTCTTTCTTATTTTCCTCCTCAAAAACCTAGGTGCGTCTTATCATCAGGTGCGTCTTATAAAGCGAAAAATACGGTAATACTTTCTAAAATTATTATTAAACCTTTGCCACGCAAATTTAAAATTATGTCCTCTTGTAGCCGTTTTTCTTCTTTTAAATATTTTCTCCTCTTTTACCTTGTTGATTCCCTTTATGTATTTAAAAGTTTCTATCATATCCCCTCTGTCTCGTCTTTCTTCCAAGCTATACAAGTTAAGGTCCTTTAATCTTTCCTGGTAAGTTTTATCCTGCAATCCATGTACCAGTTTAGTAGCTCTTCTCTGAACTCTCTCCAAAGTATCTTGTCTGCCTACCTTTAAGTCTTCTGAAATAATGACCCCTAACTCCCTTTCCTCAGATACTGAGGTTAGGACTGTATCACTGATTTTATATTCTGCTCTTGGGTTTTTATGCCCCAGGTGCATTATCTTGCACTTATCAACATTAAATTTTAGTTGCCAGATTTTTGACCATTCCTCTAGTTTTCCTAAATCCTTTTCCATTTGGTGTATCCCTCCAGGAACATCAACCCTGTTACAAATCTTTGTGTCATCAGCAAAAACGCACACCTTACCATCGAGGCCTTCTTCAAAACTTCGGGCCTGACCCGAGACACTTGTTGGTGGGAGTCTAGCGTAACCCACACTGGGAGTCCCCCAATCACCATCTCGCAGGATCTCTCCCATAGGGTCCTCCAAGCCGCAGGCATTTTGACAGGTCAGTTTCTTTTACAGTGCTTCTGGCCCTTTAAATTCCTGCACAGCTTGCACCTCAGGAAAAAAAAGTCCAGATTAACACCAGCAGCACCTGCTCCAACGAACAAATAGGCTCCTGAGTTGTTGTTGCCCCTAGCAACTGCATTGCTTTTTACTTTTCAGCACGGACACCTGCCCGCATCCGACACCAATTGTGGGGGATTAGCTCTTTTTCGGGGGTCATTCTCGCAATTATTTCCACAACAGCCAGATTGCAGGTCCAAACGTGAGGTTTATTCTCATAGCAACAAAACATAAAATAACACCTTACCCGTCTGGGCTCTAACTAAACAGGAAATATCCCTACCTCCCTTAAAGCGCCGTTCACACACGGCAACAACATGCGGCTTTTCCAGCCTCTCAGGTAGTAGCAAGTCCAGTACCTTTGGGGGTATGGGTCTAGCAGTCCTGCTGACTCGGACCTTGCGACCGTCGTTTCCCAGACCTCGCGGAGTCCCCCAAAGTTCAGGCTAACACCTAGCCCCATGGCTCCTTAGCCAGCCCGGCTGAGACCACTCTTCCAGAGCCTCCAGCAGGCCTCTGTTGCACCAAGACTCTCTCTCCTTGACTGACAGTCTGGGCTGGGCTCTAATCCTAGACTGATTGTGTCACCTGGTGCTGCCTCAGACCTGATGTCTGATGGAGAAGACACAGAAACTGTTGCCATGAATCTCCCCTAGGCGCTATGAGGCCTGTCACTGCCTTACACTGTGTTATATGGGGTTTTACATAGGATCACAGGTAACATCTACTCCATTATCTATACCCAGAGAGTCATCACTGTGTTCTGTGGGGTGTTACATAAGACTGAAGCCAGGACAGTCTCTTCTCCTGGACTGAGGCAGAAGTTAACATAAAATAATACATTTTATTTGGTAAGGGATGACCACACACCCTAGAACTACATCACAGACATGTATCAACTAAAAAGGTTCTCACATGACCCTTGGAGGAAGTGGGGGGGGCTTGCCCTGATTGGCTTCCAAGTTTACAGACAACTTGGATGAGCCAATCAGTGCTGCAACAGGCAGGGAGGTGCCCTAGCAGAATAAGCAGATCTCCAGATGCGCTAGGCTGTGAGATAGAGTGGTTGGGTCTTACAGTGTCTGACAGTGAAAACAAAAAGGAAGTTAATCCAATCCCAGGGGATCATGAGATCCCAAAAGGAACGAAGAAGGTTAGGGCGCCAACATTGGTGGATATGGTAGGAGGTGAGAAATAAATAAGGTAGCTAATATAGGTGGGGGGGGGAGGCAGCTTATAGAGGAGTGTTTTATAATGTCAAACACTTAGACATAGGTATTTAGGAAATGCGACAAAGGATCGTCGTGTGGTGATGGGGTTTCACCAGGACGAAAGTAAATGTCCACAACGTGGGGGATGATAAGCGCCACTCCCTTAATATTGGATGTAGTATACTCAGTAAGAGAGATGCAGTTACAAATAGCTTAGTGAATATAAAGACTCCAGGTTCCAATAGAAAAAATGCACAGATAAAATATTTGACGCTAACAGTTTAAAATGAGCATAAGCATCAATAAATAGTAAGATAGAATAAAATAATATAAAATAGAATCTGTATGCACTCACTTTGCTGGGGGGTAGTCAGCAGGATAAACTCAAGACACCTGAGACTTTGAACCCCTCTGGTTAGGATCGCATTTAGAGATGTTGAGGATTAATGGCAGCACAGGTCTGGAGGCTTCTGATCAATCCTTTTATTTCAGTAGACAGTATGTGGCTCAATGCGTTTTGGGAACAATATTCCCCTTCCTCAGGAGCAGGTACAATATATCCAAAAATAATTAAAAACACTTACAGCACAATAACAGCTATTTATAGCCATGTGGCTTGATGTTCAGATCAAAAGGCTCGCTAAAGCGCCGATACCGGAAGTGACACACCGGAAGTAGTCAGTGGAACGCATCCAGAGTGCGATGCGTTCCACCGTGGAGCGCAGAGGTAACCGGAAGCGCGGGGAGCTCAACCGGAAGTAACCGCTGATGAGAGAATTCGGGTATCTAGTGCGTTTCACAATGGAGCACAAAGGTAAGGGAGGGGAGGAGAAAAATTTATGTCACACATGAAGGGGTGGCTACATAGTAAATACATGTGTAACATACATGTGTGTTGTGTACAACAGAGAGAAGCAGGGCAGCTGACAGACAGGGGAATAGGAGACAGCACCTCTGGCTGTGCCTGCTATGAGAAGTGCAAGTGCACCTCAAAAGCATCTACCTGCAAGCAAATACCTTCAATATATATATGTGATTACTGCAGCAATACCCACGGTGTGGCATCAGTCTACCTGTGTGTATTAAGCTGAAATTGAATATATGTGATTACTGCTGCAATCCCCACGGTGTGGCAGAAATCTACCTGTGTGTGTTAAGTTGAAATTGAGCATCACACCTCAATCGTCCATTTATGTATTTTCAGTTTCCACACGGATGCAATCAAAAAATTTTGGGGGGTCAATTTAATTAAGCAACATATATGTGTGATTACTGCAGCAGACCAGTGTCACGTTGTGACACCCAATGGGCTTATCTTCCGCCAGTGTCCGAAACATTCCTTTTCTCAAAATTAACCAAGCCAGTGCCCCATTTTTCCACTCTTGCTGTCTGTCTACCTACCATCACGTTCTGTACGGCTGCTGCTGCAGCCTGTATCATGTCACTAATGCCACTTGCCAACTATCGCATTCCCTCAAGCCACTTTTTTTTTTTTAAATCTCATAACACCGTGTGTGTTTAAACATCATCTACACCCGATCAGGGACAATTTTTAGAAGGTTTGGAATATGAAAAAGCATGAGACATGTACCGGCGCAGATTTTTTTTAAACACGCTGTATGTTAACGCCATGAAATGTGTGCTTAACCATAGTTATGTATATCAGAGTGACTCAGACGTCATTTGCTATTGCTATCCTTGTGTGGCAGAGCTTAGGGGAGGGGGAGAGAAAAAAAATCATAAAAAATAAACAAAAAGAGATAACAAGTTTTCCTAAAACATTTTGAGTCCTAGGGGGCTGGGGGGGGGGGTTATTTGCCAACTTTCAGGACAAATGGAGCAACTTTGGTTGGGCCAGTTTTTAAAAAAAAAATTGTCCAATATATGTACTGAGCACTTTGAGCCATAGACGTTTTATGGAATTTAGAAACACTTGGCTGTGAAAATGAAAAGTTTAATTTCTTCCAATAAAATGTTGCTTTAGCCCCTAATTTTCATTTTCACAAGTGGTAATAGGAGTAAAAGCACTCCATTATTTTTTACCAATTTTTTCCTGAATATGGCAACATCTCCTATGTGGTGGTAAACTGCTATAGGGACACATGGCAGGACGCAGAAGGGAAGGAGTGCCATATGGATTTTGCAGTGCAGATCTTGATGGATTGGTTTATGGGCGCCATTAGTATTTATTTCTCTGTGATGTAACAGCCCTAAAAGAAAAACTCATGACGCGCAGCCTCCGCCATTGTCCTGTGAGCTGAGCATAGGGAGAGATGTGGTAAGCCAGTGTTGCTGAAAATGATTAATAGAAGAATATTAGAGAGGGAGAGTGCAGGGAGAGTGCACTGGGTATAGAGGACTTATGTCTATGCTCAACTTCCTGTTAGTATTATCCCTTAAAACCGTCACTTGCTTTCACCAGTTTCTGGGTTAGCGGGTTTTCCCTCGCCAGAGTGGTGGGGCGTCTAACGGTTCTCCAGGACACACAATAAAGTTAGTACAGTTTTCACAGTATCATTTGCTGCTTACCTTCAGCATAAAATAGAATTAATTAATGCTTCATAACATCATAACATAAAAGAAAGCATAAGAAAGCGACAGATAAGAAGCGATAGAAATTGGCTATAGAGAAACCAGGGTGCAGACAATATTTGAATTCTTCCCAAAAGAATTCCTCTTGTAAATCCTTCCCTAAAGAATTTATCTTTTAGACTTGGCCAGTAGTCTATTTATAGTCTATCTTGCCTAAAGATAGATACTATTCCTTTCAGTTTGTCTGAAGTGGATTCAAGATAGAATCAACAGTTTTCGGAACGCATCGGAATTTCCCGAGTCCTAAAGGCAGGAATTTTCCGTACTTACCGAATTCCTGTGTGTTCTATCCCGGACAGAGCCCCTAGCTGAAAGAGATCTGCTTCTGTTCGCACCCTGATTCCTCCTCCATCCCGAATGACAGGCGCCTGGAGAGTGGTCAATGACACACACACAGACAGTATGGTCACTGAAACAGCTCTGAGTTTATTATGAGAATACAGCCTCTTATACATACAACCATACATACAGGAAACAGATGTGGTTCACATTACAATTGTGCTAAGTAGAAACAATTCCTTATATGGAAATAAGGCTAATGTAAATACATTCACCCTCTAGTATGATGTCACCCAACATCCTGTCATTCATACAGATCATATAGCTTATTCTATTTAACCTTTCACTCTCATCACATGAACTAGCAGGACCAATCAGAATGCAGATAACCTCCCCCACTACCCCAGAGCAGTGTGTATCCTCTCACATCCAGCTAACCAGAGACATGAAATCAGTAAGCATTTGTTTTAGCCTCTTAATAGTAACCTGTCAGCTCTGCAGCTGCTTCCTCATTCTCCTCCACACTGACAGGGAGGTGGTCTTGGCGGGGTGCTTTAACTGCTCATATCTCTAGTTAGATAGAGAATTTGGCCTTATATTTTTTGAAAGCTGACATTCCAAGCTTTTAGCCAATACCAGAATGACAGCAATATGTTCAGTACAGGGGAAGATATCACTGACATAAATCGGGATGATGTGAATGAAGCTGAAAGTGAAAATAAAAGCAGATTTTACCCATGATGGACAGTGATTTCTCCTCTGTTGCTTGGACAAGACCAGTTGCATGTTTCTAGCTGCTACCATTCAGGAGATATCACGATCTAAAGTAGCCCGCCCCCCTCCACTTTCTGCCCGAGTCCAGACACTCAGGGCTGAGCTCCTCCTCCCAGTGCTCTCCCCGTCTCTTGTTTATAATACAGAGGAGACGGCTGCAAATGACAACCCTGTGAGAAGAGGCTGCAGAATAGGAAAGTAGCACACATTTGTGGGAGTTATTATCAGGTAAAACTGAAAATGAATAAATTTTAAAGCACAAAAGCATTTATACATTAGGGTATAAAAAATGAAACGGCAGTTACACTGATAGTGTGGTCTTCATTATTACATGAAAGGCAGCTGCAGGCTAATTGGCCGTTTGGTTTTTCATCGCAGCATGGCCACAACCCGTCTGCACCATGGTTGCTTCTTGTGGTCATACCCTAAGGCAGACTGGCCTGGGTATACCTGATTTATAGCGATTTATGATAAATTAATTCAGAACAAATTGAATCTCTCCGATAACGTTTGGCAAAATTGACAAATCAAAATTTTCTAAACTTATATTTAGTAGAGATGTCGCGAACATAAAATTTTCAGTTCCCGAACGGCGAACGCAAATTTCCTCAAATGTTCGTGAACGGGCAAACCAGGCGAACTGCCATAGACTTCAATAGGCAGGCGAATTTTAAAACCCACAGGGACTCTTTCTAGCCACAGTAGTGATGGAAAAGTTGTTTCAAGGGGACTAACACCTGGACTGTGGCATGCCGGAGGGGGATCCATGGCAAAACTCCCATGGAAAATTACATAGTTGACGCAGAGTTGGGTTTTAATCCATAAAGGGCATAAATCACCTAACAATCCTAAATTTTTTTGAACAACGTGGTTTAAAACATCCAGTGTGTGTATACGATCAGGTATGATGTTGTATCGATCAGGTAGTGTAAGGGTTACGCCCGCTTCACAGACATTGACAGACCAAACTCCTCTTTTAATGCACCGCAAACAACCGCAAACAGTCCATTTGCCCAACCGCAAACTCCCCATTTGCACAAGGTTGGATACCAAGCTAGCCATGTCCCGTTGATGTCATTGAAGATTTCTTCCTTCACCCAGCCACGTACAACACCAAGGGTCCCCGAAAGGTGAATTGATTTTTCGAACGAGGAGATGGTTAAAAAAACGCTGGCCCCCGCCCCTTTGTTTGAATCCACGGTCACTGCGTCTGCGCCGTGCAATTTACTCTCACACCCGATATGAGTGTTATTTTCTGTAGTTCTCTTCTCATCAGTTTAATCCCTGTTACGTCCCCCAATCTGGAGTCCATTTATTGAATTGATTTTTCGAACGGGGAGATGGTTAAAAAAACGCTAGCTCCCTCCCCTTTGTTTGAATCCACGGTCACTGCGTCTGCGCCGTGCAATTTACTGTCACACCCGATATGAGTGGCATTTTCTGTAGTACTATTCTCATCAGTTTAATCCCTGTTACGTCCCCTATCAGGACGTGTATTGAATTGATTTTAGACAACCGCAAACAGTTGTCAAAAGTTGACAAACTCCTTGCAGAAATGTGATTTATCTGTGTGCGTCCTTCTTGTTACTTCCAATTTGGGGCACTGCGCGTGCACCGTGCAATGTACTCTGCCACACGGTATGAGTAGTGTGTTAACTATTCTTATCAGTTTAATCCCTGACTTGTGTTGAATTGATTTTAGGAATCGGGAGATGGAAAAAGCAGCTTGGTCGGTCCTCTTACTCCCAAGTTGGGGCACTGCGCGTGCATGCAGCAATGTGCTGTGACACCCTATATGAGTGGTGTCTTAACTAGTACTATTCCTTTCAGTTTACTCCCTGTTACATCCCATATCAGGGATTGCCTTTTGTGAAAAAAAATTTAGGCCGGGTACCTTCGACTGCCTTCACAGTGACAGACCAAACTCTGATACACCAAACTGAATTGATTTTAGGAACCGGGAAATGGAAAAAGCAGCTTGGTCGGTCCTCTTACTCCCAAGTTGGGGCACTGCACGTGCACGCAGCAATGTGCTGTGACACCCTATATGAGTGGTGTCTTAACTAGTACTATTCCTATCAGTTTAATCCCTGTTACGTCCCCTATCCGGAGACGTGTGTCGAATTGATTAACCATTGTCGAATTAACAAACCATTACGACATCTTGAAATAATTTAGTTCTGAGCTCTGTACTTGCTTTGTATTGGAATTGATGGGGATTTTTTAAATTGTCTGCATTATTTCTAATAAACTATTAAGAGACTTTATTATGATTTTTTTATTTTAGGTATTAAAAACCCATACAACTTAAAAAAGAAAAAGAAAAAAAGAAAATTAATGTTTTTTCTATGAAAAATTATCCAGCCGATCGCTTTTGGTCTGATCATAATGAAGCAACGGCCTTATCATCTGGGGTGTGGCAACATTGCCAACACACTCATAGAGGTGATGATCGCTTCATTGTGATACGCAAGCCCCTTCACCACAACAAGGTAATGATCACGAAGGGGAATTGACACTTGTATGTGCGTTTTTTTGTTTTGTTTTTGCAGCCACAGTGCAGCACCAGAGGACAGAAAAATAATGGTATTGTTGCAGCCGCTGTTGTAGCAGCGGCCGGAAAAATTTATGTTTTCCAGGCAGAAAGGTGACTAAAACATTGCGGCTTGAACCTTAGTTGGTGGCAGAGAATTCACGAAAATCATCCGGTATGCAGACATTAAATACAGCAGCGTGGGGACCATTTTGAGGCCAAGGCATGTCATCAGGCCTTTTGTTAGTCAAACATATCCCCCACTGTCAGTCGCTTTGGGATCCATGCCTCATTCATCTTAATGAAGGTGAGGTAATCAACACTTTTTTGACCGAGGAGACTTCTCTTGTCAGTGACAATGCCTCCTGCTGCACTGAAGGTCCTTTATGACAGGACACTTGAAGCCGGGCAGGCCAGAAGTTCTATCGCAAACTGGCATAGCTCAGGCCACAGGTCAAGCCTGCACACCCAGTAGTCAAGGGGTTCATCGCTCCTCAGAGTGTCGATATCTGCAGTTAAGGCGAGGTAGTCTGCTACCTGTCGGTCGAGTCGTTCTCTAAGGCTGGATCCCGAAGGGCTGTGGCCATGTGTAGGACTGAAAAAGCTCTGCATGTCCTCCATCAACAACACATCTGTAAAGCGTCCTGTCCTTGCCGCCGTGGTCGTGGTAGGAGGAGGATTACTTTCACCTCTTCCCCAGTTAGATTCCTGTTGTGCTGTGACATCCCCCTTATAAGCTGTGTAAAGCATATTTTTGAGTTTGGGTTTGAACTGCTGCATCCTTTCCGACTTTCGGTAATTTGGTAACATTTCCGCCACTTTCTGCTTATACCGGGGGTCTAGTAGCGTGGCCACCCAGTACAGGTCGTTCTCCTTCATCCTTTTTATACGAGGGTCCCTCAACAGACATGACAGCATGAAAGACCCCATTTGCACAAGGTTGGATGCCGAGCTACTTCTTTCCCGTTCCTCATCCTCACTGATGTCATTGACGGTCTGTTCTTCCCCCCAGCCACGTACAACACCACGGGTCCCAGATAGGTGACAACAACGAGCACCCTGGGATGCCTGCTGTGGTTGGTCTTCCTCCTCCTCAAAGCCACATTCCTCCTCTGACTCCTCTTCCTCAGACTCCTCTTCCAGCGTTGCCGCAGGTCCGGCAAGCGATGATGACAAGGCTGTTTCTGGTGGTGATGGTGACCACAACTCTTCCTCTTCACGCTCATCTACAGCCTGATCCAGCACTCTTCGCAGGGCACGCTCCAGGAAGAAAACAAATAGGATGAGGTCGCTGATGGTGCCTTCGGTGCGACTGACTAGGTTTGTCACCTCCTCAAAAGGACGCATGAGCCTACAGGCATGGGCGTCTAGTAACGTGGCAAAAAAATTCCCAGCTCCACAGAGGCTGTCCTAGCACCCCGCTCATACAAATACTCGTTGACGGCTTTTTCTTGTTGGAGCAGGCGGTCGAACATTAGAAGTGTTGAATTCCAACGTGTCGGGCTGTCGCAAATCAATCGCCTCACTGGCATGTTGTTTCGCCGCTGAATATCGGAAAAGTGCGCCATGGCCGTGTAGGAATGCCTGAAATGGCCACACACCTTCCTGGCCTGCTTGAGGACGTCCTGTAAGCCCGGGTACTTAGACGCAAAGCGTTGTACGATGAGATTCAACACATTTTCCATGCACGGCACATGTGAAAACTTGCCCAAATTCAATGCCGCCAACAAATTGCTTCCATTGTCACACACCACTTTGCCGATCTCCAGTTGGTGCGGGGTCAGCCACTGATCCACCTGTGCCTTCAGGGCAGACAGGAGTGCTGGTCCGATGTGACTCTCTGCTTTCAGGCAAGTCAACCCCAAGACGGCGTGACACTGTCGTATCCGGGAAGTGGAATAGCCCCTGGGGAGCTGGGGGGTGTAGTAGATGTGGAGCAATACGCAGCAGCAGAAGAGGACTAAGCCGAGGAGGTTAGCAAAGAGGATGGAGTAGGAGGAGTAGAGGAGGTGGCAGCAGGCCTGCCTGCAAGTCGAGGCGGTGTCACCAACTCCTCTGCAGAGCCACGCATTCCATGCTTGGCAGCCGTCAGCAGGTTGACCCAATGCGCAGTGTACGTGATATACCTGCCCTGACCGTGCTTTGCAGACCAGGTATCAGTGGTGAGATGGACGCTTTCCCAACATTGTATGCCAGAGATGCCATGACTTCCTTTTCAATTTCAGAGTAGAGGTTTGGGATTGCCTTTTTTGAAAAAAAAAAATTCGTCCGGGTACCTTCCACTGTGGTGTCCCAATAGCGACAAATTTTTTGAAGGCCTCAGACTCCACCAGCTGGTATGGTAAAAGTTGGTGGGCTAAGAGTTCCGCCAAGCCAGCTGTCAGACGCCGGGCAAGGTGGTGACTCTGTGACATTGGCTTCTTACGCTCAAACATTTCCTTGACAGACACCTGACTGTGGACACATGAGATGGAACTGCTGAAGGTGAGAGGTGGAGTGGCGGGTGGTTGAGAGGGGGCAAGGAGGACAGTAGTGGTTGATGTGGCTGAAGATGTTGGACCAGGAGGAGGATGGTGGCTTTGAGTTTGTGTGCTGCTTGTACTCATGTGTTGATCCCATTGGCGTTTGTGATGTGAGATCATGTGCCTTCGCAAAGCAATTGTACCGAGGTGGGTGTTGGACTTCTTACGACTCAGTTTCTTTTGGCACAGGTTGCAAATGGCATTGCTGTTATCAGAGGCAGACACACAAAAAAAAACGCCACACTGCTGAGCCTTGCAATGACGGCATTCTGGTGGTGGCAACAGCATGCGTTGATTAGCGTGCTGTCTGGCTGACCCCAGGTGCCGATACATGCTGTCTGACTGTGCCACTAGCTCCTTGCGACGACCTCCCCCTGCTTCCAACTCGTCTCCTCCTTCTCTCTGTTTCCCCTTCTGAACTTTCCCCCTCTTCTTCTTCTCTTCGAGCAGGCACCCACGTGGCATTCACGGACACATCGTCATCATCAACCACTTCACTTGTATCTGACACCTCAGCAAAGGAAGCAGCAGCGGGTACAACATCATCATCACACTGTACGTCCATTTGTGTAATCCTGCCTGACAGACATATCCCTGTTATCTACATCCTCTGGCAATAATGGTTGCGCATCACTAATTTCATCCAACTGATGTGTAAATAACTCCTCTGACGGATCAAGTGAAGCGGCTGTGGTGGCTGTGGTGGTAGTGTTGGTGGTGGCGGCGGGCGGGAGAGTGGTAACTTGAGAGCAGGTGACCAAAGCTGAGCTGGAGGAGGATGATGCGTCAAGGTTCTTAGCGGAAGCTGTTGAAGATTGGGTGTCCTGTGTAAGCCAGTCAACTTTGTCCTCAGAATTTTTCGGGATCAGGGCACCTGGCCTCTGAACACTGGGCATTATTCCAGGGCCAGTGGAAATCTGAGCACCACGACGGCCCCTGCGGGGTGGCCTGCCTCTGCCTGTCATTTTTTTTTAGATAAGTGGTACTATGCGTGCAAGGTACTGTGCCACCCTATATAAGTGGTGGGCAGTGGGCACAGTACAGTCTGTGTGGGCCTGACACACACTGGCTTGCAACTGCGATTATATTTATTACAGAGAAAAATAAATTGACTTTAGTTTTATCTGCAAGGTATTGTGACACCCTGTAACGGTATGAGTGGTGGCCTGGCCAGTGGCCACAGTACAGTCTGTGGGCCAGACACTCACTGGCTTGCAACTGCGATTATATTTATTACAGAGAAAAAATTAATTGACTTTAGTTTTATCTGCAAGGTATTGTGACACCCTGTAACGGTATGAGTGGTGGCCTGGCCAGTGGCCACAGTACAGTCTGTGGGCCAGACACTCACTGGCTTGCAACTGCGATTATATTTATTACAGAGAAAAAATAAATTGACTTTAGTTTTATCTGCAAGGTATTGTGACACCCTGTAACGGTATGAGTGGTGGCCTGGCCAGTGGCCACATTACAGTCTGTGGGCCAGACACTCACTGGCTTGCAACTGCGATTATATTTATTACAGAGAAAAAATTAATTGACTTTAGTTTTATCTGCAAGGTATTGTGACACCCTGTATGAATGGTGTGCACACAGTACAGTCTGTGAGCCTGCAGCCTCTCACTGTCTGGCAACTGCGATTATATAAAAAAAAATAATACTAAATTGACTTTTTTTTTCTGCAAGGTACTGTGACACCCTATATGAGTGGTGTGCAGTCTGTGGGCCTGCAGCCTCTCACACACGGGCAGGCAACTGCAATATATATATATTAAAAAAAAAAGCAGACTGATGTACCAGCCCTAAAAAGGGCATTTTGGGGTGCTGTCAGGACGCTGTCCTTACAGCAGATGAGTCTGTGGACACAGAACACTGCCCTAGCTAATGCTTTCCCTATTAAATCAGCAGCAGCACTGTCCCCCTCTCACTAAGAATGCAGCTTCCGAATGAATCTAAAATGGATTCTGTCCAAGAGGTGGGAGGGTCTGGGAGGGAGGGTCTGCTGCTGATTTGCTGGAATGTGTCTGCTGACTGTGAGGTACAGGGTCAAATGATGATGTATAGAGGGCGGACCGAACATCGCATATGTTCGCCCGCCGTGGCGAACGCGAACAAGCTATGTTCGCCGGCGAATAGTTCGGGACATCACTAATCTTTAGTGATGTCCCGAACTATTCGCATTCAGGTACCGTCCAGCAATGCCAGATCCAGAGAGCTCTGTCAGCCTGTTCCCTGCTGGATCTCTTATGGCTAGTGTGAAACTAGTCTTAAATCATTCCCGGAGAACCCCCATTAAGAAGCCATTTCACCAATTAATATGTTGTTAAAATATAAAATGCACAATAACATGATAAACATTCCAAATCCATGTAGCTTTGCAGCCATTGTGGACTTTGAACCCAGAACTTAAGTCCTGTAAAAAAAAGAGACTACTTACTTATAATTCAGCAACCTAAAAACTTCTAGTTGCAATGCACTTATCTAGTTTTTATTTCAGTTCTAATCTTCACATTCAACTTAGATCACGTTGATATGCAGGCAAAATATGAAGAAGTGATTGGTGTTTTACACAGTGAAGTGTCTTCAAATGATTGTCGTCATTCCAGAACTTTCAGCTCAATCATAAAACATCACTTGACTGGTAAAAGAACTCTTTCAGTAATTGAGAGGCATAATGCAATTACCGACAATAATGTGCAGTGTGCTATTACTTATAAATTATGTCAAATTTTGTTCAATGAACATTCAAGATCATTATGTACTGTATTTTAATATGTCTGAATTTTATTTGAACAATATTCATTGGTCTTTCCTTGGATACTCTGTGGCACAAAACTAAATATCCACCCAGACAGGTAGAAAAAATCCAAAAGCATTAGATCTGTGGTATGTCACCAGCAACCTCCCTATCCAACTGTTCTCAATCCCAACACATTCGCCGGATTAAACCACTGTTTTTCTTTTGTTGATCTGAGGCCCATTTCCCGAGTTGTGACATCTTTTCTTAATATACAAGTTAGACATTTGATGAAATGAGGGCATCACCATTGCTTTTGTTGTATCAAAGCTCCACTCCTTTATGTGGTCAGGCCCTCCCTTGTGAGAGGGACTGGCCCCAGAAATGAGTGGAGCCTGGGTGCAACAAGAGCAGTTGCCTAGTGTGGAGAGTAGGGGCAAAGGGATGGTTGCCCCGAAAAAACTCCAAGAGGGTGTCGGAGTTGATGGCAGGGGAACAGGATATGATGGTTCCCATCCCTGCCCTTCAGCCTCATAGGCTTAAGGCCTATGAGGCAGTGGAACAGTGTAGGATGGTCGCAATGACATAATTCGGAGCTCCTTCATCTGGGTTATAGGCGATTTGATGATGTTATTATTTCCTCACTGCTGGGGGCTCTACGAGATGGGGGGTAGGGATTATATGTTATATTATATTATATATTGCACTATGGGGGGGGGCATTTCATGTAGAGATGGCACTATGGGGACATTATATGTTTAGATGGCACTATGAGGGGGCATTATATGTACAGAGGGCCCTACTGGGCGCATGATACGTACAGGGGGCACTACTGGCAAGCATTTATGTACAAAGGGTACTACTGTGGGGCACTGTGTGGTACTGTGATGTCTCCTCCTTTCAAACACACTGCACCTGCCAACTGCACTTGTTCTGTTGGGAGGAGGCATTACTTTGATGTGATCTGCCTGGTCAAATGACCTACCATCAGCAGCTATTTTATGAACAGGACCTCTGTGCGGACAGCACAAAAGACTTTGTAAACAAGAGATCATACACTATGAAATATAGAATTTCAACAAAGGCTATATAAGTACCATACTGTCATCTTATAAACACATTGTCAACAGTAGCCAGAATTACCAAAACCCTTTAACCCCTTCTACCTCAGGCTTGTTTTCACCTTCCTGCCCAGGCCATTTTTTGCAAATATGCTGTGTCACTTTATGTGGTAATAACTTTTGAACGCTTATAAATATCCAAGCCATTCTGAGACTGTTTTCTTGTGACACATTGTACTTTGTGACAGTGTTAAACGTGACTCGATATATTTCAGCTTTATTTATAAAAAAAAATCCCAAATTAACCAAAAATTTTAAAAATTCACAATTTTCTAAATTTGAATTTCTCCACTTTTAAGACAGATAGTAATACCTCAAACTAGTTATCAATCAACATTGCCCATGTGTATACACTGCGTGCAGAATTATTAGGCAAATGAGTATTTTGACCACATCATCCTCTTTATGCATGTTGTCTTACTCCAAGCTGTATAGGCTCGAAAGCCTACTACCAATTAAGCATATTAGGTGATGTGCATCTCTGTAATGAGAAGGGGTGTGGTCTAATGACATCAACACCCTATATTAGGTGTGCATAATTATTAGGCAACTTCCTTTCCTTTGGCAAAATGGGTCAAAAGAAGGACTTGACAGGCTCAGAAAAGTCAAAAATAGTGAGATATCTTGCAGAGGGATACAGCACTCTTAAAATTGCAAAGCTTCTGAAGCGTGATCATCGAACAATCAAGCGTTTCATTCAAAATAGTCAACAGGGTCGCAAGAAGCGTGTGGAAAAACCAAGGCGCAAAATAACTGCCCATGAACTGAGAAAAGTCAAGCGTGCAGCTGCCAAGATGCCACTTGCCACCAGTTTGGCCATATTTCAGAGCTGCAACATCACTGGAGTGCCCAAAAGCACAAGGTGTGCAATACTCAGAGACATGGCCAAGGTAAGAAAGGCTGAAAGACGACCACCACTGAACAAGACACACAAGCTGAAACGTCAAGACTGGGCCAAGAAATATCTCAAGACTGATTTTTCTAAGGTTTTATGGTCTGATGAAATGAGAGTGAGTCTTGATGGGCCAGATGGATGGGCCCGTGGCTGGATTGGTAAAGGGCAGAGAGCTCCAGTCCGACTCAGACGCCAGCAAGGTGGAGGTGGAGTACTGGTTTGGGCTGGTATTATCAAAGATGAGCTTGTGGGGCCTTTTCGGGTTAAGGATGGAGTCAAGCTCAACTCCCAGTCCTACTGCCAGTTTCTGGAAGACACCTTCTTCAAGCAGTGGTACAGGAAGAAGTCTGCATCCTTCAAGAAAAACATGATTTTCATGCAGGACAATGCTCCATCACACGCGTCCAAGTACTCCACAGCGTGGCTGGCAAGAAAGGGTATAAAAGAAGAAAATCTAATGACATGGCCTCCTTGTTCACCTGATCTGAACCCCATTGAGAACCTGTGGTCCATCATCAAATGTGAGATTTACAAGGAGGGAAAACAGTACACTTCTCTGAACAGTGTCTGGGAGGCTGTGGTTGCTGCTGCACGCAATGTTGATGGTGAACAGATCAAAACACTGACAGAATCCATGGATGGCAGGCTTTTGAGTGTTCTTGCAAAGAAAGGTGGCTATATTGGTCACTGATTTGTTTTTGTTTTGTTTTTGAATGTCAGAAATGTATATTTGTGAATGTTGAGATGTTATATTGGTTTCACTGGTAAAAATAAATAATTGAAATGGGTATATATTTGTTTTTTGTTAAGTTGCCTAATAATTATGCACAGTAATAGTCACCTGCACACACAGATATCCCCCTAAAATAGCTAAAACTAAAAACAAACTAAAAACTACTTCCAAAAATATTCAGCTTTGATATTAATGAGTTTTTTGGGTTCATTGAGAACATGGTTGTTGTTCAATAATAAAATTAATCCTCAAAAATACAACTTGCCTAATAATTCTGCACTCCCTGTACTTTATGTTGGCATTAGTGTTGATCGAGCACCAAAGTGCTCGGGTGCTCAAGTAGAACACACCGGGATGCTCGGGTGCTCTACAGAGCAACCAAGCACAATAGAATTCAATGGGAGAACCTGAGCATTAAACCAGGCACCCCCTGCTCTGAAGAGGGGAGGGTGTCTGGTTCACATCAAAAGCTCAGAAATTGATGGTAACACCACTGAAATGGTTCGGGAACAGCATGGGGAGGATGTCTGGATGCATCTTGGACTCCCAGGTCGCTGCTGGGAACGATGTTGTCCGAGTAGTACGCCACTTTTTCAGACTGACAATAATACGCACAAAACCGAAGATAAAATCGATTTTAGAGGAAAAATTGTTAGGAAACATTCTTTCCTGTATATAAAGTGCAAGTGCTGCCAAAAATTACAAGCAAGAGGCAGTCCGATACAACCTGTATATCAGTGGCGAGGGCCTGCTGCTGATCCGACCATCTTCAACATTATGGGCGAGGGCCTGCTGGTGACCCTAAAAAACATTAGGGGTGAGGGTCTGCTGCTGAGCTGACAATCTAAAATATTAGGAGCGAAGGCAGCCGTAACATTCACTGACCTGCGATCCCTGTGATAATAATTCATGTAGCAGCCGCTGGAAGTAGAAGCACTGTGTGCAGTGAGCCGGCTGCTACATGAATTATTATCACAGGGATCGCAGGTCAGTGAATGTAACGGAGCATTAGATTGCATAAAAAGAGGGAATATAAATGTAATTTTAACTCCTAAGACTCCTGTGCCCAGCCTTCTGTCTCCCAGGAAAGCACAAGTCAGAAGCAGAGCGTCTGCACAGCCCGTATTTTCTAATGGACGGATGGCCCTTAGCAACGCGCTTTTGAAGAGTGCTGCTAAGGGCCATTTCAGCCCCAGTTTTCTACCAAAAATAAACGTTTTGGCTAAATAAAGTCTATTGCAAAATTGTTACCTATCACTTGCCCTACACTTTAGCAAAAAAAAAAAAGAAAATTACAGTTATCCTTTAATATGATGGAGGAGGACGAGAAAGGAAGATTGAACCATATACCCTTTTTTGTTGTGGAAGGGGTGCATGGGAATACAGTGTATTCAATACCCCATAAAAGCCACATTTAAAGTGCCTTTATGTTCAGCCGCTTTCCTCTGGTGGAGTAGAGAAGGCAGGGGCAATCCAGGCCTTGTTCATTTTGATAAGAGTCTACCTATCAGCATTTTCAGTTGACAGGCGGATGCACTTATCAGTTATTATGCCCCCAGCAGCACTAAATACACGCTCTGACAAAACGCTGGCGGCAGGGCAGGCCGACACCTCCAAGGCATAGAGCGCAAGTTCGTGCCACATGTTCAGCTTGGACACCCAATAATTGTAAGCACAGAGGGATCACTGAGGACGCTGACACGGTCTGCTACGTACTCCTTCACCATCTTCCAAAACTTTTCCCTCCTTGTGACACTAGGTCGCACATCAGGGTGAGGGTGCTGGAGGGGTGTCATAAAACTGTCCCAGGCCTTGGAGAGTGTTGTCCTGCCTCTGTTGGAACTGCTGTGTGTTCCCCTCGTCTCCCATCGGTTACCCAAGGAACTACGTTCTCTGCCACCAGCGTTGTCAGCGTTGAAGCAATTTTTCCACAAGGACCTTCTGGTATTGCACCATTTTGCTAGTTCTCTCCACCACAGGAATGAGAGATGAGAATTTCTCTTTGTAGCGGGGGTCAACAAGGGTGAACAACCAGTCGATGTAGGCTAAAATGTGCATAACGTGAGGGTCACAGGAAAGACAGCATAACATATCAATCTCCTCATCCATCCTCTTCGGCCCATCCACGCTGAACAGAAGGAATAAACCTGCTATGGGTACTACCATCTGTAGCGGAGGCAACCGCCCTTCTGCTCCTCCTCCTCTTCATCATCATCAACCAATTTGTGCTGAGAAGACGAACTGAGGGTGGTCTGGCTATCACCCTGTGTACTGTCTTCTCCCATTTCCACTTCTTCCACATGCAAAGTGTCCGCCTTCATTGTGAGCAGCGAGCGTTTCAGTAGACACAGAAGTGGGATGGTTACTACGCAGACAATAAACGTGCAGGTAAGTACTGCCCTCACTGTAATGCTGTAGCCATTATATAGCACCCAACGACGCATGTTCGGCTCATTCTTAGACAAGTAGAGCTGTGCTGAGGAAGGGACAGACAGTGTAGGGAGTGATTTATGAATATTTTTACCACCAAAACTTTTCAGAGACCCAAATATCCTTGTGTGTGGCAGCAATATCTATTTTTAGCGCATCCTGCTTTAAATAGTGTACAATAGTTAGGCCGCTGCAGACAGCGACATTAGCTGCGCCACATCTCCAGTGTAAAGTGTGCGCATCCAAAAAATATCCGTGACATCCAGTGTACTTTTTCAGTAGACTGTTGCCGCTGTGGACAGTAACCTTAGCTGCGCCACATCTCCAGTGTAAAGGGTGCGCATCCCAAAAATATCTGTGACATCCAGTGTACTCTTTCCGTAGATGGTGTCCACTGCGGACAGTGAGATTAGCTGCGCCACATCTCCAGTGTAAAGTGTGCGCATTGTGGGGATTCGCTCTGGTAGGCAGGGTAAGCGGACACAGAACAGAGGCAAAAGAAACAGTCTGTAAAACTAAATTTCAGTGTTTATTCACACAGGAGGAAAAAAGGAAAGTCCAAAGAGCAAAACAGTCACCTTGTTAGAAGGTTCTTTCAGCGTTTACAACAGGCTTTAGGGGGCCTCTTTCCCTGCATGCGGCTCTCAGCCCTCTAGCACGGCACCATGCCTCCGATCCCAAAACAGAGACCTTGATTCTGAGCCCAGCTGCCTGATTAAAGGACAGCCAGGTGCTGACAAAACTCGCACCGGCACTTAAACTCCTGTCCGGTATTTGATCTCACCTGGCTGGAAATAAGCCCAGCCGCCCATGTTGGGAGGACATTACCTGCCTTCCCAAACAAAACCCCTTGCTATGTCACAGCATCCAAAAAATATCTGTGACATCCAGTGTACTTTTTCAATAGAAGGTATCTGCTGCGGACAGTGACATTACCAGCGGCACATCTGCAGTGTAACGTGTGCGCTTAAATATTTTTTCTGTGACATACAGTGCACTTTTTCAAAAGACAGTGTCCGCTTGTGACGGTGACATTACCAGCGGCACATCTGCAGTGTAACGTGTGCACTAAAAAAAATTATCTGTGACATCCAGTGTACTTTTTCAATAGACGGTGTCCGCTTCTAACAGTGACATTACCAGCGCCACATCTGGATTGTAACGTGTGCGCTGAAAAAATTTATCTGTGACATACAGTGTACTTTTTCAATAGATGGTGTCCGCTTCTGACAGTGACATAACCAGTGCCACATCTGCAGTGTAAGGTGTGCACTGAAAAAATGTATCTATGACATACAGTGTACTTTTTTGCGTAGACGCTGCGGACAGTGACATTACCGGTGGTACCTCTCCTGTATAACGTTTCCTCATCCCAAATACCTGAGACATTCCCTGTAATTTTTCATTAGCCACTGGTGACAGCATTGACATTATATATATAACATTTAATATGAGTAAGGGATGGGGCAGTGGCCGTGATGCTGATGGTGCACGCAGAGGCCGTGGCGAAACTGTGCCTGCTGCCAGAGCACAAGAAAAAAAATCATCCACGATACCTAGCTTCATGTCCCAGTTTGTAGGGCGGCACAGGACACCACTCTTGAAGTCACACCAGTGCGACCAGGTGGTCGGTTGGATTGCAGCAGGTAATGCTTCCAGAGAGTTAAGCAGCACCCTGTCTTCCACCGAGTCCAGTCTCAGTAGCAAAGAGTCTGCTCAACCCAATCCTCACCCTGATCCTCCTTCCTCCCACACTTGTATATTCTGAGGAGCTCTTTTCAGCGCCATTCCTTGATTTGGCCCTCTCGCCAAGCACGCTTGAAGAGGGACAGATCTTGTGCCCTGATTCCCAAATTCTTAAAGGGATTCTGTCATGAGATTTGAGGCCTATAACCTAAACATATGGCCAGGTCCCTACTAATGCCCTGAATCCGAAACAGACCTTATCAAATGTGCCTGTGGCTCTATTAGCATATAAAACAGTTTTTTATAACCTTTCATTCACGTACCTAATGTGTCCAAGGGGACGTCTCATCATGCAGGGTGCCCGGCTGCAGCCATCTCTGTCTGGTGCCCAGCGCCGCCTTCCCAGTTGAAATCGCCGCCTTCCTCACCTCAGCCCCGCCTCCGCAATTGTCCGGTCCCTCAGGTTATGCCTAGTGCGCACGCGCGGTATCTGGCAGAGGGACTGGACGATTGCGGAGGCAAGGCTGAGGTGAGGAAGGCGGTGATTTCAACTGGGAAGGCGGCGCTGGGCACCAGACGGAGATGGCTGCAGCCGGGCACCCTGCATGATGAGACGTCCCCTTGGACACATTAGGTACGTGAATGACAGGTTATAAAAACCTGTTTTATATGCTAATAGAGCCACAGGCACATTTAATAAGGTCTGTTTCGGATTCAGGGTATTAGTAGGGACCTGGCCATATGTTTAGGTTATAGGCCTCAAATCTCATGACAGAATCCCTTTAAGCATCCACAATCACAAGAAGATGACAGTGGGAAACGGCAATTACTGTTTAATGAGGTGGATCATGATGAGACACAGTTGCCAATAACTCAACGGCAATTACTGTCTCAAGAGGTTGATGAAGAGGATGAGACACAGTTGTCAATCACTGAGGTAGTGGTTAGGTCAACAAGTCAGGAGGATGAGCAGAGTGAGGAAGTGGAAGAGGAGGTGGTGGACGATGAAGTTACTGTTGGGAAGGTGGAAAGCTGAGCGAGGACAGCAGTACAGAGGGGGAGGGATCTGCTGCACCGTGACAGGCTGAAAGCGGCAGTGGGGTGGCAAAAGGGAGAAGGCGGTCCACACCAAACAGGCCCGCAACTGTTCCCCGGAGCACCCCCTTGCAGCAATCTCCCTTGCCAAGGGGTAGGTGTTCCGCAGTCTGGCGCTTTTTGGAGGAAAGTGTGGACGACAAAAGAATTGTAATTTGCAAGCTGTGGCATACAAAAATGAGCAGGGACGTGAACAGTAGCAAGCTTACCACCACCAGCATGATCCGCCACATGGCATCAAAGCACCGTAACAGGTGGGCCGTACGCCTGGGTCCACAATCTGTGTCTGCGGGTCACACCACTGCCTTCTCTTCCCCTGTGTTACGTGCTGGCCAATTCCCTGTCGAAGGCGCAGGCCCGAATGCCCTGCACCTGGACCTTCGCAAGCACCATCAGTGACCACATCCACTTCCGTGTCTCAGCGCAGCATACAAATGTCCATTCCCCAGGCATTTAAATGCAAGCACAAATACCCAGCCACCCACCCACAGGCCTTAGCACTAAATGTGCAGCTTTCCAAATTACAGTTCCTGGAAATGTTGCCATTTAGGCTTGTGGACACTGAGGCCTTCCACAGCCTGATGACGGCGGCCGTCCCGCGTTACACAGTACCCAGCGGCCACTATATTTCAAGTTGTGCGTACCCCCCTTACACAACATGTGTCCCATAATATCACACGTGCCCTGACCAACGCAGTTACTGGAAAGGTCCACTTAAACATAGACACATGGACAAGTGCAATCGGTCAGGGACGCTACATTTCCCTGATGGCACACTGGGTAAATGTTGTGGAGGCCGGGAGCGAGTCGTACCCTGGGATGGCACAGGTGCTACCGACGCCAAGGATTGCGGGCCGTACGTCGATCAGGGTTTCCTTCAGCACCTACGTTAGTGGCTCCAACCCCCACTCCTCCTCCTTCTCCTCCTCTACTTCCACCTCCGAATTATCCGCGTGCAGTACCAGTCAGTCATCAGTCGGTAGCTGGAAGCAGTGTAGCACTGCAGTGGGGAAGCGGCAAAAGGCCATGCTTAAGCTGATATGCTTGGGGGACAAACAGCACACCGCCGCAGAGCTGTAGCAGGGGATAAGAGACCAGACTGAGCAGTGGCTCTCGCCACTCAACCTAGAACCAGGCATGGTTGTGTCTGATAATGACCGTAACTTGGTGGCGACTTTGGAGCTCGGCAAGCTCACACACATTCCATGCCTAGCCCACGTCTTAAACTTATTGGTTCAGCGGTTTCTCATAACCTACCCAAATTTGCCTGAGATACTGGTGAAGGTGCGCCGTGTGTGTGTAGATTTCCGCAAGTCATCGACAGCTTCAGCCGGTCTGTCAACGCTGCAGCAGCGCTTGAAATTGCCAGCTAACTGGCTGTTGTGCGAAGTAAGCACGCGCTGGAAATCGACGTTCCACATGTTGGCCAGGTTTTGTAAGCAGCAGAGGGCAGTAGTGGAATACCAGCTGCAACATGGTCGTCGGCTTTCCAGTCAGCTTCCGCTATTCACAAGCGAGGAGTGAGCATAGATATCTGACCTCTGTGAGCTTTTAAGAAACTTTGAGCAATTAACACAGATAGTGAGCAACGATAACGCTATTATCGGCGTAGCCATCCCACTTCTGTGTCTACTCAAACGCTCGCTGCTGACAATTAAGGACGACGCTTTACATGTGGAAGAGGTGGAAATGGGGGAAGACATTAAAGTGGGTGATAGCCAGACCACCTTCATTTCGTCTTCTCAGCGTGAATTGGACGATGGAGAGGAGGAGGAGCAGAAGACGGTTGACTCCGCTACAGAGGGTAGTACCCATGGAAGTTTAATTCCATCTGTTCAGCGTGGGTGGGCAGAAGAGGAGGAAGAAGATGAGGAGATTGAGAGTGATCCTCCTGATGACAGCAAATTTTTGCCTGTTGGCACACATGGCTGACTTCCTGTTAGGCTGCCTTTCCTGCGACCCACGCGTTATATGCATTTTAGACAACAGGGATTGCTGGTTGTTCACACATAGCGACCTCCGCTACAAAGACAACTTCTTATCTCTCATTTATCTGGTGGAGAGGACAAGCAAAATGGTGCAATACCAGAAGATCCTTGTTGAAAAATTTATTCAATAATTTTCATCTGACAATGCTGGCGGCAGACTCCGTAGTTCCTTGGCCAACCAAAGAGGGGAGACAAGAGGAACACACAGCAGTTCCAACAGAGGCAGGGCAACACTCTCCAAAGCCTGAGAGAGTTTCATGACACCCCGCCAGCACCCTCACCCTGATGCGCAGCCTAGTGTCACAAGGAGGGAAGAATTTTGGAAGATGGTAAAGGAGTACATAGCAGACCGTGTCAGCATCCTCAATGATCCCTCAGTGCCTTACAACTACTGAGTGTCCAAGCTGGACACGTGGCATGAGCTGGCACTCTACGCCTTGGAGGTGCTGGCCTGCCCTGGCACCAGCATTTTGTCTGAGGGTATTTAGTACTACTGATGGCATTATAACAGATAAGCGTATCCGCCTGTCAACTGAAAATGCTGACAGGTTGACTTTTATAAAAATGAACAAGGCCTGGATTAAAAATGACTTCTCGACTCCACCAGAGGAAAGATGATGAACATAAAGGCACTTTAAATGTGTTGTTTATAATGTACTGAATACACTGTATTCCCATGCACCCCTTCCACCACAAGCAAGGGTATATGGTTAAATCTTCCTTTTCTCATCCTCCTCCTCCTCCTCTTCCATCATATCAACATGCTTATTTGTCGCATATAATGTTTTATAGGGTCAGCTCAGCTGCAGGCCCTCGCATGTGATTTTTTTAAGGGGCAGCTCACCAGCAGACCCTCGCCTACAATCTTTTACAGGGTCAGCTCAGCTTCAGGCCCTCGCATATAATTTTTTAGAGGGTCAGCTCACCAGCAGGCTCTTGCATATAATTTTTTAAGAGGGTCAACTCACAAGCAGGCCTTTACCTACAATCTTTTACAGGGTCAGCTCACCTGAAGGTCCTCGCATATAATTTTTTAATAGGGTCAGATCACCTGCAGGCCCTCACTTAAAACCTTTTAGAGGGTCAGCTCACCAGCAGGCCCTCAACTACAATCTTTTACAAGGTCAGCTCACCTGCAGGCCCACACCTATAATCTTTTACAGGGTCAGCTCTCCTGCAGGCCCACGAATATAATGTTTTACAGGGTCAGCTCACCTGCAGGCCTGGCATATCATTTTTTAGAGGGTCAGCTCAGCAGCAGACCCTCCCTCATAATGTTTTAGAGAGTCAGCTCAGCAGCAGGCCCTCACCCCTAATGTTTTATATGGTCAGATAAGCAGGCCCTTGCTCCAAATGTTTTAGAGGGTCACCGGCAGGCCATCAATCATAATTATTAAAGGGTGTGTATGATGCCCTCCTTTATGTGTAACAAAGGGTGTATTGGAGTGCCGGTTCCTTGTAATTTATGGCAGCCCTTTCACTTAGTGTTTAGGCTTTATGAGTGTAGGACTCCCACTACATGAACAATTGTACCACAATGTTAATGAGGCCCTCCTTTATGTGATATACAGGTTGTATTGGAGTGCCTCTTGCTTGTAATTTCTGGCAGAACTTGCACTTTATTTACAAGTAAATATACAGGAAATAATGTTTCCTAACAATTTTTCCTCTAAAATCGACTTTGTCTTTGGTTTTGTGCATATTATTGTCAGTCTGTAAAAGTGGCGTACTACTTGGACAACATCGTTCCCAACAGCGACCTGGCAGTCCAAGATGCATCGAGACATCCCCCCCCCCATGCTGTTCCGGAACCATTTTGGTGGTGTTTCCATCAATTTCTGACTTTTTCCTATGAACCAGGCACCCTCCCCTCCCATTGACTTCCATTATACTCGAGTGCTCAGTAGAGCACCCGAGCATTCCGATGTGTTCAGCCAGGACACCCGAGCACTTTGGTGCTCGATCAACACTAATGGTTACGCTGATAATAGCAGCATCGCCGCTCACCATCTCTGTTGATTCCTCAAAGTTGCGTAAAACCTCACAGAGGTCAGACATCCATGCACACTCGTCGCTTGTGAAGAGTGGAAGATGACTGGAAAGGCGACGACCATGTTGCAGCTGGTATTCCACTACTGCCCTCTGCTGCTCACAAAGCCTGGCCAACATGTGGAACGTGGAAATACAGCGCGTGCTCACGTTGCAAAACAGTCGGTGAGCTAGCAATTGCAAGCGCTGCTGCAGCGTTGCCAGACCGGCGGCAGCTGTAGATGACTTTCGGAAATGGGCACACACGCGGCGCACCTTCACCAGTAGCTCAGGCAAATTTGGGTAGGTTTTGAGAAACCGCTGAACCACTAAGTTTAATACGTGGGCTAGGCATGGTATGTGTGTGAGCTTGCCGAGCTCCAAAGCCGCCACCAAGTTACGGCCATTATCAGACACAACCATGCCTGGTTCTAGGTTGAAAGGCTAGAGCCACAGCTCAGTCTGGACCCTTATACCCTGCCACAGCTCTGCGGCAGTGTGCTGTTTGAAACCTAAGGAAAATAGTTTCAGCTCGGCCTGTTGCCGCTTCCCAACTGCAGTGCTACACTGCTTCAAGCTACTGACTGATGGCTGACTGGTGCTTAAAGATGAGAATTCAGACGTGGAAGTGGAGGAGGAGGTGGAGGAGGAGGAGGGGGGGTGGGTTGCAGCCAATTTAGGTGGTGGCAGAAATTCTGATGGAAGTAGTAACATAGTATAGTCGTGGGCAAAAGTTTTGAGAATGACACAAATATTAGTTTTCACAAAGTTTGCTGCTAAACTGCTTTTAGATCTTTGTTTCAGATGTTTCTGTGATGTAGTGAAATATAATTACACGCACTTCATACGTTTCAAAGGCTTTTAATCGACAATTACATGACATTTATGCAAAGAGTCAGTATTTGCCGTGTTGGCCCTTCTTTTTCAGGACCTCTGCAATTCGACTGGGCATGCTCTCAATCAACTTCTGGGCCAATTCCTGACTGATAGCAACCTATTCTTTCATAATCACTTCTTGGAGTTTGTCAGAATTAGTGGGTTTTTGTTTGTCCACCCGCCTCTTGAGGATTGACCACAAGTTCTCAATGGGATTAAGATCTGGGGAGTTTCCAGGCCATGGACCCAAAATGTCAACGTTTTGGTCCCCGAGCCACTTACTTATCACTTTTTCCTTATGGCACGGTGCTCCATCGTGCTGGAAAATGTATTGTTCTTCACCAAACTGTTGTTGGATTGTTGGAAGAAGTTGCTGTTGGAGGGTGTTTTGGTACCATTCTTTATTCATGGCTGTGTTTTTGGGAAAAATTGTGAGTGAGCCCACTCCCTTGGATGAGAAGCAACCCCACACATGAATGGTCTCAGGATGCTTTACTTTTGGCATGACACAGGACTGATGGTAGCGCTAGCCTTTTCTTCTCCGGACAAGCCTTTTTCCAGATGCCCCAAACAATCGGAAAGAGGCTTCATCGGAGAATATGACTTTGCCCCAGTCCTCAGCAGTGCATTTACCATGCTTTCTGCAGAAGATCAATCTGTCCCTGATGGGTTTTTTTGGAGAGAAGTGGCTTCTTTGCTGCCCTTCTTGACACCAGGCCATCTTCCAAAAGTCTTCACCTCACTGTGCGTGGAGATGCGCTCACACCTGCCTGCTGCCATTCCTGAGCAAGCTCTGCACTGGTGGCACTCCGATCCCGCAGCTGAATCCTCTTTAGGAGACGATCCTGGCGCTTGCTGGACTTTCTTGGACGCCCTGAAGCCCTCTTAACAAGAATTGAACTCTTTCCTTGAAGTTCTTGATCCTATAAATTGTTGATTGAGGTGCAATCTTAGTAGCCACAATATCCTTGCCTGTGAAGCCATTTTTATGCAACACAATGATGGCTGCTCGCGTTTCTTTGCAGGTCACCATGGTTAACAATGGAAGAACAATGATTTCAAGCATCACCCTCTTTTTAACATGTCAAGTCTGCCATTTTAACCCAAATCAGCCTGACATAATGATCCCCAACCTTGTGCTCGTCAACATTCTCACCTGAGTTAATAAGACGATTACTGAAATGATCTCAGCAGGTCCTTTAATGACAGCAATGACATGCAGTGGAAAGTTTTTTTTGGGATTAAGTTAATTTTCATGGCAAAGAAGGACTATGCAATTCATCTGATCACTCTTCATAACATTCTGGAGTATATGCAAATTGCTATTATAAAAACTTAAGCAGCAACTTTTCCAATATTTATGTAATTCTCAAAACTTTTGGCCACGACTGTACATAAGTCCGAAAAAAGACATTTGTCCATCCAGTTCGACCTGTCATCCTGCAAGTTAATCCAGAGGAAGGAAAAAAAAAAAACTGTGAGGTAGAAGCCAATTTTCACCACTTTAGGGGAATAAAAAATTCAGGCAATCAGAATAACTCCTTGGATCAACGACCCCTCTCTAGTAGCTATAGCCTGTAATATTATTACGCTCCAGAAATACATCCAGGTCCCTCTTGAATTCCTTTATTTTACTCACCATCACCACCTCCTCAGGCAGAGAGCTCCCTAGTCTAGCTGCTCTTACAGCCAAGAATCCTCTTCTATGTTTGTGTACAAAACTTCTTTCCTCCAGACGCAGAGGATGTCCCCTCGTCACAGTCACAGTCCTGGGGATAAATAGATGATGGGATAGATCTCTGTACTGACCCCTGATATATTTATACATAGTAATTAGATCTCCCCTCAGTCATTTTTTTTCTATAGTGAATAAACTTAATTTTGATAATCTTTCAGGGTACTGTAGTTGCCCCATTCCAGTTATTACTTTAGTTGCCCTCCTCTGGACCCTCTCTAGCTCTGCTATGTCTGCCTTGTTTACAGGAGCCCAGAACTGTACACAGTACTCCATTTGTGGTCTGACTAGCGATTTGTAAAGTGGTAGGTCTATGTTCTTATCACGGGCATCTATGCCCCTTTTGATGCAACCCATTATCTTATTGGCCTTGGCAGCAGCTGCCTGACTCTGGTTTTTGCAGCTTAGTTCGCTGTTTATTAAAATTCCTAGATCCTTTTCCATGTCAGTGTTACCAAGTGTTTTACCATTTAGTATGTACGGGTGACTTGCATTATTCCTTCCCATGTGCATAAACTTACATTTGTCAGTGTTAAATTCATCTGCCACTTATCTACCCAAGCCTCCAATCTCCAGATCCATCTGTAGTAGTATACTGTCCTCTTCAGTGTTAATTACTTTACACAGTTTAGTGTCATCTGCGAAAATTGATACTTTACTTTGCAAGCCTTCTACAAGATCATTAATAAATATATTGAAGAGAATAGGGCCCAATACTGACCCCTGAGGTACCCCACTAGTGACAGTGACCCAATCTAAGTGTGAACCATTAATAACCACCCTCTGTTTTCTATCATTGAGCCAGTTACTTACCCACATACAGACGTTTTCTCCCAGTCCTCGCATTCTCATTTTATATACTAACCTTTTATGTGGTACAGTGTCAAATGCTTTGGAGAAGTCCAGATATATGACATCCATTGATTCGCCGCTGTCAAGTCTAGAACTTACCTGCTCATAGAAACTGATTAGGGCCCGCAATCCTTGGCGTCGGTAGCACCTGTGCTATCCCAGGGTACGACTCGCTCTCGGCCTCCACAACGTTCACCCAGTGTGCCATCAGGGGATTGTAGCATCCCTGGCCAAAAGCACTTGTCCATGTGTCAGTCGTTAAGTGGACCTTCCCAATAACTGCGTTGATCAGGGCACGGGTGATGTTATGGGACACATACTGGTGTAGGGTGGGGATGGCACACCGGGAAAAATTGTGGCGGCTGGGTACTGAGTAACGAGGGACAGCCGCCGCCATCAGGCTGCGGAAAGACAGTGTCCACAAGCCTAAATGGCAACATTTCCAGGGCCAGCAATTTGGAAAGATGTGCATTTAGTGCTATGGCCTGTGGGTGGGTGGCTGGGTATTTGCGCTTTCATTCAAAGGCCTGGGGTATGGACATCTGTATGTTGCGCTGACATCAGGGACACAGGTGATCTCTTGGGTCGTTTGGAGGGTATCTCCGTGGAAAATGGCGCATGGTTGGCCTCCATCGAAGTGGAGGCGCTCTACTCCTCAATCCCACACCATCTGGAATTGAGGGCAGTGGAGACATTTTTGTTAACCAGGGGTTGCCAGTTCCACGCCCATAACTGTCTGATACTTAGACTTCTGGAGTTCACGCTTACCTGGAATTATTTCCTCTTCAACTGCGCCCCATCGTATGCTAACCTGTTCCTGGGCTGGTGGGAGGAGACCATTGTCTTCGGTGAATCTTTGACCCATGTTGCTGCACACATGGGGACATGGGTCAGATTCATCGATGAGATTTTCCTACTATGGAATGGTGAAGTTGGACAACTGCAGCACTTTGTGGAGGGACTCAACATCAACGATGTGGGGTTGAGATTTACCTCGGAAGCCCAAAAGGACACCCTCCCTTTCCTGGATATAGTTATCATGAGAGGTTATCGGGTGGAACTTCAGACCAAAACGTACAGAAAACCAACATCTACAAACTCTCTATTGAATTGGAATAGTCACCATCCCCTCCCCTTAAAATGAGGTATCCCCACAGGGCAGTACTTACATATGAGGAGGAACTGCTCCACGTTGAGTGAATACAAACAGACCAATGATTTACGTGAGCGATTTAGGGAAAAGGGATATCCCGAATCTACTCTTAAAATAGCCTATCAGAGAGCCCGTTCGAGGAGTCAAACGGAACTTCTCCACCCTAATAAAACAGATGTGGTGGATAATCAAATACGCCTGATAGGCACCTTTGATGGTGCTACAAAAGAGAAGTACGTAATGTCATCTCCAAACATTGGAATATTTTATTGTTGGATCTCGATATCAAAGGAATTGTCGCACCAACTGCACAGATCACATATCGTAGGGGCCGCAGCCTACGGGATCGCTTAGTTCGCAGCCACTTCAGTGAGACCAACGAACATGTGGAAATGTGGCTCAAACCACTGGAGGGCTGCTTTTGCTGTAGTGGCTGCGTCGCCTGCCCCTTTATTGGCAGGGGCCGTGACTTCTGCAGCAATGTAACAGGCAAGACTTATTCTATCAAGCGTTTTTTGAACTGCAGATCCAGTAATATACAAGGCTACCTGTCACTGTGGCCTTGAATATGTGGGCAAAACTACCCGTGAACTCTGAAGGAGGGTGGGGGAACACCTTGGTGACATAAGGCACAATAGAGACACCCCACTAGCTAAGCACATAGAATTGAGTCACAATGGAAATTTCAAGGGGATGACCTTTTTGGGCATTGAATTGATCCCTCCCCTGAAGAGAGTGGGCAATTGGGATAGGAGGATACTGCAGAGGGAGACATGGTGGATATTTGAGTTAAAGACCTCCCACCCCACTGGCCTCAATGAGCAGTTCTAAATTGAGGAAACAAGGTCCTCCCGGTGACTTCGGGGACCGCTCTACTCCCTCTGCGATAATCCATATTCCATATACTGAATTGAAGAGACCCATTACAGAGTTCAATCACGATTAGCAACAAAAATCCCCCTGAATTCAATATAATAGGGCTCTATACGATTTGTCCCACTACTATATGATTTGTGGTTCGATCTGTCGTCTGACAGGTATCTGACCTTAACATTTCTGAGATTCTCACCTGTGCATATAATTCATGCACTTGTGGGTTTGACTGGTTTTAAATGTACAGACAAAAAGTATTGTATTCACTGATTATTGTCTAACAGGCCTGTTACCTATTGAATCTGCTATTTAAATGCCCTGGTAGCGCCTTCCGCGACTGTATGGAAGCGACACACCTCATCTGGCGATTTTCGCCAGTCTAGATGGTGGTCTGTGGGATCTGGAGATAGCCCATCTCTATGTCTCTACATTCTCATCATAGATCCGCCTCCCTACAGCGCTGGACCTACCTCCTATTGTAGAGGGCTGGCCTCAGTGAATGGGAGGCACTGATGGTGCCGATCCTGATCATGTGACTCCGGGCTGTGACGCGGGTATCTTGTGACTAGTTACGTCACGACCGATCATGTGATCTTAGGGGCGGACTCAATTAGACCCGCACGGCTTTAAGTAAGTAATCGCTCCCCACTGCCACAGGCAGGAGAGGAGCGGACCCAGGAATCCTACACACATGGCGAGCTAAGTACTCTCTATTTCACCAATAGGACTGTTCTTTACTTGCTGGAGCCGGCATACTTGGTAGTGCCTGATGCTGGAATAGCACCCACTATGCGTTTTGATTGAATTCCTGGTATTCATTGGTCCCCTGATGACCTGGCCCATAACCAGTGAAACGCCTCGGGACAGTTTGTATCATATTTGTTTGTCTGTCTGCCCCAGGGTGTGATTCATCTTTAAATTCTGACGAAGCTGGGCAGTCACCATATTGCCTATAAGGGACACCTAGGGACAGACAGAGAGGGGTGTTGGTTTATAAGTGAGGATTGAGGGATGTTTTAGGGGAAGAGACCCAGTATCTATCTCTCTCTTTTATTGTATCCCTGTGTTTCCTAACTCACCCTCTGAGTAAGCCAGTGAACACACCTCTTGGTTGCTTAAAACTCTCCACCATATCACTCTGGTTGGCAGTAGATGACTATCTTTTTAGGTAGTTTTGTTTGACTCATTTTTGGGCCTATTATTTTAATACATGATGAATTAAAGTTTGTTTTAAGGTTTTCCCATTATTCAATTTATTGCTATTCATAAGTTGGGGGCCATATTTATATATTTGGTGTGACCGGCCACAATTTTGGTTAAGTCACTTATTTGTATGCTGCGCTGAGACACAGAAGTGGATGTGCTAGCTGATAGTGCTTGCAAAGGTCCAGGTGCAGGGCGGGAGGCATCCGGGCCTGCGTCTTGGACAGGGGATTGGCCAGCATGTAACACAGGGGAAGAGGAGGTAGTGGTGTGACCCGCAGACACTGATTGTGGACCCAGGCGTTCAGCCCACCTATTAGGGTGCTTTGATGCCATGTGGCGAATCATGCTGGTGTTGGTGAGGTTGCAAGTGTTCACACTCCTTCTCATTATGGTACGGCAGAGGTTGCAAATGACAATTCTTTTATCGTCTTTTATTCATCAAAAAGCGCTAGACTGCGGAACACCTACCCCTTGGCAAGGGCGATTTCCGCAAGGGGCTGCTCCGGGGAACAGTTGAGGGCCTGTTTGGTGTGGCCTGCATTCTCCCTTTTGCCACCCCACTGCCTCTTCCAGACTGTTGCGGTGCTGCGGATCCCTCCCCCTCTGTACTGCTGTCCTCGCTCGGCTTACCACCTTCCCAGGTTGGGTCAGTGATTTCATCGTCCACCACCTCCTCTTTCACTTCCTCACTCTGGTCATCCTCCCGAGTTGTTGACCTAACAACAACCTCACTTATTGACAACTGTGTCTCATCCTCATCATGAACCTCTTGAGACACTAATTGCGGTTGACTTATTTTCAACTGTGTCTCATCATCATCCACCTCGTAATACACTAATGGACATTCCCCACCGTCATCTTTTTCTGATTGTGGATGCTCAAGAGTTTGGGAATCAGTGCACACGATCTCCACATGTCCCTCTTCAAGCGGGCTTGGCGAGAGGGCCAAATCAAGGAATGGTGATGAAAAGAGCTCCTCTGAATATCCGAGTGTGGGATCACTTGTTTGCCAAGACTCTCCATGGTGGAAGGAAGGAGGATCATGGTGAGGATTCTGTTGACCAGACTCTTGGCTACTGAGACTGGACTTTGTCAAAGACAGGGTGGTGCTTAACCGACTGGAACCATTATTCCAACTCACCACCTGGTCGCAGTGGTGTTACTTCGAGAGTGGTGTCCTGCGCCACCCTGCAAACTGGGACATGAAGCTAGGTATAGTGGATGAGTGTGTTTCTTGTGCTCTGGCAGCATATTTAGGATGCGCAAGCGTTATACAGGAGATGTAGCACAGGTAATGTCGCTGCCACCAGCAGCGAAAAAATTACACTGAATGTCACTGATATTTAGGATGCGCTAACGTTATACAGGAGATGTAGCACAGGTATACAGCGGCCAAACAATTGTGCTGAATTTCACACCGCAAATGTAACACAACAGATGCAACAGATGTAACAGAGGTTGTGTCACTGTCAGCAGCGGCCAAACAAATGCACGCAATTTAGCTCAGGTTGCGCTAATAATATATATGGCAGCCAGATAAAACAATAGTCTTTAAAAGGACTTTTGGGTCTTTAACACCTTTCACCAGTAAACCCTACCTAAAAAAAAATAATAATAATATTCCTGTCCCTTCACTATCTGTCCCTTCTGCTGCAGCTCTCCCTGACTAAGACTGAGCCGAACCACATGTCATCAGGTGCTATATAGCACCCGATGACGCGTTCCGGCCAGCCAATCACTGTAATGCCAGTGAGTGCCAGTACCTCCACGCACTTTTATTGGCTGCGAGCACACGCAGTGTTCGGCCAAACACCGCGATGTGCAGAGCATCGCGATGCTCAAGTAAAAAAGTGTTCGGCCGAGCATGCTCGCCCCAACAGTAGTTGGCATTATTTTGTAAATGTAATTTTATTTTTTTTAAGACATTAGAAAGCTTAGAATTTTAGAAGCAATTTTTAAAATTCTTAAGAAAATTTCCAAAACCATTTTTTTAAGCACCAAAGGCAGTTATAAAGTGATTTTCAGAGGCTTACGTAATAGAAACCTACCATAAATGACCCCATTTTAAAAACTACATCCATCAAAACTGATGTTAAAAACTTTATTAGCACTTGAGGGTGTTCCACATTAAAGGAAAACGGAGGTGAAAAATAAAAATTTCATTTTTTGTTCATGTTAATCAATTTTTTCTTGTAAAACAGCAAGAGTTAACAGCAAAAAAACCTCAATATTTATTATTCTTATACTGCAGTTTGCAGAAATACCCCATACGGTGTGTGGTGGTAAACTACTGTAGGGGCACATGACAGTGATCAGAAGGAAAGGAGGGCAGATTTTGCTAGACTGTTTTAAGGGTGCCATTTTGTATTTGAAGAGACGCTGAGGTACTCCAGTGGAAACCCCCAAAAAGTGACCCCATTTTGAAAACTATGCCCCTCAAGGAATTCATTAAGAGGTGTACTGTGCAATTAGACCCCATAGGCGTTTTACGGAATTTAGAAACACTTAGCTGTGAAAATGAAAAGTTTAGTTTCTTCTAATAAAATGTTGATTAAGGGCTCTTTCACACTTGCGTTATTGTCTTCCGGCATAGAGTTCCGTCGTCGGGACTCTATGCCGGAAGAATACTGATCAGGATTATCCTAATGCATTCTGAATGGAGAGTAATCCGTTCAGGATGCATCAGGATGTCTTCAGTTCCGGTACGGAACGTTTTTTGGCCGGAGAAAATACCGCAGCATGCTGCGCTTTTTGCTCCGGCCAAAAATCCTGAACACTTGCCGCAAGGCCGGATCCGGGATCAATGCCCATTGAAAGGCATTGATCCGGATCCGGCCTTAAGCTAAACGTCGTTTCGGCGCATTGCCGGACCCGACGTTTAGCTTTTTCTGAATAGTTACCATGGCTACCGGGACGCTAAAGTCCTGACAGCCATGGTAAGTGTAGCGGGGAGCAGGGGAGCAGCATACTTACCGTCCGTGCGGCTCCCCGGGCGCTCCAGAGTGACGTCAGGGCGCCCCAAGCGCATGGATCACGTGATCACATGGATCACGTCATCCATGCGCATGGGGCGCTCTGACGTCATTCTGGAGCGCCCGGGGAGCCGCACGGACTGTAAGTATACCGCTCCCCCGCTCCCCGCTCCTACTATGGCAACCAGGACTTTAATAGCGTCCTGGGTGCCATAGTAACACTGAACGCATTTGGAAGACGGTTCCGTCTTCAAATGCTTTCAGTACACTTGCGTTGTTACGGATCCGGCAGGCACCTCCGGCAACGGAAGTGCATGCCGGATCCCAACAACGCAAGTGTGAAAGAGGCCTTAGCTCCAATTTTTTCATTTGCACAAAGAGTAACAGGAGAAAAAGCACCACATAATTTGTTGCCCATTTTCTCCTGAAGGGCACATGGCAGGACTCAGAAGGGGAGGAGCACCATATGGCTTTTGCAGCACTAATTTTGATGGATTGGTTTACGGACGCCCTTGGTTTTAACTTTTTGGGCCATTTTCTTATGTGGGGGCTCATTTTTTGTGGGATGAGGTGAAATTCTGAATGGTAACATTTTGGGATACATATGACTTTTTGTTCACTGGATATTATGCATTTTGTAAGGTGAGTTGACAAAAAATGACTGTTCTGGCACAGTTTTTATTTATTTATTTTTCCAGCATTCACCTGAAAGAAATGTTATATTTTTATAGAGCCAGTTGTTATGGATATGGCAATACCTAATATGTCTATTTTACACAGTAAAAGCATTTAAAAAAAAAAAATCCATTTTGTTCTTGTGTTGCCATTTTCTGAGAGCCATTTTTTTTATTTTTCTGGCAATTGTTTTATGTAGAGGTTATTTTTTGAGGGATGAGATGATGGTTTGATTGGTACCATTTTGGAGTACAGACAACTTTTTGATCGCTTGGTATTATACTTTTTATGAGGCAAGGTGGCCAAAAATGGCTGTTATGGCACCATTTTTATTTTTATTTTTTTGCAGCATTCACCTGAGGGGGTATAACATGATAATTAAAAAAATACGGTTGTTATGGAAGCAGCGATACCTAATATGTCTATTTTTTATTTTTGAGCAATTGTGTTCTGTAGGAGCTCATTTTTTGGGGATTATATGATGGTTTGATTAGTAGTACTAATTCAACTGTCAAAAAGACAAAAAGTGTAATACCAAGTGATCAAAAAGCTGTATGTACCCCAAAATGGTACTAATTTAACTTTTTGTGAGGCAAGGTGACCAAAAGATGGCTGTTTTGACACAGTTTTTATTTAGATTTTTTAAGGTGTTCACCATGAATACTGTGATATTTTTATAGAGCCAGTCGAAACGGTCGTGGCGATACCTAATATTTCTATTTCTCTTTTTTTTCCTATTTTATTTTATAATTTTATATGATTTAATTATGGGAAAAGGGCACTTTTTTTTACTTATTATGCAAAACACTTTTAATTTATTATTATTTTTTTGCATTGCCTGTCAGTGTATTACCAGTGCAATACACTGACAGCCTGCCTGGGAGACTCAGCCAGGGGGCTGGGTCTCATAGGCTTCCATAGAAGCCTAGCTCCAATGCATGTGGATGGCCTTCACAGTCATAGGGGCCTCATCTGCAATGGGGAACCGTATCCTCCACAATCAACTTGTCGGCATAAGTGTTCTTACTGATGTCGGCGTATACAGCAAGGGCTTGGCTGTCAGTGACAGCACCCACTCAATCCTTGCGCCGTACTTTTATGGTGCTGGGGCTTAAGTCATGTCCTGCAGTGCCTAACATGTACTGGTTGGGAGGGGGTTAAATATATGGATAAGTGGGTTAATGTTTATAATATTTATATATGCATAATAAAGCAAGGTATATGAAACATATAATATTCACATCCATATTTTCTAGCTCAGCCAAATCCTTTTTTTTTATTTGTTGGGTCTACCTCTTTAATAAATTGCACCACTGAGCTCATAGTTTTAAAATACCTTTAAACCAAAATATATTAACAAAATCAATGGAGAATACGATCTGCCGAATGTTAAATAAATAACAATAAAAGGGGGCAAGGACAATGCAATAAATGCTGACATTTTCAATTGTGTGCATTATATCCACAAGGCAGAAAGGGGACAGCTTTGTATTAAGTGCAGTTTAAAAGCCAACCCTGAGGATACAGAGCTTTAAAAGCCAATTCATCTGTTACTTTATTATATTGAATAAGTAATGGAGCACATAAATATGGTGAATGAATTGAGGACAACCAAATTTTTCACTTACGTCTGTTTGCTTGTTGCTCAAGACTGCTTTCTTAAAGGGGTTTTGGGGTAGAACAGTAGTCAAGTTTCTTTTTTCTTTTTGGAAATAATCTGCAGGAAACAGTTTGTGATTTTCTATAACTGGAGTTGAACTGAGCTTTTTGGCAGGTTCAGCATCACGAAGATATAGAACTTTAAACACTGGATTCCTGACATTAAATAAAGTCACAGGGGTGGAATTGCTCTGAGAGGTCATACTGACTCGTGCCCCTCATGGCTAAATGAATGTCCCACAGGACAAGTACATCATCACAAGCTACATCTGGCACATGCATGAGGAGTACCAGCCTTGGCGTCATCTGTGCATTGTGCATGCATTCAATTACATACTGGAAAATAGGGGGTGCTCACTTTTCCGGTTAGGCTACATTCACATCTCCGGTGAACGTTTCTAGCAGGCTGTTCTGGCAGAGAACAGCCTGCCAGCGTTTACTGGATCCAACGTTGCCGGATCCTTGTTGACTACAATCGGATCTATAAAAAATATATACACCACCGGCGCTAATTGCACAAAGATAAGCAGCAGTGTCCAAACAGCTCCGCAATAACTTATCAGGGGCTAAATAAATCACTTGTATAAAAGTAAAAAGACACCGCGCTCAGCCTATTAATCCTGACCCTTATTAACCTCAGGCTCTGACTGTGTAGGACCTGTCCACCTCAGTTTAAAACATCAAGATTACCTTGTTTCTGATATGTGGGATCAGGGGACCACCTTCTCCGGCGTCCCAATATACACAAATTCTTCTGCGCAGAGGTAATAGCAGGTAAAACAGGCTGCATGGAGTTCGCCCCGGCCGGTAGCGAGACTCCACTTGTACTTACGCTCATGCTCGCAATGGGAGCTGGTGACGTCACCTCTTGAGCAGCCCGTAGTTCAATATTAATAGGCTGAGCGTGGTGTCTTTTTACTTTTATACAAGTGATTTATTTATACAATGGGATCTAGCAGTGATCCTCCACTTTCGAGCATACTGTAAATGGCAGGTTTGCATGCAATGTTTCTTGTCTGTTTGACAGCCGGTGTTTATGCCAGATAAGGCTGCCGGAACATATGTAACAGAGGTGTGAACACAGCCTTACTTAAACCTGGGAGACAGAGAGATACCACTTATTTATCTTCAGATATAAAAAATTGGGCAGGTTGTCTAATCTTCCCCTGGAGGTTCTCCAGTCTTATCCTATCGACTGCTTATCATAAAAACTATAGAATTATCGTAATAATTAAACGTGATATTCTTGGCAAATACATTTTGTACAAAATTATCTGTGCCTGGTCGCCGACGACAAGGTGATCTCTTTAGGACAGGAACCTATACAGTCCCTGACAAAAGTCTTGTCACTTCTCTATTTTGTAGAAACTCCTGCTATTAACCTGACTTTTAATTAATCAATTGGTTTTAGAAATAGCTCATATGAAAAGCTAAAGCCCTCCCAAATGATGTTTAATGCACTGAAATAAATTAGTTTCACTGAAAAAAGATTTATCATTTAATCAAGACAGAAAGGTCAAATTTTGGCAAGACAAAAGTTTTGTCGCCTATACAGAAATTGAACAACTTTACTGCAAATCCAAAAATATGTCAGCAAATTTAGTAGTGGTGCTGTGAGATCCAAATTTAATATCTTGTATGACTTCCATGAGCTTGAAGGACAGCATCCATGCGGTTTGGCAAGGATTCATACAATTTATTGATGAAGTCATCAGGAATAGCAAAGAAAACAGTCTTGCATGCCTCCCAGAGTTCAGCAATATTCTTTGGTTTCGTCTTCCATGCTTCCTCTTTCATCCTACACCACATATGCTCAATGATGTTCATGTCTGGTGACTGGGCTGGCCAATCCTGGAGCATCTTGATCTTTTTCGCCTTAAGGAACTTTGATGTGGAGATGGAAGTATGCGATGGAGCACCATCCTGCTGCAGAATTTGGCCTTTTTAATGGTTGGGAATATAAGAGGTAGCTAAGATTTCTTGGTATTTTAGACTATTGATGTTGCCTTCCACCCTGCAGATCCCTCACACACCCCCATACTGGATGTAACCCCAGACCATGATTTTGCCTCCACCAAACTTCACTGTTTTCTGGGTAAATCTCGGCACCATTCAGGTTCCAGTAGGTCTCCTGCAATATTTGCGGCGACTGTGGTGTAATTCAACAGAAGATTCCTCTGAAAAATCCACCTTCTGCCACTTTTCCAGCGTCCATCCTTAGCATGCTGTGGCCCTTGGCAAATGCCACACGGTTTTTCAATTGTCTTTTGTTTAGTGCTGGCTTATGGGCACTGATTCGACCATGGAGGCCATTTCGAGAAAGAATCCGACAAACTGTTCTGGTTGACACAGGGACTTCAGGTTACCAGGTCTCGTGGAGTTCTGCTGCAGTGGAAAATGGGCTGGCCTTGGATTTTCGAGCCAACAAACGGTCCTCTCAAACTGTTGTCTTGCGGGGTCGGCCTGACCTGGCCTTGTCCAAAACGTCTCCAGTCTCTTCAAATCTTTTTTTTATCCTCTGAACTTGACGCTGAGACACATTGAAGGTGTCTGCCACATCAGCAGTTGATCTGGTCTTCAGCCTCTTGATAATCAACACTTTAGTCTCCGGTTGAATCTTAGGCATGTTTGCAGAGATCTAGTTGCAGTTGATGTGAAGGTCTAGTGTACTGGGGTTCTTTTTATACACACACCTGAGACCTAATTGATTCATTATTAGTCACAGGTGAAGCTCATATGACAAGGCGACAACACTTATGTCTTGGCAAAAATTGACTCAATGGGCTTTACCAAGCTGTGAATATTAGAATACTTTTTGGCAGTTTCGTTTTGCGCTGAAACATTATTACAAAAGCTGTTGGGAATAAAATTACCCTTTTCTTGTAACAAAATCTTGATTACAAATATATTTTAGCGGCACTTCAGGTCAATTTGTACACAAGCGACAAGACTTTTGTCAAGGACTGTAGTACACTAAATACTACCTCTGTTGATTCCATACTGGCTTTCATTACATTCAGGGAGCCCACAATGTACTATATCTCTTTTGGTGCCAAAATGGCTTTATTTGTGTTTGCAGAGTGCTGGTGCATGTTTATATACAGACATGGTAATATTAGAAAAAGCAGTGGCTTGTTCTTAACAAGTGTTCAAAAGTTATCCCTTTTTTTGTAAGCAGAAGCTCTACAGTATGGTACTAGATAAACAGTAGATGTTCAGCTCTATATGGGTAGTAATAGCGGCATAAGAAGCAGCATAGTATGGAACCTTGAAATCTGTCTAAAATGCAGGAGATGTATGGAATCTTTGCAGCAGTTTTTAGGAAAAAATAAGCACAGGAGAAATAGGACATCATCTGGGTCATACAAAAATATATACTACTGTCACGACTGCTATCCCAGCAGCAGTCGTGTCGCACCAGACGGAGGGGAAGGGGGACCCTTATCTACGGATGGGAATAGTATGGCCACCCCTGACTAACCCTGAGCTGGCACCTGTCTGCCCTGATACCCTAGACGGGGTGGGAACCCGTGCGGCGAGCAGGATGCCTAAACCCTCAGTCACCCTAACAAGCCTAGAGTGGGGAAAGGCCGATGGGAGCACTAGTCACCATCACTCATGTCTAGGAGAACAGCAGGGGAAGACAGCAACAAACAAACTATAGCAGAGATAGACTTATCCAGTCACGAGCAGAGAGGCGATCCCAATCACGACAGTCCACGCCGGACAAGAGCTCCACAGCAACACCATCAAACGATCTCCTTCAAAGCTCAGAATAGAACTGGAAGTAAGGACTATATCTGGCAATGACTGCAAGTGAAACTGAAACTAATATAGTAGCTGGGAGTGCCAGACAGGACTCACCTGAGAAGGATGCCTACAAACTCCCAGTCAGGACAAAAAGGTTCACAAGGCAAAACCCGGATGACATACCCTGAACCATGGAGCAAACTCACAAGCTATCGCGAGTAGCAAGTCGCTGCGACCTTCCCCTCCCAGACCTGTCTGGATCAGTCACAGTCGTGACAACTGCAATGGATACACAAAAATTGCTTATTTACACACTTATAATGGTAGAAAAACTGTAAAATGTTTTTGGGGAAAGAAAAACTGGTGCAATTGGACATCCCCTGGGTGTGACAACAGTATACACTATTACTCTGCTTTTGATGCGCTAATATATGTTTATTGTACACCTATAAACTGTAGAATCTTTGCAAAAGGTGCAATTGTGCAGCTTATGTGGCATGTTATCTATTTCTGGTGACACTTTTGAACTATAGAAGCTTTGCAACAGGTTTCTGGATAAAAAAAGGCTGGCTGCTGCACATTAAAAAAAGAGTACTGTCTCTTTAAAAGCATATGTCTTGTGCAGTGCAGCTCTAGTACAGACCCACATTACTGTCACAACCAGACAGTTGAGAAGCTCTGACAGGAGCTTTCCAGATCCTCCTCCTTGAGTTTCTTTGTTTTGGTTAAGTTCCTCATCTCGTTAGTCTATCTCAGCTGTCATGCAGTTGGACTGATTGCTTCCCTTTAAGTTCCTCCCCATGATGCATTAGGTTGCGGCTTATACAACTTCCTGGAGTGTGTGTGCATGCTGTTTCTATTCCTCAGTCCTCTGCAAGATAAGTGCTGTTCCTTTATTTGTGATTTTCTGTCTGCTGGATTTTCAGGTGACCCTGACTCCCTCCGTGTCTAGTGTAGGGAGCCGGTGGTCGTGTCCCCTCACTATTGTAGGGTCTTCAGGTATTAGATAGCCGAGGTACGTGGATATGCGCCCATCCACCTTTGGGGTGTTCGCATAGGCTGAGCAATTAGGGAGAGTGGCAGGTCTCATGTAGGGGTCTCCCTTTTGTTCCTTAGTTGTGGATCCAGTGAGTCATTAATTGTATTGCATTGTCTTGTTTCCTGTACACCATCCGTGACATTATAAGCCGCCAAAACCGTCTCAAGCATGGATCCGGTTTCACTTTTGGCTGAGCGCTTCCAGGGTCTTTCATTGGAGGTAGCTGATCTCCGTAAGACTTTTTCTCAGTTTCAAGTGACCGGTTCAGCTTGCGTTCATGGAGTTTGTTCTGAGCCTAAGATCTCGCTCCCGGATACGTTCTCCGGGGGTAGTGAGTATTTTGTGCGTTTTAGAGAGGCTTGCAAACTCCATTTTCGCCTTCTTCCCCATTCCTCTGGTGATGAAGAACGGAGGGTGGGGATCATTATATCGCTGCTCAGGGGTAACGCTCAATCCTGGGCCTTTTCGCTGCCGGAGGGGGCACGGCCCCTCCGTTCAGTGGATGAATTCTTTTTAGCCCTGGGTCAGATATATGATGATCCGGATCGTATTACTCTGGCTGAGTCTAGACTACGTCTGTTATGCCAGGGTAAACAATCCGCAGAGATATACTGCTCAGAATTTCGGAGATGGGCAGCTGATACTGGTTGGAATGATGCTGCACTCCGAAGTCAATTTTGCCATGGTCTTTCAGAGGGATTGAAAGATGCATTTGCCTTTCATGAGAGACCTACCTCCTTGGATTCTGCCATGTCTCAGGCCGTTCGTATTGACAGGCGTCTTAGAGAGAGAGGAGCGATCTCTCCTTCCTGTCATACTCAGTCCCGGGACAGTGCAGTGGTCTCTTTCTGTGCGCAGGGGTCTCAGTCGCTGTCAGCCCCTTCTGAGCAGGAGCCCATGCAGCTGGGGTTGATTGCCTCTGACAATAGAAGATTCAGCCCGCATGGGAGGGTTTGTTTTTGTTGTGGAGGTATAAATCATTTGGCAAATGTTTGTCCCTCTAGGAGATTCAGGCAGTCTTCTGGGAGTAATAAAGAAACAAAAAGGAAAAAATCTTTTAAAAATGTTCCGTCTGTTACTATTGGCAGGGTTGAGGCGGAAATTGAAGGTTTTCCGTTTGCTTGTAGTTCCCGTTTTGTCCTGCCTGCTAGGGTGGCGCTAGAGAGCAAGATAATTTTTTGTGAGATTTTTGTGGATAGTGGAGCAGCTGTCAATCTCATTGATAATCAATTTGCAATAACTCATGGTTTCCAGGTATGCACTTTGGGAAAGGATATTCCTGTTTTTGCTATTGATTCCGCTCCACTTTCTCAGAAATCATTAAAGGGCATAGTTCACAATATCCGCTTAATTGTGAGTGATGCTCATGTTGAGGATGTGTCATGTTTCGTCCTTAGCGGTTTGCCTACTCCTCTAGTGTTGGGGCTACCCTGGCTCACTAAACATAACCCCACCATTGATTGGCAAGCGAGGCAAATAAATGGTTGGAGTGACTTTTGCAGAGAGAATTGCCTCATGACATCTGTTTCTGAGGTTTCTACTAAGACTGTACCACCTTTCCTCTCTGAATTTTCGGATGTCTTCTCTGAGAGTGGAGTTCAGGATTTGCCTCCGCACAGGGAGTATGATTGCCCTATTAATCTCATCCCAGGTGCCAAGCTGCCTAAATCTCGTTTATACAATCTTTCCCAACCTGAGAGGGTCGCTATGCGTGCTTATATCTCTGAGAGTCTGAGAAAAGGACACATACGACCCTCGAAGTCACCTGTTGCCGCTGGTTTTTTCTTTGTTAAGAAAAAAGATGGTTCTTTAAGACCTTGTCTGGATTTCAGGGAGCTGAACAGTATCACTATTCGTGACCCTTATCCGCTTCCTCTGATCCCGGACCTGTTTAACCAGGTTGTTGGGGCTAAAGTCTTTTCCAAATTAGACCTAAGAGGGGCATACAACCTGGTCAGGGTCAGAGAAGGAGACGAATGGAAGACCGCTTTCAATACCCCTGAGGGCCATTTTGAGAATTTGGTTATGCCTTTTGGTTTGATGAATGCCCCAGCCGTTTTTCAGCATTTCGTGAACAGCATTTTTTGTCATTTAATGGGAAAATTTGTATTAGTGTATTTGGATGACATTTTGATTTTTTCTCCTGATTTCAAGACTCATAAGGAACATTTACGTCAGGTCTTGCTCATCCTGCGGGAGAATAAATTATACGCGAAACTGGAAAAATGTGTGTTTGCGGTTCCAGAAATTCAATTTCTGGGGTTTCTTCTCTCCGCTTCTGGTTTTCGCATGGACCCCTAGAAGGTCTGCGCTGTGCTTGAGTGGGAGATTCCTGAGAATCAGAAGGCGCTGATGCGTTTTTTGGGCTTTGCCAATTATTACAGGAAATTTATTTTGAATTATTCCTCTGTTGTTAAACCACTCACTGATATGACCAGAAAGGGGGTAGATTTTTCTTCCTGGTCGGTAGAGGCGCGTAAGGCCTTTTCTAATATCAAGGAGAGTTTTGCTTCCGCTCCCATCCTGGTACAACCTGATATTTCGTTACCCTTCATAGTTGAGGTTGATGCTTCTGAGGTAGGGGTGGGTGCGGTCTTGTCTCAGGGTTCCTCTCCTGCCAAATGGCAACCATGTGCCTTTTTCTCGAAGAAACTCTCCTCCGCAGAGAGAAATTATGATGTGGGAGATAGGGAATTGTTGGCCATCAAGTTGGCTTTTGAGGAATGGCGCCATTGGCTAGAGGGAGCCAGACACCCTATTACCGTGTTTACTGACCATAAAAATCTGGCCTACTTGGAGTCAGCCAAGCGTCTGAACCCAAGACAGGCCAGATGGTCTTTGTTCTTTTCAAGGTTTAATTTTGTTGTCACGTTCCGCCCTGGGGTTAAGAATGTGAAGGCAGATGCCCTGTCACGTTGTTTTCCGGGAGGTGGGAATTTTGAAGACCTGGGTCCTATTTTGGCTGAAGGTGTGGTGGTCTCTGCTCTTTTTCCTGAATTGGAGGCAGAGGTGCAGGCAGCCCAGTCAGAGGCTCCTGATCTTTGTCCTCCTGGGAGGTTGTTTGTGCCTCTCGCTTTGAGACTTAAAGATTTTTAAGGAACACCACGATACGGTCCTTGCTGGGCACCCGGGGGCAAGAGCCACACTGGATCTCATCGCTCGGAGATTCTGGTGGCCTGCGCTTCGTAAGTCGGTTGAGGGTTTTGTGGCAGTTTGCTAGACTTGCGCTCGTGCCAAAGTCCCTCATTCACGGCCATCAGGTCCTCTCCTTCCCTTACCCATTCCTTCCCATCCTTGGACACATCTGTCCATGGACTTCATAACGGACTTGCCTCGTTCCTCGGGGAAGACTGTGATTCTGGTGGTGGTGGACCGTTTTAGCAAAATGGTGCATTTCATCCCTTTTCCTGGTTTGCCCAATGCTAAGACGCTGGCGCAGGCATTTATTGACCACATTGTCAAATTGCATGGTATTCCTTCAGACATAGTCTCTGATAGGAGCACGCAGTTTGTTTCCAGATTCTGGAAGGCTTTCTGTTCTCGCTTGGGGGTTCGGTTGTCATTCTCTTCTGCTTTCCACCCGCAGTTGAATGGCCAGACAGAGCGCGTCAATCAGACTCTGGAGACATATCTGCGCTGTTTTGTGGCGGAGAATCAGGAGGATTGGTGTTCTTTTTTGTCCCTTGCTGAGTTTGCTTTAAATAACCGTCGTCAGGAGTCCTCTGATAAGTCACCATTTTTTGGTGCATATGGGTTTCATCCGCAGTTTGGGACTTTCTCGGGAGAGGGGTCTTCTGGTTTACCTGATGAGGACAGATTCTCCTCGTCTTTGTCATCTATTTGGCAAAAGATTCAGGATAATCTAAAGAGCATGGGTGAGAGATATAAGCGTGTGGCAGATAAGAGACGTGTGCCTGGTCCGGACCTGAATGTTGGTGATCTGGTGTGGTTGTCTACCAAGAATATCAAATTGAAGGTTCCCTCCTGGAAGTTGGGTCCTAGGTTTATTGGGCCTTACAAGATCCTGTCTGTCATCAATCCTGTTGCCTACCGTCTTGATCTTCCTCAGACTTGGAAGATCCATAATGTTTTTCATAAGTCCTTATTGAGACCTTATGTTCAACCTATTGTACCCTCGCCTTTGCCTCCTCCTCCGATTATGGTTGATGGAAATCTTGAATTTCAGGTCTCTAGGATTGTGGATTCTCGTCTTGTCCACGGTTCCCTCCAGTACCTCGTTCATTGGGAGGGTTATGGTCCTGAGGAGAGGATGTGGGTCCCAGTGACGGACATTAAGGCCACTCGTCTCATCAGGGATTTCCATAGGTCCCATCTTGAGAAGGTGGGCCCTGAGTGTCCGGAGTCCACTCGTAGAGGGAGGAGTACTGTCACAACCAGACAGTTGAGAAGCTCTGACAGGAGCTTTCCAGATCCTCCTCCTTGAGTTTCTTTGTTTTGGTTAAGTTCCTCATCTCGTTAGTCTATCTCAGCTGTCATGCAGTTGGACTGATTGCTTCCCTTTAAGTTCCTCCCCATGATGCATTAGGTTGCGGCTTATACAACTTCCTGGAGTGTGTGTGCATGCTGTTTCTATTCCTCAGTCCTCTGCAAGATAAGTGCTGTTCCTTTATTTGTGATTTTCTGTCTGCTGGATTTTCAGGTGACCCTGACTCCCTCCGTGTCTAGTGTAGGGAGCCGGTGGTCGTGTCCCCTCACTATTGTAGGGTCTTCAGGTATTAGATAGCCGAGGTACGTGGATATGCGCCCATCCACCTTTGGGGTGTTCGCATAGGCTGAGCAATTAGGGAGAGTGGCAGGTCTCATGTAGGGGTCTCCCTTTTGTTCCTTAGTTGTGGATCCAGTGAGTCATTAATTGTATTGCATTGTCTTGTTTCCTGTACACCATCCGTGACAATTACTCTAACTGCCCCTATCTTGTCCCTAATGATAAAACATGACTTTCTACTTAGTAATTCAATGTAAATATACTGTATCTTCTTCTGAATTCCTACCCTGTCCCTGCAAGACCCTAAGATTGCAAGCTTGTGTGTCTAATTGGTGTTGGCAAAAGAGATGGCAGACATGTCCTATCACATCAGTGGTGCAGCTCACTATCGTGTCTGTAGAGGGAAGTGCCATATGGGCATATATGTATGGATATATATATATACATACACTCACCTAAAGAATTATTAGGAACACCATACTAATAAGGTGTTGGACCCCCTTTTGCCTTCAGAACTGCCTTAATTCTACGTGGCATTGATTCCACAAGGTGCTGATAGCATTCTTTAGAAATGTTGGCCCATATTGATAGGATAGCATCTTGCAGTTGATGGAGATTTGAGGGATGCACATCCAGGGCACGAAGCTCCCGTTCCACCACATCCCAAAGATGCTCTATTGGGTTAGGATCTGGTCACTGTGGGGGCCATTTTAGTACAGTGAACTCATTGTTATGTTCAAGAAACCAATTTGAAATGATTCGAGCTTTGTGACATGGTGCATTATCCTGCTGGAAGTAGCCATCAGAGGATGGGTACATGGTGGTCATGAAGGGATGGACATGGTCAGAAACAATGCTCAGGTAGCCCGTGGCATTTAAATGATGCCCAATTGGCACTAAGGGGCCTAAAGTGTGCCCAGTAAACATCCCCCACACCATTACACCACCACCACCAGCCTGCACAGTGGTAACAAGGCATGATGGATACATGTTCTCATTCTGTTTACGTCAAATTCGGACGCTACCATTTGAATGTCTCAACAGAAATCGAGACTCATCAGACCAGGCAACATTTTTCCAGTCTTCAACAGTCCAATTTTGGTGAGCTCGTGCAAATTGTAGCCTCTTTTTCCTATTTGTAGTGGAGATGAGTGGTACCCGGTGGGGTCTTCTGCTGTTGTAGCCCATCCGCCTCAAGGTTGTGCGTGTTGTGGCTTCACAAATGCTTTGCTGCATACCTCGGTTGTAACGAGTGGTTATTTCAGTCAACGTTGCTTTTCTATCAGCTTGAATCAGTCTGCCCATTCTCCTCTGACCTCTAGCATCCACAAGTCATTTTTGCCCACAGGACTGCCGCATACTGGATGTTTTTCCCTTTTCACACCATTCTTTGTAAACCCTAGAAATGGTTGTGCATGAAAATCCCAGTAACTGAGCAGATTGTGAAATACTCAGACCGGCCCGTCTGGCACCAACAACCATGCCACGCTCAAAATTGCTTAAATCACCTTTCTTTCCTATTCTGACATTCAGTTTGGAGTTCAGGAGATTGTCTTGACCAGGATCACACCCCTAAATGCATTGAAGCAACTGCCATGTGATTGGTTGACTAGATAATTGCATTAATGAGAAATAGAACAGGTGTTCCTAATAATTCTTTAGGTGAGTTTATATTAGTTCTCCAAAAAAGAGGCAGCACTCCGGTATATTTAAGGTGAAAGACCCGCTTTATTTTCCCTCTGCCTCTTTTTAGGAGAACTATAACCACTGATGACTGCTTTGTCCGCGGTCTGAGGAAATTGCACCTGGATTGACAACATTGTGCTGTTTTTCTTTGTTGGATATACAGTACAGACCAAAAGTTTGGACACACCTTCTCATTCAAAGAGTTTTCTTTATTTTCATGACTATGAAAATTGTAGATTCACACTGAAGGCATCAAAACTATGAATTAACACATGTGGAATTATATACATAACAAACAAGTGTGAAACAACTGAAAATATGTCATATTCTAGGTTCTTCAAAGTAGCCACCTTTTGCTTTGATTACTGCTTTGCGCACTCTTGGCATTGTCTTGATGAGCTTCAAGAGGTAGTCCAGTGAAATGGTTTTCACTTCACAGGTGTGCCCTGTCAGGTTTAATAAGTGGGATTTCTTGCCTTATAAATGGGGTTGGGACCATCAGTTGCGTTGAGGAGAAGTCAGGTGGATACACAGCTGATAGTCCTACTGAATAGACTGTTAGCATTTGTATTATGGCAAGAAAAAAGCAGCTAAGTAAAGAAAAACGAGTGGCCATCATTACTTTAAGAAATGAAGGTCAGTCAGTCAGCCGAAAAATTGGGAAAACTTTGAAAGTAAGGGCTATTTGACCATGAAGGAGAGTGATGGGGTGCTGCGCCAGATGACCTGGCCTCCACAGTCACCGGACCTGAACCCAATCAAGATGGTTTGGGGTGAGCTGGACCGCAGAGTGAAGGCAAAAGGGCCAACAAGTGCTAAGCATCTCTGGGAACTCCTTCAAGACTGTTGGAAGACCATTTCAGGTGACTACCTCTTGAAGCTCATCAAGAGAATGCCAAGAGTGTGCAAAGCAGTAATCAAAGCAAAAGGTTGCTACTTTGAAGAACCTAGAATATGATATATTTTCAGTTGTTTCACACTTGTTTGTTATGTATATAATTCCACATGTGTTAATTCATAGTTTTGATGCCTTCATAGTCATGAAAATAAAGAAAACTCTTTGAATGAGAAGGTGTGTCCAAACTTTTGGTCTGTACTGTATATATAATCCAAAAAACGGACAGCACATCCAGTAGAAAAAAACTGTGGTTTATTCACCCATGTGGTACAGTGAAGCAACGTTTCGGCTCAAACATGCTTGAGAAAGGCTCTGTGTTTGAGCCGAAACGTTGACTCACTGTACCACATGGGTGAATAAACCACAATTTTTTCTACTGGATGTGCTGCCTGTTTTTTGGATTATTGTATTGGGTAAGGAGCTACACCCTTGGACAAAGCACACAACGTATTACCTGGTTATTGGTGCTGCCATCTTTTCCATTTATATATGTATATATATTGTAAGGGGTTACACTCTAAGGTAGGGCGGCGATGACAGATTCTCTTGCAGACCACAGGGTTAAAGTCCAAGTGTTGCTTTATTTATCACACTCCGGCAATACAGGCAACCCCAGTTATGATTCACTGGGTAAGGTGAAGGTCCAGCATCACAAAACATAAACCAAACCAAACACCTGCCCATCTGGGCTCTACCTAAACATATAGGTTTCCCCGACTCACCTCTAAGTACCACTTAGTGTCAGGGTCTCAGGCTCCAAGCCTTAGCAGGTTCCACTCATTAAGCATCAGTCCACACAGGGGAGAGATCAGGCTTTGCATAGCCTTGTGGCCCCTTAGTCTGAGACCACACACAGAGCCTCTGCTCCAGTATCACAGACACTCACCCTTCTCCCAGACTGACCTACTCTGAGGCGCTTTATGCCAGCCTGATTACAGCAGGCCTCATCTGCCATCACCTCAGGTAGAAAGGAAAACCCATACTGGAAGGGTGTGGACTGGCAACTCCCTCTACCAAGCCTAGCCGCCAGTTCAAGTAAAATCCAGCCCAGAAAATGTATACAAAAATGTCTCAGCAAACTATGCTTTGCTGAGACTACTGCCACTCTCTGAATTTTATCTGTCTCAGCCATCTGAGGTACCTTAAAGGGAACCTGTCACCGGGATTTTGTGTACAGAGCTGAGGCCATAAGTGGCTAGATGGCCGCTAGCACATCCGCAATACCCAGTCCCCATAGCTCTGTGTGCTTTTATTGTGTAAAAAAACTGATTTTAAATATATGCAAAATAACCTGAGATGAGTCCTGTCCCTGAGATGAATCACGTACAGGACTCATCTCAGGTTAATTTGTATATGTATCAAATCGTTTTTTTACACAATAAAAGCACACAGAGCTATGGGGACTGGGTATTGCGGATATGCTAGCGGCTATCTAGCAACCCATGTCCTCAGCTCTATACCCAAAATTCCGGTGACAGGTTGGTTGCACAGTTTTAGCTGGTCAAGTTATTTGTAGTGACCGTAAAAGCAGACTTTTTGTTCTGGGTTGAAAAAGCATTCCCAAATTTGCCATTCTGAAAATAACTAGTTTGTGGTATTTGAGGCCTACTTGAAATCTATCCCAAAAATAAAAACTTACATTGAAGGTATTGATAGTGTCATTCAGAAAAACCTAAGACACACGCTAGCGTGCTGATAGAAGTGTCATTCTGTGATTAAACCTATAACTGTCACACAGCGCAAAAAAAACAGGTCTCACATCTCTATTCAACCAAATCTGCACAGTTTTAGCTGGTCAAGTTATTTGTAGTGACCGTAAAAGCAGACTTTTTGTTCTGGATTGAAAAAGCATTCCCAAATTTGCCATTCTCAAAATAACTAGTTTGTGGTATTTGAGGCCCACTTGAAATCTATCCCAAAAAGAAAATCTTACATTGAAGGTATTGATAGTGTCATTCAGAAAAACCTAAGACACACGCTAGCGTGCTGATAGAAGTGTCATTCTGTGATTAAACCTATAACTGTCACACAGCGCAAAAAAAAACAGGTCTCACATCTCTATTCAACCAAATCTGCACAGTTTTAGCTGGTCAAGTTATTTGTAGTGACCGTAAAAGCAGACTTTTTGTTCTGGGTTGAAAAAGCATTCCCAAATTTGCCATTCTCAAAATTGTGGTGAACGGGAACAATGAGGAAAACATCTAATAAGGGACGCGGACGCGGACGTGGACATGGTCGTGGTGGTGTTAGTGGACCCTCTGGTGCTGGGAGAGGACGTGGCCATTCTGCCACAGCCACACGTCCTAGTGAACCAACTACCTCAGGTCCCAGTAGCCAGCAGAATTTACAGCGATATTTGGTGGGGCCCAATGCCGTTCTAAGGATGGTAAGGCCTGAGCAGGTACAGGCATTAGTCAATTGGGTGGCCGACAGTGGATCCAGCACGTTCACATTATCTCCCACAGAGTCTTCTGCAGAAAGCGCACAGATGGCGCATGAAAACCAAGCCCATCGGTCTGTCACATCACCCCCATGCATATCAGGGAAACTGTCTGAGCCTCAAGTTATGCAGCAGTCTCTTATGCTGTTTGAAGACTCTGCTGCCAGGGTTTCCCAAGGGCATCCACCTAGCCCTCCCCCAGGGGTGGAAGAGATAGAATGCACTAACGCACAACCACCTATTTTTCCTGATGAGGACATGGGAATATCATCCTTCCGCCGCCAAGGATCGCAGGGCAACATTCTTTGCCTCCTGTCTCCTCCTCCTCCTACTCAGCTTCCTCCTCCTCTTCTTCCACCTGCTCATCCAGTCAGCCACACACCTTCACCACCAACTTCAGCACAGCACGGGGTAAACGTCAGCAGGCCATTCTGAAACTCATATGTTTGGGGGACAGGCCCCACACCGCACAGGAGTTGTGGCGGGGTATAGAACAACAGACCGACGAGTGGTTGCTGCCGGTGAGCCTCAAGCCCGGCCTGGTGGTGTGCGATAATGGGCGAAATCTCGTTGCAGCTCTGGGACTAGCCGGTTTGACGCACATCCCTTGCCTGGCGCATGTGCTGAATTTGGTGGTGCAGAAGTTCATTCGCAACTACCCCGACATGTCAGAGCTGCTGCATAAAGTGCGGGCCGTCTGTTCGCGCTTCCGGCGTTCACACCCTGCCGCTGCTCGCCTGTCTGCGCTACAGCGTAACTTCGGCCTTCCCGCACACCGCCTCATATGCGACGTGCCCACCAGGTGGAACTCCACCTTGCATATGCTGGACAGACTGTGCGAGAAGCAGCAGGCCATAGTGGAGTTTCAGCTGCAGCACGCACGGGTCAGTCGTACTGCGGATCAGAAACACTTCACCACCAATGACTGGGCCTCCATGCGAGACCTGTGTGCCCTGTTGCGCTGTTTCGAGTACTCCACCAACATGGCCAGTGGCGATGACGCCGTTATCAGCGTTACAATACCACTTCTATGTCTCCTTGAGAAAACACTTAGGGCGATGATGGAAGAGGAGGTGGCCCAGGAGGAAGAGGAGGAAGAGGGGTCATTTTTAGCACTTTTAGGCCAGTCTCTTCAAAGTGACTCAGAGGGAGGTTTTTTGCAACACCAGAGGCCAGGTACAAATGTGGCCAGACAGGGCCCACTACTGGAGGACGAGGAGGACGAGGATGAGGAGGAGGTGGAGGAGGATGAGGATGAAGCATGTTCACAGCGGGGTGGCACCCAAAGCAGCTCGGGCCCATCACTGGTGCGTGGCTGGGGGGAAACACAGGACGATGACGATACGCCTCCCACAGAGGACAGCTTTTCCTTACCTCTGGGCAGCCTGGCACACATGAGCAACTACATGCTGCAGTGGCTGCGCAACGACAGCAGAGTTGCCCACATTTTAACGTGTGCAGACTACTGGGTTGCCACCCTGCTGGATCCCCGGTACAAAGACAATGTGCCCACCTTACTTCCTACACTGGAGCGTGATAGGAAGATGCGCGAGTACAAGCGCACGTTGGTAGACGCGCTACTGAGAGCATTCCCAAATGTCACAGGGGAACCAGTGGAAGCCCAAGGCGAAGGCAGAGGAGGAGCAAGAGGTCGCCAACGCAGCTGTGTCACGCCCAGCTCCTCTGAGGGCAGGGTTAGCATGGCAGAGATGTGGAAAAGTTTTGTCAACACGCAACAGCTAAGTGCACCACCACCTGATACGGAACGTGTTAGCAGGAGGCAACATTTCACTAACATGGTGGAACAGTACCTGTGCACACCCCTCCACGTACTGACTGATGGTTCGGCCCCATTCAACTTCTGGGTCTCCAAATTGTCCACGTGGCCAGAGCTAGCCTTTTATGCCTTGGAGGTGCTGGCCTGCCCGGCGGCCAGCGTTTTGTCTGAACGTGTATTCAGCACGGCAGGGGGCGTCATTACAGACAAACGCAGCCGCCTGTCTACAGCCAATGTGGACAAGCTGACGTTCATAAAAATGAACCAGGCATGGATCCCACAGGACCTGTCCATCCCTTGTGCAGATTAGATATTAACTACCTCCCCTTAACAATATATTATTCTACTCCAGGGCACTTCCTCATTCAATACTATTTTTAATTTCATTTTACCATTATATTGCGGGGCAACCCAAAGTTGAATGAACCTCTCCTCTGTCTGGGTGCCGGGGCCTAAATGTGTGACAGTGGCCTGTTCCAGTGGTGGGTGACGTGAAGCCTGATTCTCTGCTATGACATGAATACAGATTCTGCGCTGACATAAGGCCAGATTCTCTGTTACGGGACCGCTCTCCTCTGCCTGGGTGCCTGGGCCTAAATGTGTGACAGTGGCCTATTCCAGTGGTGGCTGACGTGAAGCCTGATTCTCTGCTATGATATGAAGACAGATTCTGCGCTGACATAAGGCCAGATTCTCTGTTACGGGACCGCTCTCCTCTGTCTGGGTGCCGGGGCCTAAATGTGTGACAGTGGCCTGTTCCAGTGGTGGGTGACGTGAAGCCTAATTCTCTGCTATGACATGAATACAGATTCTGCGCTGACATAAGGCCAGATTCTCTGTTACGGGACCTCTCTCCTCTGCCTGGGTGCCTGGGCCTAAATGTGTGACAGTGGCCTGTTCCAGTGGTGGGTGACGTGAAGCCTGATTCTCTGCTATGACATGAAGACTGATTCTGCGCTGACATAAGGCCAGATTCTCTGTTACGGGACCTCTCTCCTCTGCCTGGGTGCCTGGGCCTAAATGTGTGACAGTGGCCTGTTCCAGTGGTGGCTGACGTGAAGCCTGATTCTCTGCTATGACATGAAGACAGATTCTGCGCTGACATAAGGCCAGATTCTCTGTTACGGGACCGCTCTCCTCTGTCTGGGTGCCGGGGCCTAAATGTGTGACAGTGGCCTGTTCCAGTGGTGGGTGACGTGAAGCCTGATTCTCTGCTATGACATGAAGACAGATTCTGCGCTGACATAAGGCCAGATTCTCTGTTACGGGACCGCTCTCCTCTGTCTGGGTGCCGGGGCCTAAATGTGTGACAGTGGCCTATTCCAGTGGTGGCTGACGTGAAGCCTGATTCTCTGCTATGACATGAAGACAGATTCTGCGCTGACATAAGGCCAGATTCTATGTTACGGGACCGCTCTCCTCTGTCTGGGTGCCGGGGCCTAAATGTGTGACAGTGGCCTGTTCCAGTGGTGGGTGACGTGAAGCCTAATTCTCTGCTATGACATGAATACAGATTCTGCGCTGACATAAGGCCAGATTCTCTGTTACGGGACCTCTCTCCTCTGCCTGGGTGCCTGGGCCTAAATGTGTGACAGTGGCCTGTTCCAGTGGTGGGTGACGTGAAGCCTGATTCTCTGCTATGACATGAAGACTGATTCTGCGCTGACATAAGGCCAGATTCTCTGTTACGGGACCTCTCTCCTCTGCCTGGGTGCCTGGGCCTAAATGTGTGACAGTGGCCTGTTCCAGTGGTGGCTGACGTGAAGCCTGATTCTCTGCTATGACATGAAGACAGATTCTGCGCTGACATAAGGCCAGATTCTCTGTTACGGGACCGCTCTCCTCTGTCTGGGTGCCGGGGCCTAAATGTGTGACAGTGGCCTGTTCCAGTGGTGGGTGACGTGAAGCCTGATTCTCTGCTATGACATGAATACAGATTCTGCGCTGACATAAGACCAGATTCTCGGTTACGGGACCTCTCTCCTCTGCCTGGGTGCCTGGGCCTAAATGTGTGACAGTGGCCTGTTCCAGTGGTGGCTGACGTGAAGCCTGATTCTCTGCTATGACATGAAGACAGATTCTGCGCTGACATAAGGCCAAATTCTATGTTACGGGACCGCTCTCCTCTGTCTGGGTGCCGGGGCCTAAATGTGTGACAGTGGCCTGTTCCAGTGGTGGGTGACGTGAAGCCTGATTCTCTGCTATGACATGAATACAGATTCTGCGCTGACATAAGTCCAGATTCTCTGTTACAGGACCTCTCTCCTCTGCCTGGGTGCCTGTGCCTAAATGTGTGACAGTGGCCTGTTCCAGTGGTGGGTGACGTGAAGCCTGATTCTCTGCTATGACATGAAGACAGATTCTGTGCTGACATAAGGCCAGATTCTCTGTTACGGGACCTCTCACCTCTGTCTGGGTGCCGGGGCCTAAATATGTGACAGTGGCCTGTTCCAGTGGTGGGTGACGTGAAGCCTGATTCTCTGCTATGACATGAAGACTGATTCTGCGCTGACATAAGGCCAGATTCTCTGTTACGGGACCTCTCTCCTCTGTCTGGGTGCCGGGGCCTAAATGTGTGACAGTGGCCTGTTCCAGTGGTGGGTGACGTGAAGCCTGATTCTCTGCTATGACATGAAGACTGATTCTGCGCTGACATAAGGCCAGATTCTCTGTTACGGGACCTCTCTCCTCTGTCTGGGTGCCGGGGCCTAAATGTTTGACAGTGGCCTGTTCCAGTGGTGGGTGACGTGAAGCCTGATTCTCTGCTATGACATGAAGACTGATTCTGTGCTGACATGAAGCCAGATTCTCTGCTATGTCATGAAGAGACTGATTCTCTGCTGACATGAAGCCAGATTCTTTGCTATGGCATGAAGAGACTGATTCTCTGCTGACGTGAAGCCAGATTCTCTGCTATGGGACCTCTGTCCAATTGATATTGGTTAATTTTTATTTTTTTTATTTTTATTTTAATTCATTTCCCTATCCACATTTGTTTGCAGGGGATTTACCTACATGTTGCTGCCTTTTGCAGCCTTCTAGCTCTCTCCTGGGCTGTTTTACAGCCTTTTTAGTGCCGAAAAGTTCGGGTCCCCATTGGAAGTTCGGGTCGGGTTCGGATCCCGAACCCGAACATTTCCGGGAAGTTCGGCCGAACTTCTCGAACCCGAACATCCAGGTGTTCGCTCAACTCTAATCACCTACTAAGCATTCTGTTTTCAGAATGCTATTATTTTCCCTTATAACCATGTTATAAGGGAACATCTACACAACACCGAACCCAAGCCTGAACTTCTGTGAAGAAGTTCGGGTCTGGGTACCACAGTCGGTTTTTTATCACGCGCGTGCAAAACACATTGCACCCGCGCGATAAAAACTGAACATCGGAACGCAATCGCAGTCAAAACTTACTGCAATTGCATTCCTACTCCCGCGGGTTTGCCGCAACACACCGGGAGGCATCCGGAACTAATCCGGACACGCTCGTGTGAATCCAGCCTTAGTCGGCCTGTTTCCTCTCACATGGGTCTCAGCCCTCCACCCCGGCACAAGCCTCATATCCAAATACAGAGATCCCCTCTGCATGAACCCAGCTGTCTTTTAAAGGCAGCTAGGTGTTAACAAAAACCTGGACGGCACCTGCGAACCAGTCAGGTGTTTGACCTTACCTGACTGCTAATTAGTCCAGGAGCACACACTGGGAGGAAAATACCTGCCTCCACATACAATTCCCTTTACTGTGTCACATACTTCCCCCCCCAACCTTGAGGGGGTGAACACATGCATAAACAGTGCATCCGGGACAGTGCCTCCACATTTCCCTGCAACCGGCCTGCTCTGTGCTCCACCGTGAACTCAAAGTTCTGCAGTGACCAGAGCCATCTGGTGACCCAGGACTTCCTCTCTTTGTCCAAGTGGTGACAGGCCACGGCCAACCCCGTATCGCTCCTTCAGAAATGGCTTGTCGCTGAGCCACCTGCACCCAGTATGGCCTTAACAAGATTTTTGCCTGGGGCTCAGTGACAATATCACGGTGGGCTACGGCTAACGAACTCCCTGGCCCCCTGAGTCTGTTTAGCGGAAAAGGCTGTCTGTAATCTTCCCCTAGATGAATCGGCTGCGGGCTGTTCTCATTACAGGTCTCCCTAACCTTCCATGGTTTTAGTAAATTGACATGGTAGACCTGCCATGGCTTTTGCCGACCTGGCTGGCATACATTGTAATTTGTGTCTCCAACTTTCTCTGATGTTTTGTAGGGCCCCTTCCACCTAGCAAGGAACTTACTGTCGACAGGAGGCCCAAAAACCAAAACCGGATCTCCTCGGCTACAGTTACTGACCCCAGATGTTCGATTATAGGCCCGATTCTGGGCTGGCTGAGCTCTCTTCTTATGCTCCCTACCTATCATATTCAGTGGGCTTGTCTCCTCCTCACCCACCAGACCTACCGTGGGCCCCTCCGCCTTGAGATTCTGGTGGTCTAACTTCTCAACTGGGCGAGGCCTCGCTACTGGAGCTTTCCCTATCTCCCGGGGATTAGTATGTACAATGGCCGGCCACAGGGCTGGGAACAACAGAAAGTCTCTTCCTAGTATCACTTTATAGTGCATGCTGGTGGTTACGGCCACCTCATGGATCCGCCTGCTGGCACAGGTGCTTAGGGACACCAGAGCAGTGGAGTACTTTTTTTAATCTCCATGTATGCTGGGCTCCCCAACTTTCCAGCCCGTAAACTCAGTGGGTTGCACCAAGGAATCCCTCACAAGGGTCACCCGACTCCCTGAATCCAGCAGAGCCACCACAGAAGTGACTCCCACCTCCACCTGACACAAAGGTTCGTTATTTAGAGTTTCTGGAGTGTCTGACACACCGACCCTTCTGGCATACCATGACTGTTGATACCCAAAGTTTACGTCCATGGGGTCAACCAGGTGGGGACAGTCGGGTTCCGATCCCCAAAGGGCAAATCCTGTGCGGTTTTTCTCAGCTCAGGCCACCGGGTTTGGGGCGGGAATTTTTGGGATTTTGTTACACCCTTCCCCAGAGTTCCTCCCTGGAGTTTCTCAGTAGCCCCATACTGTTCTACCATGTCCACCATCTCCAGGGGACTAGTAGGAGACGTCTGGCCAACCCAGCGTAGGAGTGGTGGTGACGATGCCATCCAGAATTTGTCAGCTACAATACGGTCCAGCATAGCAGTGGGACTCAGTACGTCAGGCGATAGCAATTTTTGCAAGAGATGCAGCAAATTATAATACTCAGGCCTCAATCAATATTTTGTGGAAGCCAGTATATCAGTACCCTCTATCAATATTTTGTGGAAACAGGTATATAGAACCCAAAATGTAGTATTTGCTGGAAGCCAGTAAATCAAACCGCTTAATCAATATTTGGTGGAAGCCGGTATATCAATACCCTCTATCAGTATTTTGTGGAAACAGGAATATAGAACCCAATAATGAGTATTTGCTGGAAGCTGGAAAAATCAAACCCCTTGAACCTCTTGGGTGCACAGGGCGTACAGGTACGACCTGATGTCCCGGTACTTAAGGACACCTGTACCTGCGCAGCGGGCGGTGATCGGAACAGAGTGCCTGCTGAAATCATTCAGCAGGCACTCTGTGACAATGTCAAGGGGGTTACTGTGACCCCACTGTATCGGCGACCTGCGGTTTGCAGCGCTTTCGGAAGTTTCTGATCCCTGTGGTCCTTGACTGTGGGGATCAGAAACTTCAAAATGACACATCTTTAAATTTTTAACCCTCCCCCTGCAGCCCTCATTGTTATGTGCCGGCCGGCTGGGGGGGTGCAGGCGGTGCAGGCAGGCGCGCAATCATCCCGTCAGCCCCCTCTCATTTCCAGGATGGCTGAGCGGTTTTAGCAGAGTGTCAGCACATTGCTGACACTCGGCTTGAAACGGCTGACATATGTGCTGTGATGTCAGCCATTTAACCCCTTCTATGCCGCGGTCCGTAGGGACCGCTGTATGGAAGGGGTTAACAGGGAGGGAGATCCCTCCCTCTCCCATCGGGGGCTGCTGTGCCGTTTCAGCCCCCGATTCTAGACGGGATCACAGAGGGAAGGGCCCCCCTCCCTCCCCATCACCCGCTGCTCTGTTGTGGCAGCGGGTAATGTTTACCATGGCAACCGGACGCCTTCACAGGCATCCGGCTTGACATGGTAAGGCTAAGTCTGATCAGACTTCTCTTAAAGGCAGAAGTCTAATCAGACTAAGTGTAAAGTGAAAATACAGTACAGTGTACTGTATCGTATTATACAGACATCAGATCCACTGAATCTTCAAGAACCAAGTGGGTCTGGGTCAAATAAAAGTAAAAATAAAGTGAAAAAAAAGTAAAAATATAAAAACACATTCATCACTGATTAAAAATTAAAAAAATAAAATGCACTACACATGTTTGATATCACCGCGTCCATAATGACCTGATCTATGAAACGCTCATGTTACTTTCCCCGCACGGTGAACGCCATAAAAAAAAATATATAAAAACTATGATGAAATTTAAATTTTGCCCACCTTACTTCCCAAAAAAGGTAATAAAAGTGATCAAAAAAGTCGTATATATGCCAAAATGGTACCAATCAAATCGACACCTCATCCCGCAAAAAATGAGCCCCTACATAAGACAGTCGCCCCAAAAAAATATATAAATATGCTTTATTATGTAAAACTGAAACAAAAACCCCAAAAAGTAGTCATATTTGGTATTGTCACGTCCGTAACAACCTGCTCTATATAAATAGCACACAATCTAACCTCAACGATGTAAATAACAAAAAATAAAAACGGTCCCAAAACAGCAATTTTTTTTGTGCAAATTTCTCCATTTTAATCAATTTTTCCAGTAATAAAGCAAGAGTTAGCAGCCAAACAAAACTCAATATTTATTGCCCCAATTCTGTAGTTTGAAGAAACACCCCATATGTGGTCGTAAACTGCTGTATGGCCAAAATGGCAGGGCACAGAAGGAAGGGAGCGCCATATGGTTTTTGGAAGGCACATTTTTCTGGACTGGTTTTTTGACACCATGTCCCATTTGAAGCCCCCCTGATGTATCCCTAGAGTAGAAACTCCAAAAAAGTGACTCCATCTAAGAAACTACACCCCTCAAGGTATTCAAAACTGATTTTACAAACTTTGTTAACCCTTTAGGTGTTCCAAAGGGTTATTGGCAAATGGAAATTTAATTTCAGAATTTATATTTTTTGTTACCTTGCCTCAAAAAAAGTGTAATATAGAGCAACCAAAAATCTTATTTACCCTAAAATAGTACCAACAAAACTGCCACCTTATCCCGTAGTTTTCAAAATGGAGTAACATTTTTGGAGTTTCTACTGTAGAGGTGCATCAGGGCGGCTTCAAATGGGACATGGTGTAAATAAACCAGTCCAGAAAAATCTGTCTTCCAAAAACCATATGGCATTCCCTTCCTTATGTGCCCTGCCATTTGCCCCTACAGCTGTTTACGACCAGATATGGGGTGTTTCTGCAAACTACAGAATCAGGGCAATAAATATTGAGTTTTGTTTGGCTGTTAACCCTTGCTTTGTTACTGGAAAAAATTTATTAAAATGGAAAATTTGCCAAACAATTGAAACTCTGAAATTTTATCTCCATTTGCCATTAACTCTTGTGGAACACCTAAAGGGTTAACAAAGTTTGTAAAATCAGTTTTGAATACCTTGAGGGGCTTAGTTTCTAGAATGGGGTCATTTTTGGGTGGTTTATTTTATGTAAGCCTCACAAAGTGACTTCAGACCTGAACTGGTCCTTAAAAAATTGGGTTTTTGAAAATTTCTGAAAAATTTCAAGATTTGCTTCTAAACTTCTAAGCCTTATAACTTCCCCAAAAAATAAAATGGCATTCCAAAAATTATCCAAACATGAAGTAGACATATGGGGAGTGTAAATTAATAACTATTTTTGGAGGTATTACTATGTATTATATGCAAATTAAAAAAAAAATTTGGGTAAATTTTGTATTTTTTATAAATAAAATTAATTTTTTTGACTCCATTTTACCAGTGTCATGAAGTACAATATGTGATGAAAAAGCTGTCTCAGAATGGCCTGGATAAGTAAAATAGTTTTAAAGTTATTCACACATAAAATGATTCTGGTTAGATTTGCAAATAATGGCCTGGTCCTTAAGGTGAAAATGAGCCCGATCCTTAAGGAGTTAATCAATATTTAGTGGAAGCCGGTGTATCGCAGGCCTCAATCAATATTTGGTGAAAGCCGGTATATCAATACCCTCTATCAGTATTTTGTGGAAACAGGTATATAGAACCCAATAATGAGTATTTGCTGGAAGCTGGTATATCAAACCCCTTAATCAATATTTTGTGGAAGCCAGTGTATCGCAGGCCTCAGTCTATATTTTGAGAAAGCCGTTATATCAATCCCCTCTATCAGTATTTTGTGGCAGTTATGGCCAGTTCGCCGTGTTCGCCCGCGAACACATGCGAGCTGCCATCTTAAATCACAAGTCCGGCGATGCACAGGTAAGTCCTTACCTGGGCCTGCGCCGCGAGACGGTCTGAAACAAATGCGGTCACCGGGAGCAGGCAGTTCCGAGAACAGCCCGAAGAAGGCCCACGGTGGCTGTTCTTGGAACTGACTGCTCCCGGTGACCGCATTTGTTTGAGACTGGCTCCCGGTACACGCACAGGTAAGGACTTACCTGTGCCTCGCCGGACTTGTGATTTAAGATGGCAGCTCGCATGTGTTCGCGGGTGAACACAGTGAACGGGCCATCACTGTTTTGTGGAAACAGGTATATAGAACCCAATAATGAGTATTTGCTGGAAGCTGGTAAATCAAACTCCTTAATCAATATTTGGTGGAAGCCGGTGTATCGCAGGCCTCATTGAGTATTTGCTGGAAGCCGGTTTATCAATACCCTGTATCAGTATTTTGTGGAAACAGGTATATAGAACCCAATAATGAGTATTTGCTGGAAGTTGGTATATCAAATCCCTTAATCAATATTTTGTGGAAGCTGGTGCATCGCAGGCCTCAATCTATATTTGGTGGAAGCAGGTATATCGCACCCCTTAATCAGTTTTTTTGGGGGCAACAGGTTAATCATACCAGTTGCAATTAGTTATTAGAATAGCGTTTGTCCCTTTATATAGCTGCGGTATCTCAGTAGAACAGCACACAACTGCTGCACAATACAAATGCACTATAATATACTTTCTATGTTAGAAGGTATATTATAGGTATATCACACCCCTCAATCACAATTTTTTTTTGGGGGGGAAAGAGGTACATAACACCAGTTGCAATTCGTTATTCCAATAGCGTTTGTCCCTCTATCTATCTGCGGTAGTTCAGCAGAACCGCACACAACTGCTGCACAATACAAATGCACTATAATATACTTTCTATGTTAGAAGGTACATTATAAGTATATCACACCCCTCAATCAGTTTTTTTTGGGGGGGAAACAGGTATATCACACCAGTTGCAATTAGTTATTCCAATAGCGTTTGTCCCTCTATCTAGCTGCAGTATCGCATCAGAACCGCACACAACTGCTGCACAATACAAATGCACTATAATATACTTTCTATGTTAGAAAGTATATTATAAGTATATCACACCCTTCTGTATGTCACACCTATCAATAGCATACTTATAAAAGTCCTTAAAAGGACTTTTGTAGCCCTATTAGCTAGTGCTTGGTGTCACTAACAGCCTGTCCCTGCTCCACACAGCAACCTCTCCCTACACTGGCAAAGAACAGAATGTAAAATGGCTGCCAGAACGCGATCAAATGTGGGTACCATTCATTTTAATGGCAGGAGAACCTGAAAAACCTTCAGCTCATATTTGCAGCCAATAAATAATTGTTAGAAGTGCACAAATAGTCCCATAACATGAACAGTGACATACCAGATGTATTATTTGAATTTGCGATCTCCATTCATTATTTTTTTTCAATGCAAAATATCGGCAATATAATTTTCGCGTACGCGCATGCGCAAATGCACTATACAGTACCCAAATGCACTATAAAGAAAGTATATTGGTATATAACACCCCGCTTCAATCAGTTTTTTGGGGGGACGACTGGTAAATCACACCAGTAGAAATTATCTGTTCCAATAACGCTTGTCCCTCTATATACCTGCAGTATCGCTAACATAGAAAGTATATTATAACATTGTACAAGGAAGGCAATCCATTAGAATATACATAAAGATAAAACGCAACCTTTAATAATGTTACTATGAGGGTCCATTCACACGTCCGTAAATGTTTTGCGGATCCGCAAAACACGGACACTGGCAATGAGCATTCCGCAATTTGTGGACCACACATCGCCAGCACTATAATAGAAAATGCCTAATCTTGTCTGCAATTGCAGACAAGAATAGGACATGTTCTATTTTTTTGCGGAAACGGAAGCACAGATGCGGAAGTGCGGATCCGCAAATGCGGATTTGGATCCGCAAATGCGGATGTGGATCCGCAAATGTGGATGCGGACAGCACATTCCATCCCCATTGAAAATGAATGGGTCTGCACCCGTTCTGAAAAATTGCAGAATGGATGCGGACCCATTTTGCGAACGTGTGAATGGAAAAGATATCCCTCAAAATGAAAATAAATTTAATTATTAAAGTTAAGCAAAATGCATAGATGTGGTAGGCAATAAAAAGTGCTCGGCGGCACTAAATCAGGTGCTCTGCGGCACCAAATCAGAAACCATATGTCCTACCACAATCCGGGGGGTTCCAGTGCACATTGATAAATCCAGGAGGGAAAGCAAAAAAACATCCATCCAATTCCCTAGGTCTTGCGCATGCCCGATGCGCTCTGTAGTAATGAGCTATCCCATCTCCTGCTGCCAATGTTAGCCGGGTTTCAGTGGCGCAATGCGCATGCGCAAGACTTTGGGAATTGCGGCCGCACTTCAGGCTGTCACTCTTAGGCAAGAGGGGACGGTTAGGGGGTGCGGTTACCTTGATTTGAAGCAAGGAGGCCACTGCCCCCTTGACTTCAAGCTGGCCGGCAATATAGCGCTGATGAAGAATAAAACTGTCTTTTTTAACTTACGCAGCATCGGACAACAGGATGAAACATATAATTATTAACAGGCTGCGGGCTACTACTACTGCTGGCAGGTGTAGATGCATTTTTGAGATGACAGGTTCCCTTTAAATGCTGATTTCAGCGGTGTGTCACTCATGAGCTAAAAGTTCATTGCAGCACAGGCCTTGAAAAGAGTCAAATCTACTTGAGAAGAGTCACGGTTATTTATAATCTCCTGCTCTCTCGCCCATCTGCTGATGATTGGCAGTTCTCTCCTAGAGAGAGAGGGAGACAACTAGGTATAAGACTGTCAGTCATCAGCAGGGAGAGCAGGGAGAACAGGAATTCATGAATAACCAGGACTCTTCTCAGGTGGCCGTGATCCAGGCCAATCTGTAATAATTGTGATGTTGGTTCTCGGAAACCACTTACTTTTAACTTATAAATAACATACCGCTGAAAATCAACTCGCCTGTCTCTACTTTATGCTGCCGTTAGTATGGGCAGCATAAAGTTAATGACAGGTTCCCTTTAAATGGGCACTAACTTTTCAAAGGTCACTTTAGGTGAGCCTGAACAAATCTAGACATCACTTTAATTAAAAATGTTCATGTTATTCACCCTAAAAACACTTCTGAAATCTCAGGCACTAGAGTTTCCCTGGTAGCAATTTTGCTTCCACCCACTGCTACTAGGTGAATCCCGTCCTTAGCAGTACAAACAGACTGAAGGAATTGGGTGTGTAGTTCTTTACTGGCTGGCTTGTGTGCTTGTGAGCTCAATGCAGAGGCCCCTTCCCCATACCAGGTCTCAGAGCTTCAACACTGCAGAATGCTCAACATCTCAGACTGCAGAGACAATGGGGACATTTATCAATAATGGCATAATTTGCACCAAAAAAATACAAAAAATTACAAAATCAAAAGTGGTGATTTGTTTCTCCTCATATATCAAAAAGCACATACAACTTTTAAAATGTGACTTTTTAACCCTTTCAGGACCCTGCCATATTTCACCTTAAGAACCAGGCCGTTTTTTGTGTCACTTTATGTGGTAATAACTTAGAAAAGCTTTTACTTATCCAAGACATTCTGAGATTGTTTTCTCGTGACACATTGTACTTCATGATAGTGGAACATTTCAGCCAATCTAATTTTTTTTTAAATCCCAAATTTACCCCAAAAAAATTGAAAAATTTGAAACTTTTCCAAATTTCTATTTCTCTGCTTTTAAAACAGATACCTCATATAATAGTTATTACTTTACATTTACCATATGTATACTTTATGTTTGGATCATTTTGTGAATGCCATTTAATTTTTTGGGGACGTTAGAAAACTTTGAAGTTTAGAAGCAAATCTTGAGATTTTTCTGAAAATCTCCAAAACCCACTTTTTAAGGACCAGTTCAGTTATTAAATCACTGTGGAGCTTACACAATAGAAACCACCCATAAATGACACCTCTCAAGGTATTCAAAACTGATTTTACAGACTTTGTTAACACTTTAGGTGTTCCACAAGAATTTAAAGAAAATGTCAGGGCTCAGAAGGAAAAGAGCACCATTTGGTTTTTGGAGGGTAGATTTCATTGGGATAATTTTACGTTGCCATGTCACATTTGAAGACCCCCTGATGCACCCCTAGAGTAGAAACTCGAAAAAGTGACCCCATTGTGGAAACTACACCCCTCAAGGTATTCAAAACAGATTTTACAAACTTTGTTAACACTTTATGTGCTCAACAAAAATTTAAGGAAAATGTTGAATTTATGTTTCAGAATTTCACTTTTTTGGCAGATTTTCCATTTTAATAATTTTTTTTCCGGTAACAAAGCAAGGGTTAACAGCCAAACAAAACTCGTTATTTATTACCCTGATTCCGTAGTTTACAGAAACACTCCATTTGTGATCGTAAACTGCTGTTTGGGCACACGGCAGGGCGCAGAAGAAAAGGAGCGCCATATGTTTTTTTGGAGGGCAGATTTTACTTGGATCATTTTAAGTTGCCATGTCACATTTGAAGACCCCCCGATGCACCCTTAGTTTGTTTCAGTTTTACATAATAAAGCATTTTTAAAAAAATTATTTTTAGTGTCAATATTCTGCCCATAGTTTTTTTTTTTTGGGCGATTGTCTTAGGTAGGCTCTTATTTTTTTGGGGATGAGATGACAGTTTGATTGGTACTATTTTAGGGTGCATATGACTTTTTGATCGCTTGGTATTACACTTTTTGTGATGTAAGGTTTTTTTACACAGTTTTTATTTTTTATGTTTTACTGTGTTCACCTGAGGGATTGGGTCATGTGATATTTTTATACAGCAGGTTGTTACAGGCACGGTGATACCTAATATGTATACTTTTTTTATTTATTTAAGTTTTACACAATAAAAGCAATTTTGAAACAAAAAAAAAACATGTTTTAGTGTCTCTATATTTTGAGAGCCATAGTTTTTTTTTATGTTTTGGGCGACTGTCTTATGTAGGGTCTCATTTTTTGCAGGATGAGATGGTCTGATTGGTCCTATTTTGGGGGGCATACGCCTTTTTGATCGCTTGGTGTTCCACTTTTTGATAATGTAAGGCGACAAAAAATGGTTGTATTAACAGTTTTTATTTTATTTTTTTCTATGGCGTTAAGGTGAGGGGGTGGATCATGTGATATTTTTTCAGAGCCAGTCGTTACGACCGCGGCAATACCCAATAAGTCTGTTTTTTATATATTTTTAAATTTTTTTTACAATTTTATGTGTTTTTTGGGGGGAAAGTTTTATTTTTTTTACTTGAAACTTTTTTTTTTTTATGAAAAACACTTTTACTTTTTTTGGTCATACTCTGGGTCCTCTGGGACTCTGTGTATTCTGAGTCCTAGATCTGTGTACTTTGAGCATAAACTTTCTCTTACACACTGTTTGTGTTGAGGATAGGGGCAAGGATAGGGCGACTGATGATAGGCCTAGAAGTATGGGAAAGGAACAGTATAGTATTGGAAGACTGCCTGTATCAGAACACGCCCCAATGCTTGAGAACTGCTGGATGCAAGAGCAGCACACTAGGGCTGCTAGAAGTCATTATAAGAAGACCAAAGCACCGGAGGAGATTGGAATGGATCATCACACTGTCCCCAGCAAAAGCAGAAGTTAATTTTTGAGAATCTCTAAAACTCAGTTACCCTTTATGAATTTTGTAATGGACTTTGACAGAGATTTGTGATAGATCTCACCCTTTGCTTTCCAAAGGGTAAAATCTGCACATCCTGTAGATTTCAATACCCGCCCTGTAGGTTAATTTCAATTTAGAAAATTTCCACATTATGTACTTAACTAGTACTGTATTACAAGTGATTTTTCTACAGAAAAATCCATGCGAAAAATTCAGGTGTAATACGCACTGTGGGGGTCATTTATTAGGACTAGCATTTTAGATGCCAGTCTTAATAACCCCTGCGCTGGCTGTGGATCCGCCGAAGTTATGTAGAGGCTTCCATGCTGGCGTAGATTTAGAACATTTTCTATGCCTAAAACAGGTATAGAAGATGATAAATGAGACGGGCCTGGAAGTCCGCCCCCTTCCCACGCCCACACCACGCCCTACTTTATAGACCTAGCGTGAGTGGGAAAAGGTTGCAGATTATGGCGTAAATAACCTTTGCATCTCATTCTGCGACACATACACGCCAGAAAACTAGCATATATCAGTTAGCAAATGATCCCCTGTATACGCCTAGCCTAACACTATACGCGCAGATAGGGCCTGTATACATCACCTTTTCATTCCCTGTTTTTTTAAGAGATTCTGTATTTCATAATTTCCTGGAGGCTGCATAGCTCATGGAGGGTATTTATCATTCCCCTCACTCTAGTTTTCTGATGTAAAAAACAAGGGGGTCATTTATTAAACAGAAATACGGCTAAATTAGAAATATTTTGGGCGCAGATTGTGGCGCAAAGGTCCTTTGTGCTGCAATCTGTGACTTCTCCCTGCTTAAGCTAGGTCTAAAAAAGTGGGCGTTGCGTAGAAGGCCGGTCTCATTTACAATTTTCTACGCCTGTTTTAGGTGTAGAAAATGGTCTAACTGTAAGACAACTAGCTATCTGTCTTTCATTTAGAAGCGGCGGTGGATCCGCCAAAGTTATAAAGAGGCCAGCGGCTCTTCAAAACTCCGGCTAATTCCCCGCCAGGTATAATACTTATTAAGACCAGCATCTAAAATGCTGGCCTTAATAAATGTGCCCCAAGGTTTGTAACTTTTAAAATGCCAATGAGCCTAAATCTAGGTGCAAGTAGCATTTCTACACTGTTCTCGAGACTTTTCCAAAGAGGTTTGGCACGGGCGGGTATGATTTTATTTTCATGTATATTTTCTGTTCTAAATTAAGACATACCTCTATGGCAGCTCTATGGCAGGCACAGCACTATGAAGTGCCTTTTGCGCTGTGGCATTAGAAGAATTTTAAAATCTCTGACTTTTAGTCTAACCAGACTGTCTATTACTCTGTAATTCCTCTAGCGCCGTTCTATGGAAACAATAGGTTTAAAGAGTACACCAAATGCTTGAAATAACTTCTTTATTAATTTCAACTTTTCTTCATATATAACACTGCCGCCTCCACAGCAGATAGTTCATGTACATAACACGTGTTGAAAAGATATCACAAAATGGCAGTATGCATAAGATGGTGGTTCACCTGTTCAATCTTGTCATTCAACATAAAATAGTGGATATATTTCTCTCGAGTATCTGTACTCTCACTTTAAGTTATTTAAGCACTTTATGATCTCTCTGAGAGGTGTATCTGAGGTCTAACTAATAGTTCACTTGCTGAATATGGTCGCAATATGCAGTTAGCAGTAACTATTTGCAGATTGGTTGAGTTTGATCTGGTACGGTTGTATGCAATTTGGATTGCAATATGTAATTTGTATTGTGAACTTTGTAGTTTGCAATTGGTAAGTAAAAACACATATAACTGGTTCAGTATACCGTTCGAATTACTATATTAATAGTAGGAACATTATATAACTGTTTTAAATACCTATTTTGGCCTCTCTGCTTCCATAAAACACAGCTCTTAGTGGAGTGAATGTCTGTTCAGCTTCTCTCTCTGGTGAATAATAATTTCTAGCAGCTCCTGCTAGGGAATTTTCCACACAGGCTGTGTGTGAGGCTGGCTGTGATTGGCCAAGACTTCTGCTGTGTGTGAGGCTGGCTGTGATTGGTCTAGACTCCTGCCCAGCAACAACAGTTTAACTCTATGCTTTATGTTGTTTCTGCTGTGTCATTGAGCTTACCTCACATCTATATAATGAATCTTTAAGGCATATTATCTTTTCTGCTTCTGTGAACACAATATATATATAACAGTTATATGACATCCAAACATGAAGTTACTGTAAATAACTCTGCTTTGGTCTTTAACACACAACTATAGCAACTATATTAAGGTCATTGGCAAGTCTAGCTGTATAAAAATATAAGCTATATTAGTAACCTAGGACAGGTCTTAGCTGGCCAGCTACAGCTTGGAGCTAGTGCATTTCAAAACTAACAAATAAATGTAACATTCATATAAGGGAAACACAGTATTTCTCTTTCTCATAGTCAATAAAACTTAAATTTACCAGGTGGGACACTTATCGCAGGTTCTGTAGTGCATGTCATTTTACTTGGGAGTGAAGGTCAATGCCACATCCAAAAGTTCTGCTCTCCTGCAGTATTGCTTATTGCCAATCTATTATTTTGTTTTGGGAGAAAATAATTAAAGCTCACTGTAGTGAAAGGGTTAACGTCTAGTCCTCAGCACAGAATAGAGCAATCAACACGTCCCTAAATTGCTGTATGTCAGGCTAATGAGGACATGTGTTATCAGATGTGCTAGGACTAGAATAGGACTGGCCTACATTTTTGCAGCTGGCAGAAGTATATGGTTATAAACTTGAATTCTGCAGAACACTCTGGGCATAGCCAGTGATATATAACTCCATTTTAAAAATTAATAAATGATTAAGTATCTGCCCCTAAACTGACAACTTTTGGTATTACTATAGCTACTAGAGTTTTGCCAATTTAGTAGGAGATATATTACAGCATAGGCCACATAAAGTCTTTCATTGTACATACATAATGTGCAAGCATGCTCTTCATTATTTACCCAGGTTCAACAAGTCATGAGTACGGTGGCCATGCCTCGTATAAAATCTTAGTCCCATTCATGTACCACAGCCCTTCCTTTTAATCATCATGAAGGGGAAGGGGGTATCCCAGAGTTCAGATCTGCATCAATCACTGATTGTGCATCCAGAAAAATGGTTATCACTGACGTTCCAGAAAATACCTTTAATTTTAAGTGGGTTATTTGCAAAATAATTAGAACCACACATTAAGAAATAAACCAAAACCAAAAGATTTGTCCACAAGCTATGGGTGTTGATGTACTTAACTCCATATATTAATAGTCACAAAACTTTCAACAATCTTTGCTTAAATCAATAGTACAGGCAAATAAAAGATAGGAGGTTGATAATTTTACAGCCTTAGGAATTTGGCGTATACTATATCAAGCAAGGAAGTTCATTGCTCACTACTGGATTCTGCCTTACCCACTCACTAAGCAAGAATAAATCAACAAGAATACTATTATTAGACTGGAAAGCGGGATTTATTTAAAAAGGAAGTATATTACTAAATTTGATGAGCAGATGGAATGACATCCCAGGGTTACCATCCCAAGGTTTGTTAGATACCAGACTTGGACAATCCTAAGTATGCATAGTACAGCTCTGTAAATTTGTGGACTGATCTTCATCTTTATGCAGTGTATGGAGTATGTAATATAATGTCATGGCAGTGCTTGGAAAGTTTTTCTTTATGTCCTTGTACTGATTATATGTCTAATTTCACTATATTCCAATTTGGAAAGTAATATTTGCATGGGAACTCCTCACTGATGGATAAGGAGTTCCTGCCTCCGGTTTTGTTTTGTTTTTAAACTCCCTAACGAATTGTATGTCCGGGGAAAAGGTAAGTTCACAAGGCTACTTTGTGCATGTATTTTTTTTTATGTTTTAACGTTTAAAAAAACTAGTTAAATATTATTTTACAGTAATTTTTGAACAAGAAGCAACTTTTTAACAAATGTCCCCATTCCACATGTAAACAATTTTCATCCAGTTTTCCTAGAACTAGAACTTTTTTTTTTCCAAGCAGTTATCGTCGGCTGTTATTATCCTTACAATAGGTCATCAATATCAGACCGGTGGGTGGCAGATTCCCAGCACCCCCTACCAATCTCCTATATGAAAGCAGCACTGCCACACCATCCATGGCCACTGCCCAGTGTATGTTCCTGTGCCTGTTCCAAAGTGCAGCTGCTCATTCTATTAGCTTACGGTATATGGAGAATTCTGGTTGGCACCTGTGGGGATTTACTCTGGTAGGCAGTGTGCCGGCATACATACATAATTCCTCTGGGTAGCCATCTTATATGCTTCTGGCCTATGTAAAAATAAACTGTGAACTCTCATCTTCCTGAAGCCTGGGTCACCTATGATATAAATGGACACTTTTATTACCACTACTCTGTGAGGCCGGCTATAAAAGGTCATAAAGGCTATACCAGGCCCAGCTCATCCTGTCCTATAAGATAAAGATCAGCTCGCTGTCAAGCCTGGCTGGAGCGTGACGTCATTAATTTCCAGGTCTGGTTTGAGGAGAGCTAATAGCCCTTAATTAGCTCTGGGCATAAAACCAGTCCACTTTCATATTTCATTTATGAATCAACTTATGCCTTTTCTGACACCAGATCCAGGCTCTACAGAGTATTGTGATTAATTGGGTATCAAATATGACCCGAGGATGTGATTCTGTAGCTCACCTATGGGTGGTAGAAGAACTACAGGTCCCAGCATTACCGTGTGTGGTCTCATTCTGTATGTAAATACATAAGGATCGCAAATATGTATTCTGTATAAAAATATGCCGATGTATCAGGGAGATACGGGCTGAAGTATAATCCTCATTGTAGGAACTGAACTTTGATGGGGTCATAAAACACTTGGAGGCCAATCTCTAGGCTTCACAGTCACTCTGCTGCCATTGGCTGACAGGAGTAAGTCTCCTGCCCATGGCAGAGTTTATAAAGATCTGTGCACAAGGACAGAGGAGAGAGACCCATGGAACATCACCAGACACTTAATTGGACATTGACGGCATATCCCTGTATCAGAAGAACTTTGAGGGTCTCCCCTGATACATACTGAACGGGGTTTGCAAGGATTCAAAAAGGACATATGAACGACCATCTGAAACCCTCCAGAGAAACTAAGTATTCTTTCATCTTTTTCCCTTTCATTTGAACTGTCGTGATTATTTATATTGTTATTATTATTCTGTAGATTTATAGTCATTTTCATTAGATTTGTATGCACTGCTTTTTACCTCTTATTAAAGATTATAAAATCTAAGTGGCCAAGTCTTCCATATTCTAAGCTGCTGAACAACGTACCTTGCCTTTGAAGAGACGTTACCAAGTAGTTAGTTAAATTGCATTTAGGAATTGTAGCTGGGGGTGATTGACTGCGGTTGGTCAGTAAGTGATATCCGGTTCATCCACTGATCTGTGTGATAGTGAATGACCCGGATAGTCGGCTCGTGGACCGGGAACCCACGTGGTGGCAGTTACCGAAGTGTAGTGAAGGGGTGTTAGCCGGATGGTAATACCCCGGTCACGTGAGGTCTCTGTGTGTGCGCAGACTCCGTCACAGACCACTACGTCAGAGCTGTGGGATCCGGAGCGATCGGATCCATAGTTCGTGACAGGCAGGGTATGCGGACGCAGTACAGAGGCAAAAACAAGGTTGTAAAGCAAAGTTCAGTGTTTTATTCACACATAAGGAAAAACAAGCCAAAAGTAACGGTGTTCAGTTTTGGTGCCTGTTCACACCACGCAAAGTCTACAGTGCAAAAAACCTTCACCTGGTCAGCAGTTTTCCACCCGCAGTCCACAGCAGGCTTTAGAGACCTGTTTCCCCAGCATGCGACTCTCAAGACACAGACTCCACAGCTTCTCTGACATGGAGTATAATCCACTCCAGCTGAACGTGCTCGCTGGGTTTTTATATCCCAGCCCAAAAGCCGGCCTGGAACCGTGGGGAACAGCCATCTACCCTGCTCTTCTGCTGCTCCCAATAAGAACTGGCCCAGATCAGCCTTACAGCCATACTAACAGCTGAAGTGTCAGACTGCAACTGCAAAACTGACACTTCAGGGAAAAATCTGGTTCTTACCTCACCGAGGCCAGGAACCTCGGAGACACGTATCTTCCGTCAAAAACGGCCCCTTGTTACTTCTTACATACCTCCCCCCTTTGTTCAACCCTGAGGGGGTGAACACTTGCCAGACAGTGGACCCAGGACAGGGCATCCGCGTTTTCTTGTAACCTGCCAGCCCTGTGTTCCACAGAAAACTTAAAGTTTTGCAAAGATAAGAACCATCTGGTGACCCGAGCATTCCTCTCTTTGGCCTGGCTCATCCATTTGAGAGGGGAGTGGTCAGTCACCAGACGGAACTTTCTCCCTAAAAGATAATAGCGGAGAGACTCGAGTGCCCACTTGATGGCCAGGCACTCTTTTTCCACTATACTGTACCTAGTCTTGGCTGGGGTGAGCTTCCGGCTGAGGAAGATAACGGGATGCTCCTCCCTGTCAACATCTTGAGACAGTACAACACCGAGACCTAATTCGGAGGCATCGGTCTGCACTATAAACTCCCTTTTGAAGTCGGGCGTCACCAAAACCGGGGACCCACACAGGGCCAACTTTAAAGCGGAGAAAGCCTTTTCCGCCTGCTCATTCCAGTGGACGTCACTGACTTGCGTCCCTTCAAAAGGCCTGTCAATGGTGCGGCGACTGTAGCAAAATTGGGGACAAACCTCATATAGTACCCCACCATACCCAGGAATGACTTTACTTGCCGAGTAGTGACAGGTCGGGGCAAATTTCTAATTGCCTCAATTTTGTTCACCTGAGGTTTGATCATTCCGCGCCCAATTACATACCCAAGGTACTTGGTCTCTTCTAACCCTATCGCACACTTTTTTGGGGTTAGCGGTTAAGCCAGCCTTCCTAAGGTAGTCCACTACAGCCTGTACTTTAGGTAGGTGATTTTCCCAGACAGTGCTATGGACAACGATATCGTCCAGGTATGCCGAAGCGTATCAACGATGTGGACGGAGTACAATATCCATTAGCCTTTGAAACGTGGTGGGAGCGACATGTAGACCAAAGGGTAATACCTTGTACTGATACAGCCCCTCTGGTGTAATGAAAGCTGTTTTTTCTTTGGCAGCCTCCATCAAGGGTGCCTGCCAGTACCATTTGGTGAGGTCCAACACAGAAAAATACCGGGCTTGGCCAAACTTTTCAATAAGCTCATCCACTCGGGGCATGGGATACGCGTCAAACTTGGACACCTCATTAAGTTTGCGGAAGTCATTACAGAACCGCAATGTCCCATCTGGCTTGGATATTAATACTATCGGACTGGCCCACTCACTTTTTGACTCCTCGATGACACCCAGCTGGAGCATTAGCTGCAATTTCTCCGTGATGGCTTGTCACCGAGCCTTGGGTACCCGAGGCTCAGTGATAATGTCATGCCGGATTACGGACATGCGTCCAGGGAGGTCTGAAAACACATCCGTGTTCCGACTAATGAACTCCCTGACTTTTTGAGCCTGTTTAGAGGAGAGGCTGTCAGCAATTTTCACTGTTGCAGCCGCTTTCCCTGCTTCAGACCAAGGGGCCGAAACCGCTTCCCCTAGGAACCCTGGTCGTGGGCTGTCTTCCGTACAGGTTTCCCTTTCCTTCCAAGGCTTGACAGATTCACATGGTACACCTGCTGCGGCTTTCGCCTCCCTTGCTGATGTACTTTGTAATCTACCTCTCCAATTTTTTAAAGTACCTCGTAGGGCCCCTGCCACCTAGCTAGGAACTTACTGTCTACAGTTGGTACCAGAACCAACACCCGATCACCCGGGTTAAAGTTTTGGACCCGAGCCTGCCGATTATAGACCCTACTCTGGGCTCGCGGCGCTGCCTCCATATGCTCCCTAACCAGAGGTAACACTGTTTCCATCCATCCCTGCATCTGGGTGACGTACTCAACAACACTTTTGTGTGGTGTGGTTTGTTGTTCCCACGCCTCTTTGGCGACGTCCAACAAACCGCGAGGGTGTCTGCCGTATAGCAGTTCAAAGGGCGAGAACCCGGTAGAGGCCTGGGGCACTTCTCGCACTGCGAACATGAGATAGGGCAGAAGAAGGTCCCAGTCCTTCCCATCCTTAAACACCACTCTTTTCAACATATTTTTTAACGTCTGGTTAAACCGCTCTACCAGGCCATCCGTTTGCGGATGATACACGGATTAGGGATCGACCGATATTGATTTTTTAGGACCGATACCGATAATCTGTGAACTTTCAGGCTGATAGCCGATAATTTATACCGATATTCTGTTTTACAATGTTCAAATGTGGACATCACCTGATTCACCTCCCACTACCACAGGTTGACATGTTTCAAACTGTAGCGTTCTTAGGCTACTTTAACACTTGCGGCAGAGAAATCCGGTAGGCAGTTCCGTCGCCAGTTTTTTTGGCCGGAGATAAAACCGTAGCATGGTGTGATTTTATCTCTGTCCTGATCAGTCAAAAAGACTGAACTGAAGAGTCAAGACATCCTGATGCATCCTGAACGGATTGCTCTCAATTCAGAATGCATTAGGATAAAACTGATCAGTTCTTTTCTGGTATAGAGCCCCTGTGATGGAACGCTATGCCGGAAAAGAAAAACGAAAAAGTGTGAAAGTACCTTTAGTTGTAACCTTCCTGGACATTCAAAACATGTCAACCTGTTATGGTGGGAGGTGATGTCCACAAGATGAAACCTGTGATATGAAATTAAAAATAAATACAATGCAAGTGCAACGGTAAATTTATCCAGTGCTGGAATTTATCCTTTCACATTTATGTGCCGAGAGCCCGCCTTGGTACACAATGATAGAATATTTAGAATTTCTTCAATACTTCCAGTTGAGAAGGAGTACATTGTAGTGCAGAAAGCACAACATTTCTGCATGTTCTCCTGTTAAACGGCTTCTGTTCCTTTCGTAGATTGCTGACAGTTCACTAAAAACACGCTCACTAGGTACAGAGGAGGGTGGAGAGCAAAGGTATCTTCTGGCATAAGAAGCAAGGGTTTTAAAGCGTGCCTCATTTTTTTTCCACCACTCAAGTGGATTGTCCTTTCTATTGATCACTGGTTCTTTCAAATAAAGATGAAGCTCATCATCAAGGCAGACTTTTGGTATAGTTAGAGAATCCTCTACATGAGGCCCCAATAAAACGCTGAACATGGCATTAATTTGGTCATGTTTAAACCTTTTTTCCATGTGTTTCCTTTTTGGGAATTTGTATGTTTCAGACTAGTAGTACTAGTAGTAGGCTCTTCCAGACTAGTAACAACAGGCTCTTCCAGATGTGACCTTTCTAGAACCTGCACCTCCTTTTGCATATCTTCTGTCAGCCATTCTTTTGCCTTGCTCAATACATTATCAGAAGAGAAAGCATGATGTTTGAATCGAGGATCTAAAAGACATGCCTACACTACGTTTATATTCTCTTCATACTTCAAAAAACGTTTGTTGAGGCTTTCCTTCATGACCTCCCTAAGCGTTTTAATGCCTCGTGTAGTGGGCCCTTCATTCTCTTGAAGAAGCATCTTCAGCACTCTCACACATGGAATGACGGATGACACACTTGAGTCGTTATGGCTAACCTCTAGGGTCACTTCCTCTATTGGGAGGAGGGTCTGAATCAGATTTGCTACAATCTCCCACAATCTAGCATTAGGGCAAGAATATCCTCCATGTTCACCAGCGTAGATGCTAAGAGCTCGCTTTTGTTCCAGCATTCTTTGTAGCATATGGAGTGTGGAGTTCAGGGGTCGAGTCGAGGGGGAACGCGTGGGAACGGCGTTCCTGCACTTTTTTCATGGCAGGATCGCCGTTCCCTTTCAGGGCAAAAGGACCAGGAGGAAGCGGTGAAGGCGTTGTACTCACCGCCGCCTTCCTGGTCCTCGGCTGTCGGCTGTGAGGGCTGCGCACAGGAGCCGAGTGAGTCGCTCTGTGACGTCACTCCGTGCGCAGCCTACAGCAGTAGAAGAGGAGCGTCTGCGTCCAGGAGCAGGAGAGGTAAGTGTAAGTGGGTTTTTTTTCCATATTTTATTTATACTATAGGCGCTGATGAGAGGCACTGGGGGGGGGGGCGCTGATGAGAGGCACTGACGGGGGGGGCGCTGATGAGAGGCACTGACGGGGGGGGCGCTGATGAGAGGCACTGACGGGGGGGGGGGGGGGCGCTGATGAGAGGCACTGACGGGGGGGCGCTGATGAGAGGCACTGACGGGGGGGCGCTGATGAGAGGCACTGACGGGGGGGCGCTGATGAGAGGCACTGACGGGGGGGGCTGATGAGAGGCACTGACGGGGGGGGGGGGCGCTGATGAGAGGCACTGACGGGGGGGGCTGATGAGAGGCACTGACGGGGGGGGGGGCGCTGATGAGAGGCACTGACGGGGGGGGCGCTGATGAGAGGCACTGACGGGGGGGCTGATGAGAGGCACTGACGGGGGGGGGCGCTGATGAGAGGCACTGACGGGGGGGGCTGATGAGAGGCACTGACGGGGGGGGCTGATGAGAGGCACTGACGGGGGGGCTGATGAGAGGCACTGACGGGGGGGGGCGCTGATGAGAGGCACTGACGGGGGGGGGGGCTGATGAGAGGCACTGACGGGGGGGGGGGCTGATGAGAGGCACTGACGGGGGGCGCTGATGAGAGGCACTGACGGGGGGGGGCGCTGATGAGAGGCACTGACGGGGGGGGGGCGCTGATGAGAGGCACTGACGGGGGGGGGGGCGCTGATGAGAGGCACTGACGGGGGGGGGGCGCTGATGAGAGGCACTGACGGGGGGGGCGCTGATGAGAGGCACTGACGGGGGGGGGCGCTGATGAGAGGCACTGACGGGGGGGGGCGCTGATGAGAGGCACTGACGGGGGGGGCTGATGAGAGGCACTGACGGGGGGGGGGCGCTGATGAGAGGCACTGACGGGGGGGGCGCTGATGAGAGGCACTGACGGGGGGGGCTGATGAGAGGCACTGACGGGGGGGCTGATGAGAGGCACTGACGGGGGGGGCGCTGATGAGAGGCACTGACGGGGGGGGCTGATGAGAGGCACTGACGGGGGGGGCTGATGAGAGGCACTGACGGGGGGGGCTGGTGAGAGGCACTGACGGGGGGGGCTGATGAGAGGCACTGACGGGGGGGGCTGATGAGAGGCACTGACGGGGGGGGCTGATGAGAGGCACTGACGGGGGGGGCTGATGAGAGGCACTGACGGGGGGCGCTGATGAGAGGCACTGACGGGGGGCGCTGATGAGAGGCACTGACGGGGGGGGCGCTGATAAGAGGCACTGACGGGGGGGGCGCTGATAAGAGGCACTGACGGGGGGGGCTGATGAGAGGCACTGACGGGGGGGCTGATGAGAGGCACTGACGGGGGGGCTGATGAGATGCACTGACGGGGGGCGCTGATGAGAGGCACTGACGGGGGGGGAGCTGATGAGAGGCACTGACGGGGGGGGAGCTGATGAGAGGCACTGACGGGGGGGGGAGCTGATGAGAGGCACTGACGGGGGGGGAGCTGATGAGAGGCACTGATGGGGGGGGAGCTGATGAGAGGCACTGACGGGGGGGGCGCTGATGAGAGGCACTGACGGGGGGGGAGCTGATGAGAGGCACTGACGGGGGGGGAGCTGATGAGAGGCACTGACGGGGGGGGAGCTGATGAGAGGCACTGACGGGGGGGGAGCTGATGAGAGGCACTGACGGGGGGGCGCTGATGAGAGGCACTGACGGGGGGGGAGCTGATGAGAGGCACTGACGGGGGGGCGCTGATGAGAGGCACTGACGGGGGGGCGCTGATGAGAGGCACTGACGGGTGGGCGCTGATGAGAGGCACTGACGGGGGGGCGCTGATGAGAGGCACTGACGGGGGGGCGCTGATGAGAGGCACTGACGGGGGGGCGCTGATGAGAGGCACTGACGGGGGGCGCTGATGAGAGGCACTGACGGGGGGGCGCTGATGAGAGGCACTGACGGGGGGGGCGCTGATGAGAGGCACTGACGGGGGGGGCGCTGATGAGAGGCACTGACGGGGGGGCGCTGATGAGAGGCACTGACGGGGGGGGGGGGTTTGCAGTGGATCTTGGGTGAGTTCCCACACTTTTTTTCCCAGGACTTGACCCCTGGTGGAGTTCCACCGTGTTGGAACAGCCTGAATCAGGCTGTTTTGGGGCAGGCCAGGGTCTGACTGAATGCACCTCAGTCAGTGCTTGGCAATGAATGAATGGTGGAAATGACTTGCGCACTTCTTTAGCATGGCAATTATGTTGATCACAGCTCTCTGGCTTGACAGACCATCATTTACTTCAAGTTGCAGGGTGTGTGCCATGCAGCTGAGATCTGACACTTCAGCAAGCTTCATTCCTTTCACTATGTTTGCTCCGCTGTCTCGGAGCACAAGCAGCACTCGATCTTTGGTTATCCCCAGTCATCATGCATGCCTAGAAACATTTCTTTAATGTACTCGCCAGTGTGGGATCCTTGCATCACCTTTGTGTTCAACACCAACTGCCTTTTTGTCCATCCATTATCAATGAAGTGACACGTAAGACTCATTAGTGATTCTGTTGATCCAGACCAGCAGTCAGTAGTGAATGAGAGTGAATTGCCAGCGTCCTCTGGTTGTAACATTGTTTTCAATTTTTGAACCACCTTGTGATGAATCTTTGGCAGCATTTCTGTTCTGTAAAACTTTTCATTTTTCAGTGTGTACCTTGGCTCAACTATGGACATCAAGCGCTTAAAGCCAGAGTCAGACACCATTGTAAATGGCTGGTTATCCGTAACCATCATCTCTGTGATTGCTCTGTCCAGAAGTTGGGATCTTTCATTGGAATTTTGCCACTTTGTGTGTTTCTGAAATAGGTCTTTTATTTTTGGCTGAAGTAAAGTTGGTGTTTGAGATGATTCCCTTTCTTTTTCTGCGTCATTAAATAATTCAACATGATTAATTCTTAGATGGGTCCAAAGATTTCATGTATTCTTTGTTTTTGCAGTTGCAGATCCCATGCTCACATTGACTCGCATGTGTTGCACATTGCTCTTCCTGGGGTGGGCTGACTAAAATAGTCCCAGACTATACTTATATTTTTTCTTTGTGCATCCACCTGCATTGAAAGAAGAGGGTAACATGACTACTAGTGCTCTTAGCCTTTTAGGAACAGTACAGATTAAGGAACAGTGCGCAAGAAATATGTGGAATTGAGGGGGGAGTAAAATATATATATATAGAACAATAAAAGCTTGTGAGGTGGAGTGTATGATGTAGTATATGAGCTGAGGTGTGTGTATATATATATATATATATATATATATATATATATATATTATATATAACACACTGTAGTCTGTAACTGTATATGTATAATATAATGAGGTATACTATATTATAAATATATACCTCACATATACAGTGTGTTAAACCTCATACTACATCACACACTTCTTAGGCTTCATGGCATGCATACACAGCTGTTTTGGTCCGCATCCAAGCCGCATTTTTGGCAGCTCAGATGCATACCCATTAACTTCAATGGGGCCGCAAAAGATGCAGACAGCACTCCGTGTGCTGTCCGCATCCGTTGCTACGTTCCATGGCCCCGCGAAAAAATATATAAGGCTACTTTCACACTAGCGCTTGATCGGATCCGTTCTGAACGGATCCGATCATATTAATGCAGACGGAGGCTCCGTTCAGTACGGATCCGTCTGCATTAACCACCTCCGGACCGCTGTACGCACAGACGCGTCCTGGAGGTGGTTGTTTAATTCCTCCTGGACGCGCCGGCGCGTCCTCTCGCGAGACGCGAGATTTCGCTCCAAGCCGGCCCGCGCATGCGCATCGCGGGCCGGCAAAAGTTAAAGAAGTATTTCGTCACCAGCCTGCCAGCAATGATCATTGGCTGGCAGGCTGGCGATTTTTAAAAAATCCAATCACAAGCCATATAACAGATCATATTAGTAAATATGATCTGTTATATGGCTTCTCTGCTCCTCTGCTGGTCCTTTTCGTCGGTTGGATCCAGCAGAGAAGCAGACATCACTGTGAGTACACACCAAACACTGCCCTTAGCCCCTGATCACCATCCATCACCCCCATCATCCAAATTAACCCCTTGATCGCCCCCTGTCAATCACTTAGTGAAAGACAAAAAGTGATCAGTGTAAACTGACACTTTTTTTTTTCACTAGTATTGGCTGTTAGGTTTTAGGGATAGTTTAGGCCCCTTGGTTAGGTAGTTAGCATCAGTTAGCGCCCACCCCACCACACCGCAGTCACTTTTATTCGCTGTTTAGCGTATCGCTAATCAGCATTTGTACTTTTATAGTATCTGTAAGTGATCAAAACTGATCACGGTCAGATCTATAATAGTATTAGTGTCACTTTAGTTTCCCCTCCACCCAAAACGCAGTGTTTGCCCGATCAGGCCTGATCGGTCGCCCACACGTGCGTTCACCCACGCCCGCCCCACCGCAGTGACAAAAAATTATTTTTTTTTGATCACTGCACATTCACTTTACACGCTCTGCGGCGATAAAAAAATCAGTTTTGATATTTTTTATCAACCGCAGCGGCCTCCGGTACTTCGCTAGCCTCCCCTTTGTAAGACAGGCTTGCTTTTTTTCTTGGGTAGTCTCAGGGAATACCCCTAAATTTAGTAGTCCAAATGTCAAACAGGGGGTATTCTTCTGAAGAGGCCTACAGGATTCTGACCCAGTCGGATGAGGAGTGGGAACCCTCATCTGACGAATCTAGCGGGTCAGAATATGAACCTGTAGAAAGCAGTGGCTCTCTGACCCAAAGTTCGGACGAGGAGGTTGAGGTCCCTGGCAGCACCAGGCGTACCCGGCCCCGTGTCGCTAGACCACAGGTTATGCAGGATCCGCTTCAAGAGCAGCAGAGTGGGGCTGTCGCTGCCGGATCACGTGGTGAGGCATACACCAGCAGCGCAGCCCTTCCTGGACCTAGTACCAGCACTGCCGTACAACCTGGTGAAGTAGCGAGCACCAGAAGGGCAGTTGAAGCTGGTACGGTGGCACGTGCACTAGTTACCCCGTCACAGCCACCGCACAGACAGGCCCGTAGAGCCCCTAGAATCCCTGAGGTGCTGGCAAACCCTGATTGGCAGTCACCAACTTCAGCCGCACCAGTAGTTCCCCCTTTCACCGCCCAGTCTGGAGTTCGGGTTGAGACGGCTCAGATCAGTACGGCCCTGGGATTTTTTGAGCTGTTCTTGACTGCGGAGCTCTTGGACTTAGTCGTGGCAGAGACCAACCAATATGCCACACAATTTATAACCGCAAACCCGGGAAGCTTTTATGCCCAGCCTTTCCGGTGGAAACCAGTCCAAGTTTCCGAACTTAAAATTTTTCTGGGCCTTCTCCTCAACATGGGCCTGACAAAAAAGCATGAATTGCGGTCATATTGGTCAACGCACCCAATTCATCACATGCCCATGTTCTCTGCTGCTATGTCCAGGACACGATTTGAGGCCATCCTGCGTTTCCTGCACTTTAGCGACAACACCACCTCCCGTCCCAGAGGCCACCCAGCTTTTGACCGGCTCTACAAAATTCGGCCCCTCATAGACCATTTCAACCAGAAATTTGCAGATTTGTATACCCCTGAGCAAAACATCTGCGTAGACGAGTCCCTAATACATTTTACCGGGCGCCTTGGCTTCAAACAATACATCCCAAGCAAGCGTGCCCGGTATGGGGTCAAATTGTATAAGCTCTGTGAAAGGGCCACAGGCTATACCCACAAATTTCGGATCTATGAGGGAAAAGATCAGACCCTGGAGCCGGTCGGTTGCCCTGACTACCTGGGGAGCAGTGGGAAGACAGTCTGGGACTTGGTGTCACCCTTATTCGGCAAGGGGTACCATCTTTATGTGGACAATTTTTACACAAGTGTGGCCCTCTTTAGGCATTTGTTTCTAGAACGGATTTGCGCCTGTGGCACCGCGCGAACTAGTCGCGTGGGCTTCCCCCAACGGCTTGTAACCACCCGTCTTGCAAGGGGGGAGAGGGCTGCCTTGTGTAACGAAGAACTGCTCGCGGTGAAATGGAGAGACAAGCGTGACGTTTACATGCTCTCCTCCATTCACGCAGACACGACAATACAAATTCAAAGGGCAACCCGTGTCATTGAAAAGCCCCTCTCAGTCCACGACTATAATTTGCTCATGGGAGGGGTGGACTTCAATGACCAGATGTTGGCTCCCTATTTAGTTTCCCGCAGAACCAGACGCTGGTATAAGAAGGTGTCTGTATATTTAATTCAATTGGCGCTCTACAATAGTTTTGTTCTCTACAGTAAGGCTGGGAGAACACGATCCTTCCTCAAATTCCAGGAAGAGATCATCGAGAACCTCCTTTACCCAGGAGGTTCCGTGGCCCCATCCACCAGTGTAGTTAGCCGTCTACACGAGCGACATTTCCCCAGTGTCGTTGCTGGTACCTCAACCCAACCGCCACCCCGAAAAAAATGTTGTGTCTGTAGCAGGAGTGGAATAAGGCGTGACACCCGCTATTTCTGTCCTGACTGTCCGGACCACCCTGCCCTATGCTTAGGAGAGTGTTTCCGGAAGTACCACACACAGGTACACCTAGCATAGGGATCACATCTCACCAGGACAGGCACACAGGGCTATTAGGGCCCTTTCTCTCACAGCTGCTGCAAACCTCTCCTTTCACCTGGGATAAAGTGCATAACGTACTTCGCCACATCTTTGGGCGATTTGCGCTTTGCACATTGTCCCATGGGGAAGGAGAGGTTTGTTCTATAAAGGTAAAAAAAAAAAAAAAAAAAAAAAATTACCGGTAAGTAAAAAAGTTAAAAAAGTTTAAAAAAGTTAATATGTTCTGTTCTAAAGTTAATAAAGTTATTGCTTTGCGGCCTGGTTTTTTCTTTTTTGTTTTGTTTTTTTTACCTTCCAGGTGGACCAACCGATCGACCAGCTGCAGCACTGATGTGCATTCGGACAGAAGCATTGCGCTGCTGTCAGATTACACGCAAGTCGGTGTATGCGGCGCTGCAAGACGAGATTTCTCCTCTGCAGTAAAAGATATGTTTGCCGAGGCATATGAGCTGAGGAGGTGGCGGTGTTCATATACTTTGGCAAACACTTTGTATATATAAAAAAAAAAATCCCGGCAATGATTTATTCATCCACATCGATTGATGTGAATGGAGAAATCTGGTTTGCCAGGGCATACGAGCTGAAGTGGGTATGGATGTTGGGCGGAGCTCCTATGTCCTGGCAGACGCCTTTCCCCTCCTTTTTCTTTTTTTGGCAGAGATTTTTTCATCCACATTGATCGATGCGAATGAAGAAATCTGTGCCGTTCATTTTTTTCTTTCAGCCCAGAGGCTGAACGGAAAAAAAAAATCTCATTACCTGTATGCTCAATATAAGGAGAATAGCAGAAACTCCTAATGCTGGGCATACATGTAATGATTGCGGAGCCCCTCAAATGCCAGGGCAGTACAAACACCCCACAAATAACACCATTTTGGAAAGAAGACACCCCAAGGTATTCGCTGAGGGGCATATTGAGTCCATGAAAGATTGAAATTTTTGTCCCAAGTTAGCGGAAAGGGAGACTTTGTGAGAACAAAATCAAAAAAATCAATTTCCGCTAACTTGTGCCAAAATTTTTTTTTTTCAATGAACTCGCCATGCCCCTCATTGAATACCTTTGGGTGTCTTCTTTCCAAAATGGGGTCACATGTGGGGTATTTATACTGCCCTGGCATTTTAGGGGCCCCAAAGCGTGAGAAGAAGTCTGGTATCCAAATGTCTAAAAATGCCCTCCTAAAAGGAATTTGGGCCCCTTTGCCCACCTAGGCTGCAAAAAAGTGTCACACATCTGGTATCTCCGTACTCAGGAGAAGTTGAGGTTGTGTTTTGGGGTGTCTTTTTACATATACCCATGCTGGGTGAGATAAATATCTTGGTCAAATGCCAACTTTGTATAAAAAAATGGGAAAAGTTGTCTTTTGCCAAGATATTTCTCTCACCCAGCATGGGTATATGTAAAATGACACCACAAAACACATTCCCCACCTTCTCCTGAGTACGGAGATACCAGATGTGTGACACTTTTTTGAAGCCTAGGTGGGCAAAGGGGCCCACATTCCAAAGAGCACCTTTCGGATTTCACAGGTCATTTACCTACTTACCACACATTAGGGCCCCTGTAAAATGCCAGGGCAGTATAACTACCCCACAAGTGACCCCATTTTGGAAAGAAGACACCCCAAGGTATTCCGTGAGGGGCATGGCAAGTTCCTAGAATTTTTAATTTTTAGTCACAAGTTAGTGGAAAATGATGATTTTTTTTTTTTTTTTTTTTTTCATACAAAGTCTCATATTCCACTAACTTGCGACAAAAAATAAAAACTTCCATGAACTCACTATGCCCATCAGCGAATACCTTGGGGTCTCTTCTTTCCAAAATGGGGTCACTTGTGGGGTAGTTATACTGCCCTGGCATTCTAGGGGCCCAAATGTGTGGTAAGGAGTTTGAAATCAAATTCAGTAAAAAATGACCTGTGAAATCCGAAAGGTGCTCTTTGGAATATGGGCCCCTTTGCCCACCTAGGCTGCAAAAAAGTGTCACACATCTGGTATCTCTGTATTCAGGAGAAGTTGAGGAATGTGTTTTGGGGTGTCTTTTTACATATACCCATGCTGGGTGAGATAAATATCTTGGTCAAATGCCAACTTTGTATAAAAAAAAAATGGGAAAAGTTGTCTTTTGCCAAGATATTTCATTTGGGTGGTAAGTTGCATGACCGAGCAATAAACGGTGAAAGTAGTGTAGGTCAGAAGTGTAAAAAGTGGCCTGGTCATTAAGGGTGTTTAAGCTAAGGGGGCTGAGGTGGTTAATAACTTAGAAAAATTTCTAAGTGCGAAAGTAGCCTGAGCGGATCCGTTCAGACTTTCAATGTAAAGTCAATGGGGGACGGATCCGCTTGAAGATTGAGCCATATGGTGTCATCTTCAAGCGGATCCGTTCCCATTGACTTACATTGTAAGTCTGGACGGATCCGCACGCCTCCGCACGGCCAGGCGGACACCCGAACGCTGCAAGCAGCGTTCAGCTGTCCGCCTGGCCGTGCGGAGGCGAGCGGAGCGGAGGCTGAACGCCGCCAGACTGATGTAGTCTGAGCGGATCCGCATCCATTCAGACTGCATCAGGGCTGGACGGAAGCGTTCTGCTCCGCTCGTGAGCCCCTTCAAACGGAGCTCACGAGCGGACAGCAGAACGCTAGTGTGAAAGTAGCGTAACCTGTCCTATTGTCTGCGCTTTGCGGACAAGAATAGGCAGTTATATTAAAGGCTGAGTGTCCGTGCCGTTCCGCAAATTGCGGAACGTGCACGGACGCCATCCGTGTTTTGCGGATCTGCGATTTGTGGACCGCAAAACACTCCAAGGTCGTGTACATGAGGCCTTATACATAGCTCATATTACACATATACAGTGTATAATACCTCGCTCATAACTACATCATACGCTCCTTAAAGTCCTTATATACCTGATAATAGTATACATAATATGTGTGTTATATATACACCTCATATAGTCATACTATTATACATATACCGTGTGTATTATATACCTCATATTCATACTACATCATACACACATTATAGTATGTAATTGTAATGTGTGTATGATCTAGTATGAGGTATATAATATTATAATACATATATAACACACTGTATATGTATAATAGCATGAGGTATATATAACACAGTATATGTTATGTATAGGTATACTATTATCAGGTATATAAAGACTCTAAGGAGTGTATGATGTAGTATGAGCGAGGTATATGATATAATATAACACACTGTATGTGTGTAATATAATGAGGTATAGGAGTCCTTATATATACCTCATTATATTACACATATTATTATACAGTGTTATATATCATATACCTCGGTCATACTATTATCATACACTTCTTAGAGTCCTTATATACCTGATAATAGTATACCATCATATACTGTGTTATATACCTCATATAACACATATACAGTGTGTTATATGTATTATATATACCTCATACTACATCATACACACATTACAATACAATTACATACTATATAATGTGGCACCGTGTATGATGTAGCACGCTCGAGGTATAGAATACATGATATAACACACTGTATAATAGTATATGAGCCTGAGGTATATAAGGTGATTCAGATTGTAGGTAACAAACTATGACGGCGCACATATTTATTTTACCATGGCACAACTGTATAGAGTCTAGACTAGACTGTAATGGCTCGAGATAGAGTCGGGTCCTGGTGCTGTGCAGTACCAAAATTATCTCCGGAGACGTTGAAGTCTGCCAACTCTGGACCCGGCGGCAAGTCCTTCAAGTCTCCTACCATCACACTTAGCGGGGTTGTCTCCCCCTCTTCCACCGAAGTGGCGGTCACCCCTACCGCTGGCCCTTCGGACTCAGGTTACCAGGGCTCTGGTCTCCCCCCTGAGCTGGGCCACTCTGCTAGGGTTACATCTGTCTCATGTGTATTGGTGACTCTCGCCTCAGGCCACAGTAACAGGAAACCGGGGAAGTCTCTCCCAATTATTAATTCATAATGTTGCCCTGTGGCGACGGCCACCTCATGAGTCCACCTGCCGGCCACCATGGATAGACAGACCAATGCAGTGGGATAGTCCTTTAAGTCCCCATGGATACAGACTACGCCGATCTTTCGGCCAGTATACTCAGCAGGCCGCACCAGGGCAGCTCTTACCAGGGACACCAGGCTCCCTGAATCCAGCAGTGCCACCGCCAGAGTGTCCCCCCACTTCCACCTGGCACAGGTGGCTATTGTCCATAGTCTCAGAGGATCCTGTGGCACACAATTTTCTGGCATATAATGAGTGGCGGTAGCCATAGTTGGTGTCCATAAGTTCCCCCCGATGGGGACAGTCGGCCGTTATGTGTCCATAAGGGGGTACGTCCCGGGCAGGTCTAGCTGGCACTGGCCGCCGGGTCTGGGGTGGAGATTTCCGGGGTTTAAATGGCACCCTTCCAAAAGAACCCCCCTGTAGATTTCTGGTGGCCTTGTAACGCTCGACCAGGTCAACCATCTCCAAGGCATTACCCGGAGACACCTGGCCGATCCAGTGCTGGAGAGGGTACGGCAAAGCCCTCCAGAACACATCCGCCAACAGCATAGCAGTGGGAGTCAAAATGTCAGGCTGCAGCCATTTTTGCAACCGGTGTAACAGTTCATAGTACTGTGGTCTGGCAGGTTCAGCCAGGTTAAATTCCCACTGATGCACCCGCTGGGCCCGGACCAACACATTTACCCCAAGTCTCACCAGGATCTCACCTTTTACGGTCAGGTAGTCTGCCGCTTTATCATCGGGGAGATAAAAAAAAACTTGCTGGGGTCCAGATGCCAGGAACGGAGCGGCGACCTCAGCCCACTGGTCTTGGGGTAACTTTTTCCTCATGGACACCTTTTCGAACACCGCCAGATAGGTCTCAACCTCATCAGAGGGGGTCATCTTAGGGATCGCTGCGCGGACAGATTTCTGGGCATCGTGGACGTTGTGCGGCGCTCCAGCAGCTTGCAACGCCATCACATGTTGCAATAGTAGCTGGTTAGTTTACTGCTGCTGCTTGTTAGCCTCCCGCTGCTGCAAGTTAGCCTCCACGAGGGCCTTCATGACTGCCTCCATTTTGTCAGGGGACACGGGTCACAACCTTGCTGGCTTGATATAGGACATGCACTTGTGCCGGTGAAAACAAAAACTTTTCGGCCTTCAGGCCTGCCTCACTGCATGTGCCCGCATCCTCCATTAAATGTGGGGATTCACTCTGGTAGGCAGTGTATGCGGATGCAGTACAGAGGCAAAAACAAGGATGTAAAGCAAAGTTCAGTGTTTTATTCACACATAAGAAAAAACAAGCCAAAAGTAACGGTGTTCAGTTTTGGTGCCTGATCACACCACACAAAGTCCACAGTGCAAAAAACCTTCACCTGGTCAGCAGTTTTCCACCCGCAGTCCACAGCAGGCTTTAGAGGCCTGTTTCCCCAGCATGCGGCTCTCAAGACACAGACTCCACAGCTTCTCTGACATGGAGGATAATCCACCCCAGCTGAACGTGCTGGCTGGGTTTTTATGTTCCAGCCCAAAACCCGGCCTGGAACCATGGGGAACAGCCACCCACCCTGCTCTTTGGCTGCTCCCAATAAGAACCGGCCCGGATCGGCTTTACAGCGATACTAAACAGCTGAAGTGTCAGACTGCAACTGCAAAACTGACACTTCAGGGAAAAATCCTGTTCTTACCTCACCGAGGCCAGGAACCTCGGAGACGCTTATCTTCCGTCAATGACGGCCCCTTGTTCCTTTTTACACACCTGTATTGCATCTTGATCTTTAAATGCCCAAATGCATGTTACATTTTCTGGAAGGCTTTAAAAATGCTAAGTGACATGAAAAGTAATACAGCAAAACGGTACTGACAAAATTGTGAATCTTCATTGATAAAACTGCGGTAGCTATACCAGACTGAAAATGGTAAACAGAAAATGAGCACATGCTATATTTATATTTGTCAGATCTTACAAAATAGCTAGCAAGGCATCATCAATCCATCTGATTACATTGCATAATCCATAGCATGCATCTGCCTTCCACAATCAGCTAGAGAGTTCCACAGCTGCATTGAAGAGAAGTAGATTTAATTATCAGCACACCAGAGAGCGGAACATTTTCTGAATTCACAATTGTCAGCCCCGTCAGCTTTCTACATGAGTGGATGTTTAAACTTTTTATTGGAAAGCAGATATTGCCCTCCACGTATGCTGCACAGAAATCCCCCGCACAGAAGGCTATTATAATCTTTGGATGTTGGATGGCGTTCACATTGGTTTTAATAAGAAATTAGCATTGACGTGAAAGCAGCTTTACTAAATAGCTTAAGTATCAGAACTGTCAACCAGGACTAGGATGAGGGTGAGTAGAGAAAGCATCCACCTTGGGCACCATTGGGAAGGGGGAGCAATTTACAATACGGTCGGCAGGAAAAGAAGTATTCCGACTATAAAAAACTGCGATATCTAGCTAAACACAGAGGATACACAACTGTACATACTGTCCATATAAAGAACTTTAGATTTTATTGCAACTGCCGCTCAAAGGAACACTAAGCCTAGAAATGAATCATAAAAGCAAACAAAAATATACTGTAGGTGGCCTCACAGTTTTCTGCATGAGCCTAACACAAACAGTCTTGAAATCATGCAGAAAACAAAGGAGTTCATCTCCTGCTAGTCTGTTCCATCTTTGACTGGTGGTCAGAAGTGGAGGTGGTTGTGGATGTGGTTTAAATATATTTTTCTCCCACAGCAAAAAGAGCAGAGGCGGGAGGCTGCTGCGCCACTCAGTTTTCTTACAGCTAGAAAAAGGACAGTGAGGAGGAGGAGGAGGATAGAGGACATGGCTGGTCTCACACAGATAAGACTTCTTTATAGGTTTCTTAGTTTAAATTGTAATACGAAAGAAGTTAAGAATAAGGGATACAGGAAGGAAGAGACAGGATATTTTATCTTCGTTTATTGTGTATTTTCTGTATTTAGAATTAATTTAAAGTGAAATATAGTAATATATAGTTTTATGGGAAAATATTCAGTAAAGCTTCTAATTTACTAATTAAAATCTCAGCTATTTCTGACTTCAGTTGTACTCGAGTGAGGTGTTATGTGTGATAGCTGTCCACAGGGATGGACTTAAAGGGTTATGTCATGATAAATGTAGAAAAAGAAAATCAGACATCATATATAGAGATAAGCGAATCGAATCAGACGAAGTGGAATTCGATCCTAATTTCCAGAAAAATTTGAGTCGCAACGAATGCGAAATTTCTCGCGATTCGTGGTAACGAATCGCAATTCTTCCTAAAATGGCGGCTACACGTGTGAGGACATGGGGCAAGGAACTCTGGAAAGGCGGGCTGACCCATAATACCATGCATGCAGCCAATCAGCAGCCCGCCTGGCCTGTGAT